>NC_139354.1:128147644-129347644 GCF_055883805.1 Amblyomma maculatum
TTACATATTTTATTGCCATTCAGCCGGTGCCAAGTTGAGGGAAGGAGGATGATAATATTTGCTTTGTTATTTTTTATATTACACTTTCCTTAATATTGCTTGCAGTTTGGCGATGAGTGGCAAAATACTGATGGTTTTTGCAGTTTTCTAACCTTAGTAAATATTTGTACTTTCTGTTTGCTAATGCCAGTTTTTTTTTTCAGATATGTACAAAGGCATCAATTGGCTTAGTTTTTGTACAATGATTTTTAATATTCAGTTACTTGAAACATTGAGTAAAATGAATTCTTTCTGGCTACCATTCACACAAACTTGCCGTTCTTACATGACGTCAACATGCTGATCAAGAAGGACGGCAAAGAGGCAGTTGAAATTGGCCTTAACAAGACACTTGTCTTGGTTTTGAAGGACACCATTCGTGCAAGAAAAAAGGACATTGACCGGGTACTCGAAGTATGTTCTGAGGGAATGCGTGAAAGGCGAAAGAAGCGTAAGTATTAAGCTGTGTCCTTCTGTTTGCTGCATGTGCTATCTAATTGGCAGTTTTTCGCTAAATGCCTACATTTTTGCCATTTTGCATTGCCTTATAGATATACTAAAAACATGGCTGAGCATCAGAAAGAATGCTAAAACCATAACTAGCCTGTGCATTTCTTCATATGTAACAATTTTCGCATTAGCTAAATTTAAATTACCTATTGTTCTTCTTCATTGTAATGGTGCAGCCTTTTCGAATCTGTTCAACTAGTAGCAGAGAATTAGGTGATACCTGATTCAAATCTTCACAAGCTTTGCTAATTTTTGCTGTCAGATGTTTGGCTTTCAGTTTGCGTGCCTCTACATGTTTTCAATTTTTGTTTATTTGCCTTCCTAAAATAGACAATAAATTATCGCCTCAAAACTCGGCTGTCTCTTTTTACCTGCAAGGAGGTACACCATTGTTGTGTTGCTTATTTCTATTGTAGATGTACAGACAGTATGCATTCTGCAACTCTTGGCAAAGATTGGGAACCAGCCGGGAGCTCTGGATGTTGTTTTTATCATTTGTAAGTTTCCTCTTTGTCATGTGAATATTCAGGAAGCCAACTTGAAACCGACATTATTAGCGAATTTTCTTTGTTTCTAAAATGGTTTACAGTCTAACTTGTAATATGTATTAGTGATTCATAATTCAAATAGAAATACTACACAAGTTTTCATCACAACTGTGATTTCTTTGCTGTGAAAGGATTATTTGCACTGTAAGTACAATCAAAAGCACTTTTAAGAGACTCCTGCCATCACATGCTTACCACGTTGTATTGCATACAAGAGTCACCTGATGAAGCACTGGTAATGTCAAGATTGGTGCAGTGTGCCATTTGACTAAGCACTCTGCTGCAGTGAACCAGCAGTGCTTTATCAGATGGCTCTTGCAGGCAGCTTGGTGGGGTTTAGCATTTGCTGGAAAGGGGTCTCTCAACCTGCTCATGCATGCTATCTAACATGTTCCTAATGTCTGGAATATATAATCTGAGACTGCTTCAAAAGAAATATTTGCCACATTGTCTTATCCTACAGGCTTCTGAAGGTGGGTAATGCAGTTTAATAGTTGTTTTAAAAAAATGCTGTAATTTGCTAGCCAAGTTTGAAATGATGTAATAATTTTAATTCTTCTGAGATTAGGTTTACCACACTGGTTGGGAGAAAATACTGCTGTGTTTCAAGGTTCATGCTGTATAAATATAATGCCTTCAACTACAGATGCTAACATTTCATGCATTAACCATGTGGCACTGTCGTAGACATTCTCATTTATAGTAAACATTCTCAATAAATTCAAATTGTTATTTTTGCATTTCAAGTTAGTCAACATATTTTTAGTATTCGAACCTTTAGTATTTCAAAGTGCTCAGACTGCCTGCCGCTATAACGATTACTTCTTGAACACTTCAGCTTTCTAAATGTTTTGACATGCCATGCTTCAGTGTTGACATTTTTTAGAGCTTCTGCTGTTTGGTTGTTTGGTGATGCTCTGCTGTTGCACATGTAATTGTCGCTCAACTCAAAGCTCCAGTGTACACTTTCAATGAATAATGTGTGATGAAGTTTCAGAACTGCCACATAGAGCAGCGAGAACACTTTTTCCTTGTTACTAAACTTTAAATGCAAACACTTCAGGAAGCATTGCGATGACCGAGGGCTTGGCTGGTTCATACTTAGCACAAGAAAACGTGCAAAAGTTCAGAAATGCATTATGTGTTATGTATTACATGCACTTTGTTTTGTTTTCTTGTAGTGCCCCATCACTAAGTATGAACTTTACACGTTTTTTTTTTGTTTGGTTCTGCAGTATCTACTTGGCCAGTGCAGGGTATGCTGTAGGCCTTGTGTGAAGCCTTCAATTTAGCCAGCTGTTAATATTTTAGTAGTAAACACCGTGCTCCAGTGCTGTTTATTGTTTATATACATTTTTAACTATCATAATAAGCATTCCAGTTCATGTGAAATGAAAAGTTCGTGGGGCAGCATAGAAGTTCTCTAACCCAGGTGCTTTTGATGAGTGTAGCCATTTTTGTTTGATAAAATAGCTTGCATAATCTAAAATTACCATGCAACAGCATGCTGCATGAATACAAATGGGTTGACCTTATGTGCTCTCATTTATGACTTGATCAGACTGCTGGCTTTGTGCCTCCTGAACCAACCATAACAGTATGCTCTGCATTGTTAATTGTGAGATAACCACCTGTGGTTTCCGATAAGGCCCTTTTCCAGCACACTGCTGTACACTAAAGGGGTATTGGCGTATTCTAAATATAGAGTAGAAAATATGTTGAATTTGCACTTTGCCAGGTGCAGTGCATATTTAGACAGCTGCTCTGTTATGCACTTCTTTCACAATTTTATCAAGGAACAGGAAGAAAAGCCTGCCACGCCGTGCATCGGATATACTGGGAGCAGCATCAAAGAAGCTGAAGAGCATTTCCCCTTCATTCAGCAGCGGAAGCTTCTTCGAGTCATCGACTCTACTTAGGGTATTGTTCCAATAATGGGTCGATTTTGGCTGTTCAATCTGACATATGACAAGGCGTCCGACAATTTGTGCTGCTTTATAGAGCACCTCTTTTTGGGCGTCCACGTGTCGAAGCCGAGATGCGCTGCGCGACGCTTTATTTCATCGCTTAAGGCCGAATTTTATGCAAGCGCACGCGTTGACACTGACAAAGCATAGTATTAATATGTGTACTGCGATTATTGTTGCATACGACTAAAAGTTTTCTTGTTGTTTTTTAAGAAATGTCACCATGCTGTTGTGTTCATCGTTCATTTCTGTTTTTGAAAAAAATTGTATACTTTGTTGTCTGCATTTGTTGGAACTGTTTTGTTTCTTTCATTTTTTTAGCTATTTACGTACATACTATGTATGCTTTTGCCCGTCTGCTAGGGTCTCGGTGGAGAGTGGCAGTATTGTTAAATAAATGAGGTTCCATAGCGCGCATCAATGAAGAAACAGAACACAAGTGCCCCCCTGCCCCCTCCCCCCCCCTCCACCAGCACCCGAGCACCCACTAGCCTGAACCCTGACCCTTCTATGCCGAATAAAAGACTTCCAGTTTCCTTCTGTGTGACGCTTTTGTGTAACATGCTCTGTTAATTTGACAACAACAATCATACTGGCATGGGCCATTCGAGATGTCAAAATAATGGCATGCAGCATCTCATTACATGCTCATTTGGTATTACAGGTGGTTAAAAGGAATACCATTAAGCTTGATTGCAAATGTGCACATAGGAAAAGCATTAAGGAACGTGTAGTGGGAAAGGTAATTCCCAATTAGGGAATGCAATATATGGACGTTATCCGCGATATTTATCAAGGGGTGTAAGGGTGCAATGCCACTGCTTCCACACTGCAATAGGGTGTAAAGGTGATGAAAACACCCCAGTGCATTGGCCCCATAGAAGGGTGTTATGACCAACCGAAGCACCATCTTTGAGGGTGTACTGGCACTCTGAAGCCACTTTTTTTCAAGGGTGCATGGGTGTTAGTTATAGACATGCGAAAACACCTAATAAGGTGTTTTTGTTTTTAAGTGTACTTCATCGTTCTATATTCCGGTCCTGTAAATTTATATTCTTGTATTCTCCAGAACAACCTCTCTTTGGTCTTGTGCTGCTTGTTTCTTTTAACAGATTCACAGGTGGCCCCGAACAACTGCAATGTGATGAAGGTGCTAGTGTAGCGGTAAAACATGCAACAAGATGAAACGGACGGCACAGCTTATTCGAAGAAGCAATTTCGACAATTCTTGCAATACGCCACGGGATCACAGAATTATAAACTAACGCCCAGGAGTGGCCGGTTGGGACCTCATAAGATAAACAGCATTCCTCTTCGAAATTTTCTGAAGGTCAATTCGGTGTTGGCCGAGTTTTATGAATAATTGGTGTTTTGCTGTCTTTTCCTCTTTTGTTAGTTTTGTTAGGGATTTAGTCTTCACAAGTCGTTTCATGAGTGGCTATTATGGAAAATTTGTGCCGCATAAATATGACATCCGTTAATATGGAGGACCCGAATTATGGACAGTTTTTCTAGGGGCGAAGACTTTTCAATGTATTTATGTCTCGTTAATATAGAAACTCGCTCTCTGAACAATGGAGATGGGATGAATGCACACAGCCTATTCGGCCCATGTATTTTTGTCTCGTTAATATGGACATGGTTTGAAAAAAGCAGGGGAGTCCGAACGCAAGTTAAAGGGTGCGCAGGCCGGGAACCTATGCGACAGCCGATACGGTCGGATGCCTGAACGAGTTCTGGGGAGTTGGAAAGAACCAAAGCGAGCGTGTCGTCATTTTAGGAGGGGGGGGGGGCAAGAGCGGAAAGGAAGGGAGGAGGAGGAGGAGGAGGAGGAGGAGGAGGAGGAGAGAAGGAGGGTGGATTACAGGGATCGTACACAGCAAACCGAGGGTCAGCCAACTAAGAAAGACCCCAAAAGGAGGGAACCGGGAGATTTCTGGGTGCAGCGACAGCGCCGCAACTTGAGGCCGCAGTCGGGAAAACAGCAACATGTGGTCGCAATAAATTCTGCTGAACGTGAACAGAAGAGAGGCTGGTAAAAGGGTAAGAAGAAACAATAAGAAGAAAGACAAGCGCCAAAATTGGGGGTGGGAACTGAAATTTTTCTGTCCCAGAGCACAAAGTGTATTCCATGAAGCTGTTAACGCTTTTCGGTCAGGGTTAAGACACACTCACGAAGTAGAGCGACAAAAGAAACGCGAGGACCACGCAACCAGGACCGGGCGTCCCGTCCTGGACACCCTTCCTTCTCATGCTCCTGGTTTTCGTCACTGTTGCGCTGCCGAACTACCACATTTTGCACCACAGCGATCCGCATGTCGGCTTCGCCTTGAGTCAATGATGCGGCCTTGACAAGGTCTCAGCTCTTCGTAGTCGGCTAGCCGTCGTTCTAAACTGTACTTCAGCCTGCAGTGTTTGTTTCATAGGGACACATACAAACAGCACAGGAAAGGGCTGTTTCATAACCCTCTTTATAGTATAGCCTGCCAACTTGACTCCCTCGCTTCCTTACAGAAACAATACAAGGCAAGAAAGAGAATAAGAAGAACGGAAAGTCAGGGAGGTTAACTAGGGAAAAAGAGTGCAATAAGCAGGAGCTTGCAACTCTCAACTTTAGTCTGACTTTTGGCATTGTGGGAGTTAAACGCAAAAAAATAGAGCTGAACTTAGGCGCGAAGCGGGAAATAGGTGAATACAAGCGGCAAAAGCAATCTCATTCAATCCAAGCCTTGAATGACTGGACCCAAGTTCAACTAGGCCTCAGCCTCGCCAGGTCGATGGTATACCATCATATATACTATACCGGACTCCGATAGATGGCTCATCGTCGGCATCACAGCGTAAGCCACAGTCCGACAGCGCCCAGCACAGTTGGAAGAAATGGAGTCAGCCTTGTTAATGTGGTTCGGGAATGTGCACGCGAATGGTGCTGTCGTGAGCGACGAAAGGCTTCAAGAGAAGGCTCGCTGCCTCGGCAACATTATGGGTGCTTCTTCTCCTCCGTCTTGATAGGTTTTACCTGTGGTGACTTACGGAATTTTTGTTCAGTAAAACAGGGGGATGTTTACTGAGAAATATTATTCTACGCTCTATCTAGGCGTTACTGACTTCAGCTACTCAAGAGGATGGCTGACAAGGTTTAAGAGCAGACATGACGTTTCGGGTCGACGGATTTATGAAGAAGAGGGTAGCATCGACATCTCGGCTCTGTTTATATACCCAAAATATTTCTAAATTATATACTTTTCGTTTTTATTCATGACTCGTTATTATGGATGACTCGCTTTATGGACAGTTTTGATCGGAAACCAAAGCGTCTATACTAACGAGGCACGATCGTATTCCTATTTTTTCCTAATTTAATGTATTCTGTCGCAAAACAATGTACAGTGCATTAAAAAAAAGTTCGGCAATCATCAATTTTTTTTTCGAATTAAGAAAAACAGCAAGGATGAAAGCTTGGGCGCGTTGGTGTCGGTTTTCTTGCCTCATAGCGCTAAACAGACAGGGACACAGCCAGATATACAGGACGAGCGATAAAAAAAAAGCGCCCGTCCCGTGTGTCTCGCTGTGTCCCTGTCTGTTTAGCGCTATGTGGCAAGAAAAGAAAAAGAGCATATCGTCATTGTTGTCATCATCACTAGGGTCAACCGCATTTGTCTTTTCAGTTTATAGTAAGAACTGGCTTGTTTTATTTCAAATACGAATCTTATTCACATGGGTCAGATGGGATAAACTCTTTGTATTGCATTATGGGCTTATGCATAGTAACGTGGTAACCATGTAGGCCTCAGATTGAAACCGACCACAAAAGGGTAGGCGAGGAGGGGAGAGGATTGCCACTTTAGTGCAGAGTTGGACATGTAGTGTCCAGAGTTTCTCTGCTTTTATCCAGGATAATAATTGTAGTATAAAATTAGGAGTAAAATACAGCCTTCATACGATAAAATTCTGGCTAGCCTATATATACCCCAGGATTACCGAGAAATGTATATTTGCTTTAAGTTACGGTTTAATTTAATGATCCTTTTTTTTGAGGTCGAGCGCCCGACCTCAACCTCACATTTTGAGTTTGAGGTGAGGTAGAGTGAGGTCGCCAATGGTCACCTGAAAAGTAAGGTGAGGTCGCCTGGGGGACCTCAACCTCAATTGATGAGGTTGAGGTTGGTTGAGTGAGGTCGGCAATATTTTTTGAGTTTGAGGTGAGGTCGAGGTTTTTGAGGTCAAGTTCCCACCTCTGATCGTCATTGTGATTTCGGTATATATTACAATTACCTCTCAGCCTTCTAAGAACTGTACGGCATACATACTCTGAAGCAGAAAGCCTTGAGCCTTAGTGGTATACTGAGCATAGAAGAAAGAGGGCAGGTGCTAGGACGCCTCTTATTGCGTTTATTTCCAGACTATCCCAATCTATCGATATGCCAACATGGTGTTCAGTCTCTACCCCGCGCGCTCCCTAAAACCTCTTCTTCCTCCTTCTCCTCCTCCCATTTGGAGATTATAGCTCAAATCTGCAACACTCAGTAATGCCACACCGTCTAGACCTTTACTTTCCTAAAATGCTCACTATAGCAGCTGTATATAGCTCCGCTTATTGAGGCAAACTACATAGCTTACAAAACAGAAAAAAGATTGTTTCCTCAAAATTAATATTTGTTTTGTTTGGATACTATTATTACGTATCTAAAGTACAAGTCGTGCAGACACTTCTCGAACAATTGCAGCAAAACGCGGCAGCTTCCAAACTGCTTAGATGTTTGTAGTTGTCTTTTTAAACGTACTCTCAAACACGCTCCTATCCATGTTAAAAACTTGCTTATATCACTCTAATACGCCCTAAAATTGAATATTCTGCGGCTATTTGGGACCCTGATCAAGCCTATGTTATCACCAACATCGAATCCTTGCAGAACCGTGCTGTGCATTTTATTTGTTCAGACTACTCACATTTCACTAGCGTCACAGCATTAAAACAACGTTCTGAACTGGAAGACTTATCATGTCGTCGTAAACACGCTCGGTTAACACTTTTCCATGAGCTTTATCACCATCCACTACTGCGCAGTGACTTCTTTCAGTCAGTTCAGTTCAGTCGTTCAGTAGTGTCCGACTCGACTCTCCGTGACCCTATGGACCATGTCACGCCACGCTTTCCAGTCTTTCACTATCTTCCTAACATCACATAACTTCATCTGCAGTGCCTCGAGGATGCCATCTAACCATCGCGTTCGCTGCCTACCCCTTCTCCGGCGACCCTCAACCTTTCCCAACATCAAATCTTTCTCCAGAGACTCTTCTCTTCTCATCAGATGACCAAAGTAGCTGAGCTTTAACTTTAGAATTTGACCCTTCAATGAGCAGTCAGGGTTTATGGTCGACAATATCGACTGATTTGATCTTCTGGCAGTCCAAGGAACTCTCAAGAATCTTCGCCAGCACCATAATTCAAACGCGTCAATTCTTCGGTGGTCAGCCTTTTTCACAGTCCAACTCTCGCATCCATACATCACAACTGGAAAGACCATAGCACGAGTTATACGGATCTTGGTTGGAAGACTAATGTCTCTGCTCTTTACTAGACGGTCAAGACTAACCATTGCTCTCTTTCCCAGAAGCAGGCGTCTCCTAATGTCATGGCTGCAGTCTCCTTCCGAGGTAATCTTGGAGCCCAAGAAGAGAAAATCTGTCACCGCCTCCACTTCTTGTCCCTTGATGCTCCAGGACTTGATAGGGCAAGACGCCATGACCTTCGTCTTTTTAATGTTCAGTGTAAGCCCAAACTTCTCACTCTCTTCTTGTACGCGCATCAGAAGTCTCTTGATTTCCACTTCACTTTCTGCCATTAAAGTAGTATCATCCGCATATCTAAGGTTGTTGATACGTTTTCCAGCAATCTTCACTCCAGCTGAAGACTCCTCCAGACTGGCCTACCTCATGATGCACTCAGCATATAGGTTAAATAGGCAGGGCGACAGTATGCAGCCTTGCCTCACACCTTTCTCATCGCAACCCAATCAGTAAGACCATGCCCAGTTCTGACTGCGGCCTCTTGCCCTTCATACAGGCTCCTGAGGAGACAGATGAGGTGAATTGGAACTCCCATCTCTTGAAGAGCTTGCCACAATCTGCTGTGATCTACGCAGTCAAACGCTTTCGCATAATCAATAAACCAAAGTAGATGGGTTTCTGGAATACTCTCTTGCTTTTTCCATGATCCAACGAAGGTTGGCAATTTGGTCTCTAGTTCCTCTGCCCTTGTGAAACCCAGCTTGCATGTCCGGAAGCTCCCGATCCACATACTGCTGCAGCCTACCTTGGAGGATTTTCAACATCACCTTGCTAGCATGCGAAATAAGCACGGTCGTGCGGTAGTTGAAACAATCTTTGGCACTGCCTTTCTTTGGAATGGGGATGTAAACTGACCTCCTCCAATCTTGTGGCCACTGCAGGGTTGTCCAAATCTTCTGACGTAATGTATGCAGAATGTTAACAGCGTCATGGTTGAGGTTTTGAAGCAACTCAGCTGGAATGCTATCAATTCCGCTAGCTTTGTTCTTAGCAAGGCTGGCTAAGGCCCATTCAACTTCACTCTTCAGGATGCCCGACTCGTCTTAGGTTGGGTTTGCACATTCGGGTCCTTCTTGTACAGTTCTGTGTATTCCTGCCCCCTCTTCTTTATCTCTGAGGCTTCAGTGAGGTCCTTGATTTGTTTGTCCTTTATCACGCACAGCTTAGCACAGAAGCTTCCTTTGATATCTGATTGTCTTATACAGAGCTCTTGTGTTCCTTAATTGGCTGTTGTCCTCAACTGCTTGGCACTGTATGTTCAGGAAGGCATTCTTATCTCTCCTTGCTATTTTCTGAAAATCCGCATTGAGAACCTTGTATCTTTCTCTTTTCCCCATAACGTTTGCCATCCTCCTTTCCTCAGCTATTTACAAAGCCTCTTAGGATAACCAGTTTGCTTTCTTGCATTTCTTTTGCTTTGGAACTACCTTAGTAGCAACTTCTTGTATTATATCACGTACAGGGGGGGTCAAAAGTTCCCAGGCCGCAGGTTTTGCTCCTGGTCAACATATTCTGACACTTGAGATCCCATCAAAGCTATAAATGATCTCAGAGGTTTGAATAATGCCTCTTCTACCCTCCACATGTATTTTGAAATTTGGGGCCGTCGTAGCTGCCTGACTATGCTTCTCAGAAGCAGACCCTGTGGCCTGGGAACTTTTGACCCCCCCTGTACATCAGTCCACATGTCTTCGGGCTCTTTGTCTACTAGATCTAATTCTTGAAATCGATTCCTCACTTCCACAGCATATTCTAATGAAATGTGATCCAGCTCATACCTGAAAGGTCTTCTAGGTTTCTGTGTTTTCCTCAATCGAAGCTTAATTTTGGCAACAAGAAGCTGATGATAGGTGCCACAATCGGCCCCAGGCCTTATTTTTACTGCTTGTATAGCGCTTTTCCATCTCTGCCGGCAAAGAATATAATCGATCTGATTCCTGTACAGAGCGTCGAGTGAAGTCGATATCTACAGGCGCCTCTTGTGCTGTGGAAAATGCGTATTCGCTATGGTCAGGTTGTTTTCTTGACAAAACTCTACTAGCCTCTGCCCAGATTCATTTGGCTCACCAAGACCGAACTTGCTTGTAATTCCGGATATTTCTTCACTCCCGACCTTAGCATTCCAGTCTCCTATGAGAAAAACGACGTCTGATGATGGGGTGCGGTCTAAAAGGCATTGTAGGTCCGCATAAAATCTCTCAACGTCAGCTTCTTCGGCAGTAGTGGTCGGTGCATAGACTTGGATAACTGTTATGTTGAAAGGGTGACCTTGGATCCGAAGTGAAATCATTCGGTCGTTTATGGGGTTGTACCCTAGCACTGCTTTGCCTATTCTTCTGTTTACTATGAGAGCGACCCCTTTCATTCGCTTGGATTCGTGCCCACAATAAAAGACATAATGGTCGCCGGAGTTAATTTCTCCCATTCCGGTGCACTTGAGCTCGCTGATACTCAAGATATCAATGTTCAATCTGTCCATTTCTCTCTTGACGACATCCAGTTTGCCTTGCGTCATAGATCTTACATTCCATGTTGCTATGTGATATATCTCCTTCCAACATCGGACTTTCTGGTCGCTTCCCGACACATCCACAACTGATAGCCCTTTTGGCTTTAGCCCAGCCGCTACATTCGTCCTGGAGCTTCTAGGAATCGCCCTTTGTTCATCCCCAGTAACATGTGGGACGCCTTCCAACCTGGGGGGCTCATCTTCCGGCGCCATATCATTAATGGTATTGTGACTGGCCATAGGGTTTTCTTGGCAGGAAATACTGGAGTGGGTTACCAATACCTTCTTCAGTGAAATATATTTTGTCAGAACTCTCTGCCGTGACCTGTCTATCTTGGGTGGCCCTATACAGCAGAGGTCACGACTTCATTGAGTTTCGCAAGCACGTCCGCCACGACAAGGCAGTGATCCATCGTCACCTGATGTCATTTTTCCACGACTTGATCATGCCTTCAAAGCTAAACGCGCAAAGTGTCATTCATCATCTTATGCCAATTCATTCATACCTCGCACTATCATTGAATGGAATAACTTGCCATCGCACATCGCTACAGAAACTAACATAAAAATTTCAAGAGCTACTTCGCGATGACGGAAATGTGTAGAATATTTGGTGTTGTTTTTCTTTCCTGTTTTGATGTTATATTTAATGGTTCTTATTGCAATTGTTGCTAATTTAATCGTGTTTTTTTACAATAGTATCCCCCCTTCCTATGTAATAACCCCCTTTGGACGGCCTTTAGGGGTAACCTGAATAAATAAATAAATAAACATCAATGTTGCTGGCCCTATATGCGGAGTGCCGGCATAAAAAAAGGCATTCTTTATGTATACGACAATCGAGGACATCTGATAATACCGCGGGCCAATTCCATAGTCCACCTGCACGCGCAAGTCAGTGAATTAATATATTGCTGTAAACGCCTGCCCTTCCTTGTCCTTCTGAGTGCCGTTCTGCTGCTACAAACACGGGACATTGGTAGAGGTGCTCCGAACTGTTTAGCCCAGCCCTTTGAAGATATTATAGTAGCCTACTATGCATCCCAATGGAGAAGGCGCCTGCTGTGGGTTTAACCAACCGCTTATTTCAAATTGTGAAAGATATGATTTAGGCTAATAACGACCCCACCCGTGCTTGTATAGAAGCCTCTCACAAACAATGGCTCAGCCAACATCATATGTTCGAGTTCTAATCCAGCAGCCCAGAATGGTTCATAGTTTTAATGGTACCCCGGAAAAAGGGGCAGAGGACAAGCCATACCAATATTTCAAGCAAAATCTTTTATTAATTGAAACGATAATTTCCTGCTCCGGAACACATTCTCTGCACTCGATGGAGATGGTGGTACGTGGTAAAAGAACTTTGAGTGCTTCAGAAGAAATAAAAAGACAAATCTTGAATCTTTTTATGACCATCGTCAGGACACAAGCAGCCCACACGAGCTTCAAGCAGAAGGCCCAGATTTCTCATGGGTTCATCCTGATTCGTGGTGAGAGGTCGGATTTTTAGGCCCCAAAAATGGACGCTTTGGATCCAAAAATGGCAGATAAAATTGTATGTTAGGCACGCAACGGGGAAAACTAGGCAGTAAAAACTTCATCAAAAGAGCATCGATGCTACATCAGAAGATAAATGGCATGTTACCACCGTGAGTCCTGAAAAAAGAATAGTTACATCATGATTTGTGACACGAAATCACGTTATAATTTTTCCAGACAAGTTTCGGCCTCGTGCTTGAAGCCTTCCTCTGAAACTTAGTTACGGCGACAGCTATTCCGAAGAACAAGCCATCTAAGCTTATAATACGCAAATTTTAACGGGTGTGGGCAGTTTCTTTGAATTAGGGGCACGTGATGAAAACGATATTGTGTGTTGCAGGGGATCGCGTGACTATTTTCGGGCCACTGCCAAGATTATATTAAAAACGTGTCTTTGCGAATTCACTTTCCTTCTTATGGTTAGATGAAGACAGCATCTAGCGATATAAAGTTTAGCTTGATTAACCAGGTTTAATAAATGTGTTCTCGCATGGCTACTAAGACCGGTACAGATCCTTAGCCGAATATGGAAATTGCGAGGCGTAGTGCGTCAACGCTGCCTGTTCTGCTTTTGTTAGCGGCGATTTTACTGGGATGTGACACAATCTGCCGAAAAGCGAGTAAAGCAGCCCGATGAAAGTACCGAGGGAAGTTAGCGCGGGAGTCACTGTGGAGAACTGGTCTTCATACAGTAAATTAACTGGAGTCCTGTTATACTTTATACATGTTAAGCCACGAATGTGTCATCGTATGTACGCATGCTTGCCCATTTTGCACTTTATCATGCTCCTGTACGAGATTGCCGTCAAATATTATTTGATGAGGATTCCATGCGGCCGGAGTCCATGGGAAGACACGGCGGATAGAGAGGGAGAAATCACGACCAGTTAAGGAGGTTCTAGCCGGTTTGTGCAACCATTCAGGGTTAGCTCCACCTGAAACCAACAAGGAATTGCCCAGACAAACGCATAACTCTCTTCAAGCCCAGTCTGAAATGCGACGCCATCCTTCGATTACCACATAATCGCCATATTCTAGAATTTGCAGCGATAAATATTAGAAGTACGAAAACAGTTCTTTCCGTAATTTCTGTTCAAAGGAATGGAACGGTGTTCAGAGCTAAGTATTGCTGTCGTGGCTATAAATGGGACATTTTAAGTAATAACTTCGGATAAATCCGCATTTATGTGCACTAAGACCCGATTAAGTGTGACGGAGCACTGAACAAGGGTAAAGGGGGGACGTCTCAATTCGTAGGGTGAGCCAACGTTTCAACAAATTAACTTGTTTTCGTTTCAGCCAAATGTCTGGCCCAGATTAAAGACACGTCCACTTGTCGAAAATTTTGGCTCGACTTGCGAACCCAGGCGTCCCCCCGTTTACCCTTGTTCAGTGCTCCTTCACAACATGCAAACCATCGTTTTTCGTTCTGCCAAGACCCGATGTAGGCATTTCTAGGAACTATAGGAGTGATAATAAATGTATTCTCAACAGTGAATTTGCGCTTATATGTAGAAATGTTGTGTACGAAACAATAAAAAATAGGCATTTGGCTAAAATTCATTCTCTCGTTATGATGAAGGAATGAAGCGCCTGTTAGGCAGCGCTGGTTGATAAATGTCTGATAAAAATGAAGTTCATTTTTATGCAAACTGTCAGATACTCATTCGCTGACCTTGTGGAACACCCGTCAGAACTTCTCGCATTTGAAATAAATATGTCCTCCATTTACCAGCATCTCGGCGCGCGAAATTAGGATTGGGACCTCCGCGCGCAAATCGGCATTGTTATGTACATGTTGGTCATGCAGGCGGTGAAATAAAGGTGCAAGCATGGGTAGAAAGTAACAAGATACTCGGAGAACTTCACAACGGCTTTAGAAATGGTAGGTGCTTAGATGATAGCCCGTTCGTGCTTACCCATTGCATCGAAATATCTAGAGTTGAAAATAGACCTTTGTATTTGGCTTTCCTGGACATAAACGGGGCGTACGAGAACCTAAACAGGGAACTCCTGTGGAACATATTAAAAGAAGAAGGTATCGGTTATCAGATAATAGAGTTCCTACAGGAAATATACCGGGATAACAAAGTAGAAATTACGTGGGAGGGGATAGGAAGTACGGAAGATGTCAAAGTATGCAAAGGATGAAGACAAGGCTGTCCTCTATCACCGCTGCTGTTCATGCTTTATATGACAAACCTGGAACGGAGGATACAAGACAGTAACCTAGGTTTTAGCCTGCCATATAGATTAGGTGGAAAGGCGGTAGAGCAGCGCCTCACCGGTTTGATGTATGCAGACGATATTGTGCTGCTAGCTGAGAGTCTGGAAGAATTGCAAACTCTAGTTAAGTATTGCGGAGACGAAGGGGACGCTCTAGGCTTCCGTTTTAGCGCAGTTAAGTCGGGTCTGATGATTTTCGATGGCTCAACTGATCAGGGTCGTAAAATACACGGCCATGAAATACCCAGAGTAGCAAATTATAAATATCTCGGGGTATGGGTAAACGAAGCATTGGCATACATTGTAAAGCATGAGCAATCGCTTAAGGCCAAAGGGCGTAGAAATGCCGGGAAAATGAAGCATAGGGCATTGTGGGGATACAACAGGTATGTGGTTTTGAGGGGTATTTGGAAAGGAATTATTGTACCCGGGCTTACTTTCGGAAATGCGGTTTTGTGCCTAAAATCAGAGGTACAGACGACATTAAAAATAAATCAGAGATCCGTTGGACGATTAGCACTAGGTGCACACGGCAAAACCACAAATGAGGCGGTACAGGGAGATATGGGCTGGGCATCTTTCGAAGTACGGCAAGCTCAGAGTAAAATATTATATGAGGAACGCCTGAGGAAATTGGACAGTAACAGATGGGCAGCTAAAGCATTTAAATACCTGTACTTAAAAAACGCTGACTCACAATGCAGGAAAAGAACTAGGAAACTAAATAGTAAGTATGCTAATCACACGGACGGAGAAATAGACCCCGCGTGACTCTTTAAGTGCTCTAAGCCAAGTGGATTCTGCGACCCGCCTTTCAAACTCAACCTCGACATCGCCAAGCCTCATAAAATTGGACAATGCCACCCTGCTTTTAACAAGAAAGGAGCACCTCCGGAGCCGTACACGTGCTCTTATGCCTCCGTGTACGGTAAGCCTCCCCCGCGGTCTAACCCGTGCAAAAGGGGTGGCGCTTCGGAGGATTACAGTTGGGGTGGCCCTAACACAAGCAGTGATCCGAAAGTGGCCACAATTTCGGTATTTATATCCACACCCTGGGTGCCCCATCTGCAAGTCTAGATATATAGAAGCTGACATCCATCACCTACTGTGGGATTGTCCAACGTTGAAGCCAACGCGGATCCGGCACCTGGTTGCAGCTGGCCTCTCCCCCCATAATCCGCAGTCATATGCTGTTAGGACACTGGGACCGCATCATCGTTCACTCCTCGATTTCATTGCATCAGCCAACCTTTTTTCATTTATTTGACCACACCCTTCATCCATCATAACATTCCTTTTATGCCCTAAGGCAATAAACTTCGCAAAAAAAAATAATAAAGAGCATTACGCAACAGGTAAAAAACACAGATGGTAAACATTGGATAAATTCGATGGAAAAGAGACAGAGTGTGGAATTATACCGAAAGTGGAAAATGCAGATCATGAAGGAAGATTTCCTTGATAACTCAAGAGGCAGTGCCGTGCTTTTTGAACCTAGATCAGTGTGCCTTAGAACACGCATCTACAAAAAGAAATATAACAATGGAGATGACGCAGGTGCTGTATGTGGTAACTCCAGTGAAACAATTGACCATATTATACTCGAATGTAATGGTATCCATCCGGCAGTTGATGCAGGCGCAGTCACTGTTCCTAAAGCTCTGGGGTTTAGAGATACCAGTGGCCGGGTTAATAAACCGGCGGTGGAAACTAGCAAATACGACTGGAAGATTGGTCGCTTAAAAGCAGAGAAGTGACATAATGGTAGCAATGTAGAAAAAAAAATTTAATAAATAGAATTATGGTTTAGTTAACCAATCTAAATCAATAATTAAGATATGGATAAAAAAATTAGCATGATAGCTACTGCTTCCGCCCTGTTTCAAAGGGGACGCTCCTACATTCCATCCATCCCATCCATCCACGTTCGCGCGGCAGGCTAAATAACATTTCACTCACATTCGCATACCGTAATTGCAGTGCTGTTTGATGCTACCAAAAAACGACAGTGCCATGTCGACTAGTTGCGCTGCCGTGGCGTGTGCCGAAATGCATAGAAAGGGAAGCTTAATAAGCTTGCACAGGTTTCTTAACGACGAATGTCGCCGTAAACATTGGTTCGTGGCGGTGTAGCGTGAAAACTGGATACTGACGCCGGCTCATCGAATATGCGGTAAGCACTCTGTCACGGCTAAGCTAAAGCTTATTTACTTTACGGCGGTGCAGCCTACCTGCTGTTAGGCCGCGAATAACTCAGCTTTGGCCTTCTGTGCGGCACGTATTGGGGTCTGTTTTGTGGCCGGCGCGACTGCCCACGTAGCATTTGTTGACAAGGCAGGCAGTATATTATATTGCACACACCTATTACTTTGTTGCAGCATACGTAGATGTGTTTACGTATGTAAACAATTTCTCAACCACTTTTTTTTTTCACTTTGGTAGTTTTACGTATATATAAATATAAATTGTAAAAAAGAGGGTCCATTAGCAGCCAGGTAGCCGAGAAAAAGGAAGTGTTTTTGCGGACCAGCTGACTCCAGGTTAAATGACCACCGCTCCGGTTCTGCTCAATACCAGTGCCACTACCAGTGCCTGGATCCCCGCTTAACGCTTGGTGGAGGTCGCGACATTTATCTTCCGTTTCCTCGCCCTGGAGCTCCGAAACCGCCGAATTCCGACCTCAATGACAGACTCCAGCACCAACACTACTGGCCGCGCTCCTTCGGCCCTTTCTATTCCATGCACCGGGGTGCTTCGACAGCTGGAACCATCGGTCTTCAGCGGTACTGACGATCAGGACGTGGAGCACTGACTTTCTTCGTATGAACGCGTAAGCACCCACAATAAGTGAGATGATATCCTGCAGCTTAACAACGTGATCTTCTACTTCACAATATTATCAAAGTTGTGGTTCACAAATCATGAGGCTGCCATTCCAAAATGGGTCTCGTTCAAATCTTGATTTGTGGATGTCTTAGGTCGCCCTGCGGTCCGCAAGCTTCGCGCCGAACAACGTTTGCCGAGCCGACGTAAGGTAAGATGGAATCCAAAGTCAGACTCCGCCCGCCCTTCACTAGCTACATCGAAGACGTTTTAGGTTTGTGCCACCATGTAAATGCATCGATGACTGAAGCCGAGATGAATCGCCACATCACGATGGGCATCAACGAAGGTGTATTCAGCATTCTCATCTCAAAAGAGCCCCGCAATATAAGTGATGTCACCCTGTGTCAAAGCTACGACGACCTTCGTCGCCAACTCATCGTCCCTCGAGAACCTGAAGGCACGATCTCGGCTATGTCTGATGCCACTGTCAGCTCCACACTTATTCCAGAAATCAGACTTTGTAAGGGAAGAAGTTGCACGGTAAATATCGCTGGTTTCAAACGTTCCGCATTCCAGCCCACACCTGGCTCCGACCATACGCCGGGTTATTGAGGAACAAGCTGCCGACGCACTTCCGCCCCCTCGACAACCTGAAATGAAAAACGTACTCTTTATGTCGCTCCACTGAGAGCTCCGCTCATTCATGCCGACGCTGTCTCGACGCACGAACCCACTCTACTGTCTTAGGCTGCGGTTGCCGCAAGACCACCCCCTCCTACGCCTTTTCCATCATACGGTTAGCCTCAGCGGGCATTTTTCACTCAGCGTCGTGCGCCACTTATTCTACGCCCTTGGCGCACATCTGACGATCGGCCGATCCGCTTTGCCTGTGGTCTTTCTGGCCATGTTGCACGCCTGTGCCGCCATCGCCCGACCCCGTACGCTTTCGATCAGAGCCCGGGCACCTACGCGCAACCGCCATTCCCACCCCATGCACCACCTCAGCCATCGTCCCACTTTGGCCACTTCTCGCACGACCACTTTCAACCTCTCCGCGTCGCCGCTCGCCGTCACCGATGCGTTGTCGCTCTACCTCGCCAACGCCGGAAACCACTAGACGCAGTTCCGCAGGCAAGATCTGCACTCTCGTCGATCAGTGAAAGTCCTGCTTCGCCACCGAACAATTTAATCGAACTTACCTTTTAAAATGTTTGTACTCTTGCGCTTGTAGCTACTGGTGCTGCTGTGTCCGTATTGACATTATATTGTGTCGCTTGTTACGAAAAGTTCTCCGTATTCTAGGGTTTCTTTGCGCACCGCCACTGCTCGGCACATCGAACAGCTCGGTACCTGCGCGGCCCGAGTCACCATTTAGGGCGTTCTCTAGGTCATCAGTTGTATCGTTCTCCGTGACTGCTTCCATGACATTATTTTAGGAGGGAACTTCTTGTGTCAAAATCGCGCCGTAATTCATTGCGCTCGTGCCGAAGTAAAGCTTTCTCCGCTGTGCACAGCACCGACCCCCGCTAACGCTCTTGGGGAAGCCAAATGCCACGTTGCGGATGCTACAGATATCCCGCCTTTATCTGCTGCGATTGTGCCTATAAACTGTGCCTTTCACCCCATCTTCCCTTTTCGTCTCGCGACGCTGGGTTCCCCTCCCCAGCGCCGTCCTTACTGTACGAAGCGGCCGTGTATAACTAGCCATTACTAACGATTCGTTCTATGTACTCATGTTGCAACGTTGCGAGTGCATTTTTCATGCCGAGCCTAATCGATCAGAAAATTTTGTGACCGTTCCGCCGCTTCTCTCCACCTGTGCCTACACAATCTCCGGCAGTGTCAGTGCCCTTATCCCACCTCGTTCCCGTCTCCTTAATCGCCTCTGGCTGCCTTCGACAAAGCCATAGACAGTGCTCTCTCGCTGAAGATCAACGCGCCAAGCTCCTCGACTTGCTGAGCCGATTCCGAGCTTCCTCTGACATCCAGCAGCCATCCTTGGGTCGGACATATTCTGTTGCCCATCGCATCTATACTGGTACACACGCCCCATTACGCTAACTCCCTTATCGTGTATCAGCCTCAGAGCGCCGCATTATTGATGATAAAGTCGACGAGATGCTCAGTAAGGGTGTCATTCAGCCTTCCAGTAGCCCTTGGGCGTCCCCGATGGTTTTAGTCAAGAAGACGGGTCTATTCGATTCTGTGTGGACTACAGCCGCCTTAATGTTATCACGCGAACGGACGTCTACCCGCTACCACGCATAGACGACGCGCTAAACACTTTGCATGGAGGGGAATTTTTCTCTTCAATCGGATTACGTTCTGGCTACTGGAAAGTTCCAATGGCTGAAGAGGACCGCCCCAACACAGAATTTGTCCCTCCCGACGGGCTCTATGAGTTGAGTCATGCCGCTTGGCCTGTGTAATGCGCCCGCCACCTTTGAACGCACGATGGACTATATTCTCCGTGGTTTGAAGTGGCACACATGTCTCTGCTACTTGGATGATATCGTCGTATTTTTATCTGACATTGCGGCCCACCTAACTCACCTTGAACTGTATTGCAATGTCTTAGCGACGCCGGTCTGCAGCTCAATCTGAAAAAGTGCCATTTCGCCACTTGCCATCTCACTATTTTAGGGCTTTCAGTGTCCAAGTATGGCATCCTTCCTGATGCGTTTAAACTCCGTGCTGTCGCTGAGCTTCTGAAGCCAACATCTATTAAGCAGTTACGCTGCTTTATAGGCTTCCGCTCTTATTTTAGGCGTTTCGTTCAAACCTTTGCGACCATCATTGCCCCTCTGACGCGACGTCTCAGCGCTCACAAAGATATTTCTGCCTAGTCGCCGGCTTGCGATACTGCTTTTGCGAAATTGCGCACGATACTTACCTCACCACGCGTATGGCGCCATTTTGATCCGGCTGCTCCTACCGAAGTGCACACCGATGCGAACGACGCCGGCCTGAGCGCTGTTCTTGCCCAACGAAAGCCCGGTGTTGATGAATACGTTGTGCGTACGCAAGTCGAACGTTGACGAACGCCGATACGAACTTCCCGGCGAAAGAAAAGGTATGCTTGGCCATTGTTTGGGCGCTTAGAAATTCCGGGCATACTTGTATGGGCGCCGTTTCGATGTTGTTACAGACCACCACGCTTTGTGTTGGTTGTCTTCTGTAAAAGACCTCACCGGCCGTCTCGCCCGCTGGTCCCTTAGATTGCAAGAGTATGATATACGAGTTGTCCATCGTATCGGGCTCAAGCACTCCGACGAAGACGCTTTACCTCGCTCGCCGGTGCCTCCGGACGCTCCGTTGTCCTCTGCCTCCAGCTCAGCCTTATCTTCTCTGTCCATCGACGACATGCCATCAGAGCAGCGCAAGGATCAGTGGGTAACATCTAATCGATCTTCTTACGAACTTGTCCCTTTCACCGGCTCCTCGCGCCCTTCGTAGTCAAGCGCAGCATTTCGCCCTTCAGGACCGTGTCCTCTATCGACGCAATTTTATGCCGGATGGCCGTAAGTAGCTTCTAGTCGTACCTCGCCACCTCCGTAGTTATATCTGCGCATCTTACCATAACGATCCGCAGTGTGGCCATGTGGGTGTATTTAAGACCTACGAACGTTTGCGACAGCGTTTTTACTGGCACGGTATGTATAACTTCGTCAGTAAGTATGCGCATTCGTGCGTCGATTGCCAGCCTCGTAAGCCTCCTCCTCTTCATCAGCTGGCTCCACTACAGCATCTTCCACGCCCATACGACCATTCGTTCGTCTTGGCATCGATTTGTATGGACCTCTGCCATATACACCTCCAGAGAATCGTTGGATCATCGTGGCCGTCGATCACATCACTCGCTATGCGGAGACAGCAGCACTTCAGAATACAATCGGCCCCAGTATCGCGTCCTGTCTTCTTCATCATTTCATTCTGCGCCACGGGTCCCCTCGTGAACTTCTAAGTGATCGAGGCAAATCGTTCCTATTCGAGGTTATCGAAGTGCTCCTACGCGAAGTCAGACCATCCATTAAGGACCGCGAGCGCGTGCCACCCTCAAATCAACGGCCTCACAGATCGCTACAACCGCACACTAGGTGACATGATGTCCAAGTACATCGCCTCCGACCACTCTGATTGGGATAAGATTCTTCCATTTATAACCTATGCCTACAACAATGCCGTTTAAGCAAGTACCAGATTCTCGCAATTTTTTATGCTGTACGGGGGTGAACCTTCGTCTCCATTCGACACCGTACTCCCCTACCGTCCTGATATCTCATAGTATACGTCACTTCCAGCAGCTGCCAAGTACGCTGAAGAATGTCACAAGCTGGCTTGCTCGCTTATTTCGGACGAGCAAGCCCAGAAGGAAGCGCACAGCGACAGCAGCCACTCTGTCCACCAATTCTATCCCGGTGCTCAAGTTTGGCTCTGGGTCCCATCGACACCACCAGGTGTGACCAGCTAGTTTACTGCCAAGTGCCACGGGCCCTATCCAGTGCTCTAACAGACTTTTCCCGTCAATTGCTTAGTTGAACCGCTGGCGGCTTCCACCGACCTTCGCCGCCGTGGGCGTGAGATTGTTTACCTGAACTGTTTGAAGCTTTATTACGATCCTGCTGTCATTTCGCTTCCTTGAGTCGCCAGGACGGCTACTCTTTTCTGCGGGGGCCAGATTCTAAAGCAGAAGTTCCGATTAAGCGGACTGATAGCCGAGAAAGAGCAAGAGGAAGGGCTTTTAAGGACCAGCTGACTCCAAGTTAAGCACCACCACTCCGGGTATGCTCGCTAGCAGTGCCCGCTACCAGTGCCTGGATCCCCGCGTAACAATATATATATATATATATATATATATATATATATATATATATATATATATATATATATATATACAAATGAAGAATTGTTTCATGCTGTTTCCAAGGTAATTTGGAGTCGACGTTTCGGCAGGAGCCCTGCCTTTCTCCAGACTGAGGGTACGTGGTTCTTGTTTGTCTTCATATAGTGTTGGCAAGAGGTGATACAAACAGAATATGGGCACATTCAGGTGAACCAGCTGCGCACGCACAACACACAAATACACATACACACGCGGAGAGCAGAGTAGGCACAAAGGGTCATCCACCCAAGGCACCGGCCGGGAGTCATCTGCATACAATAGAAGCAGCGGCGGAACAACCTCAGGAGAAAAAAAAAAGACGAAAAAAAAGGAGATGGGAAAGGTGTTTGCTGCAGATGGTGAATTTTTTTTTTTTTTGCAGTTCTCACTAAAAGATGGGAGCGCGAAGCGTGAAGGAGGTTTTTACAAGAAGTGGTCGACTATCAATGATCAAGGCATTGATTGTGAAGATTATTTTTCTTTCCCTTTTCCTCCTCCCTCTCCCTTTCCCCTTTTTACTGTGTCTGTTATTCTCCCCTCCCTTGCTCCGACCCGCGGCCCAACAGGAAGAAATGACAAAAAAAACACAGCCGAATGGACATTGCTGGTTAGAAGAACCTGTCAGCGGCGAGTGAAGTTCGAGCCTGCTTAGAGTGGTAAGCAACTCGCACCGAGAGATGAACCTCAAAGAAAGAAAAGAAAAAATCTGGGGGACAGTAGAATGGTGAAATACTTCGAGGTTTTCGCTAAACGTTGTGAGCGCCAAGCATGAAGGAGGTTTTTGCGAGAAGTGGGATATGGAGGGCCTCAAAGAAACGAAAAAAAAAAGAAAAAAGGGGTGGGTGGAAGAAAACAACCCGAGGAAAACTGTTAAAGGACAATGATTGATATATGAGCTTAGCATTCAACTTGCAGGGCTCGTATAGAAGGCATTGCCCCAATGTCTTTATTTATCCCATTAATATTTGTCTTAAACTTATAAATAAAGTATGACTCGTGCTGCTCCCGTTCCCGTGTATTACTGAATCCCCCCTGTAGAACTGTTAGTTTGACTGAGTCGAATGAGTGCTGTTTCTGGTTGATATGTTTTGAGAAATGAAGGTTGGGCAGAGAGCGGACATGAGGACGGTGATTATTAAACCGCATTCGTAGAGGGGTACTGTTACTGCATGCGGCATACACCGCATTCTAGGAGATATATAACGTTTGAGACATCGCAATCAAGGTTACCATCTATTCTCCAACTAAACTTTGACGCTGTGCTTGTTGCGCAGCTTGATTTCTACATGTGCTTGCACACATGGCATCTTCTCTTTCCGCAAGGCCGGCACCTCAACCATGGGTTATTACCTAATTTTTAATGGACTAGACTGTTGCAGATGTTTTGCGGTCGTCTGTAGACAACCTGGGGAGGAGTCGTGAAAATACTGGAGAGACGTTCGCTCTGTTCTAGAATGTTCAAATGTTTCTTTAGTATTTTGCTCACATTGAGCGGGGGGGGGGGAGTGGGGGGGGGGGGGGGTTACTCGTGAAGGTGAGTACCAGGCTTGTTTGTTTTCTGTTTGTTCTATTTGTTTTCTTTCGTGGGAGTCCCTCCAGTATTTCCTCTCGGCTGAGTTCATATGCCTTTTTTATGGCGTCGTCAACAATATCTGGCGGGTATCGTTGTTTAGTCAGGACTTCCCGCTTATGTTTTGCGTTTCGTGCGAAGTTATCATCTTGGGAACAAATTCTTTTGAATCGATGAGCCTGACAATATGGAATGCTTGTTTTTGAGTGATGAGGATGACAGCTTTGAAAATGTAAGTACTGTTGCCGGTCCGTGGATTTTCTGTATACGCTGGCGGTAAGCGAACCTTCATGAACCGCAATTTTAATGTCCACAAAGTTGATTTTGTTTCGGTAATATGTGTGCATGAATGATATGCTAGGATGGAGGAGATTGAAGTTTTCCATGAAATGCAGGAGTGATTGTTCTGTGTCAGTCCAAATTAAGAAAATATCATCCAAGTGGCGTTTGTATAGGGAGGGATTAATAGGGAAGTAAAAATTCAGATTCAATGCTATGCATGAAGATGTTAGCATAAGTAGGGGCCATTTTTGTACCCATGACGGTGTCGTTAATTTGTAAGTAGTGTTCATTGTCGAATTAAAAGTTGTATTCGAGTACTAGTTTCGTCAATACCTCTAAGACATCTGGAGTAGGGGATCCTTCCTTCCTATTCCGATTATAGGCCTCCATCAGAGCCTTGATTCCGTCGGAATGCGGGATATTTGTATATAGGGAGACTACACCTAAGGTTACAAGGAAGGGTCCCTGAGGAAGATATAGAGCTGCTATTTCGCGAAGGAAGTGGTTTGCCACGTATGTGGGTTGGGTGTGTTTCAGGTATGTGTCCAATTAATGTGTCAATGTAACTAAATATTGTTTCTGTGATTGTGCCGATGCCGGATACTATAGGAGGCCAGGGTTACCCCTTTTATGAATTTTCGGAAGCATGTACAATGGACCTGGCGACGGGTGTGAGGCAGTCAGGGCTTTGCATAATCGCAGGGAGATATCCGCACCTATTGGAAGCTCATTTAGAGTCCCTGCAATAAGTTTAGATGTTCTAGAGGGGGGTCCGCTTTTAGGGGTTCATAGAATTTAGTGTTAGAGAGCTGTCTAATGCCTTCCTCAATATACTTGTTCTTGGCCATGACCACTATGACAACTCCTTTATCTGCCGGTTTGATGACCACATCTTTCCGTCTACTGAGCACCTTCAATGCGTCACATTCCTTTTTGGAAAGGTTTTGCCTCCCTGGTCTGCAGTCCTTATAAGCTCTGATTACGTTGTTCTTGAAGGCACTAATGTACATGTCCAAATGTTTGTCTCTCCCCGTGTTCGGAGTCCATTGGTGATTTTTAAGGTTGAATTCTCTGCGATGTGCGGTGCTCTGTTTCCTTTTGAAAAAGCATTCCCTGAGTCTCAGAGTTCGCGCAAAGTTGTCAAGGTCCTTCAATACCAAAAATTCATTAAATCTCCCAGTAGTATTGTGAATGACAATTGCCTGCAATTGATACGTGCCTAATGTGCTGGCATTTATAATCTCACGCAAGTCAAGCGTGCCTGTATCCTTTCTGGCACCAGGGCAGTATTTATACTGGCTGGTGGCTAATAAAAGTTTCAGTTGTGAGTCAGCACTCTGTGTTGTCCTTTCTTCCACTTCCCGTCTGTCGCACTGTTGTTATGGAGGAAGGCCAAGTTCTCCCAATAAATAATTATGAACGTTTTTAAGCAATTACTTTATACATATCGGCCCTTTCTAAGCAGCCACAATATTAAGTTTCAGAATAATTCATACTATTATTCTAGCCTAAATGACTTCATGTACATTTTGTTCAGGCCGTGGAAACGTATTCTTAGAACTAATATTGTGCTGAAAGTTGCAGGCTGTCCACGGCAACCACATAAGGAGCAACAGTTCTAAATCAGTATGTTTCACTATTTTTAGCGCAATTTGCATAAGCGCGTGAACTAAACCATGTAATATTTCTACCCGACTAATTACGCTAACAATTGTTAAACAAATCATATATAACAGTAATTTAGGGCACCGTCTAAACGAATAAAGGGTGAAAAAAATGTTTGCACAATTGTGTGCGGAAACGTTGGCGTGTTTAGCTCTGCTATGGCCAATATAGGACCCACAGCGGCATTATTTGGCAGCCCCATTTGGGCTACGCTATATCTTTCGACAAGAGCCCGCATTTACGTTGCGCCAACAATCATTGTTAACAAATATGACGACAATACGGAAGCTCTAGTTTCTATCCCCGCCAATGCAAATGTGGGATCTGCAGCGTTTTTTTGCGGGCAGCCCCGATTGGGCTAGGTGTGCTTTTAAACGAGAGCCCACTAGCTGTTCCATGTGCTTTCAAATTCCCCAAAAGAGACAGATTGTGGCATCATGCGGGCATGCCCACTTTCCAGCCTCATTACGGCCGATGTGGGACCTAAAGCGGTTCTGTGCCGGCAGCCCCAATTGGTCTTGTTGTTGTTTTTGAAGCTAGAGCACAGTCGCCTATTGCACGTGCATTGCAATTCCCCACAAAGGACTGATTGTGGTATCATGCGGGCACGCCCCACCTTCTAGCCCTGTTGCAGCCGATGTGGGACCTAAAGCGGTTTAGCTACTGAAGTAGAACTTGTTGCTGGGCTAGTTGGTTCATGATCGTACGGGGAAAGTAAGCGCAAACAAAGAGACAAACACAAGAGAGGAGACAAGAGAACGCGCTACTGGCAAGGGATTCTTTTATGAAATCGACACACAACAGGTAGCCAGGCTTGAGAATGCAGGCTTCCCCAGTCAGTCATGACGGGGGTAGTGGAGTCGCTTCTTCAAAAAGTGAAAGGAAAGAAAAACAAACAGTCGAATCCTGAAACCGAAATAAATAGGCCAGTGGTTATTCCCTATAGCCATCGGGTAGCCCATGACTTGAAAAAAGTAGCCTCCAAGTTTAAGGTACCAGTAGTTTTCTCTGCCCCCTGAAAGCTGGCCACGTTGTGTCCTCGTATAAACTCAGAGAAACAGAAAGACAGAACATGTGGAACAAAGCATGGGAATAGGTACGTAGAGTGCAATGAGGGGGTTATATATCAGGTTCCTTTCACTTGTGGTAAGACGTACGTTGGGCAAACGGGGCGCTGTTTGAATGAAAGGTTAAGGGAGCATTAATGGTCAATGAACAATGGAACGGGGTCCAATCTGCCGCTGCATTGTAAGGACTGTGATCTCCAGTGCAAAGCCATTTTAGAAAGAACGGTGGTTTTGGACCAAAGCCGCGAACGTGTTGTCCGTGAACTAAAGGAAGTTTTTTGGATTAGAAAGGAAGGCCAAAATTGTGTTAGCGACGCCTCGGTTTCCCTGTATAAGAGTGAGGAATGTTTTTTGGAAAAATTTGGCTGAACAGAACCAGAATACGAGGTGTGTTACTATATACTGTGTGTATCCAGAAGACGAAACCTTTGGTGAATGCTTACGCTGGTACATGTGTCCGTTCTGGTTTGTATGTTTTCGCGTGCTTTTTATGTCGGCTTCGCTTATCAGCATTTCACTGGGTCCCATCATCATAGAAGTTTTGTTTGCCTGTTCGTGGTGGCACAAGCTGCTTATAGTGCTTAAAATATTGAAGAAGGTTTAGGATGTTACATGATTTCTCGGGTTTTTAAGTTCTGCTCACTTCTTATTCATTCCATCATGTTATTTTGGCCCTTTACACCACGTGTCATTTTGTTTTTAAAGTTATCTGTATTTTTATCGGTTTTAATCAACCCTATGGTAAACATGGAATTTATTGTTTATTGTTTTTTTTTGTTCTTCGTCCTTTTACGTACCACGTGTCGATTTGTTGTTTTTAAAGGTTAAGGTGTTTTTATCGGGTTTAGATCAACCTAGGTTGAACATGGAATTTTATGTTAGATAATATTGCCTTCTGGCGCGTAAGGAGCCGATAGGTGGTGTGACGATGTCCCTATATATTGTGTGGCAATTTCAATAAAAGAATCAGTTGCCAGTAGCGCGTTGTCTTGTCTCCTCTCTTGTGTTTGTCTCTTTGTTTGCGCTTACTTTCCCCGTACGGTTTAGCTAAGGCTGTGTCATTTGGGCTTCACGAGGGCTTTTCCAAATTTAGTTCTTATTCATATTCCACCTGCCTTCAAGTAACCTACAAGGGGCCGAGCGGTGAAGCGTGTGGACTTTCCCGTTCTCTTGCTTTTCTACGGCCGTTGAGGGTCGACAGAATTTAATATGGGCGGCCTCATTTCGGATCTATGAGGGCTTTCCCATAGATAGCGCACATTTAGGTTAAATTGCCCTCAAATATCTGAAGAGGGACCCTTTTGGATTGGATTCAAGAAAGTGCTCTGCATTAGCCCGAGCAGCCCCGCTATGGGAATCATGCAGAAAGAACAAGGGCAAGCCCAAATGAGGCTTGCCCACGTTTGCCCCATCGGGGACCGATGCAGGTTTTATAATGGTTTCTTCAGCCCCACTTGCCTACATCGCAATTACTCGCGCCCCACATTGTGTGCTACCTGAGAAATATCGTTCAATGTGTGATTACCTGCTTTTCTTGCAAAGATACATTATTTTCATTTTATTGGTACCATCAAGGTAAAACATTACAGAGGGGAGTGGGGATTACAACAAAACATTTGGCACATATAAAAGCGTACAGCATGTAATGAAATAGTGAGAAAAACAAACAAACAAACAAATAAGCAGATCATGGTCATACATAAACATCAGTACGTTATAGCATATACGTAAAGCACTTTTGTGCTAGGCATCATTGCGCAACAATGGACACTGATAACTGGAACAATGGTAACCGCTCAATTGTTGGCACTGACGAAGGAGGGTGGTTCCAGTCCACAGATGTGCGAGGTATAAACGAGTCAGAAAATGCTTTGGTGTTACATGCAATTAGGCCAACTTTATGTGCATGATCAAGGCGTGAAGATATGTATGTGGGTGGTACGAGCATTCATCATGTAGTATTTCGTGATAAAATATTTTGTGAAAGAGGTACAGTCGCGCAAGTCTGCGGCGCGTTGCTAGAAGTGGTAAGCCTAGGTTTGATTTCATGGCGGTCACGCTGGCGGTGCGATGAAAGTTCGATAAAATGAAACGTGCTGATTTGTTTTGAACTGATTCTATCTGATTTGTAAGAACTTCAACGCCTGGGTCCCATATAGCCGATGCATATTCTACTTGCGAACGAATTACGGTTTTGTAAAGCGCTAGCTTTGTGTTAGTAGGGGCTGAATGGAAGTTACGCTTGAGATACCCGAGCATGCGATTAGCTTTGTTGACGATGTATTCTATGTGCGTTTTCCAAGAAAGGCTGGAAGAGATGTGAATGCCGAAGTACTTGCATGACAGGACAGATTCTAATTGGTTACCGCCTATATGGTAAGGAGATACGTTAGTGAGCGAACGGGACACGCGCATAAATTTACATTTTGTTACGTTCAATGTCATATGCCATTTACTGCACCATAGGTTGATATTGTCAATGTCAGCCTGTAAAGCGCGTGTTTCAGTATCAGGTGTTATTTCACGGAAAAGAACGCAATCATCAGCAAATAGATGGATGGATGAGGAAACACAGTCGGGAAGGTCATTAATATAGATTAGAAAAAGTAAAGGCCCAAGTACGGTACCTTGAGGAACACCGGAGATAACTGGATGCAGGGGAGAGTTAATATCGTTTGCGGAGACGAACTGTTAGCGAGAGGTTAGAAAGCACTCTAGCCATTTTAGAACATTAGTATCGAGTCATATGATGCGTAATTTTAGGAGTAGTAGCTGGTGACATACTTTATCAAATGCTTTAGCAAAATCTAAAAACATACAATCTTCAATGGAGCGGTGGTCGAGGATGACATGTAATTTGTGGGTGAACGAAAGAAGCTGCGTTTCGCATGAGTAGGTCCTGCGAAAGCCATGTTGAGCCTGGTAAAAAAATGAGTTAGACTCCAGAAATGTGATAATTTGAGAGGAGAGAATGTGTTCTAATATTTTACTAGGTACACTGGTGGTCGATATAGGCTTGTAGTTATGAGGGGAATGCATGGATCCAGATTTGTGCACTGGGACCACCTTCCCTATCTTCCAGTCTGACGGCAATTCGCAACTTTCCAATGACTGCTGGAATATTTTAGCTAAAACAATTGATGAATACATTTTGGTGCTTTTCAAAAACTTTGTGTTAATGTTATCGATGCCGGCCGCTGAAAATACTTTAAGGTTGTCTATAATTTTAGCAACACCGTCAGAGTGGACCACCACGGGATACATTGGCAAATATTTGTAACCGTGAAAGATTGGAAGCTCAACGACAGAATAAGTAGAAAAGCAATTTGAAAAGACATCATTTAGGACACTCGCGCATTTAGTATCAGGTACTGGTTCATCATCAATGTCTGTTAATGTAATACGCGCTGTTTCCTTGGGGTTAATAATCTTCCAAATTTTGGGGGGATTCTGCAGTAATGCAGTAGGTAGTGTGTTCTCTGCAAAATATTTTTTAGCTCTTCTTACAGCGGAAATATATTCATCGTTTGCTTTATGATACACTTCCCAGCGGGTCTGATTATGAGATGATTTAGCCACACGATAAAAGCGTTTTTTTCTGTTTGGAAGTCGTCTTATGTGCGAGTTATACCATGGCGCATCCGAGTTATATGATATGGTTCTAGTCGGAATAAAGCGATTAGTAAGCTGTTTAACCTTGGATTTGAATAAATCCCAGTTTGCCTCAACAGAGCGCTCTTGAAAATTATCTAAGAATGATGTTAAGAAAGAATGCAAGTGCATATTAATTTGGTCGAAATCAGCCCGCTTATAGTTGCGCAATAGTTTTGTCGTCTTGTGTTTTTTTTTTTTTTGCACTGGGATAGTGATGCTAAAGTCTAATGCAACGTGATCACTTAAGTTTGGCAAGTAGGTGAGCTGAGAGCACAGTTCGGGACATGTGCACAAAATCAGGTCTAATATGTTAGCTGTTGTTTGTGTGATCCGGGTGGGTTTAGTAACAACCTAGGTAAAGCTGAATGATGAGCACAAATCAAGAAATTAGCGACAAGTTCGGAAGGAAAAATGTGCAGTTGAGGTTCAGTCGATGCCAGGGTAATTGAAATCACCCAATAAGAACACGGGGGCAGAGGGGTAGCGTGATTTAATGGTGTTAATATTGTCGTGAAGTTCATTGATACTTTGTTACACCCACTGTTCGCATCTTTTGCTTTTGTGAGACAACCCTATAACAATAGCTTTGGGTGATTTCTAGTACATTAATATATTATTATATAAAGTTCCTAATAGATTTTCGTGAACAGACTAATGGTTTCTCACAAAGTCTTTAGGAAATGCTTTCAATACACCCTAGCGACACAGCAAAGTTCTATTTATTTATTTATCGACCAGTCAGAAAATCGGTGGCAAGGACCTGCTTTGCAGATTCCATTTTTGTGCTGCATAAATATTGACATCTTTTTAGAAAAGATCTGCACCTGTGTTTCGTTTATATCTATTTAACGTCACACTCTCTTAATAGGCTGCATTTGTTCCTTTCCATCTAAGCTTCAGCATGTAGTTACAGAATTATTTCACAATGATCTGGTGCTCTTACAATTTACAATATGCAGAAATGATTCTTGAAGAATATTTCTCAATGACAGCAACTTTATGATTATACATCAGTAACTGCATCTATTCCTAAAATTTGTCCGGCGCACCGTGAGCTGTGGAATATTTGAACTGTCAATTTTTTTTTTCTGAATACATTTTAAGGAGGTCCAAGAACGCATTACAAGGTCCTGTTCGTCGACAATGATAGGCAGTGCTACATCTTAATTGAAAACCGGCACAAAGGGGTTAGAGGTAAGTAAGTTATTTTTCTCGTCATACCGTTAAAGAATTAGAGCCACTCATGAACCAAAGAGGGGACTTTACTTGAAATGCCAGAAGTCTAGAACAAAGCAAAAAATCTGCCGGCCGTAAGGGACAGGTTGCAAGGAACAGGAAGTCTTTGGGCAAGTTGGTGGAAATCGACCATAGTTACAACACCGCAGAGCTGTGTTACACCCTTCTGCTTTGGCCGTCTGTCCAGCTGCAACTATGCAAGGTGCAAAGAATTAACATTTTTGAACATGACATTTCCTTCAAAATTGCACTAGCGTCTAACGAACGAGTGCAAAAAGCAAGGAAATAATATTCACTTGCTTCGGTAACAATATTTCTTTTTATTAAGCGTTATCAGTTCAGTTCAGTCGTTCAGTCGTGTCCGACTCATCGTGACCCTATGGGCCATATCACGCCACGCTTTCCGGTCTCTCACTACCTACCTAACATCACATAACTTCATCTGCAGCGCCTCGAGGATGCCACCTAACCATCGCGTTCGCTGCCTACCCCTTCTCCGGTGACCCTCAACCTTTCCTAACGTCAAATATTTCTCCAGCGACTCCTCTCTTCCTATAACTTCTCATCAGATCACCCAAGTAGCTGAGCTTTCACTTTAGAATTTGACCCTCCAATGAGCAGTCAGGGTTTATGGTCGACAATATCGACTTATTTGATCTTCTGGCCTTCCAAGTAACTCTCAAGTCACTGCCAGCACCACAATACAAACGCGTCAATTCTTCGGCGGTCAGCCTTCTTTACAGTTCAACTCTCGCATCCACACATCCCAATTGGAAACACCATAGCACGGGTTATACGGATCTTGGTCAACGGTGTAATATCTCTGCTCTTTACTAGGCCCTCAAGGCTAGCCATGGCTCTCTTTTCCAGGAGCAGGTGTCTCCTAACTTTATGGCTGCAGTCTCCTTCCGGGGTAATGTTGAAGCCCAAGAAGAAAAAAATCTGTCACAGCTTCCACTTCTTGTCCCTTGATTCTCCAGGACGTAATAGGGCAAGACGCCATGATCTTTGTCTTTTTAATGTTCAGTTTAAGCCCAAACTTGTCACTCTCTTCTTGTACGCGCATCAGAAGTCTCGAGTTTCACTTCATTTTCTGTCATTAAAGTGGTATCATCAGCATATCTAAGGTTGTTGATACGTTTTCCAGCAATCTTCACACCAGCTGACGACTCTTCCAGACCGGCCTTCCTCATGATGCACAGAGCATATAGGTTAAATAGGCAGGACGACTGTATGCAGCCTTGTCTCACTGCTTTCTCAATCGGAAACCAATCAGTAAGACTATGCCCAGTTCTGACTGTGGCCTCTTGCCCTTCATACAGGTTCCTGAGGAGACAGATTAGGTGAAATGGAACTACCATCCCTTAGAGCGTGCCACAATTTGCTGTCATCTACGCAGTCAAACGCTTTCGCATAATCAATAAAGCACAAGTAGATAGGTTTCTGGAACTGTGTTGCTTTTTCCATGATCCAGCGAAAATTCGAAATCTGGTCTCTAGTTTCTCTGCCCTTGCGAAACCCCGCTTGCACGTCCGGAAGCTCTCGATCTACATATTGCTGCAGCCTACCTTGGAGGATTTTCAGCCTCACCTTGCTAGCATGCAAAATAAGCGCGATCGTGCAGTAGTTGGAAGAATCTTTGGCACTGCCTTTCTTTGGATTGGGGATGTAAACTGACCTCCTCCAATCCTGTGGCCACCCCAAGGTTGTCCAATTTTGCTTACATAATGTATACAGAACGTGATCGACGTCGTCATAGTGAAGGTTTTGAAGCAACTCAGCTGGAATGCCATCGATTCCGCTAGCTTTGTTCTTAGCAAAGCTGGCTAAGGCCCATTCAACTTCACTCTTCAGGATGCCCGGCTCGAGATCAGTAATCACAACCGTCTTATGTCGGGTTTGCATATCTTGGTCCTTCTTTTACAGTTCTTCTGTGTATTCCTGCCACCTCTTCTTTATCTCTGAGGCTTTAGTTAGGTTAGGTGTTATAACTTCCTCAAAATGGCCATGACTCCTTTACAAAGTTAGTGTAAAGCAGTGCATCTAAATGCCGTTGATAATTAGAATAAGCTGAATAACAAAATGGAGGTTATCGAGAGCTTGAACCACTCACGCCACCACATCGCGCAATTTTCTTTCTGACATCACTACAGACTGACAACAATAAGTGACTAGTTTTTACAATTCAGTTTTTACTAGTTCGAACTATGCATAGACGTGCAGTATATGCCTTCACAGAAGATCCATTTACGCACGCAGTATTGGTCAAATTGCATTTCTTGCTGTCCGTGCATGCTGTGGTTCAATCCGCAGGGTAATAAACACGCGTGTATTATAAACCGCATTGAACTTTGCATGTTTAGAAATGCACGTTATTTTATTGCGATAGCAATACTGCGCAAGGATTCGGCCCGTCGCGTCGTTCCGGGAAGGGCACATTTGGCCTTCAACAACTGCGAAGAAAGAACAAGAAGAACGCTCGGTCATCGGCAGCTAATGCGTTCACTCCACATTAGGTTAAGCAGCATTGAACCCTTCTCATTTATATGTGGGCTTGTAGCTTACGGTCTGGTGTCATACTCTTAAAAGATGAGCTTAATTGTCCCCAATAATATAGCACCTTACACTGATAGGGCGTGATATGGGAATAGTGTAGCAGTCAAAGGAAGCATCCGCCGCTACTATCGCAATTTAACCAGAGTTAAACCGCAACTAATGTTTTTTTTTTCATGCAAAATTGCCAAATCTACTCCTACCTGCAATCTGTTGTCTGTGTACATATAGATGGCTTTGTTGAAATTCATCCACTAGTGTATTCAACAAAGCCTCCTTAATATGTAATAGGAATGAAGTACAGTTACACTTTTCGATTTTATACGTGTAAACAGCTATTTTAGCTGTTTTTTGAAGACAGTTCACTATTTCCACGTGCTCTACACTAAACGTTTATGCTATTTAGGATTTTCAGTAATCCGAGATTAGAGTGCAGATTTTCTACGGTACTCTTTGCATTATGTTATGGTTAATAATTTAAGAAACATGCACATATGCTCACTAAAACCCTGTTTATCCTCCCTCAAGATCAACATTCAGCTGACATTCCTTCCTTATTTAATGATTGCTGCGAAGGATGTCTATGCTCTGAGAAGCTAGAGATGTTCTTCGCGTGTCTGCCTAATGCTATTCTTTAAAGAGAGGTCGACCCAAGAGTTAGGTGAGGTCGCTACTGGCGGTGGGAGGCCTCAGCCCATTTCGCCCATCGGTTCCTAAAAGAGGCGTGTTAGATATTGGGGTGATTGCCTGCTATGCGCTATTACTTTGTCACGGCACGTAAAACACCTGACAGAGAAATTGAGCGTTATCGCACTCCCCTCTCCCTACCCTACATATACTTCACACCATCGCACTAAACGCTTCCACAATTAACTCTTAAGCCACTGCTCTCTCCTCTTTCTCTAGCCGCATCAGTTTCTCTCAAACTTCATTTCATTCAACCTACATTTTTTAGTTGTAATAATAGATGTGTGCATTTACGGTAACCACCCATCTGCTTTGAATTGAAGAAGTGATATGGGTTGTGCATGGTTTGGGGGGCACTTTTGCTATAATGTGTTTCCATGGTAGCTATAGGCAGGGTCCGTCCCACGTGAAAAAAGCATCCGGTAGTGCATACCTGCGCTATCAGCTTACTCCCAATCCACTTCTAACAACATTCTCTGTAGAACCTCCATTGTTTTTTATCCTCTATCCGATTCGCCACTTTCCACCTGTTAGCCGTGTTTTTTTCGTAGACGGCTGATGGTGCTTCGCTCTTCTGCCTTTGCATACTAAGAATCCCATTCAAGTGTAAGAAGTGATAGCCTCACTGGTTGCTCGGAAGCCAAACGCTGCCATTCTAAATATAACAGACGTTTGTGTTCTGTGTGAGCATGCTATGCTGTGGGTGGCGAAGCAGAATCTTGCGCTCCAGGTAGGCCCATACCAGTTCTAATTTGGGGTCCCCTGGACACATTTTCACAGTTGTAGAGTAAACATCGGCCTCCTTATAGCTATCCAGTGGTTACCCTGATGCCGATGGCGACGTCTCCCGCTCCAGGCCGCGCATGACAGTTCCGCTATTTGATTTACCTTTCATATTGCTTCCGTTGTCAGAAGACAGTGGGCTGAAAGTTCACTATACTCTTTTCAACTTCTGGCACAGAGTTACCAGCTGAACAAGTACTACAGGTCATCAAGGTTACTAAAAGTATTTGTAGTTTTGGAAGGGTGAAGACTGCTAAAGCAAGGATATTTTTTCTACTATCGCCTTATGTTTTTGTTCACAATGTTTATGAAACCTGGGGTCACAAAAATTCCTCACGCATGCGCCAACATGCAGCAGGCATGAACAGACACTGCTTGGTAGGCTGGTTGTCTGACGTAATTAGAGCGTGTTACATTTCCGAGTTGGTAAGAAACGCAAGCTGTATTAGCTGCAATAAAATGTGTTGGTAAAATTAGAATCCCCCTTGTGAGTTAGGTACCGGGGCAATGCCTGGTGTCAACGTTGATGCTGCGAATGCTGGCATCCCAATTTTTATGGCGATCAGGCAGGATTGCATTACAAAACCAAACTTGAGCAGACGATGGAAGCATCTAAACCTTCACACTAATAGAGAATATCCAGCACATGTAAAACAAATCCGTAAAGCGTTTTTTTGTTACCAAACAACGCACGGTAAAACTGACGAGTTAGTGGAGAGCTCCGCATAACTTAGGCATGGTTTTCTTTGATATTGTGTGAAATTGCTCACTATGTTTGTGCTTCGAGTTTCGCCTCGGCTGGAACGCCACCTCGGCTCGGGCACAACTTGCGGTACAGATCGATAGCGTGAACTTCATTAGTTTGACAACCACTTAGAGAGTTTAGCATATAGGCAAACATAGAGATGCCTATATTTTCATTCTTGGAAGCGTTTTTAGTGTTATCCGCCACCACCTCTGGCTTCTCTTCAGGCAGATTTTCCACGTACATTATTTTTTCTTACATTATAGACGATTTTACGAAAGCGTTAAGGGGGCTGCCATATCGGGGCGCAGGGAAGGAAAGAGTTCCGCAGCGAAGGAAAGAGTTGACGACACCCCCCTTAACAGCCCAGTCACACCGGTTTCTCCGAGGGTCGTAAAATGGCATATACAATAATCCCCTAAATTGCCACTCTATTGAATAACGCACTCTCATTAGCACACAGCTAACTGTTATCGCGATAGTGTGTAAAATACCAGTAGACATAAATATGATGTCCGACTTTAAATAGGTCTAACGAACATGTCTGCGTGGTATAGCAGCAGCATGTGCGTCCGACGGAGTGCTAGCTCAGGCGCTAACATGCTACGTCTTTCTTATGAAAAGGAAATCGCTGGTCGCTCTGAGACTAAAACAGCGCTCGGGACTTCTTGCTGCGCCGTGCTGGGAGGAACAGACAGGTAGGACGCTGTCGCAAGTTTATTTGGGTTAAAAACGACAAGGTTTATGTGCTGAAGGTGGAAGGTCAGAGATGAGTTAAGGTCTGAAACGAAGACGACTTGCTGAAACTACACTAAAGATGTTCAAGACATGAATCTAGTGCACAGAGCAAAATGATATTCAACCTCATTCACGTGAATGTTAGAAGTATTAAACGCCACAGGAACTTACTAAACACTTTCTTGACTCAGCCACTTACATACCTTGATATTGTGCTGTTATCCGAGGTCCATATAAATCAGGGTGCATCAGATATGTTTGGAAGTCACGTCATTAAATTCTTTTCGCGTTATCGGCAATCAAGAAAAGTTAGAGGTATCATGGCGTATGTAAGAAAGATGTGGCTTACATAACTAGTTCCGTGTTATTTTTCTCAGCTGAACCTCACGCTTTCTAAGTTAGCAATTATGAACTGAATGTTTGTCATCGCGCTATAAAGGCCTTCAAGCTCCGATCATCATACATTTTTCACTGAACTGTCATCATTGATTGCTTCTTGCGAAAATGACGACCTAGTGGCAACTGGAGATTTAAATATAGATATCGGTCAAACTGGAAAACGAGAAGCTGCTATTTATTTGGATTTACTCGACAGCTATGGAATTGAAAGCGACATTCAAAGTCACGCTATAGAGATCATGGGCAGCAGGTTCACCAGGTCGTGCATTGACCACATAGTCTGACGCTCTACTATCGTAGAAATGTCTGCTCATCTTGTACATCAATAGGTTGCTGATCATTATTTTACTGCATTATTCATTTTGGACAATTCTCATCAGAATAGCTATAAAGTAAGTACATTAACTACGATAATCTAATAGTGGATGAATCAGTTAAAAATCCAAACTGGGATGGCCTAACTAGTATGAGTCATGCAGAGGCGTATGAAGGCCATGGAATGACTTTTAGTAATATATGTGGCGTTGCAACACGTCAGATCAGGACTAGATGAAAAAATAAAAAAAATGGATAACAAGTGATATTTTAAATTTACCCTGTAATAGGGTTCGGCTCTAGCGCGCGTAGCGTGCGGACGCATGGAACATTGCTCCGGCGATTTTCGACCGTAGCGGTGGAACAACGCGTCGAATCCCAAAACTATTAGACCTTGAAGAGCCATCAAGTCATCCGGAACGCAAAGAGACCACTCTCAACGCGATGGACCGAGTTTTCGACTTTTTGGAGCACTTTTGCTCCTATCCGTTGTGGAGCCGTGGCTCAGCCTATCAACTGAACGCCGGCGTCCATGCCGGGAAGGCCGCTCCTGGCGAACATGGCAAACGCCATCCAGCAACGCGGCTACGACCGGGAAGGCATGACATGGACAACCTTGCCGCAGACCAGCGGAGAGCAAGCCTGCAGTGAAAATGTGATCCGGGCTTTTGAAAAGCGAGCCCAGAAACTCCAAGCCAGCGCGCAAAGAAAGGCCACGTCAGCACACGGAGGCCGCCACGCGCAACCCGACTCAGAACCCGGTGAGCGCGCAACCGGAGACCCAACGCAAGTCAGAGCTGCATGGAAGCCCAAGTTTCTGTGCAGATTCAGACCAGACGACGTGGTGCTAATCATCAAACCACTAACGGCCACAAACTTGAAGAACTTGCAACACGGCGAGTTGGGCCTAGCTCTACGACAGCGAGTCGGGGAGGCCGAAGCAGACAATTTTTACTTCGCAGTGTCCCCGGACCAAAACCTGATCGTTGTGGGCACGGCAAGCATCCATGCGGCAGACAGACTGGTCGGTGACTTTGCAATCCGAGCGCAAGGGCAAGACCTCTATCTGCGTGGACACGTAAAGCAAAGTGATTACAACGTGGTACACGGAGTCATCACTGTGGCCAATCTGGAGACCACCGAATCCCTGCGAGGGAAGGTGAGAAGCATTCGCGAAGGGAGGAAAATCCTGGAGATCTGAAAGTTCGGCACTTCGAACAAAGCAAGGGTCACCTTCGAAGGGAAGTACAAGCCCAGAGCCGTGCTGTATAACGCGGAAGTTATACCGGTAGCTACTTACCGTCGCACCATACCAGCGTGTAACCTGTGTGGCACTGTGGGACATAGGACAGACGCCTGCCCGACACCGAGGCAAGAAAACTGCGGACTCTGCGGAACGCAAGCTCCGTTTGTAGAAGGGGTGCAGGCCCCTCACGAGTACAATCCAAAATGTGCGGTATGTGGCGGCGAACACGCTACGAACTCTAAAAACTACACTGCGAAATTCCGAAGGAACGAGCAGCAACAATACAGTAACAAGAACAAGAAAAAGAAGAAAAGACAAGAAGGAGCGAGAATCTCCCTCCCCCTTCGATTAACACGGTGCCAAATTCTAAACAAAACAATCAAGAGAGGAGCTGGGCCAGCATGGTCAAGAACGGGAAGCAGCCGGTGAGTGGGGTCGCCCCTCCTCCTCCCAATACTACCTCTCCACCTACACCAAATTTGGTAGAAATTGAATTAAGAAAACGGATAGCAGCCCTAAAAGCTCAAATAGAGCTACTAACCAGCAAACTAGAAACTGTACTAGCTAAATCTCAGCCACCTCAGCAAGAGGAGGCGATGGAAAGCGACGCAGAGCCTAGCATGGAAAACAAACTAGAAGCTATGATGAGGAAGATACAGGAATCCATTCCCTCCATAGTATCACGACAGATAGCGAAAGCGATGACGATTCGCAAGTATGTTAACACAAGGAGACCCACGAATCCCGTAACTCACAAGATGCGTAGGGTGATCAGTGAGGGTGAGAAGCTGCAGCAGCTCCCCCTCCAGAAAAACAATTTTCAGGCACAACATGGCGGGACAAACTAAGGAGAGTTCTATAATTTATACACGGTGGAATAGTCGAGGCTTTAAATCAAAGACTAAGAGAGCGGACCCTAGGATGCACTTTTCTACGTACGAGCATACTCCGGCAGTGGTGGCCGTACAGGAGCCAGGCGGAAACGCGAGCCTCACAAACTACAAAACGTTCCAACTCGACCCCCTAACATGCATCTTCGTGCACAAAAATTTCACAGCAAATCTGATAGATCTGGAATTACAAGCCAGCTTTTCATACGTGATGGTGACTCTTGTGCCCATAAAAAATGGTGATCCGGCGCTCCATATCCTGAAGGTGTACTGCCCACCTAAAGCAAAAAATGTAACCTTCTCCACACTCTTGAGTAAGGTGTCAGGGAAGCGGGACGAGGTCCGTTACTAGTGTTAGGAGATTTCAAAGCGCAGAGCCTTTCATGGGGCCACAACCGAGAGGACATAGGAGGACGGAAGCTAGCGGAGGCAGCGTCCACATTAGGCCTAACCCTACACACCGACCCTGCGTACCCCACGCGAATTGGGAACTCGGCGCAGAGGGACACTTGTCCGGACTTAACTTTTTTAAAAAACGCGAGGCGAGTGGAGTGGACGAATACGGAGGAAACAATCTTTAGTGACCACTGTCTGATCAACATAACGTTCCGCACTAAACCCCTTACCAGACCGACGGGGCAGACTAGGATGCCGGACTGGGCAAAATTTAGAAAAGAATATGATGTTACTTCTATCCAGGAGCAGGGATACTAAGCCTGGAACAAACAGCTGCTGACCAGTCTCCGTTCGATGGAAACGCGGGTAAAGCTCTCTGAGGCGGTGACGGATTTGGACACCCACCTCCTCCACCTCCGGAAAGCCAGACGCAGCATGGTTAAAAGATGGCGCAGGCAGAAAGATAACCGCAAGCTAAAAACCCGGATCGCGGCGATAACAAAAGAGGCGGCAGAATGCGAGGCGCAACTCGCGGACGCTAACTGGGTAGAGAGGTGCAACGCGGCAGCTAGGCAGATGTCTGGCAAAAACACATGGCGTCTGTTCCGAGCTCTCATAGATGCAAACCAGACGCGCACCAAGTCGAAGAAACACCTTCAGCGAGCAATACACGCGTTTCAAGGAAATACGGCCCAGTTAGCGCTGAAGCTCCGAGACCAGTACTTGATCACGACCCAAGACCCAAGGGGAGAAGCTTACAGGTACAGTGGAGACGAAAATGTTGAGCTAGATGAACCTTTCAAACTATACGAGCTCAAGGCAGTCCTAGCGAGAATGAAACGCGGGACCGCGCCAGGAAGGAATGGGATCAAGGTAAAACTCCTTGCAAACCTACCAGACCCCGCGTATCAATCCCTGCTAGATCACTTCAATTCAATCTGGACGGGTGAATTTCCTCTTCCCACCGAATGGAAGACGGCGCTCATAACTTTCATCCCAAAGGCAGGCAAAGCCATATATACAGACAACCTCAGGCCCATTTCTCTCACGTCGTGCGTAGGCAAATTGATGGAAACAATGGTCAGAGACAGACTTTCTGAGTATCTTGAAAATAAGCGAGTCTTTGTCGACTAGATGTATGGCTTCAGGCCAAATAAATCGGTTCAGGACGTCCTGCTACAGCTTAGCAGAGAAATATTGAACCCAATAGAACATCCGAACGGGGATAAGATAGTGCTGGTCCTAGATCTGAAGGGAGTCTTCGATAATGTGTCGCACGACACACCTTTCGGAGACGGGGTGTGGAAAGAACGCGTTCGAGTATATGAAACGCTTCCTCTCAGACATACAGGCCTACGTGAGGATCCAGAACACAGACCACTGTCCCTTTCTATTAGGCACGAGAGGTACACCACAGGGAGCGGTGCTATCCCCGCTTCTTTTCAATATGACAATGAAAAATCTCCCGGTCCACCTGGAGAAAGTCTCGGGTGTGCAGTACGCGCTGTATGCGGACGACATCTCCATATGGGCCACGCAGGGCTCTCTCGGTGAAATGGAGGCCAGCTTGCAGGAGGCAGCCACCGCTGTAAATGAGTACGCGAAAAAATTTCGGCCTTCAGTGCTCACCAAAAAAATCCGAATTCGTCCATATTCGTCCCTCCAAAAAATGCACAGACAAGATAGAATTGCGACTTGGATAGAACCAATACCCGAGAAAGAGGAAATTAGAGTATCGGGCCTTTTCATTCACAAGCGTAAGCTAGTGACGACCACGCTCGACAAGCTAAAAAAGGTGGGAGACCAGGTAGGCCGAATGGTCCGCAGTCTCAAACAAGAAAGGGGGACTGAGAAGCAAAGATGCTTTACGGCTGGCCAATGCCTTTGTAACAAAGCAGAATCCTGTACTCGACCCCCTATCTCCACCTCAAGAAACACGACGAGAACATCCTCGAAGTGATCACGCGCAAAATAGCGAAGAAGGCCCTCGACCTCTCTATAACCACGTCTAACCTGAGACTCCAAGGTCTGGGTATGACGAACTCGTTCGAGGAGCTGAGAGAAGCCCACCTCACGAGTCAATACACGCGACTATCGCAGACACCGTCGGGGCGTCGGCTATTAACCCGTCTACGCATACAACACACGACTGTAACCGAGGAAAGAGTAAGGCTTCCCCAGGAGTGGCGATACGCCCTGCACGTAAAACCACTCCCCACTAATATGTCCAAAGACGACCATGAGGGTAGGCGCATGGCCAGGGCAGAGGCCTTACTTCAACACTACGAAGGGAAACCCGGAGTGTACTATGTGGACGCGTCCGGCCCGCACCAAGGCGGGTGGTACACGGCGGCAGTGATCATCGAGTCCAAAACGGTAAACGGGCTCACATTTAAAGCCCGAGGCTTAACATAGGCAGTGGAGGTCGCCATCGCGTTAGCAGCAACGCACTCTGATTCCAAAACAATCATAACGGACTCGCGAGGGGCCTGTAGGAACTTTCAACAGGGCTGGGTCCAGTACCTGGCCTACCGGCTACTAAAAACAGCTCGGACCTGGCCTACGGACTACTGCAAAACAGCTCGTACGTGGAAAGTCTATCCCGCCGATTCGTAATCTGGGCTCCGGCCCATTCTGGGCTAGAAGGAAATGAGGCAGCAGATGCCGCCGCCCGCGCACTTTCTTACCGGGCAACCTCGTCTCCTTCCTCCTCAGAAGAACTCACACCAGTCTACACTTTCAGAGATATTACGCAGCTGTACCAAAACAGACACAATATTTACCCCCACCCGTGTAAAGGGTTAACAAGAGCGGAGGAACGCGTGTTTCTTCGCCTCCTTACGAATACCATGCTGTGCCCGGCGTCACTTAAACACTTTGACAGTGCCCTCTCCGGGGAGTGCCCGCACTTCGGGGAAATGTCCTCGGACCTTCTCCACATGGTGTGGGCATGCCCCTCCAACCCTGCCTTTGCACCTAACCAAAACACCACCCGGGAGGACTGGGAGGCGACCCTACTCGCCTGCTCCGACCTGAAAGCCCAAAAGGCCTTGGTCAAAAGAGCAATGGCGACAGCGGAAGCCACTGGGGTCCCGTACTAGGGACTCCACCTAGTGTTTGTGAGGGGAAGGGCACTAAGCCTGACCCCAGAGCAACCTTCATGTAACTCTATATTTTATTAAACGTTTTCACCACCACAACCACCACCCTGTGAAAAGAATAGATTATAGAGTTTATGCGAAAAGAAATCAGCTAACTCGGCTCTCAAGCAAGAGTACCGTGTAGTTTTGAATAGGCTCACCTCTATGTTAAGGCTTAAGAAAACGAGTTTTTACTGCAGAAGTATTCCATTGCCGGCGTAATGTGCGAAAAGCGTGGAACATTTTGAACGACTTGTAGGGCAGGTTCACTCAACAACCTTTAGATAAAAAAAAAACTGATTATATTTCCCCACGCCTCGCCTCAAGATGTCGCGAATTCATTTAATATTTTATTTTTCGCTTCGATAACTAAGCTGCAACAAAATATTCCGAACCCCGATCCGTAATATATTTGCTTGTCATTGTCGAACTCCGCTTTCTATCCTCCAATTGATAGAGATGAGCTACGCACAGTGCTGGCTTTGATTTGTGTCCACATACCTCCGGGATATAAAATTAGAATGCGAGATCTGCAAAAAAAAAACGTTAACAAATTAATAGAGTTACTGCTCTTTATTTTCAATCGCTGCATTGGAACTGGGGAAGTACCTGCAGCACTCAAGATCGCAGTGGTCACGCCAGTCCCGAAGAAGGGCGCCAGGACGGATAAAATTATCGACCTATAGCTTTATTGCCTGCCTTCAGCATTATATTGGACAATAGGTTTTGTAAAATATGGAGGCATTTTGGATAAAGTATGCAGTAATTCACCCTACTCAGTATGGCTCTCAGTACGGGTTGAGTGGAATAGACCGCCTTGAAGATTGCTCGGACCATATAAATGAAACTATCGATCAGAATGTAATCTGTCTCGGGCTTTTTCTTAAACCTGGCTAAAGATTTTGATACAGCTTCCTTTCATTTCATTTCATTTAGTCATTGTACCCTCATGGCCCGAGGGGATTGAAGAGGGGAGTTGTAGTATACAGGGGTTATGTACAGAGCGCTTCAATTCTAATCATACAATGTTAGCTAATGCGGAACAAAATGCTGATGATTGATGATGGAGGCAGTAGCTTCGGGAAGGTGGTTCCAGTCATTTACTGGGTTTAGAAGCAACGACTCTGCTGCAAGTTTAGTTTTAAAGAAGGAATAACATGCTTGTGAGAATGATCAACTCGTGACGAAATATAAAATGGAAGAGGTATAAGATCGCTGCACAGACTGGGGTTATGGTACATTATTTTATGAAGTAAACAAAGACCAGCATACTTGCGATGGCTAAGAAGGGATGTCAACTGTAATGTATTCTTCATAGATGTTGCGCTGGTGGTGCGATTATAGCTCCGAAGGGTGAAGCGTGCCGAGTTGTGCTGAATTAGTTCGAGGGCGTTGATTAGATTTTCAGTGAAGCGATCCCCAAAAGACGCAGCATATTCCAATTTACTTCTAAGTAGAGATTTGTGGAGAAGTTTCAGTGATTTGGGCGCAGAAAATAACTACAACGGAGGTAGACGAGACCATGGTTGGCGTTCGTAAGTATGGAAGTAATTTGAAAGGACCAAGATAGATCATTGGTTATGTGAACGCCTAAATAGCGGTAAGAAGACACTTATTCTAGTTAGTTGTTACGGAGATCATAAGGGGTGGGCTGGGTCAATATTAAGAAATGTGGCGCAACGAACACCAACAAAAGAGAAGAGACACAACACACGCACACACTACCAACTGTAATAAGGATCTGAAAACACTTCCTCTGCACCACTTCCTCTTCTCCTGTGTTTGTTGTTTGTTGCGCCACATTTCTGAATATGACCCAGTCGAAAAAAACAACAGAAAATTTCTGATGGTCTGTAGTCTTGTCGTATTTTTGACCTGTTGTCTGACGTTCGTTGTTTGTAGTTTTGTATTGTGACGTTCATTGTCTGTAGTTCTGTATTGTGACGTTCACTGTCTGTAGTTCTATATTGTGACGTTCATTGTTTGTAGTTCTATATTGTGACGTTCATTGTCTGTAGTTTTGTATTTTGACGTTTTGTAGTCTGTTGTTCTATACTGTGATGGCATGCATTCTGATGTCCCGCAATCTGACATTCCGTACTTTGATGTTCTGTAGTCCGAGGGCGCATGTTCATTTCACATACTGTTGTGACTTTCTTCTCTCCTATTGTGAGAATATTCACACGTGCAAAATGCAACCACAGCCAAGTGGGAAAAATTAGTCTCATGGGATCATAGTCATTAACTAGGCTATTTTGCAGGCATAGACCTAGCAGCTGTGCACAAAAAAAGTGTGCAAGCATGCCGAAGACATGCGAAACAATACCTGTGAGAAGCCGCCTTTATTTGGAATCCATAAAGCTGTATTTCCAAAAGGCGCTTGAACGGGAACACCTGAATGACAAAAAGATGCAGATTTCAATTAAACACCCATTTAAAATGCATTTTTAAACAAAAAAAGTGGTTTCGGTGAAGAAAAATTGATGCTGGTTATTTTGAAGGTAACTGAAAAATTAAAGAATTATTTTGTGGTTTTCCATAGACATTGGCAATGGAGAATGTTGTAGTGACAGGCACAAGAATATTTTAAACCTCATTGTGCTCATTATGTGGACCGGAAATGGACAGCACAAGGCCACTTTTGTATTACCATTTTATCAAATCATAGCCCGTCTCTCCTACATAAAGCCCACAACTCTAACGTAAGTGGTAGAATGCCAAAGTAGTAAGCCTTCATATCGAGCAATAAATAAATGTTTAAAGAGTTTAACAAGGCTCATTGAAAATGACTGAAAGATTATACGTGTTTAGTCTAACGATTACTGCACACAGATATCCTCAGGACAGCCAGTATGTAATGCCCTTATAACTGCGGCCCATGCAAATCTTTCTCTGCTAGAAAAATCTCCTGAAATTGCAATAGCTTTTATTACCTACTATAAGCCTATAAGCGTTTATGTTAGAGAACTGAGCAACCTGTGACACCCGCTGATTAGCTACACCTTGAAAGCAAGCATAACTCCGCTGAAAAAAAAAAAAAATCCTGTGCATACATTACTCTGTCACCCACCGGAAGGAATACACTATAAATCTTACCCTAGAGAAAAAGGCGCAGACATTTCTGTGCCAGGTAGTGCGGCATCATCTTGTAGCGCTTGACCACATCTTCTTCGCTGCAGCTCACCTCCTTCAGCAATAGCCAGGTGTCTGCACAAATAAAATCATTGATTATTTTCTATTCAATCATTCATTTGATTTTGCAAAAACGACAAAATCACAATTCGGATGAAAACTTTACATATTTTCCAGAAAATTATTGCTCAGCTGGAAGCATTGATTTACTACTGAAATACTGTTTAGCATAAAATAGAACATTGCTAGGGTTAGCATGCTGAAATACAACTACTGCCCTGACCATGATCAAGCAACTGCTGTATACATTTCCAAACGAGCAACACATGTTGTTTAGTGTTGTTAAATTTTGCAGCAAATATGGCTTTTTTTTTCGTGCTGGCCCAGTTCAGCCATGAAAGTGACTCAAAACTGCTAGCATAATTGTTGGTGCCTAACAACCAACACGCACATTGAGCCAGTCATCCATTGATAATGATAAAACCGTTTTGTGTGATCTCATCAGCCTTCCCCTGCACTGTATTTCAAACAGCAGCCATGCTCCTTAAGCAGCATGGTTTGTAGCTTGTTGATAGCCACAGTTAAACCATCAACAGCTTCAGTTTCTGAAATACCAAAAACAATACAATTCCAATTATATTGTATACAGCCACCACAAAACCAAATGAAATCTCTTCTGTAGTTCATGGAAAGATGTTTTCGTTTACCTGACAACTGATGCCACTCCAAAAGGGTAAGGTGGAGGGAACACTCTTGAGATGGCTCTGCTACGAAGGCTTCCTGTCACGCTCCTTGTACTTCAGTCCCCCTGAGTAAACGGACATCAGCTTGCAGAAGTCGGAATCCGATCGGAGACTGAATTGGTTCATACAATTTCCATGGCCAAGGTGGACCTGTAAAAACACGAAGGTAAATGTAATTGATGTGGCTGATTCTTTAAATAAATAAGACTATGCATCATTCAAAAGAAGCACACATTTTGTTATAGTTGTTGAAGAGACAAAAGCACTTGACTGGATAAAGTTTGAAGCAACCAAGTGCAAGTTATTTAGAATATACTTTAATCGTGAATCAACGGAAACGCGAAACGGCGACGACGCTCTGTGTTACTGGTATAGTACACCGCAAACTATTTGCATATGTAAGTCACAATTGCAAGAATTGAAGTGTTTTGCGATAGCATGCCATAAAATGGATTTACACTTGCGCTATAAGAGTATACTAACTTGACCTTTTATTTATTTTTTTTTGTTGCGATTATACATTCGTAGAATCCTTGCCCATTCACCATTATTCGTACAAAGCGAGAAATTTACGCGGAAATGCACAATCACGATGCAACACTGCAAAAAAAAATAAAAAAATGAGGGAGAGAGAGAGCGCGTGCGAATAGAACGGCAGTAACGTATGCTTTGCGTTCATGCTGTTAGCTGATTGTGCATGCGATTGCGAGGAAGGAGCAAAATTTTCTATTTTGGCAGGTCGGAGTGACGAGCCAATCGACACATGCATTTCTGTTCGCGCGAAGGCTTCGCGCGATGTGTGTCGTCGTCGCGTTCGCGTGAGTTTTCGCGTACATGTAGCTCAGCCAAAGAAGCGCGTTTCGCCATAAGCATGAACAAAAATACAGAATCGATCCGTGCTCTACAAGGCGTTATCATTGAAGATCTGAAAGGTTGGCGACAATATTTTGCGACACACAGCACAGCTCGAGTTCTCCAGGCAAGACTAATAACGCCCGTACTTGGCTGCTGCTCGCGAACTGTAGTCTGGCGCCTTTGTGCTTTTCATGCTAGGAGGCTAGAGGCAGTGCTCAAGATCAAGGTGGTTGCTTAGGGTAAGAGTGAGGGTTTAGAAACTTCATCCGTCATCGTAGCTACTAAAAGTAGAAAAGAAAGACAAACATCACATTACGTACCTTCTTCCGCGCATCACGCTCGTCATGGCGTTTCCGGTTCAGCCTGCTAAGCTCTCTGCTCCATCCCTCCATTTCTTCGTCTGCGGTTAAGTGCAGCGTTACGATTCATTTCACGCTTCAGAATACAATTCAAAACACATCGTAGCAAAGAGACGCTTACCTGTAAAATCAAAATATATGTGCAATGTGGTGGGCGCCGCGCGGATTTTCTTCGCCTTCCCAAAATCTTCAACATCATTCTGTCGAAGTTTCCAATGTCCCGCGGTGAGGACTTTCGCACAGTGTCTTCTCAGATGATATAGCACTTGTGCTCGTTCTCGTGTTAAATGAGTACGAACAGAAACGTCGCAGATCAGCATAAAGTCACCGAAGGAGAAAGACGACTGCACGGGCAGCACTGACGTGATCCGCGGGACGCGGCATCTTGCTAACTTGAGTGGACGAGGAGGAAGCGGAGAAAGAAACAAAAAAGGGAGGGAGGGGGGGGGGGGGGGTCTGTGGACTGCCGGCGGAAACGACACCGACACTGTAAGCGTGCGGATAGTGGGAGAAGGAAGAGGGGAGGAGAAAGAAGAGAATGCAGATGGTCGCTCGCGTCCCGCTGCAGCCAACGCGGCATCCATCTTGGCCAACTGGTTTTTCGTGGAGAGGGAGAGAGAGCTATGAAGGGTGGAGGGGCCGCCTTGCATTCCCAGCAACAGAAGAAGACAGGGAAGCCTCCCCCGGGCTTGTGACAATGGGAGCCGGGCACGGGCGCAACAGGCTCTCTCATGGTCGGATTCGAGAGCGGCGGCGGCGGCTCTACTGGCGGCCCATACACACTTCGCTAGCGCTGGTGAACTGTGACACATTCGAGAATATTTCCTTCCGGAGTGAATGGAGTTAAAATTGTTTTACTTTAATTATCGTAAGGAGCACGAAAGAATTGTGAAAAAGGCCAAGCTTCGCTTCTGAATACGCAATTCACTTTTATCGGGGTCTTTAAATATCACATCGTGAATGAGCTCTATTTGGAAGGTCTTAATTGTGCTTCTTTTTACTATTGCAATCATGATGCATCGCCAAGTAAACAAATCAACATATTTTAGGCAGTTGGAAATAGTTAGGCAAGCAAAATGAGAAAGTAAAAATTGATGTTTGTCGGTAACATACACCTGTGTTGCCTTAAATCATTGATCCGTGCATGCTCAGCCATCCTTTTATAAAGCACAAATTCCTGCGGTAATTTCGCTTGACTCGCTCGATACCTTTATTTAATCACGTGATTTTTCTGACTACTGTCAATTTTGCTGCGCGTGCATTTCAGGGAATTCTGCCTTTTTCCAGACGAGGGTTCATTTTTGTTCGCGTAATATCCACATACACACAGCCGCTGAAGAGCAGGGGCATAATGCAATTGTAAAGACCAAATTCGATGCGGCGTCCTTATGTACGCGAAGCAGCACAGGTAACTACATGCTGCACTGTCACGTTTTTTCTCATGTTTAGCAGCGGCCTCCGTCACACGATTATGAGGCCAGTTTCACTTTTTGGGCAGCACGTATTTACTATCAGGAGCTTGTAAATTCTGCCGATGGTATTGCGGTGAAGGGGCGTCACTAAACCTTCGGAATGACAGGTGCACAGCTCAGATATAAATAAAAATCAGCCACGCCTTTGCAGCACTTGTACGCAAACGTTATGTTATCGCCTGTGGTGCTAGCGCACACTCGTCTTCAACATTTTTCTCACTGTTCGTGATGTACACTTTCTACTCATAACTGCCGAAAGCTGCTAATCACCATTCTAGTGGAACCTTACTTCCAACATACCGACGCTTCAATCGATATTTTTATGCGGGAAGTTTCCTCAATTTAACATTTTGGTAAAAGGAGCCGGGTCGTTCTCTTTGACAAAGATTTTGAGGTAAAACTTCGTAGTGTGCTTTTTTAACAATATCAAACACTTCGAATTCAGCGTACAACATCGTGATGTAGAGGCAAACGAATTTGACAAGAGAGCAAGATGAACTGTAGAAAACACCCGCTTATGATTCAAGGTGGTTGGAACCTACATTCACGGGAGCTCAGAACGATTCCCAAAAGGAGTCCCAGCAGAATTCAACATGCGGGAAAAATAAAGGAAAAACCCTGCTCACCGAAACTCATCGCAGTGCACAAGAAGGTCATTCAACAACATGGACGAAATTATGTCTACACAACGCCGCGATGAAAACAGCCTCAACGGTTACAAATATCGATCTTTGCATCATTTACCTATGGTCTACAGTGAGGGAATCAGCCTAGGGGAGTGTGCATAGAAGAGAAGGCGTATGCATCGGCTTCTGTACCGATCAAGTCCGCAATGATTTAGTGCTGACCTTTAACGACAGGAGGTCACTGACCACCACAGCCTGCCAGGACTCTTAGTGATTTCCGGCGTAATGATTTTTACTTGCTAATCTTAAGGAAGCGAATCGTTTCGTCTGTAAATTCAAGAAAATCGAATTTTTACCGCCTACTTTATCCTGCCTCCGCAGTACCTACAAGATGCTGGTATGCAATATTATAAGCCTTATACCTCATTGAAATCAAAAAGGAAGAGGCTTTTTATTTTTCTTTCTTTCTTTCTTTCTTTCTTTCTTTCTTTCTTCCTTTCTTTCTTTCTTTCTTTCTTCCTTTCTTTCTTTCTTTCTTTCTTTCTTTCTTTCTTTCTTTCTTTCTGCTAACTCTTAAATTGTCAAAAAGGGTCTCAGTATTGCTGTGCTTAGGAGGTCCCCCTGCAGGTCATGCTGCAATTAAATCCACCGAAGTTTAAATTGACGACTGGGAATGTGGAAAACAAATGCTATCGCGTTATTATTTCTAGTGACTGAGACCGAAAAGAAATTCCTTAAGACTATGAGTTAGCGTCCGTCTTATTTAATTTCGGCGCTAGTTCCCGCCTAGTAGCAGCCATCCTTTTATCACGCGCATCGGTTATCTCGATATTAGATCACGATAGCGACGTTCGTCTGAGGCCATCCGCCAGCCGTGAGCATGTGCGCGTCCAGAGGAATCGGACTCCCTCCCTCTGTACCCGGCGCCGTTTAGGTTTTTTTTTCTTTTTTTTTTTTTTAGCGTGTGGTGTTTTTGAACGTTCGCGCGTAGCGTCTGCAGTGGCGATAGTGTGACCTTAATAACTAGTTGAAAGTGTGCACTGCGCCAGCGAAGTGTTGTGAAACTGCGATCCTTTCGAGTGAAGTGCGTCAAGAAAGAGTTTGTATTCTGTATTTTGTAATTTACTTTTTTGTTAAAAAGTTCATAATTCTTTTACAGTCTGTTTTTTCCGCCGTCATGTATATTCTTTAAAACCCTCTTTTTTGCAACAATCGATTCTGCAGTACTTCGGAAGCCGCACCATTCTTACTTTTGTGGGCTATGCCAATGACTCAATCAAACAACAAACCGGAGTGATAATTCTCTTCCTGGGGCAGGACTGTCACAAAGGTCTTTACAGGAACTCGACACATCAGAGCCCTTTGACTGACTGTGGCCTGAATGTGATCAACAGCATAACTGTAAGCTATGGCAATCTTATAATGGGGGAGCTGTATTAGGAGGCACGTGAACGATCTATTTCGCCTAAGGGTACCCGAGAAAAGCAATAAGTTAAGTTATTGCCTGAGGCTGAATTTTCAACACACGTTGCCTTGACCTTGTTGGGCGATCGTTTGTTCAACAACATTTATTTTCGCATGGGCTACGCGTATCTAAAGATTCATTCTCAGGGCGACCATGATGAAGGCACAGCAGAACTTCTACATAGTGTAGCGACCATTTCATCAACCTTGCTCACAGCGATTTTAAATATCTGGAAATTTGATTTCTTCCATGCCTTAGTTATAACTCCCCTTTTCTCTTCTTCCATCTTTATTTCGCTTTTTTTTATTCTTCAGCCTAGTTCGCTCGAGCTCCGGCCAGTTTTTCTACTGCCCACTTTAGCAGTAACGCTTCTTGTCGTTTAACCCCACTCACCTTTGTGGGGGTGCCCAGGTAAAGAAAATACACAGCAGAAAACAGCTTTGTCTGCCGCCCCGCAACTATCCTTTTCCTTTCCTTTCTGGGGCCATCAGTCCCCTTCCATGTCCCTACCTCGTTTGTCACGTTCCCCAGCCTTCACTCGGCCGGCAGCGTCTTTTGCTTAGTGCCGCCGTCGACGCTCGTTTTGAGCAGGCCCGGAGTGTCGGGTCGGCGGGTATCTTGTGCCATTGATCACCGTGTCTGTACAGGTTTTTGGCCATTTGGCTCATTTTAAAGTTTTTCTCCTTTTTTGCTCTTTTCAGCCACCTTTTATCCTTCAAATTTTGCTCTATGCGGAATAAGCGATCAGGTTTTAGTCGGCGCATTTAAGGTCTTCTCCTGATTGCTTCGTTTCAACAAGCGGACTTTTTTTCTTTTTTTACTTTGATGCACCGCTTAAAAGGTCCTTATTTTCTTCAGAGTGCCGCGCAGACGAGCGTGTCGCCTTGCTGTCTTGCAGTCCTGTCTCGTACCTACCTGCCAGCAGTAAACGTGGCTTGGAATGCCGGTGGCTATTTTTTTTTCCTATTTGAGCTGCCTCTTCTAAGCAAATATTGTAAACGCGCGAGGGGTACAGCGATGGGTGCGCACACAGCCACCGCGTCACGTGTACTGCATGCAGTTGTGGTCCTTGAGATTTGATGGTTCATGGATCCATTGAGCTGTGCCGCCGAACGGTTTCTGACACAAGAGGCTAAACGCGCGCTTCTATGAGTTCGCCTAGCATTGTTCGCAAATGTCGCAAATGGCCTTTGGACGTGAGCGCGTATGAGAGTTAGGGATGACTCGCAGATAGAGATAAAGCGATTAAGACACCCTCCCTCCTCTATTGAGTGTTTCATTTTCACGCCGTGTGGGCAAGGGTGAATGCATCGCGTACGTGCACTTAACGCTAATTTAATACGAATCCATAGTGTAGTTTGTGCTTCGTGCTGTTTAGGGATGTAATTTCGTTACGAGATATGTGGTGCTAGGCGCTGCCTCTGGGTGGTCTATCTTCCTTGCGTGCTTTCTTGTCTCTTGCATGCTGGTTGTTTCTCGTAGCGAGTAGTTTAATTTTTTCTTTCAGAATGCCGAGGTCTGCTGCCTCAACCGGCAGCGTCTCGTTGCGTGACGGATGATGATGTTAGTCAAATTTAGTGCCGTTTCTGCTGCCCTATCGATCATGGTTCGCATTCGCCGAGTGCTAAAATCTTCGACGATTATGCATTACACCTTAATCCTAATTGACTTCTTCATATCAATACATCGTTTTATTATTTGGCCATAAAGAAAGTGTCCGACAGCGCAGTCGCGAAGTCCAATCAAATCTGAGGCTCTGAACCGATATAAAGATGCAATATCGAATCATTTTAAGTCACAACAGACAGAGAAGGGTCCAGACAGTAAATTCGACCGAAAATGTCATAATTGTAACATCAGCGTGGTTCGACGAACACGGTAAGGTGAAGGAGCAAGCGGTTTCCACAGCCCCGCATGTAACCATCACACGCACTGCCTGTCGCGAGGCCGTAGTTAACTATTAAATAGTACAAAAACAAATCGACTTTTGCCAGCCACGGTATCTGCCATCAAGTGCAGCGGCGCCCGAGCTGCGGTAAGGAATAGAAAGGACAACGAGAAGACAGGGATCGGAAATAAAAGAAGGGACATACGAAAGAAAGGACAGGGCAGGTTATAATGGTATAAAATCAGTCAGTCACGTGGAAAGTGTACAATAGCATGATGCCCGCCGCCCATTGTCTCAACTTATCAAAGCTTGCCAATACGGATAGGTATCAAATGGCGGCACAGCACCGCCACAAACGCCACACAGGCTGCCGCATACAAGGAACACTCAGCCGGAGCGAAGACCCACCCTCTCTCCTAGCAGCGAAGAGACCTATCCAGCCACCTGGTCGGAAGGGGAAGTGGGGGGAGGCGTGCGCGTGAGAGGGGCGGAAACCGGTTGCTGGCCAGTTCCCGAATCCGATCCTCCAGAGAAGCGGTTTGCCTGCAAGCACTCCCAAACGTAGTTTGCAAAACTTGTCTCTTCGTCCCGTTGTCCACCGCGGAGGAATGGGTGCCTTGTAGCGAGCTAATGCGTGTAGGTGGGCAGGCTACAGTGGAAAATCAATTCCCTTCAAACGCCGTACCATTATCGTACTGAAATTAGCGTGTCCTTCTACCGCACTAAAATATACAGAAAGCCCCATTTTCCCCTGAGACTGCCCGTGCATCTGCCATGTCTGTAGCGTCGGTCCCGCCGAGCTGGGCGCGAACCAGCAAGGACTGCGCGCGAGTGCTGGAGACGTGCGGGGAAGTTACTTGTGCAAGCATATGCCGTCCTCGTTTTTGGCCAAGAACGTGTGATATCAGGTTGCTCCACGAGAGTCAAATCTTTTGTTGTGCATAAAGGATGGAATTTATCATCGACGTGAGAACAAGGATAGATCATTTGAAGAGATCGCTACAAATTTGGAAGCAGATTTCACAGGTGAGAAAGATTTATTCATTCGGTTGTCTTAAGGATTGAGATAAAACAGAAGTAGCTTTGCGATTGTTCCTGTGAAAGTTATTCGCACTCATCGAGAAGCTAATCCCTGCTTGGAACGAAACATGAGTATTGCGGTCGTGACTGCGCCGGCAATCGCCCGTGATGCTACTTGATGTGCGCGCGAATGGCGCAATTAGCGGTATGCATGCACGGCAGCAGATAGACACTCAAGGCGCGCTCTGTTTTGGCACAATGAGTTGATTTTAAGGTTGTTCGAAGGCGGCTGAGGGCAGAGAGGTAGTCGCGCAGAAAAAAAAATACGGCTGGTAAAAAATTAGCCTCTACATGGAACTGTCTGTAACACTGTTCAGTGTCTTATTACGAATTTTGTATTTTGAACTGAAATAAACATGTTGATACGCAACAAAGAAAAACCTAATGTTTTATTTGGGACAAGAAAAATATGGGCGGTTCTACATGCGCGAAAAAAAAATTGCTTGCCACTGCAGAACACATTATAGAATTTTTCTTGTAATCTCGCTACCTGACCCCGCTATTACCTACATACCTTGGGTTGTCGCGACAATTACGTCAGAAGGTTGTGTTACGTTAGAACATTTTGTTGTTGCGGCAGAACGTTGTGATGGTACGTCAAAACACTGTGTTGTCTGCGGCGACATCACAAAGTTTTGTTGTCGCAACAGACAGAACGTTGTGTCGTTACGTCAAAACTTTCCGTTGTCTGTTGCGACAACACAAAGTTTTGACGTAACAACGCAACGTTCTGTCGACACAACAAAACGCTCTGACGTAACAACACAACGTTCTGTTGTTACAACTCAATGTTTTGTCGTAACGACACAAAGTTCTGACGTAACAACAAAAGTTCTGTTGTCGCGACAGAAATATCTGTAGTAACATCGAACATTTCTGTAGCGCGATAGAAATTTCTGTAGTACTACATAAATTTCTGTCGTCTTTTTCGACTGGGGATGCAGCACCAACTAGCCCTCAAGCCGTTATTTTGGGTCGATATGCGCGACACATGTAGCAATTTACATTTGGTTATACTTAGTTGCACTGATTATGCGGTACAGCATTCACGAATTTCATCAAGGTCTTTTTGCCAAAGAAAAGCGTCATTAGAGCAATTAAGTTCATGAAATATTACGCAGTCATTTGCAAATAAATAATGTTAGAAGAAAGACAAAGGGATCATTATTATGAATTTGACAAACGCGGCGCTACGACAGAGCCATGTGCAACCCCACAATGCATGGAAGTGAATGAAGAATAAATGTTTTTACCTATTACAAACTGTGTTCGATTAAAAAGAAAATATTCTAAAAGTGGTAAAACTTTGGTGTGAAGAATTAGCTTGCTAAGTTTGAAAAGAAGTGTGTTATAACTAACCTTCTTGAAAGCGTTGGAAAGATCTAAAAAATATATAGTCCACACATGAACGACGATCAAGAATAGCATGTTTGTGCGCGGAAGTAAGTAATTGTGTTCCGCACTGAAATGACTTACGAAAGTCGTGTTGAGCGTCAGTGAATAAGGAGGTAGTTTCAAGAAATGTATGTTAGTGCATAAAATGTGCTCAAAACTTTTACACGAAATACTAGTTAGTGATATTGGGCGGTAATTAAGACGGGAATTCGTACTACCTGACTTGTGCAACGGAACCACTTTCCAGATTGTCCAGTCCGCTGGAAACACAGATGTATCGAGTTACTGCTGAAATATTTTGAAGATGATGATTGACGAATAAATTTTAGTAAATTTCAAGAACGTAGCGTTAATTAAATCTGCACCATGGCTTATAGAAGGTTTAACATTTTCTAATATTTTTTTTATTCCTTGGGCCTCGACGAATATTTCATCAAACATTGAAAATGGACAATCTTTCACCGTAGTAAACATAATGTTAGAAGAAACAATCAAATTACAACAAAATTTTTATTTAAAATTTGAGGACAGTATCACCGATAGTTAAACCGTTTCATCTAACAGTTTCATTGACTGACTTCTTTCGGAATAATGGTACGCCAAATTTTTTGGCGATCATCTGTAATCATGTGTGGCGAAGTGTGCTGTAGGAAGTGAGCCTTTGACTTTTTCATTGCTGATATATGCACGCTACTTGAAGCTTGGTAGGTTTATCTTTTTGAAACGGAGTTGAATTCTTTAGGAATGTGGTAAAAGCGTACTTTTCGCTGTTTTACAATTCCTTCTTATGCGAGCGTCGTGCCACATGTGCATTTTTATGAGTTGTAAGGGTGCGTAGAGGGATATACCTTACTGTCAGTTCAAGAATTTCACTAATTACAATGCACCAGTTCACTTCCGTTCGCCGGCTATCGAAATCTGTTAAATATACACGACCAAGGAAGGTAGCACTTCGTTGACAGCCTGAAAATCAGCTAGGCCATAATCACGGATATGCATGAATTTCTTGTCGGCGTTATTTGATGAAATTCTCAAATTAAAAGAGAGTAGAGATTGATCACTTATGCCGGGCATGAAGGTCAAATAAGGAAGTAGATCGGAATGGGATGCTAATACCAAATCTAATATGTTCGTGGTGGTATCTGATACCCTAATAGGTTGTGATACTAAATGAGAAAGAGAAATAGTGATCAAAGGTTCAAAAACTCAATGGCTTGCGACATTGGGAATGTTTTAGGAGTAGATTCTAAAGACAATGTCAGCTGAGGAAAGTTAAAATCGCCCAACAAATAATGTGTGCCGCGTAACTAGAAAGTTAAGCACATCATACAAATATAATGAGAACGTAGAAGGATAATTGGGAAGTAGATAACATACACCAAGAGCGTAGGTTTGATGGTTTAGTTCCACGCATGCCCAAACAAATTCTGGTTTACTTCGCACAGCAATGTGATAGTACTGTGTTGTTTTAGATACAACAAACAAGACACCACCGCCTGTTCGCAAGGTGCGATCTCATTGGTAAACTGAAAAATGGGATGAATCGTCATATATCTGACTGCCGTGTATATTTGGATGAAGACAGGTTTCTTTTATTGCGATATCAGCCTCGCACGTATCAATACCGGAATTAAACGATTCGCATAATAAGAATGTTTCCTGCATTTGCCAGCGGTACATTGAGAGGGGTCGGATTTTGCGAAGAATTACAAACTAGTCACTCAGAAGGACTGGTGGGCGGAATAGACTCTGATGAAGTTGATGCAGCAACTGTTGGCGATGATAAATGCACACTTTCCGCACAAAGGTTAACCGCATGCCGGGAAACGGGCTTGGCTGGGGAAGAAGAAAGTTTCACCGAATAATTTGAAACGTGATCCCAATAATAAAACTAATGGTCAAAATACAGCCGTGCTCATTGGAGGGTCAAATTCTAAAGTTAAAGCTCAGCTACTTTGGTCATCTGATGAGAAGAGAGGAGTCGCTAGAGAAAGATTTGATGTTGGGAAAGGTTGAGGATCGCCGGAGAAGGGGTAGGCAGCGAACGCGATGATTAGATGGCATCCTCGAGGCACTGCAGATGAAGTTATGTGATGTTAGGAAGATAGTGAGAGACCGGAAAGCGTGGCGTGACATGATCCATAGGGTCACGAAGAGTCGGACGCGACTGAACGACTGAACTGAACACGAGAACCGTTTCTGTGAAAAGAAACCGAGGCGTCCCCGGGTTCATTTCAAACATAGCGAAACTTCCTCCGTAATTTAAATTTTAGATTCTTTTAGCCTTTATACATTCTCATTCCCAGGTAGCACAGAATGTGGGGCCCCATTAGGTCCGATGTAGGCAAGTGGGGCTGGGGCAACCATCATAAAACCTGCATCGGTCCCTGATGGGGCAAATGTGGGCAAGCCCCATTTGGGCTTGCCCCTGCTCCTCCTGCATGGGTCCCATAGCGGCGTTTCTTGGGCTAATGCAGAGCACATTCCTGCATCCCGACCACAAGGGTCCCTTGCCGGATATTTGAGGGCAATCCAACCTAAATGTGGGCTTTTTATGGGAAAGCCCTCATAGATCCGAAGTGAGGCCGCCCCCATTAAATCTTTGTGGGACCAACATCGGCCGTAGTGGGGCAAGAAAACGCACATACCCACATGCTGCCCAAATCGGCCCCTTGTAGGTTACTTGAGGGCAGGTGAAATATGAATAAGGGCTCAATTTGGGCAAGCCCTCTTGAAGCCCAAATGAGGCAGCCTTAGCTAAACCGCTTTAGGTCCCACATAGGCGGTAATGGGGCTGGAAGGCGGGCGTGCCCGCATGGTACCAAAATCGGTCCTTTGTGGGGGCTTTGAAGGCCCGTGCAACAGCAGGTGGGCTCTAGGTTCAAAAACAACGTCCAGTCCAATTGGGGCTGCCCACATAAAACTGCTTTATATCCCACCTGGGCCGTAATGGGGCTGGAAGGCGCCCGCATGATACCAAAATTGGTCCCTTGTGGGGAATTTTAAGGCACGTGCAATAGCAAGTGGGCTTTAGGTTCAAAACCAACACCCAGCCCAATTGGGGCTGCCCACACAAAACCGCTGTAAGTCCCACATCGGCCGTAATGGGGCTAGAAGGCGTGCGTGCAATTGCGTAATCATTGTTTCCAACTTTTATTTGCATTACATGTTGCCCTAAATTACTATTACAGATGATTTGTATAACAGTTGTTGCCATGTTTAGTCGATTAGAAATTTACATGGCTTTAGTTCTCGCGCTCATGCAAATTGCGCTACAAATACTAAAACAAACTGATTGCTAACTGTTGCCTCTTATGTGGTTGCTTTGGACAGCCTGCAACTCGCAGTACAATATTACTGCTCAGAACACACATCTCCATAGCCTGAACAAGATGTACATGAAGTCATTTCGGCTAGATGAATGTTCTGAATTATTGTAAAATTTAATATTGTGGCTGTTTAGAAAGTGCAGACATGTATAAAGTAATTACTTATGTGCCGAAATATTGATTGGGAAAACTTGGACTAGGGCTTTCCATCAATTTCCTACGTCGGACCCTTATGAGAATAATGTAGGCAAGCCCAAGTGTGGCTAGCGCTATAGAACCCGCATTGGTCCTATGTCATTTTCTGAGGGGCTAACTGAAATAAAAAAAATGTTCCTCCAAAGCGGCTGCCCTAATCGGTCCAAAGTAGGACCATCGCGGGGAGTTGGCGGGATGTGCCCTTTTAACAATGCCGGAAAAATGTGGGCAGCCCCGCAAGGGCTGCCTGCATCGGACCCTAGTGGGGCCAATTGGAGCTTTGTCGACAGCCCGCTTCGGGCCTACGTCGGCCCCTCTTGCAGCACCCACATTGAGCCCACCGGGGCTGTCCTGCATTGCCTACATCGGGCCCACCGGGGCCCACCCTTCATAGCCCACTTTGTGCTACCTGGGTTAAATTGATTTTATAGCGAAAATCAAGCAGTTTCAGGTCAACTGGACAAACCCGACCATTGCGCCTTTTGTGGATCCTGTGGCAATGTTTGAGTACGTTCAAATATTAGTTTTTGTTCAAATACCTGAGAAACTTATGTAAACAGTGCGTTACTGGTTTCTTGTTCTTCCTCAGCTTGGCTATGAATAATAAAGTTCTTATGTCTTGAAAAGGTTTCTAAGTCATATATTTGAATAAGTTTGTTCTTGTACCATTAGTTCGAGAAAGTTCAAGACGCGGCCTCTCACAGTTGTAGCCACAAGACAACAATTCAAGCGCTGTCATGCGAGACTCCAGAGCTTGAAAAAAATATAAAATCTTTCCCTAATATTAATAACATATCGGGCAATTTGGTTTCTGATTTTTAATCAGTTGCAAAATTATGGAAGCAACGGAGGTATCTCAAGCTATATCAGATCCATCAATGCGTAGAACATTCTTTTCTGCAGGCGCAGAACCAGAAGAACGATTTCTATAGCGCAATGCCGGCCTGTCACCTGACATGTTTGAAGAATTATCTCTCGCTGGGGGCCCAGGGTTAATCTCACCATTGCCACTTAACAAAAGGCGACAATTGAAACAAATCAAAGCGTGTGAAGCTGGGGCAAAGCTACGTGGACAAGGTAACAGCAGCAAGAAGCAATCGTCAGATCGGACACAATGCATACGAGGAAGATAATATACCTCCACAAGAAGAAAGCATCGGCTAAGCATTGTGTTGTTGCTACTGTCACCAAACCCAGTGATGATACAATCCTTGTCCAATGCTCTCATATCCTCGACATGCGATGTCACTGGACTAGTGCCGACGGTGATTGGTTGTTGGATGATGAACATGAACCAGCAAGGAGCATGAGTGTCGGTGGTAGCGCACATGAACATATCTTCGTTATTGTGCACGAGAGCGATAGGATAGTGCGAGTGAATAATCAAGAATAACGCCCAGAAAGCTAGCGTTTTAGGAAGCTGTAATAGTGTAAGAACAAAGGGTTAACGTAAGAGTGCAAGGAAGGATTTTCTTGCTATTTTTGAAGATTAAAAACTTTGTTTTAGGGGGGTTAATAAGCAGGTGGTTATCAAGACACCATTTTGTTATGTTAGTCAAAATGGTATTCAAATCAACAACAAGATAATCAATTAACCTGTTAGACAATGACACTGTAGTATCGTCCTCGTATAAAACACAGTGAGTTGGACTAATAGAAGTATGAAGGTCGTTATTGTTTAACCTAAATCAAATATTAGAGGCTTTTAATTGTTTCTTCTTTTCACCATCGCAGCCTGCCAGCTTTTGCAGACATCATACACTGTGGACACGGTTCCTCCACTTCAGTGTCTAACCGCTTACCAGAGCAACTGCCCCGGAAGAAAACAATTTCCTTACGATAGCCGCTGTAAGGATCTAATAAGAAAAATGTCCCGTTGAAAAGGTACTGGCGGTCTCACAAGAAAAATAAAGAATGTGAATCAAGCTGATCTTTTGTTTTTTATACCATCCAGTCTGTCAGGGTTCGAATGACACCACTGAACACGTGCCTATAGGCGCAATCCTGCTTCCCGCGCGTCTATGTCTGACCGTGTGCAGGCAATGGATTCAACGGAGCACAAGTGCTTATGCAGGGCTCGGTAACCAAGAGGTGGTGTTATACGAAGCGTTTACTAGTAATGTGGTTGAAAAGGCGCCGTCTTCACCGTAAACGAGAATTCCTTATACTAGTTATAGGATCGAAAGCCGTTTGGTAGAGTTTTGAATGGTTTGTTACCGGTGTACACAATTTAATTTCGTTTGTGGGGTTTAACGCCCCAAAGCGACTCAGGCTATGAGAGACGACTTAGTGAAGGGCGCCGCAAATTTCCACCTCCTCGAATTCTTTAAAGCGCACTGGCATTGCATAGCACATGGGCGCCTAGCTTTTCACCTCCATCGAGAAGCGGCCACTGCAGCCGAGATCCTGTCCCGAATCCTTGGGTACAGTAGTCGAGAGTTCTACCCACTGCACCACCGCAGAGGGGTAGTTGTACACAATCAGATGATTTGTATAAGAGGGGCAGTAAACGCTCAAAATATGAGTTAACCTGATCCCCCTTAAACATCACATTTTCATTGCTCGATTTTAGAGCAGAAACCCTATGCTCCAGCCTCTAAATCTGAAGTTCGCCTGGAGTAGGCCGGTAACAATAAACTCTGTCGGATACCCCATATAGCCTTTTTCGCTTTAAGCCTTTGACTAGCAATAAGGATATTTTCTTCATGAGGCCGAACCTCGTCTTCGTCTCGTTAAGCTTCTCTGTCGGCGATAGGATATTTTGAAAGCAGAACGTTTATTGGCACGGTCTGAAAATAGTAATTAGTAGAAAAAAGGTGTTTCCAGTATGTGATTATTGTACTCAAAATTCGAGTGAAAACGCCTTTGACGTTTCTGGAAAGCTTAAGCGTAAAATTCGCTACTCTACAGCCATGTCGCTCTGGCAAATGAGCATTTGCCATCTATGCTCAGACTTTTTAATGGTGATTCTAGATGTAACTTGGTTCGCCTGCCGTGGAGCTTGGGATAGTGAACTTAATACCGCGAAGTGTTCACGGAAGCAATAATGACGTGAGTATAATACATGAACGGTGGTTGATGTATTTGAGTCCGAGGCTCAATATTTGAGGGAACATTACGCTGATATTCCGAAGAAGTTTGTGTGCATTGAGGTTCTGCATAACAGACACAGTCGCACCCGTATCCTCCAAAGCTAATGTATACACACCATCAATGGACACAGAAATTTTGTTTTTGAGCATTATAGTTGGAGGGATGCTGGCACACAGCACATTTCCAGCGGCCTCACCCCCATTGGTCGCGCTGGTTAGTTTTCCTGCTGAGAATGCTGAGGCGACATGGAGCGCCGTCGCGGTGATGGAGAACTACGCGTACAGAAGGCGGGTGGTGGAGTAACACTTCTATCAGAGGCAGGAAGTGGTCGCGGAGATTCTGGTTATGAATGTTTCTGTAGTACACATGCTGATTATTTGATTGTTGAAAAACGGGACTGTATTGCCGATTGTTGGGTACTGTTGGAAGCGCCGGACGGTCATAGCGAGGTGGGAACCTACTGCGGCAGTATCTGGCGATGTGACCTTCGACGCCGCAGCGGTAGCATATCGGCGGGGAAGGTAGAAAATGCTGTTGTGGATAAGAGCAGGGAACAGCTTGGCGCGTCGTAGGTCTGGCTGAATGCTCATACTGCTCAGGAATCCTGGTAGATCGCATGGAATATCTATGTGCACTTGAGGCGATGTCATATCTTGGGGCGTCAGGCATCGACGCATTCCGGTTGGCGAAATGCATAGGATAGCCAATAGAAGCTGCAACTTCAGGAGCTTGTGGGAAAGGCTGCACTGTAATCGCTTGATGTGGTGAAGCCGGCTGTCTAGATACCCTTTGGACAGATACCTCAGCAGATTCGTGCAGGGGAAGTGGGTTGAGCCGCAGGAGTCCTTCCCGCACGATTTACTGTATCGTCGACGGAAGATCTAGTTGGGCGTGGTCATCAAGGCTGGCCACGGTAGGCACGTTGGCCAGCCGCCCAAATTTTGGCGCAATACGACGCGTTTTGAGAGCTTCAAAAGCGCGGATGTGTTTAATAACATCGGAGACGGTTTCAAGGGTGTCTTTGGCGATTAAAATGTTGTACACGTCAGCCGCAATGCCATTCAAAATGTGCTCGACTCTGTCTTCTTCGGGCATGTTGGAATTCACACATTTGCACAATCTGAGGTTCTCTTCTGTATAAGTGGTACAAGTTTCACCTGGTAATTGAGCTCTTTGAGCAAGTGTCTGCTCAGCTCGCTTTTTGCTCGGCACATTGTCACCGAAACGCTGTTTGATCTCGGTGCAAACCGTTTCCAAGTTGTCAAATTGTCCTCGTTATTCTCGAACCAGGTCATAGCCATGTGAGTTAGAAAGAAAACTACATTTGTAAGCATGGTTATAGGGTTCCACCTGTTGTACCGACTAACTCTTTCATAATGAAATAGCCACTTCTCAACGTCCTCATTCTCTTCTCCTGCAAACGGTCGTGGTTCCCGGTGAGGCTGGCAGGGAATAGGAATAGAGCTGGAGTGGGCAGGCCTGTCACCAGCCTGGCTTGCAGCGCCGCGGCTGGCACGGTTAGATTCGGTGTGGTCCATGATGGTTTGAAACGGTGGCAGTCCAGCAAGGCGGCGACTACGTCGAAACTCAAGTTGGTCTTGCTACGCCGTACTTAGGGATCGAACGAAGCACCTTCCACCAAGTTGTTACGATGAAATAGCAAAGGAGTGTTTATTTACAGTGATATGGCAGTGGGATAAGGTGAAGCCTACTAGCCCCCAGGCACCAACGCTTTCTCCTCTTCTTCTCCCAGACCATCACAATCCTTCATCGGCGTCAGTGGCGTGACAATATATTGGTGTGAGTCGCGCTACTGGACAGCTTGCCGACGATGTCCAAATTCTATAACTGTTGTAGAGTGGTTCGGCCTGTAACATGGTTAATATACGCCTATTGGCATTGTGAAATGTTCCCGGAGTCGATGGTTCCAGGTCGATAACAGTCCGACGATTCTCTGTGTTGCTAGCGATGCTTAACCTTCATGAAAAACACCGTAAAGCATTCCTGGGATGGGTATAATGAGCTTAGCCTTTTAATTCAAAGTTTGTACTGCAGCCAATACACAGCACTTTGCAAGAATTCTCCCTAACATCACATCACTTCTTGTCCTTAAAGACCTCTCGCTGGATGCATTACATAAGGGGTGGGATTACAGACATGAAAAAATACAAGAACACGTCATTGCGTTTGAAAATAAATTCTTACGGCTCCAAGAATTGGAAATTGGCATGAGAGGGCGGCGAATTCATTGGGAAGGGCATTCTAGCCCACAATTCCTCGGAGAAAAAACATTCTATAAAGGTTTTTTTTGTGATCAACAGGCCGAGGTATCTGAAACGATAGTGAAGCGCGGTGAGATTTGTGTGTGCGATGAACAATGTTAAGTGCCTGTTTTAGTGAACTAATTAGAATTTTGTGCAGCAAGCAAAGACTGGCAATGCGGCGGCGATGTAAAAGGTTTTCAAGGCTGGATTTTTTTTTATACATGAAACGTTAGTCGAATATGAGCATGCAAGATGTAGGAAACGGATCGCACGGTTTTGAACTGATTCGAGCAAATGTTTTAGGTATATCTGAGATAGGTGTTCCACATTGGACTAGCGCGTACTAAAATTCTGTTCGGATCAATGTTTTATATCTCAACCGTTTTACTTGTTGGGGTGCATGATATAGGTGACGTATTGTGAAGCTTAAGGACCTGTTTAGAGATGATATGATGTTAGTTCTGTGTGCAAAAAGAAAGATCGCTGCACATGGTAATTCCAAGACACTTATATCATTCAACGCTTTCTACAGAATAGTTAGCAACTTCATATAGCCACCTGGTGTCCCCATGTTCTTGCTGAGCCTGGGAGAAGAGGACACTGAAGTTGACTCGCGTGCTGTGCGCCAAGCTTTGCCTGCTGGTACAGCTTCGTCCCGTCGTTTTAGTCAAGTCTAGCCCTTTTGTCCGTGACATATTTTGGTGGCAGCGCAGGGTATCGCTCCCAGTATATGTCCCGTACTCCTCCGCATACCCAGGATTCAGGTCCTGTGCCAATCGACACTCCTGTTCACCGCGCTAGCCAGAGGAGCCTAGGCCTACCACCTGAGCACGGGCCGTTGGAATTCACCACCGCAGCCGCCCCTCGACCTGTCATGCAAACTCTAATGTATTACACTGTACAGAACCCACGGTTGCCTAAGGTTTTCCACGGCTGTCAGACGGAAGACGTCGAGGACTGGCTCGCCCAGTTTGAACGGGTAGCCGCATTTAATCAGTGGGACGACGCCGCCAAGCTCAGGAACGTCTTCTTCAGCCTGGAAGATGGCGCTCGTACTTGGTACGAGAATCGCGAAGGCGCCCTAACATCGTGGCGCGAGTTCTGCCGCTGCATCCTGGACACCTACACCAGCCCGGATCACCGAGAACGAGCGGAAAGGGCTTTACGCTCTCGCATACAGATAGCGAACGAGACCATAACCATGTACGTGGAAGACATGACTAGGCTGTTCCGACGATCTGACCCGGCAATGCCCGAAGAGAAAAAGGTGCGCCATCTCATGCACGGCGTTAAGGAAGAACTGTTTGCCGGGCTCGTGCGCAATCCGCCGAGCACAGTTGCCGAGTTTATTTCGGAAGCAATCACGATGGAAAGGATGCTCCAGCAGCGGTCTACGACCTACGACAGGCCGGTACTCGCCGCTTCGCTCACGGAGCCGCATTTGGCCTTCGGGGCTAGTCCGGATCTTCTTCGCGACATCATCCCCTCCATTTTGCGTGAAGAGCTCCTGAAGCTTTTCGGTGCTCCCCAGCCGACGGTCGGCTCTGTCGCTAGTATGGTCCGAGAAGAACTCCAGCATGCACGTTGGCCTTCGGTACCATCTGCTAACCCGCCATCCTTTTCCACCGAGTCCTGTCAGCAAAAGTATGCGGACATCTTGCGATGTCCCCCAACTGATTCCACACAATTACTGCCACCCGACCAAAGCTCACTGTATTCACCTCACCCCGAGCCGTACATCGACAACCGCCGACCACCCCAGCGAAAGGCAGACCAGTGGCATGCCCCAAATCGGCAGCGCCTGTGCTTCCACTGCGGAGAACCTGGTCACCTGTATCGACAGTGCCCATATCGACAACTGGGACTGAAGGGTTTCCCCATCGACATGCGTAGCCCTCCTTTCGGCCAACGACCCCGAGATATTGAGGACTACGTAGCCCAGCAGCGCATGGCACCAGCGTTGAGATGACAGTCACGATCTACGTCTCCACGCCGACCATCCTCGCAGCCCAGCTCCTCCGAAATGGCGCAGCGACGGTCGCCTAGCCCGAGCCGGGAACACTAAAGACAGCGACCTCAGGGGGTGAGGCCGCTTCAAATCCACGCGACGAAGACCCCCCGACAGCGCGACCTGTGAGCGACCGCGACTTGACGGCCCCAACGACAGTTCGTACACGTGAAGATAGACTCTCGCTGAATATACCCGTGCTTCTCGACGGCTATAAGGTTAGCGCATTGGTAGACACTGGTGCTGATTTTTCGATTTTAAGCGGGAAGCTAGCGGCGCTTTAAAAAATGTCATGACGCCATGGTCTGGCACGCAGATTTGAACAGCTGGCGGACATGTCGTAACTTCGAGCGGTCAGTGCACGGCGAGAGTCCAAATTCGCAACTCCACGTTTGTTGTCAGCTGCCTTGTGATACCTGACTGCTCCCGCGACTGTATCCTTGGTGTCGATTTTCTCCGGGAGTATGGGGCCATTATCGATCTCCAGAAGCGTACCATGACCTTTTCGACCGAGAAAGCTGATGATACTGACACCGCAGACCACCAAAGCCGTGCCCCTCTTCGAATTTCTGCCGAGAGCGTTTCTATTCCGCCACGTTCCAGTGTTTTTGTGACTGTTAACTGCGATGAACTACGGTGATGGAACGGCGGTCGCTGAGGGCAACCAGTCCCTTTTGTTCACCCACGGCATCACTTCGGCGCGGAGTCTCATCCATCTGCGTAAAGGCCGATCTGAGTTCCTGGTGATTAACTTCACGAACGAACCCTGCCATATTTTCCGCGCTACCGCAATCGCATTCGCCGACGCCTTAGAGGACGTATCTGAATGTTTTACGTTCGGAGAAGTTGAAAATGTGCGCCTATCCCTTGATCGTCTGGATATTAGTACACATCTCTCGGAAACACAGCAGCACGACCTGCGTTCTCTCCTTCTAAAATACAGCGCTTGTTTCGCGACGTCATCGAAAATTCGGCAACCGCCTCTTGTGAAGCACCTTAGAATTACTCCCGAAGATGCCCACCCTACACTCCAGCAGCCGTACCGCATCTCAATGAAGGAACGTGAAGCGATTCAGACACAGGTTCAGGAGATGCTTTGTGAATGTGTCATCCAACCCTCCAACAGTCCGTGGTCGTCCCCTGTCGTGCTGGTGAAAAAAAAGGATGGCAACCTTCGCTTCTGTGTTGATTATCGAAAGTTGAACGACATCACTAAAAAAGACGTCCACCCGCTGCCCCGTATCGACGATTCGCTCGACAAGCTTCGCCGCGCCCAGTACCTCTCCTCCATTGACTTGAAGAGCGGGTACTGGCAGATTGAGGTCGGTGAGCGCGACCGCGAAAACGCAGCTTTTGTCACCCCAGATGGACTGTATAAGTTTAAAGTGCTGCTATTCGGCCTATGTTCAGCGCCGGTTACTTTTCAGCGCATGATGAACACCGTTCTCGCCAGCCGCAAATGGCAGATCTGTTTAGTTTATCTCGACGACGTTCTCGTGTTCTCTGAAACCTTCGGAGAACACCTCGAACGCCTTCGCGTAGTATTAGATGCCCTCCGGTCAGCTGACTTGACGCTCAAGCCGGAGAAGTGCCCCTTTGGCTACAAAGAGTTGACGTTTCTCGGTCATCTTGTGAATGCCGCAGGAGTTAGGCCAGACACTGACAAAACTGCAGCTGTCGCTAAATTTCCCGTTCTTGCCACGAGGAGGAGTTTAAAACGTTTCCTGGGTTTGTGTGCGTACTACCGCCGCTTCCTCGCCGCCTTTTCCAAGATAGCCGCACCCCTGACCCGCCTCACGCGGGAAGATACACAGTTCGTGTGGGCGGCCGAGCAACAGGAGGCTTTTGCGGAGCTGCGCAGACGACTGCAAACTACCCCTATTCTTGCGCACTTTGATGAAGACGCTGCCACCGAAGTGCACACCGACGCCAGCAACATCGGCCTTGGCACTGTAATCGTTCAACACCAAGCTGGCGTGGAAAGAGTCATTGCGTATGCCAGCCGCACGCTCTCCTGCGCTGAAACAAATTATTCCACTACAGAAAAGGAATGCCTCGCGGTTGTGTGGGCAACTATGAAATTTAGGCCTTACCTCTATGGCAGTGCGTTTAAAGTCGTTACTGACCACCATTCTTTGTGCTGGCTGGCCAATCTGCGTGACCCATCGGGGCGCTTAGCACGATGGAGCCTTCGCCTCAAAGAATTTGATTACTCGATTGTGTACAAAGTTGGTTAGAAGCACGAAGATGCTGACGTGCTCTCCCGGGCACCCGTCGGATTTGTCGATAACGTCACGGATGACAGAGGTTTTCTTGGACTAGTGAATGACTCAGACATAATGCCTCGACAGCGAGCTGGCCCAGACCTTCGACCTATCATTGACCACCTGGAGGGTCGCGCTGCTGACGTGCCCCGCCAGTTTGGAAGGCACCTCTCTGCACTCTGTCTTCGGAATGGCGTTTTATTCAAGAAAACCTCCAGCGCTGTTGATCGAGCGCACCTCCTTGTCGTGCCGGCTGACCCGCGATGATATCCTTTTTGCTTGCCACGATAAGCCCACCTCCGGCTACTTGGGCTTTGCACGCACACTCACTCGAGTTCGTTAAGCCTATAATTGGCCTAAACATTCTGACGCCGTCCATCGCTACGTCAGAGGCTGCCGCGAGTGTCAACGTCGAAATGTGCCTCCTCTCAAGCCCACGGGCTTGCTCCAACCTATTATTCCACCTCGGACGCCGTTTGACCAAGTCGGCATCGACTTACTGGGCCCATGTCCGCTGTCATCGATGGGTAATAAATGGATTATGGTCGCGACCGACTATCTCAACGTTATGCAGTAACCAAGGCAGTGCAGCGGGGCACATCAATTGAGATCACTCAATTCTTTATGCAGCAAATCGTGTTGCGTCATGGTGCATCATCCCTAGTCGTAACCGATCGAGGCACCGCGTTTACGGCACAGCTCATGCACGACGTGCTCGAGCTTAGTCATACCAGCGGCCGAAAAACTGCATATCACCAGCAGACGAATGGCCTCAAGGAGAGACTCAACAAAACCATCGCCGACATGATCGCAATGTACACAGACTCGCAGCACAAAAACTGGGATGAAATTCTCCCCTACATCACATATGCCTAAAACACGGCCACCCAAGAGACGACGCGTTTTACACCATTTCGCCTAGTCTACGGACGTGACGTTCAGACGATGCTGGATGTGATGCTTCCGAGCTGCACAGATGATCATACACTCACGCCAGACGCTGAGCAGTTTGCTCAGCGTGCTAAGGAAGCACGTCAACTTGCCCGCATTCACATTCAACAACAGCAGGGCACGGATGCACGCCGCTGCAACCTCCGTCATCGACACGTCGCATACCATCCTGGAGAGAAAGTTTGGGTGTGGACCCCGGTGCGTCGGCCCGGCTTGTGTGATAAACTGATTTCCCGTTACTTCGGAGCTACGAAGTTCTGCGCCGAGTCACGGAAGTGACTTAAGAAGTTCTTCCAGTGGGTACTGTGCAGCCCTCGCGTCGGCAACCACGCTCCGAGGTCGTGCACGTTGTCCGCATAAAGCCCTATTTCACGCGGTAGTGCGCTATGCGCTTGTTTCGTTGTCGCGTAGGACAGTTTACCCCGGCTTCGTTATCTGTGCTGTGCATGTGCTGATCTTTCTTTTCGCTTACATTGGCCATCGCTCCCGCTCCGTCCTTTATTTCTTTTTTTAAGAGGGGGAGTAATGCCACCTGGTGTCCTCATGTTCTTGCTGCGCCTGGAAGAGGACACTGAGGTGGACTCGCGTGCTGTGCCCCGAACTTTGCCTGCTGGTACAGCTTCGTCCCATCGTTTTAGTCAAGTCTAGCCCTGTCGTCCGTGACAATATGAAAAAAAAAGAAGGGGTTAAGCTGACGGGTGAAGAGATGAGCTTGCTCTCCCTGCCGTTTAGAGTCTTCAACCATCGATTGCACCATTCTTGCACTTGTGTTAGGTCGTGCTGTAGAGCTAGTAGAGCTATTTTATAAGAGATGTAGTAATTTTCCGAAAGATTACGCTGGTCTTCGGTGAACATTTTTCTTTGACATTTTACATGAAGAGGTAGGTTATTTATATATATTAAAAACAGGAGAGAGGTGAGTTCAGATCTCTGCGGGACGCCATATGTTGTAGGGATATTGTTTGACGCATCAATCATAGAAAATGGCGGTAGAACAGCAGCTACTAGTCCAACACACAGTGAACTAAAAGTACATAAAAAATATGTTTCAGAATACCCGGACCTGCTTGTGATGGAACTCTATGCAATCTGCGATGCTATGGAGGCCATAAATAAAATAGATTCGATAACAGACGCCCACATCTATACAGACTCTTTAGCCGCAATAAAACAACTGAAGAAAGTGACGAAGACGCTATGTGTTACCCAGGAAATCCACGCACTCAATAAAAAGAACAAAGATAAGCATCCAGATACATTGGACACAAGAAAATGTTGAGAACGCTGAGCAGAGAAAAGTTGACCACCTCACACACGACGTTCCAAACACTATTGCGCCCCCCACCAGGCTCCCTTTCGATGCCCGCTCCGCTGTTCCCATCTTAGCATTCTCTTTAAGGAAAAGTACACGCACTCTCATTCCCCCTTGTACATTCCCACTCCCTCGTAACTTAACGAGATTGGAGGAGGTTTCCCTTAGAAGGATAAGAGCTGGGGCGGCCCTTACCCCGTCGGTAAAATGCCGATGGGAATCGCAAGCAGACATCGAACCAAAGACATGCCCGAAGTGTTCCACACCAGCTGCAGAGGTGGATGTTCGCCACCTGCTATGGACTTGTGCAGGGACAAGGGCATCAAGGACACAGGTTCTGCGCGAAGTGGGACTAACCACAACAAGGGAAGAGGACTTTTCTAAATGGCTCACCGACAACGCTAAGAGCGGGAGCCTGCTCCGGTTCCTCACGGAAAACCATTTACATGAGTTTATATAATATGCCTTATGGCAAGCTTGCGTACAAAAAAAATATTGTTTGAGCTTTGGGTATTGACGTAAACGAATTGTGAGTGGTTAACAATGAACTCTTTATTCCAGTTTAGAATGTTTGAATGCATATTTAGATGGCTTGTTTCAATACTAAGCGTTTGTAAGGCACCTTGTGAAAGGCCTTTGTGAAGTCTAGGAATATTTCATCAGTTCTGCTTACGATCAAGGTTAATGTGCAGGTCGAATGTAGAGATTGCTAGTTGCGTTTCGAATGAGAAACCTTTTTGAAACCATGTTGTGCAGGATCTAAGAAGTTGTTTCAATCCATGAAGTTTTTGATATGAAAGGAGGGGACGTGTTCGATGAGTTTAAATGTCACGCTGTTAGGAGGATTGAGCGGTAGTTTAATGAAGATTCTCTGCTGCCTGACTTGAGGACCAGCATTACCGTCCCAATCTTCCACTCGTCCGGTAGCGTTTCTGTTTAAAGAGTCTGAAAATAATAGAGACCGATATACAGATGGTATGACCTTACTATATTTAACTCTCATCCGGTAGTGTTTCTGTTTAAAGAGTCTGTGAAAATAATAGAGACCGATATACGGAGGAAAAAAAAACGTTGCTTACGTTGCAGATCTCGCTCAACAGCAGCGAGACGACACCGAACTGAGGTCCCTTATCGATTACCTGGAAGGAACCACCTCATCGCCTCCTCGCCTTTTCACGTGTGGCCTGTCGTCGTTCTGCTTGCGTGACAGCGTCCTCTACAAGAACACCTAAGCTTGCACAGACATTCAGTATCTGCTGGTTGTCCCAACGTCGCCCCGTACCGACGTTTTGCAGGCATGCCACGACGAGCTTTCTGCCTGACATCTCAGTTTTTCTAGCACCTTGGCACGAGTACGACAAAAGTGCTACTGGCCCAAGCTTGCCGCTATGGTTCAGCTCTATGTTAGGACGTGCCGTGATTGCCAACGCAAGATTTTGATTGCAAGATACCACCTGTCAAGCCGGCCGGCCCGCTGCAGCCCATTGTTCCTCCGCGAGTACTTTATCACCAAGTTGGTATGGACTTGCTCGGGCCATTTCTAGTGAGAAGAAAAAACGGTATTATACTATTGTTTTTGAGAGTTCTTCAGATAGATTGCTCAGCAAACACGGTTTTCGATGCAGATAATGTTTTAAAGTTTGAACCTACTAAAGGAGACAGATACATGCTAATAGCTGTTTCGGATTGAAAATTTTGTGAGCAAGCAGAAGTAGCTTCGTAATGCGATATATCTGTCGGCAATGTATGTATATTATAGCAAACAGGAAAGAATATATTTTATTTCCCATATGCAATGAATATACGCTGTGATCTGTTCATCCTGTTTAGATGTATTGAAAATTTTGGTACAATACATTTGTTTCTCAGCTACTGGTACTGGACAAGAGAAAGCGTGTTTCGGGTTGTTCAAAAAGCTAAGCTATTTCAGTGTAAGTGCTTTTATGAAGCCATTAAATGAGACCATGCCAATGGATGTATTAGGCAAACATTTTCATGAATGTAGAAGTTGCCCTGTATTGTGCTGTTTTATTCTGTTAACTGTGCCTTACTTTAGTTTCGCGTACACAACACATAGGTTATATTATATATACATCTTTTCAGGGGTCGTCGATGCACCAATAAAACTTTGTTTTTGTATGAGGGATATCTGATGACTTCTTAGCATAATGCGCATGTGCATGCCGTAAAAACTGGCCGCACCTCTGCAAAGGTCATGTATTTGCATGATGTATGCGTGGTGAAACTGCATTTCTTAGCACTGGTCTGTTACATTCTGCACATTTCTATGTAAGGGTGGAAGAACGGGCTAGTTGGTAAATCATCTTGGAAAGCAAACTAGCGCACTTCAAAAGAAAGACACAGGAAGAGAACGACAACACAACGCTGACTTCGACTGGTTTTGATTAGAGAGTGACACAATATATATGTACGAAAAGTGGGCGCGAAAGAATTGATAACAACTGCTGAGTTTGCACGTTGCGTAAAACATTGAACGCGAAGTTAAAAGGCGCACGATAACAATGTAGGTCAAAGCAAGGCAGAACGGCAGGGCTATGAAAAATAAAGAAGCGAAAAACGGGGAGGCCTATAAGAAAAAACAGTTAAAAATGGCACGATCCGAAGATACATAAACTAAAATCGAAAAAAGGCCAAAAGGGGCATTAAGAGCGATAAAAGCCAAAGGGGGCATTAAGAGCCATAAAAAACACAAAAGGGGTAATAAGAGCGATAAAAGAATCAAAAGGACAATTAAGAGCATTACAAGACCAAAAGGGCATTAAAAACAGAATACCTAAAACAACCAAGGCCAGGCCGCTAGAGGCTGAGGAGTGTACCCGGAATCTAAACATTAAAACTACTGTGCGTCTGGTTCAAATATTCTAACTCGCGTTTAGTCAGGGCTGTTGAGGGTGTGCTAACACAATTTTGACCTAGCTTTAGAATGGGAGCGGCTTCTATGATTTTGCGTGTGAACTGATGTGCATTTCTCGCAATGACAGTGCATTTATGAAGGGATGGCTGACAGGGCTGAGAGGGACATTTTAGGCAGTGAACACCTAGGTTTCTTTTTGTAGTATTGTAAACACTGTTTGACTGTTCCATAAGTCGCTCGTTTAGGCAACGCCCGGTTTGCCCCACGTAGGCCTTGCCACAGCTCAGGGCAATCTTATAGACGACACCAACTTGGCAGGGAACGAAATGCGTCTGGTGCCTAACAGGGCAGGCTGGCTTTCACACAGCCGGGGCATTGACTCTGCGACAAAGCTTGGAAAGCTTGTCAGGCGCCGAGAACACCACACGGACGCCTGCCTTTTGCCCAATCCGTTTGAGCCTGTGGGAAATAGTATGAAGGTAAGGCACCACAGCAACCTTGTGTTGATGCTGAGGAGCAGCTCTCACTAATGCCCTAATGAAGTCCTGTGTACACACTATGGGCGGGAGCATCGATGAGCAAACTCAGCGGTTGATTAATGCTGGCTACCCTGAGCATTTTCTGACCTCAGTAGCAGGCTCCCTCTTGCAGAATCTTAAAAGGGGTCAAGTGAGAGCTGCGATGACAAGTGCCACTGAGCCGCATCACTTCCTGGGTTAGAGCTGAAGTAAATGCTGTGCCTCTGTCAGTTAAACGATCGCAGGGGAACCATGACGAAGGACTAGATTAAATATGAAAAGGTTCGCAATATCAGTAGACGTGCCGCTGGGAACAGCTTTCGTCTCAAAATAGCGGGTTAGATGATCTGTGGCGACTAAAATGTACCGGTTGCCCAATACTGACGTAGGAAATGGCCCGAGCAAGTCCATACCAACTTGGTGATAAGGTACTCGCGGAGGAACAATGGGCTGCAGCAGGCCGGCCGGCTTGACAGGTGGTATCTTGCAATCAAAATCTTGCGTTGGCAATCACGGCACGTCCTAACATAGAGCTGAACCATAGCGGCAAGCTTGGGCCAGTAGCACTTTTGTCGTACTCGTGCCAAGATGCGAGAAAAACCGAGATGTCCGGCAGAAAGCTCGTCGTGGCATGCCTGCAAAACGTCGGTACTGGGCGACGTTGGGACCAGATACTGAATGTCTGTGCAAGCTTAGGTTTTCTTGTAGAGGACGCTGTCACGCAGACAGAACGACGACAGGCCATGAGTGAAAAAGCGAGGAGGCGAGGAGGTGGTTCCTTGGAGGTAATCGATAAGGGGCCTCAGTTCGGTGTCATTTCGCTGTTGTTGAGCGAGATCTGGCGTCGACATAGCGCCGAGAAAAACGGAGTCATCAGTTTCAATTGAAGAACACGGGATAGGGTCTCAGGATAGGCAGTCAGCATCACTGTATTTCTTGCCGGACTTGTACACAATAGTGACGTCGAACTCCTGTAAGCGGAGACTCCGGCGGGCTAACCGGCCTGAAGGATCTGTAATGTTCGCTAACCAACAGAGTGAGTGGCGGTCGCTTAACACTCCAAACGGCCGACCATATAAATATGGCCGACATTTTGTTACCGCCCACACGACTGCAAGGCACTCCTTTTTGGTAGTAGAATAATTCGTTCAGAACGATACAGGGTGCGGCTGGCGTAAGCAATCACCCGCTCAACGCCTTCTTGACATTGAACGAGAAATTGTCCGAGGCCAACGTTACTGGCGTCGGTATGCAATTCTGTGTCGGCCTCTTCGTCGAAGTGGCCAGGTACCGGCGTTGTTTGAAGGCGCTTGCGAAGCTCCTCGAAGGCCCTTTGTTGCTCATCGGCCCAGATGAAAGGCTGGTCGTCCTTTGTTAGACGAGTCAATGGTTCCGCTATTCGGAAGAAGGCGTGCACAAATCTCCTGTAATATGCACCGAGGCCTAAAACTTTTATCAGTGGGGTTCGGGCAAGCAGCTACAGTAGCCGTCTTCTCTGGATCAGGGCTAATTCCCTTCGCACTCACGACGTGACCCAGGAACTTGAGCTGTTGGAATGCAAAGTGGCATTTTTCTGGTTTTAGTGAGAGTCCGGCCCCGCGGATGGCATTTAGCACGGCCGTCAATTGTTTGAGGTGCTCTTCGTAGGTCGCAGAGAAAATGACAACGTCGTCAAGGTAGACGAGGCATGTCTACCATTTCAGGCCGGTTAGGACAGTGTCCATCATTCTTTGAAAGTTTACGGGAGTGGAACACAAACCGAAAGGAAGCACCTTAAATTCCTACAGTCCGTCAGGAGTAATAAATGCGGTCTTCTCTCGATCACGTTCATCGGCCTCGATCTGCCAGTATCCACTGCGTAGATCGAGCGATGAAAAGTATCGGGCGTGGCGGAGTCGGTCGAACGAGTAATCAATTCAAGCCAATGGGTAATTTTTTTAAGCCTCCTATAGTCGACGCAAAATCTGAGTGCTCCGTCCTTTTTAGCGGCCAGCCAAACTGGTGGGGCCCATGGGCTTGTGGACGGCTGGATCACATCATCGCGGAGCATTTCATCAACCTGCGCCCGAATAGCCTCTCGTTCTTTCGCCGATACTCGGTAGGGGTGTTGGTGGATAGGGCGCTCGCTGGGACCAACTATAGTTCGATGTTTGGATACTGACATCTGTTTCACTTTGGAAGTGACGGCAAAGCAGTCACGGTAAGTGTCCAGAATTGCTTGAAGGCGGCATTTCTAGGTAAGAGATAAAGCAGGATTCACGTCAGTTATAACAGTATGTCCGGTGCTCTCGGGAGAGTTCTCGTTGGCCACCGACAGGGCGCAATAGGCGGATGGCGTATTGATTTCGTCAAAATAGGCGATAGCTGTACCTTGCGGTAAATAGCGATATCCGGCACTAATGTTCGTTAAAAGAAGTTCAGCTCGTTTATTTCTCAAGGCAAATTCACGGTCGTTACCGCGAGGCCTTGAAAGGCGGGGGGGCTCTCGCACTGCACTGTAACAAAAAGCTGGTGCGTGCAGGTAGAGTGACATGGTCGTCGCACACGCGGAAAACTGGCCTGCCTGTTGTTGTGCCAGTGGATCCCGCAGCTGCCACCAATGTTGGGCCAGTGGGGTTATCACACAGTAGCCCACCGTCAACAGGGTTGGGCCAAGGAGTTGGTAACGCAGCGCTCGTCACCCGTTTCGTGAACGAGGGCTGTCAGCTCCCTGGGTGGCAGCGATGAATCCGAGTCGGTGTTGGTGAGATGAAGAAAAAGCTTTATACACTATTTACAGGCATTTAAACAACGAGTTCGGCTCTGGGGCCGAAAGCTAACATAGCCATACGCGACTGTTCTCGCGCAGCGACGGCCGGGGAAATTCCGCCGCGTCCGCACTGTCAGGGGGCGAACTGCTCCCGATGGACGCTTGTGACGAACTCACACTCGGAGTCTCGAACGGAAGCACTTCAGACGCCGTCGCCGAGAACCATTGACGTTCAAAATGGTCCAATCCGACGGCAGCACTTTCGCAGGGCCAATGGAAGAGCTTGCTGCGTTCTCGCTTCAAATATGCCGCGGGGCGAGAAGGGGTTCACCGTCAGGGCCACGGCGCCGTGCTGTCTGGATGCTCAGCTCAAGTTGAAACACGTCGCTTCTCTCCCTTTAGCACGGCTCGCCTCCAGTGTACTAGTGCTTTGCAGAGAAGAATTCGTATTTTGTGAAGGAGGCGTTAGCCGAAGAAGTTCGGCGTCCGGCTGAATTTCTGGGCGGCTTTGGCCAGGCACAACAGCACCCCCGCCATCAGACAATGCGCCGGGAAGACGAGCAGCTCGCATGTGGCTCGGATGCCAGGCGCGCTCGTTCGCCAGGTTCCTCCAAGCTCACGTCAAGTGTCCGGGTGCCAGGTAGCCTCACGTGCCTCGGGTTCCACTCGCCAGGTCAGGATCTCTGCCGACAGCCTTGTTGCCAGAGCACGCTGATCAACTTCGCTCGGGTCGCTCCGATGCCCTTGGCACTCGCCACTGGTAACGGTAGACTTTTCTGCGGCTTGCAAAACCGACCGACAACAGGCAACACCCAACACAAGCAAGTACCTTCGGTCACCCGTCAAACACCAGACAGAGGCAAAATTTCAGATTCAGTTAGCTAAATTGTTGTCCCATTTTTGCTCCCACTACAACAAGAAACAAGCGCAAGGGATGCAGTACACAATGTTCAAACAACAATTTTGCACATTAATGATGGAAAATTAATGATCATCAGTGGAAAAGAGTTTCCTTGAAATCACTTGGGCCGTAAACCACAACTGAGGAAGCAAGGAGGTCATCCAATTTTGCTCCGATCTGCCTACAGGATTACCGTTAGAGACGAAAAGCTCGTCGAAGGTAGTTATGTCTCGAGTGCATGACTCAAAGCATCCGAGTTCGCATTGTGCTGCTCTCTTCTGCAAGCGGCAGAACGCGAAGCAGTATTCGGGCGGTTTGGCTCTCCTCCCTCCGCTACAGCTTCGGCTGTCCATTTCTCTACGAGACCTTTCTTTCCACTTCGTGCGTGAAAGAACAGACATGCATAAGTTACTAGCTTTGTTGAACGATCCCAGTCGAAAAAGACGACAGAAATTTCTGTAGTACTACAAAATATTTGATGTTACTACAGATATTTCTGTCGCGACAACAGAACTTTTGTTGTTACGTAAGAACTTTGTGTCGTTACGACAAAACATTGTGTTGTAACAACAGAACGTTGTGTTGTTACGTCAGAGCATTTTGTTGTGTCGACAGAACTTTGTGTTGCTACGTCAAAACTTTGTGTTGTCGCAACAGACAACGCAAAGTTTTGACGTAACGACACAACGTTTTGTCTGTGGCGACAACAAAACTTTGTGATGTCGCCGCAGACAACACAATGTTTTGACGTACCATCACAACGTTCTGGCGCAACAATAAAATGTTCTAACGTAACACAACCTTCTGACGTAATTGTAGTGACAACCCAAGGTATGAAGGTAATAGCGGGGTTAGGTAGCGAGGTCACAAGAAAAATTCTATAATGTGTTCTGCAGTGGCAAGCAATTTTTTTTTCGCGCATGTAGAACCGCCCATATTTTTCTTGTCCCAAATAAAACATTAGGTTTTTCTTTGTTGCGTATCAACATGTTTATTTCAGTTCAAAATACAAAATTCGTAAAAAGACACTGAACAGTGTTACAGACAGTTCTATGTAGAAGCTAATTTTTTACCAGCCGTATTTTTTTTTCTGCGCGACTACCTCTCTGCCCTCAGCCGCCTTCGAACAACCTTAAAATCAACTGTGCCAAAACAGAGCGCGCCTTGAGCGTCTATCTGCTGCCGTGCATGCATACCGCTAATTGCGCCATTCCTGCGCACGTCAAGTAGCATCACGGGCGATTGCCGGCGCAGTCGCGACCGCAACACTCATGTTTCGTTCCATGCAGGGATTATATAGCTTCTCAATGAGTGCGAATGAGTTTCACAGGAACAATCGCAAAGCTACTTCTGTTTCATCTCAATCCTTAAGACAACAGGATGAATAAATCTTTCTCACCTGTGAAATCTGTTTCCAAATTTGTAGCGATCTCTTCAAATGAACTATCCTTGCTCTCACGTCAATGATACATTCCATCCTTTATGCTCTACAAAAGATTTGACTCTCGTGGAGCAACCTGATATCACACGTTCTTGGCCAAAAACGAGGACGGCATATGCTTGCACAAGCAACTTCCCCGCACGTCTCCAGCACTCGCGCGCAGTCCTTGCTGGCTCGCGCCCAGCTCGGCGGGACCGACGCTACAGACACGGCAGATGCACGGGCAGTCTCAGGGGAAAAAGGGGCGTTCTGTATATTTTAGTGCGGTAGAAGGACACGCTAATTTCAGTACGATAATGGTGCGGCGTTTTAAGGGAATTGATTTTCCACTGTTGTTTGCCCACCTACACGCATTAGCTCGCTACAAGGCACCCATTCCTCCGCGGTGGACAACGGGACGAAGAGACAAGTTTTGCAAACTACGTTTGGGAGTGGTTGCAGGCAAACCGCCTCTCTGGAGGATCGGATTCGGGAACTGGCCTTCAACCGGTTTCCGCCCCTCTCACGCGCACGCCTCCCCCCACTTCCCCTTCCGACCAGATGGCTGGATAGGGCTCTTCGCTGCTATGAGAGGGGGTGCGTCTTCGCTCCGGCAGAGTGTTCCTTGTATGCGGCAGCCTGTGTGGCGTTCGTGGCGGTGCTGTGCCGCCATTTGATTCCTATCCGTATTGGCAATCTTTGATAAGTTGAGACAATGGGCGGCGGGCATCATGCTATTGTACACTTTCCACGTGACTGACTGATTTTATACCATTATAACCTGCCGCGTCCTTTCTTTCGTATGTCCCTTCTTTACTTTCCAATCCCTGTCTTCTCGCTGTCCTTTCTGTTCCGTGCCGCAGCTCGGGCGCCGCTGCATTTGATGGTAGATACCGCGGCTGGCAAAAGTCGTTTTGCTTTTGTACTATTTAATAGTTAACTACGGCCTCGCGACTGGCAGGACGTGTGATGGTTACATGCGGCGGCGCTGAGGAAACATTGAACCGCTTGCTCCTTCACCTTACCGTGTTCGTCGAACCACGCTGATGTTAAAATCTGACATTTTCGCTCGGATTTATTGTCTGGACCCTTCTGATTGTTTTGATTTAAAATGATTCGATATTGCATCTTTATATCGGTTCAGAGCCTCAGATTTGATTGGACTTGGCGAATGCGCCATCAGACACTTTCTTTATGCCCAAATAATAAAACGATGTATTGATATGAAGAAGTAAATTAGGATTAAGGTGTAATGAATGATCGTCGAAGATTTGAGCACTTGGCGAAAGCGAACCATGATCGATAGGGCAGCAGAAACGGCACTAAATTTGACTAACATCATCATCCGTCGTGCAACTAGACGCTGCCGGACCGCGGCATTCTAAAAGAAAAAATTAAACTACTCGCTACGAGAAACGACCAGTATGAAAGAGACAAGACAGCATGCAAGGAAGATAGACCACTCATAGGCAGCGCCTAGCACCACATACCTCGCAAAGAAATAACCTCCCTAAACAGCACGAAGCACAAATTACGCTATGGATTCGTATTAAATTAGCGTTAAGTGCACGCACGCCGATGCATTTCACCCTTACCCACACGGCTTGAAAATGAAACACTCAGTCGAGCAGGGAGGGCATCTTAAATGCTTTATCTCTATCTGCGAGTCATCCCTATCTCTCATACGCGCTCACGTCCAAAGGCCTTTTGCGACATTTCCGAACAATGCTAGGCGAACTCATAGAAGCGCGCGTTTAGCCTCTTGTGTCAGAAACCGTTCGGCGGCACAGTTCAATGGATCCATGAACTATCAATCTCAAGAACCACAACTGCATGCAGTACACGTGACGCGGTGGCTGTGTGCGCACCCATCGCTGCACCCCTCGCGCGTTTACAATATTTGCTTAGAAGAGGCAGCTCAAATAGGAAAAAAAAAAAAGAATAAGCCACCGGCATTAAAACCACGTTTACTGCAGACAGGGAGGTACCAGACAGGACTGCAATACAGCAAGGCGACACGGTCGTCTGCGGGGCACTCCGAAGAAAATAAGGACCTTTTCAGCGGTGCATCAAAGTAAAAAAAGAAAAAAAAAGTCGACTTGTTCAAACGAAGCAATCAGGAGAAGACTCAAAATGCGCTGACTAAAACCTGTTCGCTTATTCCGCATAAGCAAAATTTGAAGAGTAAAAGGTGGCTGAAAAGAGCAAAAAGGTAGAAAAACTTTAAAAGGAGCCAAATGGCCAAAAGCCTGTACAGACACGGTGATCAATGGCACAAGATACCCGCCGACCCAACACTCCGGGCCTGCTCAAAACGAGCGTCGACGGCGGCACTCATGCAAAAGACGTTGCCGGCCGAGTGAAGACTGGGGAACGTGACAAACGAGGTAGGGACATGGAAGGGGACTGATGGTCCCAGAAAGGAAAGGAAAAGGATAGTTGCGGGCCGGCAGACAAAGCTGTTTTCTGCTGTGTATTTTCTTTACCTAGGCGCCCCCACAAAGGGGAGTGGGGTTAAACGACAAGAAGCGTTACTGGTAAAGTGGGCAGTAGAAAAACTGGCCGGAGCTCGAGCGAACTAGGCTGAGGATAAAAAAAAAAAACGAAATAAAGATGGAAGAAGAGAAAACAAAAGTTATAACTAAGGCATGGAAGAAATCAAATTTCCAGATATATAAAGTCGCTGTGAGCAAGGTTGATGAAATGGTGGCTACACTATGTAGAAATTCTGCTGTGCCTTCATCATGGTCGCCCAGAGAATGAATCTTGGGACACACGTAGCCCATGCGAAAATGAATGTTGTTGAACAAACGATCGCCCAGCAAAATCAAGGCAACGTGTGATGAAAATTCAGCCTCAGGCAATAACTTAACTTATTGGTTTTCTCGGGGACCCTTAGACGAAATAGATCGTTCACATGCCTCCTAATACAGCTCCCCCATTATAAGATTGCCATATCTTACAGTTATGCTGTTTGATCACATTCAGGCCACGGTTGGTCAAAGGGCTCTGATGTGTCGGGGGCAGTGGTCTAGCGGAATTTGATATAAATTTACCTTCCTGTAAAGACCTTTGTGACAGCCCTGCCCCAGGAAGAGAATTATCACTCCGGTTTGTTGTTTGATTGAGTCATTGGCATAGCCCACAAAAGTAGGAATGGTGCGGCTTCCGAAGTATTGCAGAATCAATTGTTGCAAAAAAGAGGGTTTAACGAATATACATGACGGCGGAAAAACCAGACTGTAAAAGAATTAGGACCTTTTTTTAACAAAAAAGTAAATTACAAAATACCGAATACAAACTCTTTCGTTGACGCACTTCACTCGAAAGGATCGCAGTTTCACAACACTTCGCTGGTACAGTGCACACTTTTAACTAGTTATTAAGGTCACACTATCACCACTGTAGACGCTACGCGCGGACGCTCAAAAACACCACACGCTAAACAACAAAAAAAAAAAAAATACAGTACCTAAACGGCGCAGGGTACAAAGGGAGGAAGTCGGATTCCTCTGGACGCGCACATGCTCACGGCTGGCGGATGGTCTCCGACGAACATCGCGATCGAGATCTGATGTCGAGATAACTGATGCGCTTGATAAAAGGACGGCTGCTGCTAGGCGGGAACTATGCCGTAATTAAATAAGACGGACGCTAACTCATAGTCTTAACGAATTTCTTTTCGGTGTGTCGCACTAGAAATAATAACGCGATAGCATTTGTTTTAGACATTCCCAGTCGTCAATTTAAACTTCGGTGGATTTAATTGCAGATGACCTGAAGGGGGACCTCCTAAGCACAGCAATACTGAGACCCTTTCTGGCAATTTAAGAGTTAGCAGAAAGAAAGAAAGAAAGAAAGAAAGAAAGAAAGAAAGAAAGAAAGAAAGAAAGAAAGAAAGAAAGAAAGAAAGAAAGAAAGAAAGAAAGAAAGAAAGAAAGAAAGAAAGAAAGAAAGAAAGAAAGAACCTCTTCCTTTTCGATTTCAATGAGGTATAAAGCTTATAATATTGCATACCAGCATCTTGGAGGTACTGCGGAGGCAGGATAAAGTAGGCGGTAAAAAATCGATTTCCTTGAATTTGCAGACGAAACGATTCGCTTCTTTAAGATTGGCAAGTAAAAATCAGTACGCCGGAAATTACTAACAGTCCTGGCAGGCTGTGGTGGTCAATGACCTCCTGTCGTTAAAGGTCAGCACTAAATCATTGCTGACTTGATTTATACAGAAGCCGATGCATACGCCTTCTCTTCTATGCACGCTCTCCTAAGCTAATTCCCTCACTGTAGATCATAGGTAAATGATGCAAAGATCGATATTTGTAATCGTTGAGACTGTTTTCATCCCGGCGTTATATAGACTTAATTTCTTCCATGTTGTCGAATGACATTCTTGTGCACTGCGATGAGTTTTGGTGTGCAGGGTTTTTCCTTTTCTTTTTTCACGCATGTCGAATTTTGTTGTGACTCTTTTCGGGAATCGTTCTGAGCTCCCGTGAATGCAGGTTCCAACCACTTTCAATCATAGCCGGGTGCTTCCTCCGGTTCATCTTGCTGTCTCGTCAAATTTGTTTGCCTCTACATCACGGTGTTATACGCTGAATTCGGATTGTTTTATATTGTTAAAAACGCACACTACGAAGTTTTACCTCAAAATTTTTGTCAAAGAAATCCACCCGGCCCCTTTTACCAAAATGTTAAATTGAGGAAACTTCCCGGATAACAATATCGATTGAAGCGTCGGTACGTTGGAAGTAAGAGTCCATATATAATGGTGATTAGAAGCTTTCGGCAGTTATGAGGAGAAAGTGCACATCACGAACGGTGAGAAAAATGTTGAAGACGAATGTGCGCTAGCACCACAGGCGATAACATAATGTTTGCGTACAAGTGCTGCAAAGGCGTGGCTGAATTTCATTTATATCTGAGCTGTGCATCTGCGATTCCGAAGGTTTAGTGACGACCCCTCACCGCAATACCAGCGGCAGAATTTACAAGTTCCTGATAGTAGATACGTGCTGCCCAAAAAGTGAAACTGGCCTCCGAAACCTTAATCGTGTGACGGAAGCCAGTACTAAACACGAGAAAAAACGTGACAGTGCAGCATGTAGTTATCTGTTGTGCTTCGCGTACTTAAGAACACAGCATCAAATTCGGTCTTTAGTATTGCATTATGCCCCTGCTCTTCAGCGGCTCTGTGTATGTGGATGTTACGCGAACAAAACTAAACCTCGTCTGGAAAAGGCAGAATTCCCTCAAATGTACGCGCAGTAAAATGGACAGTAGTTAGAAAAATCACGTGATTGAATACAGGTATCGAGTGAACCAAGCGAAATGACCGCAGGAATTTGTGCTTTATAAAAAGATGGCTGAGCATGCACGCCTCAATGATTTAAGGCAACACAGGTGTATGTTACCGACAAACATCAATTTTTTTCTTTCTCATTTTGCTTGCATAACTATTTTCAATTGCCTAAAATATGTTGATTTGTTTACTTGGCGATGTATTATTATTGCAATATTAAAAAGAAGCTCAATGAAGACCTTCCAAATAGCGCTCGTTCACGATGTAATATTTCAAGATCCCGATAAAAGTCCATTGAGTATTCAAAAGCGAAGCTTGGCCTTTTCCACAATTCTTTCGTGCTCCTTACGATAATTAAAGTACAAAAATTTTACCACCGTTCGCGCCTGAAGGAAATATTCTCGAATATGTCGCAGGTCACTAGCGCTAGCTAAGTTTGTATGGGCCGCCAATAGGCTCCCAAAGCATCGCTGTGCGGCGCTGCGGCTCCTGATGGGCAACGCCATCTGTGGCAGAAAAACACACACTGGGACGCCGCCGGCTCGGCTCGCTGCCTTCGCGACGTGCGCCGCGCGCTTTCTCTCGAACGAGCACGCGCCCCCGCAGGCGCATCGCAACATGCCACCTGCATTCCGTCTTGATTATTGGACAACCTGCAGCGTATTTCCATGGGGAAACGTAATTATAAGCGAGAAAATTTTTATTCACGTCTGCACTGTAGAGCAGACGACAGACGGTGATGAGTAAATATGATTGTGAATGCGTTTCCCACGTTAGCGAAAACGTAGGAAGTTTATCTCGAGGTAAGTCAGCTATGCAACTATATTGTCGTATATAATATATGTTTAAAAACTGCGAAGGTATTATCAGTACTCTGAGATAAAGTTGCTCGCTTGTTGATTATTGTTTTGACCTGTAGCATGAGATCTATATACGGTTTTGTTTTTATTATTACGATGTTACTAAAGCAAATCTTGCAGTAGAAGAATAAGCTATAGTCCAAAGGAGATGTTTCTTCAAAGGCGCGAACGCTAGCAATCTCAAAACCACATGCGTGCTCCGCGCGCGGCACGCGACATAACCGGCTCGCTGGCTCGGAAGGAAGGTGAAATCCAAGCTTGTACTACAATCGTGCTTTATTTCGGTCCTTACTAAATGGTTGTGCTTCATTTATATTTGGTTTGCATTTACGAAACCTGTGACGCGAATAGGGTGCTCCTTGCAAGTAGTGTCAATCGAGCCATAACTAGGATCGCTTTTGTATTGCACTTCCAACATATTTTGGTTATGAATAATAATAATGTTGGAATTTATTGGCCAATTTGTGGAAATCTGTAAAAGCGGCTCAGCCAAGCATGTTCCCCCCCCACCCCCAAAAAAAAAAGGCCTCGTGCCTAGATATATTATCTTGGTCGTCGGGCACATTCACACATCATTATCAATCGCGGACGTCGCACGCTGGACATCTGTTGATTTGGTTACTTTCAGAGCACTCGCAAAGCAGGGAGCGAGCACAGAAAATTGGCAAAGCAAGACACGCGCGGAGCGAAGAGCAGGATAATCCTCTACCCCCTTCACTTCGTATAGATGGAGTTAAACCTTTGTACTCTTTTGATGCCTCTCTAAGACCTCTTTGTCAACTGTCGAACATTTCTGAGTTTATGGAGAAGGGGAAAATTGGCCCTTTTCGTTTCCACAAAGAACGCGAGACTTCTTGGAATGCTGTCATGCGGTTGGAAAACAGGTCTTATGGAAACGCTTCCAATGAAATCTGCAAAGTTCCACACGTGAGTCTCGTCTTTTGGCGCTTCGCTTACTATTGTGGCTACCCATGACACAATGCTACTTTGTACCTCCGTTCCGCATCAGCGGAAGCGTTTTTTTATCGCCAAATAACCGCCAGGCGCAACTCGATCGCCGCACGTGCACAGGAAGCTAGCGGAGCGTCTGCTCCGGCGACGTCCCATCGTTTCACATTTCGCCACCATGCCAGGAATGCGGCGCTGCCATCGCGCGGCGAAACTTGAGCTTGCTCTCGAATCCGACCATGATCGCGCCTGTTGCGCCCGTGCCCGGCTCCCATTGTCACATGCCCGAGGGAGGCTTCCCTGTCTACGGGAATGCAAGGCGGCCATTTCCCCTTCGCCCTTTCACAGCCGGTCTTGAGGGAGAGCGCGCTCCCCCTCGAGTCCGGCCCCAGCCCTTCATAGCTCTCTCTCCCTCTCCACGAAAAACCAGTTGGCCAAGATGGATGCCGCGTTGGCGGCAGAGGGACGCGAGCGACCATCTGCATTCTCTCTTTCCTCCCCTCTCCCACTATCCGCACGCTGACAGTGTCGGTGTCGTTTCCGCCGGCAGTCCACAGCCCCCCCCCCCCCCCCTTTTTTTTGTTTCTTTCTCCGCTTCCTCCTCGTCCACTCAAGTAAGCAAGATGCGGCGTTGTTCGTCTCGCGGATCACGGCAGTGCTGCCCGTGCAGTCGTCTTTCTCCTTCGGTGACTTTATGCTGATCTGCGACATTTCTGTTCGTGCTCATTTAGCACGAGAACGAGCACAAGTGTATATCATCTGAGAAGACACAGTGCAAAAGTCCTCACCGCGGGACATTGGAAACTTCGACAGAACGATGCTGAAGATTTGGGGAAGGCGAAGAAAATCCGCGTGGGCCCACCACATTGCACCTATATTTCATAATACAGGTAAGCGTCTCTTTGCTACGGTGTATTTTGAATTGTACTCTGAAGAGAGAAATGAATCGTAACGCTGACACTTAACCACAGACGAAGAAATTGAAGGATGGAGCAGAGAGCTTAGCAGGCTGAACCGGAAACGCCATGGCGAGCCTGATGCGGGGAAGAAGGTACGTAATGTGATGTTTGTCTTTGTTTTCTACTTTTAGTAGCTACGACGACGGGTGAAGTTTCTTACCCCCCCCCCTGTTGCCCTAAGCAACCACCTTGATCTTGAGCACTGCCTCTAGCCTCCTAGCATGAAAAGCACAAAGGCGCCAGACTATAGTTCGCGAGTAGCCAAGTACGGACGTTATTAGTCTTGCCTGGAGAACTCGAGCTGTGCTGTGCGTCGCAAAACATTGCCGCCAACCTTTCAGATCTTCAATGATAACGCCTTGTAGAGCGCGGATCGATTCCGTATTTCTGTTCATGCTTATCGCGAAACGCGCTTCTTTGACTGAGCTACATGTACGCGAAAACTTACGCGAACGCGATGGCGGCACACATCGCGCGAAACAGAAATGCATATGTCGATTGGCTCGTCACTCCGAACTGCTGAAATTTCGCTCGTTCCTCGGAATCGCATGCACGATCAGCCAACAGCATGAACGCGAAGCGTACGTCACTGCCGCTCATTTCGTACGCTCTCTCTCTCTCTCTCTCTCTCTCTCTCTCATTTTTTTTTTTTTTTTTGCAGTGTTGCATCGTGTTTGTGCACTTCCGCGTAAATTTCTTGCTTTGTACGAACAATGGTGAAGGGGCAAGGATTCTACGAATGTATAATCGCAACAAAAATAAAAATAAATGAAAGGTCAAGTTACTACTCTTATAGCGCAAGTGTAAATCCATTTTATTGCATGTTATCGCAAAACACTTCAGTTCTTACAATTGTTGTGACTTGCATATGCAAATAGTTTGCGGTGTACTATACCACGGACAAAAAGGGAGGACGAGACACACACAGCGCTGTGTGTGTCTCGTCCTCCCTTTTTGTCCATGTTTAGCTTGCGCTATTCCCCCTTGCGATGAACCAACTAGCCCGCAACGTTTTGTTCAAGTACTATACCAGCAACACAGAGCGTCGTCGCTGTTTCGCGTTGCCGTCGATTCGCGAGCATGTATCTTCCCCAGTAAGCGACGAAGCGATCCATGATCGCTTTCGCCGCGCCGACTTGACGCGTTGCTCTCGCTTTCTTTTTCGCTCACATTTAGCTCAGTCTTTATCATTTTCTTTGCCGCGCAAGATGTACCCAGATGTGTCTCACAGTATTCCAGCCACTCGTCTGTTTCTACAATATACAAGTTATGCTAGTAACCATTTGCGGCTTTATCTATATGTTTCTTCGCCGCCTTTAAATTGAGCTTGACGGGTATGACCGGAATTAGTCATCCGACGACCAGCGAGCACGTTTGCTGCTATCGCCGCCGCCGAGATGTTCACTTATTTTCAGGGAGCAAGTCAGCCCAGTAAAGACAATTTCAGTACTGCCAAGCCTGTATTCTTTTGTGCTTATGGTATTGCCACCGCCAAGTGACAATATGCAATGTTTTGATGTACTTAGTGAACTGTAATCCTCGTGTTACAGTGTCATCACATCACATAGTATATAAATGAGGAAGACGGAATGACCATCGCGGCCTCAACGAAACAGATGCGCTAATATTTCTCCTCATTCCGTCGCTTACGACTCCAGCCATAACCTGTTTTTACTAAAGCAGTCTATGCTCCAAACCTGCCGACAAGTGCGCTCGTGCTTGTACATGCAGTCACGAGCCCGTTTGTCTACAGCGCTCGAGCGGTGATATATGCGATCGAAGGGAAAAACGAATTGGCGCCTGCATATTATCTCACCAAAAAATATTTTACATATGCGACCTTCTATGGTTTAGAAGGGTCAAGAATAGTCATGGGTAGGGGAATAATAGTGGCAGGCCTAAGATGAATGACGTCAATAGGCGAGGGTGTTCCTGAGCGTACATCGCACAGTTAGCACATTAGCGTAGTGAATTTCACTTTGAGATATGGCTCCTTCGGTCGAGTGAAGGTCACGCGTCACAGATCGGATTACGCTGAGCACTGCTGCTCATCTTTCCGATATTCTGGCCGCAACCCTCCCCTTATCAGCATAATCGGATAATATACCAGAACTAAGCATAAACTGCCTCCACCTCGCTCCCAATCTCCATTGTTTGCTTATTCTCATTTTCTTTATTAAAATAAGCTTTTGTAAACATTTTTTTTCCGCTTTTGTCCTGTGTCAACCCAAGAGCTTTCCCTTTCCTGTCTAGGTGTCTTTTATCTATTCCTTGATATTTTTAATGCTACAATCTTTCTTACTCATTCAAGCCAATAATAAATTCAGCACTTTGCTTCTGTTCTTCACCCCTAAAAAAAATACTAAAGTTCTGCTTGCATCAGAAACACACTAGACAATCCTCTTCCTCTCTGTTTGGTCATCCTCAAGCAAAAATTTGAATACTTTGCCTCTTCCCTCCCCTGCTCACGTTACTTTTCCGTTATTTCTTTTTTACTATTTTTATTTTTCGCCCATTGTCTTTTTGCTGCCATTCTTCTTTTTTTTTTTGATAATGCATTTCTTTGTGCTGTCCCGGCGCTTGTGTTTTTGATCACACCCTCATAATTTTCCAGGCATATTTTCCAGGTTTTGTGTTTACTTTATTTCTTCTCATTGTACGCCGCTTCGCATATGTTCGGTTCCTTCTCGGCGCTTACCTTCGAATTCTTTCTCTAAGTTCGTATTTTTTCCGTCGTCTTCGTCGTGCTATTCACCCTCAGTTTCACTGTGAATAGCTGCTCTTGACATGCATGTCTTTGTTTTCCTTTTTTGCGGAATGCTCTCAATTTTATCTGATATCAGCGTTTGTCAGTTTAGTTTGAAATCCGCTTTAGGCTGGTCAGGCAATAGTGGTCCAGGAATACTCTCCCGTTACATTTTTTTTTTTTTTAGAGAGCTATTACAGCTGGGCGGTGGCCTACCATAGCTCATGTAAAAATGTGCGGATGCAATGTTATTGACCGTAACCTCAATAATGATTGTGTTGTATCGATAGTTTGGTGAACGCCATTTTATTGTCGTATGTCGCGTCATGATTAGGTTGTTCCGAAAAAGGCAGAGGGCGCACTATATGACTGGCTGACTGACCCCTTTTGTGTGCTTCGCGCTCTTGGTCGCGAGATATGTGACAGCACGTGGCGCCACTTTAACGATGTAAAGCTACCATGATGCGGCATATATGTAAACGGCGATGCATTAGGTCATGAGATATTGCTCTGGCAAAGGAGATGCCCCTATGTGGCATTGACCTCAGTCCGGCTATGCACAGGTTATATCAGCTGAGGTGGACACCACTGCAGATTATAAAAAAGAAAAGATGGAAGCTTTCTTCCCAAACAAAATCAATTGAATTTGCTGTTAGATGTTAAGACACCGGCTATTAACTTGATCTGCTTACTTGATTAATTAGCCAATTATAATTAATTGACGTTATAAATAAATCGTTCGATTGCTCAGGTCTGAATAAGAGCTGCTGGAACTGACCCAGATGCTTCCTCTGAGGTAGCCTTAGCGTGGCCCTTTTTATTCCGCACAAATGAAAGCTGGCGCAATTTAAAAAATACTACGTGACAGCTTTCTGCACGTGCCCGAATTCTCCGTGATTACAGCGCTGTCATCCGTAGCTTGATAAAGCGCGGCCAGATTCGCGCCTTCAGCGATACCCACAACAGTACATATGTTTCTGCTGGCTCGGAGATATCCTCCAGCAGCTGCAGCTGAGACAACGTAAAGGTGCTATGTCCGCAGCTGTTCATACTTACCTCTAACCAGCAGAAAAGCAAAGCTCTGTCCTCAGCAGCGCAGAAAGCTCAAATCTGGCAGCGCTTTGCCAACTGGCGGACAAAAGCGTTACGATCACGTCGCAGTTCATAACAACCTTTCATTATCTTGGCTTTATAATATATATACTGCTGATGCCCATTCTTGATTCAACTACATTTCCTGCATTTGCATTTTTGCTATGACCAACTCCTCTGTTTCTGCCAACAAGGGCGTACCTATGTTTTTTTGCATATAGTTTGCTACATTGTCCTCAATTTATGATCACACTACAAAATCATATAGGTTAGCCTTACTGATTAAAGTATATTCTAAATAACTTGCAATTGGTTGCTTCAAACTTTATTCAGTCAGGTGCTTTTGTCTCTTCAACAACTATAATAAAATGTGTGCTTCTTTTGAATGGTGCATAGTCTTATTTATCTAAAGAATCAGCCACATTTATTACATTTACCTTTGTGTTTTTACAGGTCCACCTTGGCCATGGAAATTGTATGAACCAATTCAGTCTCCGATTGGATGCCGACTTCTGCAAGCTGATGTCCGTTTACTCAGGGGGACTGAAGTACAAGGAGCGTGACAGGAAGCCTTTCTAGCAGAGCCATCCCAAGAGTGTTCCCTCCACCCTACCCTTTTGGAGTGGCATCAATGTCAGGTAAACAAAAACATCTTTCCATGAACTACAAAAGAGATTTCATTTGGTTTTGTGGTGGCTGTATACAATATAATTTGAATTGTATTGTTCTTGGTATTTTGGAAACTGAAGCTGGGGTGATGGTTTAACTGTGGCTATCAACAAGCTGCAAACCATGCTGCTTAAGGAGCATGGCTGCTGTTTGAAATACAGTGCAGGGGAATGCTGATGATAGATGAATTTATTGAAAGGAAAAGCAGAGAGGATGAGATATCAAAAAACGGTTTTATCATTATCAATGAATGACTGGCTCAATGTGCGAGTTGGTTGTTAGAAACCAACAATTATGCTAGCAGTTTTGAGCCACTTTCATAGCTGAACTGGGCTAGCACGAAAAAAACAGCCATATTTGCTGCAAATTTTAACAATACTAAACGACATGTGTTGCTCGTTTGGAAATGTATATAGCAGTTGCTTGACCATGGCCAGAGCAGTAGTTGTATTTCAGCATGCTAACCCTTGCAACATTCTATTTTATGCTAAACAGTGTTTCAGTAGTAAATCAATGTTTGCAGTTGAGCAATAATTTTTCTGGAAAATATGTAAAGTTTTCATCCAAATCGTGATTTTGTCGTTTTTGCAAAATCAAATGAATAATTGATTAGGAAATAATTAAAGATTTTATTTGTGCAGACACCTGGCTTTTGCTGAAGGAGGTCAGTTGCAGTGAAGAAGTGGTCAAGCGCTACAAATGATTCCGCAGTACCTGGCACAGAAATGTCTGCACCTCTTCCTCTAAGGTAAGATTTACAGTGTATTCCTTCTGGTGGGTGACAGACTAATGTATGCACAGAATTTTTTTTTTCCAGCGGAGTTATGCTTGCTTTCAAGGTGTAGCTAATCAGCGGGTGTCACAGGTTGCTCAGTTCTCTAATATAAAAGCTTATAGGCATATTGTAGGAAATAAAAGCTATTGCTAATCAGCGGGTGTCACAGGTTGCCCAGTTCTCTAACATAAACGCTTATAGGCTTATAGTAGGAAATAAAAGATTTTCCTAGCAGAGAAATATTTCCATGGGCTGCAGTTATAAGAGCATTACATATTGACTGGTCCTGGGCATATCTGTGTGCAATAATGGTTAGGCTAAACACGTATAATCTTTTAGTCATTTTCAATGAGCTTTATTAAACTCTGTAAACATTTATTTATTGCTCGATATGAAGGCTTACTACTTTGGCATTCTACCACTTACGTTAAAGTTGTGGGCTTTATGTAGGAGAGACGGGCTATGATTTGATAAAACGGTAATACAAAAATGGCCTAGTGCTGTCCATTTTCAATCCACATAATGAGCACAATGAGGCTTAAAATATTCTTGTGCCTGCCACTACAACATTCTCCATAGCCAATGTCTATGGAAAACCACAAAATAATTTTCATTTTTCAGTTACCTTCAAACTAACCAACATCAATTTCCCTTCATCGAAACCACTTTTTTATACAAAAATGCATTTTAAATAGGTTTTTAATTGAAATCTGCATCTTTTTGTCATTCAGGGGTTCCCGTTCAAGCACCTTTTAAAAATACAGCTTCATGGATTCCAAATAAAGGCGGCTTTTCACAGGTGTTGTTTCGCATGTCTTTGGCATGCTTGCACATTATTTTGTGCAGAGCTGCCATGTCTACATGCATGCAAAACAGCCCAATTAATGACTATTATCCCATGCGACTAATTTTTCCAACTTGGCTGTGGTTACATTTTGCACGTGTGAAGTTTCTCACAATAGGAGAGAAGAAAGTCACAACCGTATATGAAATGAACATGCGCCCTCGGACTACAGAACATCAGAGTACGGAATGTCAGATTGCGGGACATCAGAATGCATGCCGTCACAATAAGAACAATAGACTACAAAACGTCAAAATACAGAACTACAGACAATGAACGTCACAATATAGAACTACAGACAGTGAACGTCACAATACAGAACTACAGACAATGAACGTCACAATATAGAACTACAGACAGTGAACGTCAAATACAGAACTACAGACAATGAACGTCACAATATAAAACTACAAACAATGAACATCAGACTACAGGTCAAAAATACGACAAGACTACAGACCATCACAAATTTTCTGTAGTTTTTTTCGACTGGGATCTGTCTCGTTCCTTACGCTTTGCGCATCAATCGCGCATTTTCTCAGCGCGGGTGCATTTGTGCCGCTGGGATCCCCGCTTCTTTTCCTTTCGCGATCGTTTGAGTTTTCTCACCTTTCGGTGACAGCATTCTTTCATGCACCTGCCTTTCCGCTCATTTCGGCGGTTGCACTTGAATGTTTGCTTTCTTTCTTTTGGTGCCAGCTCTTTCAAGCTGCTCGTAACCGGAGCTAGGATGGCGCCGGCATAGTCGGAGTGCGGTGCCGCGCCTACATCGCGGCCAGCAGCGCATGACTCACTGCCAGTCGCGTCCGAACAAGGACAAGGCTCGCTCACGCGAGCCCCCGAGCTAGGCATATCCTCTGCAGGCTCGCCTCTCAAGTTACACTGATCTGCCGGTGTGCCGCATCGCTGAGCGCTAACCGGCGCACGATCACGTTCGTCCGACAGCTGCGGCGCTTCGGATCTCGTGAGGTCCATGTTCGCACCAAGGTTGTTTTCGCCAATACAATTGAGCGCGTCAGGACAGGAAGATTCATGGCTCCTGTCTAGTCGCTCGCTGTCGACTTCACAGGTGTGGTTCTCGACAGCGTCCGCGTCATGGTTCTGCCTTAGCTGTTCAACACTCGTGAGCTGCGCATTTTCCATTCGCGCCACTTCGTTTTTCCGCGAGTGATGATCTACGACAACGCTGATTTCGGAAACCGCAATTTTGTCATTTTCTAGCTGGTTTCCATCTCCGTCGCGCTCTACACAAGCTTCTGCTTCTGACTCGAGAGGCGGTTCAGTTACTACCAGTTCCCCACACTCATTTGATGGAACTGTATCTCCTGCAGCTACTTGGGTCGGCGTGCGGTTCACCTCGCTGGACAGCGTCACTTCGGACTTCTCGCCGATTAAGCCTGTGCTAACCGTCTCAGCTGGTGGCTCGACCAAGGTAACACAATACTCTTCTGTTCGAGGCTCGGTCGGCTCACTACTGCGGTCACGTTGCTCGGCCGCTTCCCCAGGTTTTGTCTCATTCTCTGGTGCAAGTACAATTTGCTCCGAGACTTCCTGACTATTTAGTCATTCGCTTACAGCGGCTTTCAACTGATACGCCAAATCAAAGTACGACTTGTAACAATGTTTCTCGCTCTCATATCTTTTTCGAAGATCATGAGGCGTTATCTGATATCGTATCAGCAATGACTCTTTTAGTGCATTGTAATTTTTCAAGCGGTCGCCAACCAATCGCTTGATTTCTTCCGACGCTTCAGCGGAGAGAAGAGCTACCAACTCCTGCGCCCAACTATCTCGCTCGAAAAGTTTACTTCTGCAGACATTCACGAAGTCTGCCAAATACACTGCCATATCCTCGGCGATGAGGAACGGTGGTGGACAGTCTCGCGGTATTGAACCGTTACAATGAATGGCATTAAAAGCTTTAATCTTTTCCACGCTCATTCTATGTGCTGATATCTCCAGCTGCATTAGTTGCCTTACGCGGGCGTCCTCTTTCTCGTGACGTCTCCTACGTTCACGATCCTCTTTCTTGCGACGTTCTCTATGTTCACGATCCTCTTTCTCGTGACGTTCCTTCTCCTCCTCTTTCTCGCGACGTTCATCGCGCTTTTGGCGTTCTAGCCTCTCACGCTCATCGCGCTTTTGGAGTTCTAGCCTTTTGGCTTCCTCCTTCCCTTTTCTCTCTTGAATATCATCCCAGGCCTCTGCGGCTTCCTCAGCCGTCATGTCTTCTGCCTGCATGATATCAAGAATTTCCTTTTTTCTTTTTGTTTTGCCCAAATCGATGTCCAACTCCTCACAAATTTGGAGAAGTTCTTTGACCTTGTAACTCTCCATCTTTTACCGGCCTCTTGTTGTTTGCCTTTTTAGAATAGTGTACTATACGTTTGCTATCTCGCTCCTAGCAAGAGATGCGCAAGCCTTTCTCACACTGATTCCCCTCTCAGCATCTTTTGGTTTTCAAAACACTTCCTGCAGGCTTGAAACACGCAAGGTTAACACAAGGCTACGCTCAGCCTTTCTCTAAGCTACCCTGTGTGTCAGAGAAAGTCTGGCGTTTGAGGGAAACTTCACGTACTAACCGCGCCGAAGTGCCTGACGCCAGTCGTTCCCGCAGCCGCCATCCAATGTTGTGCCAGTGGATCCCACAGCTGCCACCAATGTTGTGCCAGTGGGGTTATCACACAGTAGCCCACCGTCAACAGGGTTGTGCCAAGGAGTTGATAACGCAGCGCTCGTCACCCGTTTCGTGAACGAGGGCTGTCAGCTCCCTGGGCGGTAGCGATGAATCCGAGTCGGCGTTGGTGAGATGAAGAAAAAGCTTTATACACTATTTACAGGCATTTAAACAACGAGTTCGGCTCTGGGGCCGAAAGCTAACATAGCCATACGCGACTGTTCTCGCGCAGCGACGGCCGGGGAGATTCCGCCACGTCTGCACTGTCTAGGGGCGAACTGCTGCCGATGGACGCTCGTGAAGAACTCACACTCGGAGTCTCGAACGGAAGCATTTGAGACTCCGTCGCCGAGAACCGTTGACGTTCAAAATGGTCCAATCCGACGGCAGCACTTTCGCAGGGCCAATGGGAGAGCTTGCTGCGCTCTCGCTTCAAATATGCCGCGGGGCGAGAAGGGGTTCTTCGTGAGAGCCACGGCGCCGTGCTATCTGGATGCTCAGCTCAAGTTGAAACACATCGCTTCTCTCCCTTTGGCACGGCTCGCCTCCAGTGCACTAGTGCGTTGCAGAGAAGTTTCCGTAATTTGTGAAGGAGGCGTTAGCCGAAGAAGTTTGGCGTCCGGCTGAATTTCTGGGCGGCTTTGGCCAAGCACAACACTGTGTAGTCGTCGCTGTGCTCTGTGTACTCTTCGAAAATTGCGTGGTGAGTGGAAAAAGTCACCATGAAGTTATGGAGGTCGATGATTGCGTCGTTTTCTCTAAGAAAATCAAGTCCGAGAATCGGGTTCTTAGAGCAGTCTGCTAGCACAGGAAAGCAACAGGATAAAACTACATGGTCAATCTCGACGCGAGCGGCGCACACTTCGAGCGGCGTTACCACATGCCCTCCGGCTGTCCTTATCGGGGCTCCGTGCCAAGGAGTCAGGACTTTTCGCGGAATGGTAGCAAGGCCATGACTCATAACGCAAAAATCAGAGCCGGTATCTACAAGGGCAGTCGTGTTGTGGTTATCAACGACGATCGGTATCCCGGTGGAATGTAGCTCATCGTCAGGTGCGGCGTGTCAGGGATCGTCAGGCTGACGGGTCGCTCGTTGCGTCGAATCGCAGCGTCGAAGGTAAGTTTCTGTTATTGTCAGGGAGTCGTCGGACGCGTTGGGCGTGCGGTGCGTAGATTGGGGGCGTCGGAGGAAAGCTTCCACGACAGTCGAAAAGTGGTGGGACTGTTGTCCGGAGCGAAGGGCCGGAGGTTGGTCTGTGTGATCAAATCATTGAGCGGAGGGTGTTGGTCGTAGTATTCATCGACGGCGGCCCTACCCCCGAGGGTAGGGCCTCCACAGTACGTGGAGCCACAGTACGTGGAGGGTCACGTACAAGGCTCCTTGACGCCTTGCATAAGGTGGCGCACCTTCTTTACCTCCGACATGGACAGATCCGCCCGGTTGAAAAGGCGAGTCATTTCTTCTACAAACATGGCGACGCTTTCATTAGGCCGCTGTGGTCGGGACTATAGAGCGAGTTCGGCCATCTCTTTTTTTTGCATCGTTGCCAAATGTTCCGAGCAGCTGCCGCCGGAAATCCGGCCAGGTGGTAATGGTAGCCCCATGGTTTTCGAACCACCTCTTGGCGGCATCCTCTAGTGCGAAATAAACATTCTGCAATTTCCGCTCCTCGTCCCACGCATAAAACACAGCGACCCGGTCGTAGCTGGTCAGCCAGTCCTCAATGTCTTCAAACTTGTCGCCATGGAACGGCGTGGGCATACGCGGAGTATGGCAGATCAGCTACTGGGCACTCACGGGAAGCTGAGTGGTCTGGATTGCCGCTGTAGTGATCGTGGTTCGCTGAGGAGAAAAAAAGAGGACCACTCTCGGGAGCTAAGCCTCTCAAGCGACGGCTCGCCTTGTGCACAGGTCTCGTGTTCTCGTGTCCACGGTGTGTAGATGAGCGTAGGGAGTGCCCAGAGGCTGTTCGTACATGGGATTTACCCGGAAGCTCCACCAAAAATGTCACAGAGGCAGTGGAACTGGTTAAGAAGATTTGCTCACAACTAAGCAAAAGCACCGGCAAGATAAGGCACGGAACCGAGTGCCGGGCGAGCACCGAGAGCGAAGACGACGAGCGCGTACCAGTCTCCCGAGCTCGCCACATGGCGGCGCCAGTAAGATAACATTGCGGCAATATATATAAAGCCAAAGAAGTGCTACGAAGCACCATAAATATTTTGCGCTACCCTTACCTCTTCAAATATGCACTTCATGCTGCAGCATACTAAAAATACCGCGCGTGTGGTGCGCAATGAACGCGTGATCGTTGCATACACGCTCTTGGTACGGGGGCGAAAAGCAACTATTTTAAGAGGCGTATCATGCCATTAGGAGAAATGTTTCCGCCCATAGCGCATACACATTTCAGCCTATGTAAAAATAAAAACATTATATCCGGTTTCCATAGTTTTATCAAATGCGAAGTAGGTGCGCAGCACTGTTTACGCTGCTTTATATTTCATGCATAATACCCTTTGTTATGCTTCGTTTTGCATAAGCATGCAGCAAAATTCAGGAGGCACTGTGCTGAGGATTTGCCCGGCTATTAAAAGGGAAAGACAATCGAAGAAGAAAGAATGTGGGGTGAAACATAGGCACCCATTCGTTGGATGTAAGACTGGTGTTGTGTACAGGCTTCCACTCTCTTGTGGAGCCTGTTATATAGGAGAAACAGGACGCTGTATTAACAAGAGATTACTGGAAAACCAGAACTTGAAAAGTGGCAAGGACAAAACATTCCCGGTCTCACATTGCCATTTATGTGAAACAATGACAAATGAGAAGAAGTGTACTCCTACTCTTGATCAGACTAGGATTTTGTATCGCCACAAAGAAAAGATGACGAGAGAGATAGTTCAATCATATTTTATTTCAACGGACAATAAGTGTGTCAGCAAGCCTACTCTTGCTCTTTCAAGCAAAGAGATGTCTTTTTTTAGTTATTTTTTGTGCAGCAGGTGAACCCAGGGGTTGTTTCACGTCATTGTTTCATTTTCGTCAAATTTGTTTTTATCTGGGCCTTGTAGTGAAGGCTTAGGCATATTTTTGAGTGAACGCTTGTACTGTGGCTTCCTTTTATATTTTCCTTTGTCTTGATGTTCGCGCTGTTTAAATTAGTAATGGAGGTAAGGACAAGCTGCTTCATGACGTGTCGTGCGGCTCGGAGCCGAGGTCCAGGGAGCACCGCGCTTTCACGTCTGCTGTCCGCGATGGCTGAGGAGAGATTGATGCGAGGGGAAAGATGTCGAAGATGCCGAAGTCGAAGACGCTTGAGCGACACATGAGAGCTCATCCCGGAGTAACATGCTCTTGTAAATAAAGGCCTGTGAATGCAGCGACGTCCGCAACTGTGACACGCCACTGGTTGGATCTGTGCGGCCCCTTAGCAAAAAACAGGCACACTAAAAATGTACTTCAAACGCATTGTATTTATTTCGTATTAATTTCGCATTTTTTTGTCCCAATGCCATACAAATATGTTATAAATATACTAGCAGTACAACACTGCATATCTTAATATAAATATGTTTAAAATATGCTTTTCGCCTATTGAGCATATTTCTAACATACTGAAAATGTACTTTCTTCAGCTTGGCAGGGTTCACAAAATCTTCCACCAATAGACTGACAATGTACTTTGAAAGTATTACTAATGTACTTGACCTATTTTTCATGCTGGGAGAAAGTACCCTTGGAATGGATTAAAAATATATGAAAAATAGGATGCGCTCATATTTTTTGGAGCATTACAAATATGTTGCAGTTATATTTTCCAAACCAAGAAAAATATACTAATAATATACTAAAAGCATAAATTTATACCATTCTCGGAATGCACTAAAAATACATGAAAAATGTGATGCGCTCATATTTTTGATGCATTACAAAAATGTTGCAAAAATGCACCAAAAATATAGCTGCCAAATGCTGAAAATATGTCCGACATTTTGAAAACTAGCTACCGAGAAACATAAATGAAGGGCAATACCGACAAACACCTCAATGCGACATTTGTGCCCATTGTCATGACCCTTTTTCATGCTCCTTGGTTGACAGTTTTCAAAAGTCAATGTTACTTAAGCTAACTTACCGTTATTTCCGTCCGTATTTTACCCACCCAGTCTGAATATATGTGACACAACTTCCTTTATATCTTTATTTGAAGCATTTGAGTACAATGACCCACCGTGGTGGTGCTGTGGTTAGGGTGCAAGACTTCTGTGCCCGAGGATGTGGGATCGAATCCTGGCCGCAGCAGCAACTTTTCGATGGAAGTGGAAAGCAAGGCGCCTGAGTGCTGTGCAATGTCAGTGCACATTAAAGAACCCCAGGTGGTCGAAATTTCCAAAGCCCTCCACTATGGGGTCTTTCATAGTACTCGCAGCAAACAATTTCGGCCATATCATATCACACATTAAATCACAATACAGTCCATGGAAAAGAAATACGCCTATGCCACTCAATATCTATTTACAGAGTTTAATTTTCAAGAAACAGTGCTACAATACACCAATATATAGAGTAACAAAACACTGATCTCGTGCTAAACGAAAGCAAGTAGAAAGTCCGGACCGCAGATCTGGATAGGTTCCAAACTTTGGACGCAACGTGGACTGAAAAGGAAGAAAACAAGACACAAATTAAAGTAGGCTTTTTAACATTCCAATTAACAATCCTATACTGCTACAAGAACAAGCTTGAGAAACCAGATGGTTCGTTCCTTCTTAACATGGTTATGAATGATGACAAAACAAAAGTAAAAAAGCTGAGCTGGAGTTGGAAACCGCAATGTCTGAAACGCCGTATTTGAAATGTAGACTATGGCAAAGCCACCAACCTGTAATGGAAACCACAATGGGGCATTGTTTTTTTATCTGATCCTGACATGAATATAATAGTTCCATTTTTCAGAATAAAGGAGTGCGGGTTAGAATCTTGGAAGCATATTTTTTTTTTTTATCAGAGAATGAGAAATGAAACATACTTCCCGTTTATGCATGAGGTTCCATAGCGTGCATCAAAGAAAGGACCGAACACGAGCGCTCGTGTTCTGTCCCTTCTTTAATGTGCACTATGGAACCTCATGTAGATTACCCACTAGCCCGAACCCTGACCCTTCCCGTTTATGATTCTTTACTTGCTTTCTTCAATGCACTCGCTGCATTGTTGAATTTGTGACGCAAAAAACTCTGGACCATAGAGTAAGGTAGGTGGGGAAATTTTGACATCGCATGAACTGAAGAGGAAGGAAACAAGACACAAATTAAAGCCCTCTTTTTAACATTTAAAACAATCAAATACTGTAAGAAAATAATAAATACTGTAAGCTGTAACAAATATAGCAGCCCCTATTTACGCAAAATAAGTGAATAAAATTCTCAAATGCAGCCCAAATCTGGCCAGGTTAGATATACCAGTACCGCCCTTCTAAAAGCCGGTGTCATGATCACAGCTGACCGCATGCTTTCGTTGATTTATAAATGCAAGAATGGACAACTCTCACAAAAAAAAAAAAAGATAAATGTGCCGCTTCTTAACATTCGCATCCACCATAGCTTATGCTACTCCTCACGTTCAGACGACAAGGACGGTCGACTCTGGCAAAAAAACAAGAAAAAAAAAAAAATCTCCGCTTCTTAACGTCCACCCTAATCCATCCTAATTTACAACGAAATTTTGTTTTTACACAGCAGCATTTATATAAAAAAAAAAAAAAAACACTGTTATATTACGAACTTCACTGCATGAACAGTTTGTCTTTTAGCGGTGTAGAAAATACAAAACCCAAGTTTTCAAACCCTTCCCTTTCCGCTTAATCTTGAATGCATGCATTTGTGACTATAATACAAGCGAATTTGGAAGAAACAGCAAACGAAACAAGTAAAGCTTTGGTAACATACAATTGCATACCTCAAAATATCAGTACAGTTGAAATTTTCTGTGGAGCCAAGCTGCTCCAAACAGGTGCTCTACCATTAATTTTACCCACAGAAAACCTTTTGACCAAATTTGGGACATCTCAATCAAAATCCTGACTGACGGCTGGAGGTACAAACATTGCCATCAAAAATTATCATGAGCTTCATGTGTTGATACAACTGCTATGAAATGGGTGCTCCCACTCAATACGAAACCAATTGGCGCTGTGAATGTTTTAACGGTGCCTGAAAGCCTGCAACTGCATTGCAGGTATAATAGGAATGGGATGTGCAAACTTAAAGTCTCTGCAATATAGACCACCAAGTTCAGTTTGATTCTTGTACTATAAGTTCTCAATGGTTTTCTCACATGAATGCAAACTAGCGCCCATGTTGTAAACGTGCCTCGACTCGACGCTCTACCACCAGTGCTTGGAGTGGAGAAAACAGCCACTCCTCCACTTCAGGGCCAATTAGGATTCATGAATCCAACTCGGCATTTCCTCTGACAAGTTCTCTCTCTACTCGAAGCAGCGCAAATGGCGTATGGGGATGAAATTAAGGCGTACTTTTGGCCCGAAAACTGTGTGCTAAAGTAGCACGCTTAGTTTTTCATGTTGAGTCTTCAACAACCTTCGCAAGCAAGTTCGATGTTAAGAGCATAGTGGAACTTGTTTTGTGGGCTAGATGAAAAGGGTGGCTGTGAAAAACTACCAAAAATGCTTTTGCGCCTGGCAACAGTCGCTGCTGGTGACAGAGTTTTATTTGTTTGGTGTGAGATGTTCTCGCCCTTTGCTGCTTTGCCTTTTTTTTTTTATTTCCATGCTTTGACAGACATCAAAATACATTTGAAAAAAAAAAAAAAGTAAAAGCCGGCACTTTCTATGAACATGGCTTTGGCCTTCAGAGGGCTCGGGGGCAAACGGTGAAAACCTGCATGCTGCTTCACAGTGCGTTTCAGCGCATACACACTGAATTCGGAGCCCTAACTGAAAATGTGCTTGAAGAGAATGCCTTTGCTGGCAGTGAATATCCTTCCGTAGGACAAGCACACCAATGCACTCCCTCGACAGTGCCGCGCGTCCGAAGACGCACTACGTACCCTCAGGTGACAGGCAAGCCATTGATGCGTGGGGTGCAGCACAGATGTCCGCACAGCCCCACCGCGCCTTCGGTGCACCCCAGCTTACTGCATGTGACATGCTGTTCCCCCACGACAAGTTTGCCGCCGTTCATCAGACAAGGCGAGCTATGGAAGGAGTGCGCCTCCCCCACAGCTCGAGTCCACCTGCAAGCAAGCTCACCATTTACCGTGAAATGCGCGCCTCAACTCTGCACTCAGTAGGCTCCGAAAAGTTGTTCACTTCATCGGCAACGACTTGAAATGTACCCACACCACAGACGCATAATGCGATAATCAATTACAGTACTGGTACCGGCGGCTGATCACAGTTATAAAAGCTCGGCACGGGCAGCAAGAGGCTACGGCCACACCTGTAAAACTATAACGTGCCAGATGTCCTGGGTCGCTGTCACTTTCAGCCAATGCTTTAGAGAAAGGTTTGGTGCATCCTCGTCATATCCACTTTCGTGAAGTTTGGTATACCGGTAGAACAAAGTCCACACAGCGAGCAAACGATGTGATGTCCTCAGTGTTTACAAGTGGAGTGGTCGAGGAGCGGCGCCAAGGCAGCGGCACTGCGGACTAGAGACTCTTGAGAAAACTCGAGTTCTCTCTGCCACTGTTGGGAGTTATTCGAGTGGAGGTTGTTTTCTGAAACGAAAAACGGGCCTCGGGGGCCGCTTGGAGTAGAAGTTAGAGTGAAGGCGCAGTCGTGAATATGGCGGTAAGACTAACTGCCACATTCACGACATGCCTTCACTGCAACTTCTACTCCAGGCCGCTTGGAGCGGCAGATCTGTTTTTTTTTTCTTTTTTTTTTGCCAGAGTCGACCATCCCTATAGTCTGAACGTGCGGCGTAGCATAAGCTTTGATAACTCTGATCAGCTGCCGGTACCAGTACTGTAATTAATCATCGCATTACACTTTTGTGGCATGGGCACATTTCAAGTCGTCACTGGTAAGCGAAAGTTTCGTGGCTTGCCCTGCGCGATGGCTTCCCCAGACGACGGTGGACTTGCAGGGGAGCAGTGTGTTACATGCAGTAAATTGGGGGAACTGGAGGTGCGGAGAAGCTGTGAGGACATCTGTGCTGCACCCCACGCATCAGTGCCTTGCCCATCGCAGTCGAAGAAGCGCATTCATTTACTCATCCTACAGAGCGATATTTGCAGTCAGCAAAGGGCATGGCTTTTCAAGCAGGTTTTCAATTATGGCTCCGAACTTGTCCGAAAGAGACTGGGCAATCAATGAACAGAAGGGTAAATGAACATCGGGCAGACACAGGCAAAAACCTCCCAAAAGCAGCTTCTCAGCATTTCAATCAGATGGGCCGTAAGGTTATTGAAATTTATTTATTCTCCATGTTGGGCTTTAAATCTTCAAGGGACACAAAATATAGGGTGGCATATCTAATCCATAAATTTAGAAGATTGGAACCAACAGGAGCAAATATTGTTACGTGGAAACTATGTATTTACAGTATATTTACAACAGCCTCAACAAGCATAGCCGCGAGCAGCAACATGGAACCAGGCCCACTTTGTTGTCATCTCCTTGTCCCTTCCAAGAGGCAAGTGAAGGAAACACTTCGTTGTCGTTATCTTGCAACAATATCTTGAAAGAAGCATTAGTATTCCTTAAATATATTTCCTCTCTGCCACAACTAGTCATGACAACAATCCCATAAAGTGTAAATAGTACACTTTATTCATAGCATATGTACATACTCTGTATCCCTGCCCCCCCTCCTGTAATAGCAAAAGCTCCAAGTGTTTTTTCAAACATGTTCGTTTCTCATTACTTCTTACTTTGGTTCCCCCTTGAATCGTTTCAGATAATGCCATGCTTGGCAGGTATAGTATACTCTGATTTGTGGTTATTTTAATTTTTTTTTTGTCCTTCTCTCCCCTTTCCAAAACCTCTTGATAGCTGTTCCCATGCAGCTAGCTGTATTGCTCATCAGGTCCCTTTGGAATGCTTGTCCCTTTCAATGTATGAAGGAGCACTGAACAAGGATAAAAGGGGTACAAGAATGCTGAATTGGGTGAGTTGGTGAGTTTGCATTTGTGCTTGTCTTCTTTGCGCTACGTTTCCTAAAATGTAAAAGGGGTACATCTCAGTTTGCAGGTCGAGCCAACATTTCGACAAGTGGACTTGTCTTCGTCTGGGCAAAGCGATCATCAGTGGCAGGGGTTTAAATACGCTGTTGCTTCCAAAGAAGAAAAGCTGTGGAGGTGAAAGTGGGTGAGAATAAAGCAGGTGAAGGAGTGGGGAGGGGAGGATGGGTGAGAAGATGAGAAGAAAGTAGGTCATGGAGTGAACAAAAAAAAACATCTTCAGTATGTATTTCTCAGCCTGGAACCAGGGATCCTGTGGCCAGCAAAAGAAGTAAAACAGCATACCAGGAAAAACTACAATACCGGGTAGATGATTAGTCACCACTTAAGAGAATCCCTTAAGTATATTCCCTATGCAATATAACTATTCGTGGAAACAATCCCACATAGCGTTAATTGTACAGTTTATTCACTACGCATGTACACTCTATTCCCTTCTGCAATAGCATAAGCTGTACATGCTTCTCCAAACACATTTCCCCCTTATCACTTGTTGCTTGAGTTTGTCCTCAAACTTTTTCTTTGCCCTTTGCAAAGCCTGTCCCTTTGTCAGGTGTATCTGCACCAAACCCTCTTAAGTGGTGACACATCATCTACCCGGTATTTTAGTTTTTCCTGGTATGCTGCTTTTACTTCTTTTGCAGGCCACCACAAGATCCCTGGTTCCAGGCTGAGAAATACATACTGAAGATTTATTTATTTTTTCACTGCATGACCTACTTCCTTCTCACCCATCCTCCCCTCCACACTCCTTCACCTAAAGCCCCTCAATAAACTAAAAGTAGCGCCAATATGTGAAGTTTGCCGCCCGCCTCCTCTCCTGCGCTCTCCTTCGTCGTTCGACCTTCTCATTGGCCGAGCGCCGTCACGTGCGCGCGCGCGCTTTTTTTTTGCTGGGCGTGCAGCTTCCTCCTCTCCAGCGGGGCGGGCAGCGCGCGCGCGGCACATATCGCCGTGTGTTTTGCTGCCACGCGGACTGCTACTAAATCGTTCCCGCTGGCTATTTAATTTTTTTTCAAGCATGTTGCGCTCTTTGGCCGGCGGCTGATAGAAGCACGGTGGTGAAGGCGAGTTCAACCAATGCAGACATCGCGTACAAATGGTGTCACGCACTGACAGTTGAAAACGGAACCGTTTCAGCGCAAAATATAAAAACAAAACTGCTACCACGCTTCTCAAGTTTCACGGTAGCTTACAATTCAGTCCAACCTGCAAAGAAACCACACAGACTGCAGCTTCCGCAGCCTAGTTAATTTTTTTTCAAGCATGTTGCGCACTTTTGTCAACGGCTGACGGACTCAAGGAGGTGAAGGCGAGTTAAATCGTCGCCAAAATCGTGTACGTATGGTGACACACCATGGCAGCTGAACACGGCACCGTCTCAACGCCAAATATAAAAAAAATAACTGCTACCTCCCTCCCCAAGTTTACCGGTAGCTCACAAGTCAATCAAAGCTGCAAAGACTCCACACAGACTGCAGCTTCCGCCGCCTATAGTTAATTTGATCTGCAGCTGAAGTTGAATATACATGGAAGACAGCTGCTGCCACACTTCTCAAGTTTACCGGCAGCTCGCAATCCAGTCAACGCTGCAAAGAAACCATACACAGACTGTTCCAAAATTGTTCCTGTCCGCCGCCTAGTTACAATTTTTATAAAGCATTCCGCTGAGTGGCCAAATGTGACGAACTACGGACACACGGAGATGACGGCGAGTTGAACGAACGCCGAAATCGCGTATATGTGGTGTATGACACTCACAGCTGAAACTATTCTGGCGGGAAATCCCTGTCAAAATTCGGTAATTATGTTTCAGCAGTGAGTAACATTTTAACCTGAACACATTGCGACAAAATGCAAGGCTCTGGTGAGACCCGGCGCACGGCCGGCTCGATCGGCGCTGTTCGAGACGGCTGTGAAGGGCGCCTGCTCCGGAGAACGCGCGCTAGTCGCGCACCCCGTAGGTGGAGCCACGGTCGAAATGCGAGAGGAGGAGCGGCGCCGCCGGAGGAGGAGGAGAGAGGAGATGGCGCTACTTTTAGTTTATTGAGGGGCTTTACCTTCACCTACTTTCTTCTCACCCACTTTCCCCTCCTAATCTTTTCTTCTTCGAAAGCAAAAGAATATTTAAACCCTTGCCAGTGATAATCACTTTGCCCAGACGAAAACAAGTCCACTTGTCGAAAAGTTGGCTCGACCTGTGAACTGAGGCGCACCCCTTTTACCCTTGTTCAGTACTTCTTCATACCGGGTAAACCATCTTCCTTTCGTTCTACCTGTCCCCTTTCAAGAAACACGTGTCAGCATCGAACCTGCTTTAGGTGCTGACAATCGTTTACTTTGCATATTAAATTTTCTTGCTGCTGCTGCTTTTCTTTTTTTTTTCTTTTTTTTTTCATGCGATGATGAAAGCACTGGTTCCATGCTCACAGAAATTCATACCCAAGGAAACATTCTTTCACTTCTCGCCCTGCTTCTTTCTCCCCCCCCCCCCCCCCTCCCTAGATTGTCTTCTTCGGAAGCAAAACCGTATTTAAAACCTCCACTAGTAATTGTGCTGCCCAGACGAAGACAAGTCCCCTTGTCGAAATGTTGGCTCGGCTTGCTAACTGAGGCTCCCCCTCTACACTTGTTCAGTGCTCTTTCATCCTACAAGCGAATTCCCTACCTTGATCTAATAGATGTGCCACCTTCATGGTCCCAACAGCGCAACAAACATTGTTTAGACTTGATGTTAAACTCTTCTGTTCATAGTAAAACTGAAGGTGTATCTGGGCTGATTAGATTTCTTACTGCTTAGACTGTGCAGCTCTGTCAGGTCAATTTTCAGTGCCCCAATGAGGCATTTACACTACCCAACTTGACACACAGTACTTTCTGAGAGAATAATGCTTAGCAACGGGTATAAAAAAATAATGCAGAATAGGTGCCTCTTATAAAGGGCTACAGGTTAACTTAATTTTCATTGCATCAGTTGATCAACACTTACAGGACAGCAAAAACACTCAGTACCTCCAGTATTTCCTGCTGCTGCACCAGCCATCCCAGAAGTATTGAAGACGTCAACAAGTTCTGGCAACTCTATAAAACAACAGAACATAACAGAAAGAAAACATGAGCAACACTGCACATTGGAGCTTCAGATGGGTGAAGTTTAAATTTCGCAAACTTATTTAGCTGCCGACAGCACAGAGCAACACAAAGATGCTACTCAGCTAGAAATCATTTGCACTATGTCGTGCAGCAACCAACAATGCTACTGAGTAAAACTTATTTGCCTTTGTCTGGGCCTTAGAAAATAACCTTCTTTTTTTTTTTTCCATTTGCTCCTGCACAAGGTCTGCAGACATAATCAGAAAGGTATCACTTGCAGAGTTTAGAAATCGTCCTTGAGGTGGCACCACAAAAGGCAGCTATGTATTGTACAACCAACGCCGAATGAGCTACCACTGCACAGCACCAACTATAAGATTGGAATGCAAGGAGGCAGTGTCCATATTCCAGTGTACATAAAGCAATACCTACAGGAAGAAGGTGTGCCTACATACGCACCCGCCAGCTGCTCGGTTAAATGGACTCACTTGCTCAAAATAATGCGCAATGGTCTCAACTGCCTCAGATGAAACAGACAAAGCGAGCACTCAGATTAAAATATTCAAGGTGCATTCTGAATGAGTGAGCCCAAGAAAATTTGCACTTTTCTTTCTAGATGCAAGATTTCTGGTTCCCAATTAAACGAAAATGTTCGTACTCTAAAAAAGTAGTCGCATACAGTGCTAAGTCTGAGCGACAAGCACTGTATCGCAACAGTGCTCAGATAACATTTTAGCGCACATTATTTGGATTACATAACTGGTATCAAAGCCTCCCTTGACCTTCACCCACTGGAAATTCCGACGGAAAATTGCACAACTTTGTCCTCATTGACCAAACTTGCTCTTAGAGTTGCCACTAGGCACTTCTTGTTGCCATTATAATTCAATGAGCGTTCAGCGTCTTCATGGTCACACTGATGCTTTCAACAGGTCCTTTTTTCCTAGACCAATTGCAGCATGGAATAAATTATCCGAATCAATAGCCTCCAAGCATGACATTTAAATTTACGGCTATACTTGCTGCCGATCTAAACAAACAACTACAATGGTTTCCTTTCTGTGCAATTTTTATTCTTTCGAGTTTATGTGATTGTGGTCTATGTTGCATTTGTTTTTGCTTTTATACTGCCATAGTCTGTTTTAGGAGTTTTTGAATTGTGCTCAGGTACAATTTATGGTATTCTTGTATTGCTGTTGTATTACTGCATTGTAGTGCCTGTTCTCGTTTTTCATTTCCTGACCGCTGATACGTATGTTATCGATCCCCCCCCCCCCCAATGTAATACCCCACTTGGGGCCTTTAAGGGATAGAAAAGGATGATGATAATGATGATGAGACAGACTATTTGGCTGGCAGAAAATGTCTGCTCCTTTCCAGCTCTTCAACACAGTAGAGTACCTAGAAGTATTTGCTAGTCTGCCGTCCGAGCGGGGTTCTCTATGGAACCGGTTGGCCGCTTCCCGGATGAAAGCGCAGGGGGCGCTGTACGCATTCGGAGCGTGGTCGCGTTGTGTACGTGGTGCTGTGGCGGTTGTGCCGTACTGCGAATCTGCGCCGCGCTGATCCGTTGGTGCCGTGACAAGGCTCGTGCACCACGTGCACTTTTTTCGCTCGCGAGCCGGAATGCGCGCAAATTAGCTAGCATGTGTGCAAGTGTGCCTTTTTTATCGATATGTGATCGCGTCATGTTTAGAAAACGGGGTAAGCGTGATAGCACGTGTTTCTTGGCGGGTGCAAGACCGGGTAGCGCTCGTGCAAGGTGAGATGTTCTCTCTTCAGGACACGGAAAGACGCAGGGAAGAGGCAAGAGTGGGAGCGCAACATCAAGCGTGGCGGCAAAGGCAATAACATTGTTTATTGTCTCAGCTAGGGCATAAAAGAATATGCAAAACGAAAATTAAAAGGCGTAATAAATGAAAGAAAATAGGCTGGATGTGTTCTAATAAAATTCAAGAGAGAACGATGATACGGCCCTCGCGTGCAAGCAATGTACGAAGATGGGTTGCTCGGTGAAGGCCCACTGCCGTCAGGTGCCGATATTGTCGGCTTCAGTGGCGGGCAAACCCACAAGTGGTGAATATCTTCCTCATTATTTTGTGAGTTGCAGACAGGAAATCCTGGACGTTGATATAAATATCGGTATATATAAATATCGGATGATCCGGATTGGGGTTGCCCTTGTAACACGAATAAGCTAGTGTCGACGTTTGTGAGCGACACTTTTAAACCCTGCTTTATTGAGCGAAGTTTTAAGACATGTAAAGGTAATTGAGATTCCACGGGATGTTACGCAACTCACGAAGGATGCCATCTCAACGCTGTTTCCTGACACTCCAAAATACTTGTTGAAACCCCTGCCTCTCAAGAGAAAGGAGCGCAACTTGTACGAGCAAAAACAGTCAGCAGGGAGACCTGAAGAGAAAGAAAAAAAGTGCACTGATCCTGAAGCATCAGTGGAGCCAGTTGAAGAATACAGCGGTGGTGGATAGTGTGACGTGAGCCTGCTCCAGGAATGCAGAACGCTGCATGCCACCGCCACTGGGGACAAATGTCGATCTTTCTGATGTTGAACAATGAACATTCGCATAGTGCCACTCAAGCGAGGACGAATCTCCGGAGGCAATTGCCATCGGCGAGTTCTGTTCCATCGCAGTGGTGAAGCTGCCATGAATGCTGCTGTGTGCATTCGAGGAAACAAAGTCAAGGAGATAGCTGTAAAGTCGACAGAAGAGGTAATTAATCTTATTCAGGACATTGCAAAACTCAGCTTGTGTCCTGGCAGCGGATTGAAGCCTATTACCAAGACCTTTCCCACCTACAATGGGCGTTGCTTAATTTGCGACGAACTGTACCATTATTTCTGATGCAACATGCATATAGCCTGCAAATACTTGCGAAAGTTAACTCAGAACACCCTGTCAAGAAAAAGAAAAAATTAAGAAACAGACCTCTATGTCTCGAGCAGTTTGTCGTACGAAGGACAAGGTGGCAAAGCTGGTAAAAGCTCTCGGTGAAATGAAAAATGAAAATGAACACCTTCAAGGACAGAGTTTGAAAGAAGTGTTAGTGCCCTTCCTCTCAACTAACAGCTGGCTGTTAAAATATGTTTTAGAGGTTGCAAAACGGAAGTCAAAAAAAGTGATGGCATATTCTGATGAGTGGCTACTAGGCTTCCTAAGTACCAAAGAATGCCTATCAGCAGTTTGCCTGAAGCGCGGTGCGATTTGAAGGGCTCGGGTTCCCATCTTGCGTGCTTTAATTGTGCATGCATCCGAAAGTTTCTAGTTCTACATACGTGTTATAACTTAGCTAAACGTCCGAAGAAGTTAAGATGAAACTATAGTGTGAATGAAAACGCCGGCGACCGCGCTCTGTTGCTCGCACACATGGTCCTTGGAGCCTAGAATGTGCGTCTAGTATAGTTCTCCATGCAAGCGCAATTGTTTGCACAAAATCCTCAGAAGTCTTCATTACAATACGGCACGTCGGTAGCTTCAGCAGGATAATAGGGTATAAAAAGCAGCTTCGTTTCTACATCGGCTCAGGGGCATGCGCGCAAAACTTCGCTCACGAAAAAAAAAAAAGTCGCATCCGTGGTTATGCCAACAACTCGACTGCGAATTCAATATTACGACTAACCTGAAATCAAAGACTAAAGAGCGGCATCGCATGTACAAGGCACCTGACAATGAGCATGTAGCGAATGCATTTCGAAGCGCACGGGCGCGCGCGTCGTCTGCTCCGTCAGCAGTGGCGCACTCCGGTTCACCGCAGCGCCACCGCGGCGATCATTCAGCGGCAGCCCCCGCCGCGGCCGGCGGACGACAGACTAGCAATATTTCTAGGGACCCTAAACACAGTAAAGGCTATGTGAACGCATAACTTTTTCTATCACGCAAACAAGACAGGCAGTCTTGTGCTCGTGCCAATAACTTTGGCATGTAATTATGCGACATAGTACAGCTAGAAGCAATATAAGAGAACACAGGAGCACGTGGCCTCCACACTTTGCAAAGTGCTGCCACCGACATGTGATCAGAATCAGCAGTAAAGGCGCACGCAAAGTAAGCTTGGACGGCTCCTTTTTCCGAGGATGCCCTTTACATTATTTCTTTAAACAAAGAAATAAGTGGTCAGTGGTACCATATACTCATGGATTGACCCATAATTTGATGAAGATTGGACACAGACATGGCATCCGGATTGTGTCCTGCGACATAAAACAGAGCCAAAGGCAAGTTTGCTCGAGTGAATAACCAGGGCCGGCTTGCACGATAAAGTCCGAGCTAAGTCCAGACTTAAATGGTGTCTTTAGACAGACCAAGCTTATTTAAGACGGCTCGTGTTCCGAACGTCGAACGCTTCGGGTTCATGTTCACCAGAGTGGCTTCCCAGAACGGCCTCAGCAGCCACTTGGAGCATTTTTTCTTCGTAACACAATCTTAAGCCGCACAAAGCAATGGCACGGATTTTACACAACGCAAAATTGACGGAATGTGTACATCTTACAGCAGGGACAGTGCCAGCGCATCCCTGTTTTTCCCTAATTTCTCTACTTAGACACCTGGCGTACTTGTGTCTTAACCAAGACAGCGCTAGAGTCGTAATCATACAAGCGACTTATTCAAGTCAGGACTGAAGCCAGGTCTCGACTCCAGTCTTAAGCGGCCATGCTAGTGGCTTATTCTTTAGACTCCAGTTAAGTCTGGACTTAGCTAAGACAGTCGTAAGATTGTTTTGTGCAAGCGGGCCCAGGAGTTTAAGTCTAGATGCCAAACTGCGCACCAGACAAGGAACTCCGATTGTATCCAGGGGATTGTCTACCAGATTCCCTTACATTGTGGGAAGCAATACATTGATTAAAACTTCCTGCTGGGCGAGTTGGTAGTTCATCTTGATGCAGGGTTGTTTTTTTTTTAGCGCAAGTGTCTCGCCTTTCTTGTCTTTGTTTGCGCTAAAAAAAAAAAAAAAAACCTACATCAAGCAGTACATTGGACAAACAGGAAGATTCATTAACGACAAAATTAGAGAGCACGCTGCAGCAATATCGGAGAAGTCAGACACCAACCTCGCAGTGCACTGCAGAGGCTGCTTTATTTGTATTTGCAAAGACCAAAAATGTCCAGCTGACCTTCACAATGTGAAGGTTTTGAGAAGGAATCAGGACAGGTTAACAAGGGAAATTTTCGAAGCACGTGCAATCAGGAGCTCGGAAGACCAGTGTGTTACCACGCCTTCAGTGGTACTGTTGAAAAAGGAATCAGATTACGCTTGTTGGCAGGATGTTAAAGATAAGGAATAAGTTAGCTGCAGAGGTAAAGTGAAAGGAGAAAAGATGCGCAAGTTCAGATCAATATAGTTGTCAGTGCAGCGTTGTCCTTGTGTCTGTGTGCGCTTCTTCGGTTTTGTTCCCCTGCTCTGCTGCCTCCTTCCAAGATGTTACACCAATTAGCTCAACATTCTACTCTATTATTGTTCAACTGAGTGATTTCATGTGAAAACTAAAGCCTTGAATGTACACGGCATTGCGCTCCACTGTTTAGGGCATTTAAAAGGCAATAGATGAGAAATGTATGTGACAGTCAAGCACAGCAAAACTGAACATGCCGCGCCTACATTTCTTGCCATCACTCCCTTGTGTTTCGCCCTGCAGCTCGGAAATTTCTTTCTTTCCCTACTTCTTGCTACGCTTTTCCTCTCTTTTACTTCTGAGTGAACTGCACCACCTTCCTTCCATATTCATAGCCACCTTTACTTTTTTATCCTATGCACTGCATTCTTTCCTTCACGGTTCTAAGGCTTATGTAAAGTTGGCTCCTTAGTGTTGGTGAGCCTGATGATAAAGCCATTAAAAAAGCAGTTTTGCATTTTTTTTTATATCTGCCCTTCGATTCTAAGTAGTGCGTGTGCAGTGATGTAATTTCAAGGGAAGTACATCCCCGTGGCCAGGTGCACTTTACGACAACTGATTGTTGCCAAAAATGTTTTTACCATTTAGGCAAAAGATGTCACTTATGGAAGAGGAACTGGGACTTCAGTTTCATTTTACTATATCCGAGTTTACTATAGTGGGGTTCCACTGTATTAGCACTGCGCTGCGCGTTCGTTTATTGTTAGTTTCGCTGAGCTGAGACAGTGCACTCTTAGACAGGCCCTCCAATGGTTAACCGGCTTCAAGACATAGCAATAAATGAACCAGCTGTGAATGGACCCCTTTCTAAGTCAAGCCAGAGCTTTGAAATCAATACTGGGTTGCAGGCAGTCACAAATTTGCAGTGATGGCAGATAGGACTGGGACAGGCATTGAAAAACATTCCTCATCATATGTCTAATTCTGCACATGCACCATGCCAATCATTTAATGTGCCAGAGAGCGCCATGTAATGATTGATCACAGGCCTTTAATTGTGACACTCAATTGTACCGTGAAAATCCTTCCCCAGTTACAAAAGTAATCATTAGCTGTAACATGACCTGTAGAAATTGGCACAGAGAGCTGAGGCTGTGTGATCACTACATGCATAATATGATGCTGCATTCCCAGGCCATTAAAATTGCAAACAAGCCATTCATTTCTCCAGTAGACACAATATGAAAACTTTTTGACTGATTTTAACTCTTATTTATGTGGAGGATCATAATATTGCAAAAGTGTATTTAAATTGCCAATGACAATTTTTTATTCAATATGAGTTATGCATAGATAAGCCTTCTAATTACTTCAACATAGCCAAAAACATGTAGTTGCTTACCTTTTGATCTAATTCCAGCCTAAGATGCTGTCTCCCCTTTTCCTTTTCCTGGCTTCTATTATACAAAAAAGAAACACCATAATTTTTTTTTTTAAAATGAGGCTTAACTGCTTAAACACAAACAATTTAGAACTGATTCCTAGCTTTTAACAAGCAGCAGCCATTCATCAATAAGAGGCCTGGAGGAATGTAAGAGACTAATGGTATAATGAAGAATGCAATTTGAACATTATTTTCAATAGCAAGCTGTGGTACTTAAGAGAATAGTGAAAGCTTAGCATCAACACTAAGGCAACAGGTGATGCCACCAAGCTGCCCATTAAGGCTCAGAAAAATAATTTATTTTGCCAATGTACTGCATGTCAAACTCGCTGAAATTGGTGTGCCAGACTTACTAAATAACATAAAAAGCTTTCTGCTGAATAATTTGACAATCTACCAGCTCCAAGATGCTGTGGAGCTGGCCGATACACATGGGGTTCACGACCACCCTGTACAGGATTTCTGGCTCAAACAGGCTTCTGCAGCACACTGCTAACTCGAATAAGGAAGTTGCTACATGATGATCTTAAAACATATCTTAATGGCCCGCAGATCTATTTAATTTCTGACTCTGTCTCAGGGATTAGATTGCAAACGTAAGCATTTTATGCTGTTGTCAAAGAAGGAAAACAATACATTTTTACAGAAATCTAAAAAGCAATACAAAACATTTTCTCATTATGGCCTATAACACACGAATGGAAGGTACAGAAGACAGAAACCTTGCTGGTCTTCAGTCGATGGGCATCACCATATCCCTCCTCTTCCTCAAGCATTGCATTCAGTAATATTTCCAGATTGCTGCGCACAGCTAGGAAGAAGAAAACCTATTAGCAGACATTCTCATACCCGTCTTTGCTTCACTCTATATTATGGCTTGTGAATGACATCACTTGCCTTAACATACAAATGGCACAGTTCAAAATTGAGCTCTTGCTCTGAAAAAGCAATGACTACGTTCATATTTGTTTTTACATATCGAACACCCTGGGCGGGGACACTTATATCCCCACCCACGGTGTCCGATATGCAAGAACAAAAATGTTGAAGCCGACATTCACCACTTGCTGTGGGACTGCCCAGCACTGAAATTGACACGAATCCGGCACTTGGCGATAGCTAGCCTACCAGCAAACAATCCTGCCTGGTATATCACCTGGACGGAGGGACATCATGCTCACTCCTTCACTTCATAAAATCACCCAACCTTTTTCCATTAATTTAATCATTTCTTCATTCTTCATCTCATACCCTACTGATGCCCTTAGGCAGTAAATATCGTTAAAAAAAAAAAAAAAAAAACAGACGGCACAAGCAGGCAATGTACTTTCCGGTTCTAACCAAAAAACATTGATAAACATTCGCCGGTAAAAAAATTACGGCATCTGAAAAACCCAATAACGCCGGTTTTTGGTATCTAGGACCAGTTCTTGACGAAAAACTTTCCTCTTCCGTCCCTTCAGAGTACAGAAACAAGCATAAAGTATTTTAACCATGGCTCCACTTGTTTACGTCACTGCAAAATCCGGACACTGCGATATGTGCCAAAAGTCTTTCTGTGGCGTGACATGGTATTTTTTTCTCCCTTAATGCCAACGTTGGGAAAAAAAAAATTACTGCACTGTCGACATGTTGAGTACTACGTGCATGCCCCTTCTCCCCAAGGAGGGCCGTAAATATAAATAACCAAAGAACCTGGGAGACCCTGCACAGCTCTGACCCTGAGACCCAGCTGGGCGCGATCAACCTGACCGAAGAACAACGCGCACCAGCCAGCATCCGAGGCGAAGCGCCAGACGCGGGTGGAGGAGATACGCGGAGTCTATTCCTCCTTCTTGATAAACATGCATGCATACCGCCACAGCGAAATAGCAACGCTATCTGGCTCAATGCAAGGGCGCCAGTTCTACATCTGCAAAAAATACAATAACAGTTTGTATACTTACGGCTGGACTTGACAGCCTGCGCGACGAACAGCTTTGATGAGCCAGTTGCCCGCCGTTTTTTATCCTCTCGAGCCAGGCAACGTTTATCCGATTGACCTTCTGTGAAGGGCCGCTGAACGTCGGCAAGGTTTTTGAGTTACGTTTGACGACTGCGTCGTGCCCCTGAATTACATTAACATACTCTACAGCAAAAGACTCATCGGGAAATTGGAACAGCGCGAACTTGAACAAGGTATCACATGTCACCAATGGATCCCAAAATGGCCTAATCGCACGTGTGTCGCACCCGCCACCTATAAGGAGTAAATAATGTTTCTGTCTCTTCTTTTAGTAGTAACTCACACAATTTAGCCCAAATATAGCCCTTGTTATTCTATTTTAACGATCTTTTTCCTCATTTATTTTTTTTTTCACTTATGACATCTTTTTACCATGTATACAAGCATGGCCTCCGAGATCACCAAACGGTGATCTCGGAGGCCGTAATACAAGCAACCTTTTTATGTATTTATTTTTCAAATTTTATAGGCCTACACGACACATTTTTGTCTCGCTTGACATTGACACACACAATGTTCTTACACAGCTCCTTCTGCATCTGCTTTTGTGTCTGCTTAGGTTTTGTAACGCACCATAATGTGTACAGCTTCATATACAAAGGCGTAACAATTTCATTATCAACTCCATTCTTATTTTATTTTTATTTTTTTGTCAATTAGCGGTCGCCGTCGTCAGACAAGTCGTACTGCATGTTGCTCCTTTTGCCCGGAAGTTAACGAAGAACTCGTCCGCAGCGTTATGAGGACGATTGTTCGAGAGGATAATTCGGCTTTCTCGCTGTCTCGGCATCATTTCACTAGAACTGCTAGCTGAGAGGCGCGCACGACCACAAAACATCAGTCATGATGTATGTGCACCCCTCGAATGTATTCAGGAAAACAAAAGGGACGCAGGAGGTTTAGGAGGTATGATCTAGTCCTGAAAGTGGTATACGTGAGTCCCTCTTAATCACTTGAGTAAGAGACAGAGAAGATCGGCATCGTGGCCATCGTGGCCACGGACGTTCCGCCACGCTACGCTCTGTGGCCATTTCAACGTGTCAGCAAACACATCGCAAGACATCGTCGCTGCCGTATTCAGCTGATTGTAGTACATATGTGAAAGAGCATATGTGTGATCCGTACTAAGCTCGCCATACGTGTCTGACACGACGTCCCGTATATTTGCTTGTGTTATATACGTGATCGGGATTGGGGCAGGGGGTCGGTAGAACACTGCATGGGAACGGGCCGCGGGCCGGGGCTTTCTGTGTATACAGCTTCTTTCGGAAATGAAGGAAACCTGCCGCTGAATTTGGTCCAGTGATTTATTTGACGCCGAATAAAAGAAAGCGTATTGTAGACAAAGGAGTAAAATGTCTTCCCAAAACTCTCTCAAAGAAACCTTTGCTTCTACAGATACTACTGCCCTTAATTCTCTGTTGAGAATATTATTACTGTAAGTTTCTTTTTTTTTTTTTTTGTCTCATCTTGGCTTATTTTTATGTACTGGCGGTAAGCAGTACATTTTTAAGGCGCCTGCGCATGCAGACTTTGTCGGGCCTGGGGCGGGCCTATATTGGAAACGCGGGCCAGGTACGCGCCTGGTTCATGTGTGCATGGGCTCGGCCTTTAAACGGTGGGCATGGGCCGGGCCCGGACCGGAAAATCAGGTGCAGTGCTCTAATCATGGGGTCGAGCGTGTGTTAATGCTGGAAGCACGTAGAGCATGAAAGCTTGCAGCGCGAACCCAGGACCCTTTTTGCAAGAAATTTCTATAAGCCAGCCAGATATACCAACTGGGAATTAAGTTCTATAAACAAATTAGACCATGCAATTTACCATGGGCAGTATCAAATAACTATATATGGTCCTTGAAGAAAAAAACTATGGCAATTAGACCATAATCGTTCAGCGGTTCAATTGTGCAAGTGCGTTACTGCAGGAAAGCCAAATTCAATTTCGAGCGACCCGGGAATTAATCTTGTGCCCTGAACGTCCGTTTCAACTTGGATACCGCGGCTGCGCTCATGTACCCATGCATGCATGTTCAACGGACAGTCCTTCACGCTCTTCAGCGTTTGAATTTTTATCCCGAGAATGAAAACGAGTGAATTAAAACGATGTAGGCCAAGGATTCTGTGGCTTAAAGGCTACTGTTGCAAGGTAGTTTTCACAAAATACAAAAGGCAGGTGGCGCATAGTACCACTTAATTTCAGTGGTATGTACATTTACGTTCATGATCTACACTATTCACCAGATATGTGGCAGTTATCTATTTAATCACCACACCAAACCATAGATCCATAGAGTTAATCGACAAACACACACCGCTTTGCCAAGGGAAGGCCTAGGCCTAGCTGTAAAGGCAGGACGATTTCTGGATACGTTTTATTGGACTGATTCGTCGATGTGCGTTCTGTGACAAAAGGGGGACTGTGGAACCTGTGGAACGACGCGCGCTATGCCTTTAAGGTGCAAACGCCACCTTGAGCAAGATATGTGCTCATGCACAGAAAAACAGAAAATCAGCGGTTCAGAATGCACATGGCTGCCGAGACCTCTCATGCCTCTTCGAGCGGTGGAGCTATTCTGACTTCGACGCCCCCAGTTTGGCGAGATCTACGACGACGACAGTTCTACCGACCACTCTGCAGTAGTACAAGGCGGCCGGAGAGGTAAATATATACGTTCGAACTCGGTTGGCTAAAGACGCGCGGACAGACTTTACTCAAATCTGGGCTTGCTTTCATGGTGTTAATTCATTTCATTTGAAAACATAGAGCCGAGTCTAATAATTGTTCTGGGGTCGGAAAGCGCGATCTTTGAGGAGCGTCTCATTTGCATAAGTGTGTGCGCAGTCGAGATCTCTGGTAAAAAAAAAAAAAAAAAAAGTGGCGGAGGGGGGGGGGGGGGGGGGGTTATAAGTACGCCAAACATCCCGGAAGTTGCTACTTTGAATCTCTCACTGCCTGGGCGCTGGACATTACACTGACGCCATGTTTACTGACCTTTTACAGTAATTGGCACGGTATTCCGTACAGCACCTTCATAGACTAAGTTTCATCTTAAATAAGCTCTCTGCTCCCAGTGGGCTGCAACCTATGAGAGTAGGAGGAGGGGGAGGGAGGGGGGGAAGGGGCTTTGTTTTAAGCTGCATCATATATGCAATCACAAATAATGGAACTTCCAGCAACAGGCACTTAGAGAGAAAACCAGAACCCCGCATAATCTTTGTTTAGCTGTTGAGAGACCTTGTCGAGATGCAAAAACAGGATTTCTAGGAGGTCCCTTTTTGTGAGGTGATCTGCACTTGCTTAGTGACTGGAGAAGTGATTTTAATGGTTTACTGTGAATCTCACAGTCCTGTGGTGATAGACAACATTGAAAAAATGGAACTGCACAATAAATGAGATAATGAGGAAAATATTTTTCTGCCACCACCGTCACAATTACCCTACATCTCTCAAATAGTTCCATCAATGTTTTTCTGCTGCTTTGGAGGAGGAAAACAGGCCATATCAGTGTGAGTCCAGGACTAGTCTTTTATGCATTACCTCCACGTCTGATTGTTAAATAGCTTGTGCTTGGATTCTGTGAGCTGAAATTAAACTAATGCATCACCCTTGCCCTAACTCTACTATTTTAGTTCCATGCGGTTAACATACGAACCAGGATATATTATTTACATTATTAGATATATAGCATAGTAGGAAGGGCCGCTGTGTGTGTGTGTGTGTGTGTGTGTGTGTGTGTGTGTGTGTGTGTGTGTGTGTGTGTGTGTGTGTGTGTGTGTGTGTGTGTGTGTGTGTGTGTGTGTGTGTGTGTGTGTGTGTGTGTGTGTGTGTGTGTGTGTGTGTGTGTGTGTGTGTGTGTGTGTGTGTGTAAGGGGGGGGGGCACATGGGCACATGCACTTCAGCATGTTGCATAGAGCTCTGCATTCGAAGCTTTACTTGAATGTATGTTAACGGTGTGCCCGATGTTTCATGAAGTCGGCTGATTTATTGTCTAACATCTATGCTCTTTGTTACCAGGTTACACAGAGCATTGATGAAGACGAGGATAGAGAGGTGCCCCTGGATTGATGCCAGGTATGAAAAAGGCTTTTGGCAGAGAAAGAGAATGCTCATGGCACAAAGTTGTCAGTGTTTAATTACATATTTGTTTCAGTTGCCCCCACTACAAGGAACTTCATATTCGCACAGTACGAAGTTTCTTGATTTATAATCTGGTATCTAATTTTCAGCACAGTTCAAACTAAGCACAGTTAGCATAGTTTACACATGACATCTCACACTGCATTCTTTCCTTGATGGTCTTTATTTTGAGATGTTTCAAAATACCTTTTATTTCTCTGTTGAGAAACTTGGTGTCCTATTAGAGCTGCCACTAAAAAGTGATAAATGTGATAACCAATAACCCTGCCTTTCTTACACCAGGCCAAAGCAAGATATTGCTTGCCAGTAGGCACAGATGTGCATGACACTCTCCTGGAGCAGCCGGCAACAGCGCATGTAAAATTGTAACATTTTAGTTTGGCCTGTCCCAGAATTTGTTATGGAAACGTTACAGTAGCTCTTGTGCTTGTTTTTTTTTTTTTTTTTGTAACCTATTGTGCTGCAAGTAGAAAAAAAAAAGAAGATTGAGGTCTAAAGATCCAAACTAAAACTGCAACCAGGGTCCAAGATTTCAATTTTTTTTGTCAAGTTTCAAGTTTATTGCACTTCATATATGATAGCATTACATACATAATAAATAAATACAAAAGGAGTCCCATAGTGAAATGTACTGTACTGGGACCTCCTCAGCTAATTAAAACGAGTTATGAAAGGGAGCAGTGGTTACAGCAAATGTACAAAGTAAAAATATAGTATGTTATAACAATAATAATTTTTTCCCTTGCCTCTATAACAAATAAATGTTATAGAGGCAAGGAAGAAAAATTCATTCTGAAATTATAGAATACCCCACAAAGAAGTAGCCGTAGACAGAACGACAAGTAGTATCATATATCATAAAAAAAAATGAAAGAAAGAACAGCAGCATAGCGTAAAGTAATACAAGAAAATACAAGTATCCATTATTCAAATATTAATACAAACAAGTGAACATGTGCAAGAAAACAAGTTTTAAAAGTAACTTTTTACGAAGTGTGTATGAAGTATTTCATTAGTTGGTGGCACTGAATGATTGAAGAATTGAAGAACAAAATGAGCGCCATTAAACAAATGTAGCAAAAGACTTGATTTGATGTCCGGAGGTATGTTATTCCATGCTTTGACTGATGTGAATCCAACTACGGTAATTAGTGCACACTCTTGGCAGGAGAAAATTACTTCTTGATGAAAATCTAATGGTATTGGGGTCAGTCAGATCTTGACGATATATAAACTAGAGAAGATTGTTGTTACTAACAAAACAATATGTGAAAGTGCCTAAGTTATACGTGAGTAAGGCAGAGATGGGAAGAATGTTAAGTTGCTGAAAAAACTTGGGAATATTGGCACGGTATGGGCTGAATGTAAATATACGTAAAGCTTGGTTTTGTACGTGTTGTAGTGGTGTGATGTCACGTGTGAAGGATATGTGAAATCCCAAGTCGTAATGCAGTAATTAAGATGACTATGTATGAAAGCATAGTATTATGCTCATATTCATGGAGAAAGGACCAGGTTTGCAGGTTTGAAATCCATTTATCGCTCTGAACACTGATAGCCTCAGGCAAGAAACAGGAATTAGTGGCTGAGTTGCTGCTAACGCAAGGAAATGGCTTGACAAAAGCTGAAAAATGAGAGCACCTGTAGGAGGACAGGGTTTCCAATGTCACCAAGTTGCAGTTTCCAAAATACACAGTGTTATCAAGTGTGTTTACCATGCTTAGGGGACACCCTATCTGAGGTTGGTCATCAATAAATATAAGGTCACTCACTAAAGTCTGTTAATTTGCTTCTGTCAAGCTTTATTGATGACTTTAAAATCATAATTTTAATGCCAATGACACCTATAGTTGTATGGATTTACTGAAAAGTCAGTGGCTCTTCAGATACTTTTTATTTTTTTCTTTCCCACCTTTTAATACCTGACCCATATCACAAAACAGCACTTTAAGCCCTGGTCACATTGTTGCATAAACAGGGATGTGGCTTTGATATGCACCACGCTGAAGGTTTTTTAGTTTTCTTTCAGCTTGAGTGTCACTCGCGCTACCAAGAGTGAGATTCTGTGATCAGTAATGCCTGCGATAATTATGCAAAAAGCAGTTCAGTGTCTTGGAGAGGTATGTCACTGTGATTTTGGAGGGAAGTGGATAAACAAAAATATGCTTCAAGGCTTAGTCAGGGCTTTGTCACCTTCTATGCATCAAGATTGGTAGGGCCTGAATTACTCTTTTCTCCTCTAATTTAGCAGCTGCGCAAGGTGGAAGCAAAGAATTGCTAAATATATACTTAAATATTGTTTAGCAGAATCAGATCTATGTACGTATCTAGCCTGACCATTAGGAGGAGCCATGTGTGGCTCTGGAAGAAGCAAAATCATGGTCAGTCAGTGCTACCACGTGCATCTTCACGTTTTTGCTGCAACAAGAGCACGCCATAATTACCCCTCGCTGCACACAATTACTCGTGTCTGCCATAGGATGCCATAATGTTAGGAGACTCAGGTTATCATAAAAGACATAAAAGATGAGTGCTTGACCTATGGCAATGTAGTTGCTTAAGATTTACACTTTTCCAATGTACATTTAGTTATTTAAATGTTTAGTTCTGGAGAATTGCTGATTTTAACTCTAATGCCGCCAAGACTACTAAAAAAGGTGCTCTTCCTGGCTGAATATCGTTCCAGATACTGAAATTACGAACACTTTTTGGCTTGCAGTTGGCAAGCGGCCATGTAGCAAACTTGGCCTTCCAGCGTTCACCATGTAGCATTTCTCCTTTTCCTTCCATTGACTCCCCTTAACATCCAAAGTGTTTACATATACGGCTTTAGGTGGGCGTTTCAATCAATTTCAGTTATAACAGTTGCTTTTAAAATTATAATTGTCATATGAGCGCTTAAGCCTTTCACATGCAAGTGAGAACTCCAGCAATTTCTGCCGGAGTAACTAAAAAACTTATTTTGAGCTGTCACGGCAGCTCGAGCTCTCCAGTTCCAACCTGTTGGAATTTTTTTGCTATGTCGATGCCGCTCACCACTGAGTTCACTCAATTGCTTGCATGTGAACCAGCCTTTATGTGAAGATTTAAAGAGTAATTGAACAAATTTTAGTTAAATAGGAAACTAGCAGAGATAGCTATTGTCTCTTTAAACGTTTATCGAGCCTCATAAACTGATTATAAAAATGAATTGCATGTAGTGGCCATCCTCTCTTTTGTTAAAGAATTGGTTCTGTTGTGTCCACTTTTCTGCTCCCCCTCTTTGGTTTAATGAAACTGCCATGCAACATTGATTAATATGCTACTGTCATATAATAGTTGTAAGTGGCGTGCAGTGCTGTTCATGAAGCTTACCATGATATGAATATTTTAAGCTTCAGTAATTTCAGAAAGGAAAGCTGGGCTAAGTTCTTATTGAGTGAGGCAAGATTTTCTCCTCTGGACTCACATTTTTTTTTATCAAAGCAGGAAGAAGTGCCAGTACCTTATCCTGTGCCAAGTGATGCAGACAGCTCAGGTTCTGATGAAGACTGAGGTCCTCAAGTGAGCATGTTTCTTTTTTTTTTTTCTGAAATGCTGAAGATTTAAATGCCAGATAATTCCATTTTGACACCAAAAGCTTTGAATGAAGTGCAAATGTTAAGCATTTTGGGCAGATAACCTTTCTCTGGCTTGCATGTTCAGTACATGCTCACCTTTATGCTGACCCTAACAAATGTAAAAAAATGAAATTTATCATGCAAGGAACCATATCGCACTGTTTCTCAGTAAAATACACCTGTCATTGTATCAGTTAGACTCTGCTATTTGGCACTTATGTATAAGTGGACTGTAGGAAAATTTGATGTGAACTAACATTTTCCTCCAATTAATATTTGTGGAATATCTCATTTATTTTAAGATGCTGACTGCAGAGCTCAACAAAGTACTTTGCAAGTTGCTGATGAGAGGACACAAGTTGCAGCCCTTCTCATGTCCTATGTGATGCACCATAAAGTCAGCGACCAGGGGGATGACAGACCCGCTGGACCTGCTGAATATCATCTAGTACCCAGGAAAAGCTCAAAAAATTGAAATATACTTGCTTTTCAAAGCTTTGGGTGTACACATTCCTGAAGCTGAGAACCACTTCTATTGTCTTGATTGTACCAGGTACTTGGGTAGTACAGCTCAGATTGAGATTCACTGCGAGAACTGTGAATGGGATATTGACATAGCCTTTTGCTCTTCCTTTCTTGTAATTCCTTTGAAAGAGCAGCTTCAACGAATTCTTGGGCAGCAAAACTTGAAGTTGCTTCCGCAAAGAATCAGAGGAAGTGTGATGACGTAGTGGATGGCATAGAACATGCCAGGCTGTCGGCTGATTTTTCAACTCACAATATTTCACTATTGTGGAATACAGATAGAATTAAAGTGTTTTAAAAATTAACGTTTGACATCTGGCCAGTTCAGTGTGATATTCTTGAGCTGGACCTTGAAGTCTGAAAGCAGAACAGGCTTATGCCTGCTATTTGTTTTGGTTTTTCAAAGCCAAACATGACCACTCTTTTTACACTCTTTGCAAAGGAGCTACAGAAGCTTTCCTTAGGATTTCCATTAGTTAAACATGGAGAACAGGTCCAAATAAGGGTATTTGCAGCTGCATATTCAGTGGATGCCATTCGTTCAGCAGTCGGAAACTATAAACAATTTAATGGTTTTTATGGGTGTGGCTGGTGTTACTACCCCAGGGGCTCTTCGTACGAATATTGAGATCCTGCTCCAGTGTGCAGGACTGCTGTGAAGCATATTGAAGTGGCTAGAAAAGGCACATCTTAAGTGCCTGTTTATTAATAGAGTCAAGGGACCTTGCCTTGCCGTGACCTCGTTTTGATGTAGTGGATGGTTTCATCCCCGATTACCAGCATTATGCCTGCTTTGGTGTCATGTGACAGTTACTCAAACTGTGGCTAGAAAGTGAGTATGACTGCCCTTGGTAGAAAAGATACAAATTGACTCAGCTAAATAGCCTGGTGTTGACCATCTCACCTCCAATAGAGATCACCTGCACCCCAATGAGGTTTGAAGACTGAGCTAGGTAATTGGAAGGTGTCAGACCCCCTACAGACACCCTACCATGCTCTGTCCAGAGGAGGGCTCCTGCTTCTTTGTCGAGCAAATAGGTACTTTGGGCATACCACTTCTTTCTTTTTATTATTATTTCTTTTATTTTCTATTATTATCATTTTTTTGCTGGAGGTGCTGCGATGTGCAGGTCTGAGTTACTCCTTTAGACTGAACCAGCTCTGCTAGATGCTTTAACAATAGTTACACGAGTTGTGTCGATACATTTCATAACTCCTCTGTGGTGCACTGTTATTCACTGAGGCTTGAGCTCCAGAAGCCTGCAGTATTGGTGCAATAGGCATTACCTTTAGTAAGTGTTGGTTTCCTCTTTCACTCCTTGTTTCCACTTGTGCAGCTTTATGCATTTTGGAAGTTTTCCAGTCATGGATGCTTACTGAGTTTTTTATTGCCTTTACTTCTACATTTGTCATTTTTGCTCATTCTTTTTCCAATTGTATACATACATATATATATGTACATTTTCCTTCTCCCTGCTAAGTGTTTTGCCATTGTTACAAGTAAGCTTGTTTTTTTTTCCTGTCATGTGGCTTCTATGAGGTATGTATTTATAGTTGTGCTTCATTTACCCTTTCATACATCTTTCCTAATTTTGCCTGCTTGGCGAGTATTTGGGTACAGTTTAAACCTGATGTAGTGAAGGATGTGTTCTCTGTGCATCTTCTTTTTCCCATTATTTTTTGTCTCTATGTTTTTTTTTTTTTTCACTTTCTGGCCTTTTATTTTTTTTTCTTTTGCACCTCTTACAATTGTAGTCTAACGGGCTGGCACATGGAGCACTGAACGCAGGGCTCCACTTGGGAAGAAAGAGATAAATGAAATAAAAGTTGTTCCTCCTCTTAAATCTGCTACTAATATATCTTTGTCAGTTAATGAGAGTGGGCACATTCCAGATATCTTGTCTTTGGTGAAGTGAATTCCTCGCTGCTGGCTTACTCAGGCACATTGACAAGATCTTGCCTTTATAAGAAAAGGTTGCTTGCCGAACTGCACTATAAGCACTTGCTTCCACTCTGATGAGCTTTTGAAATGGTAATGAAGGCTTGGAGCATCATGCTTTGAAAGGGTGATATAAAACAGGAGAGAGGGGGGCAAGTGATCTGAAAAGGCAAGCTGTTGGGTATACTTATGTTCATCTTGACATCTATTCATTAATAGCTTTCTGTTACCATTGAAAGTCACAATCAAGGAGTCCAGCAAGGTCATATAACATTCACTCCTCTTGTGAATGCTTGAGGCAGCGAGGCTTGCCGATTCTGAAAGTCGACAGTTGGAACTTGCATGCTCTGTGCAGGGTCGGTGCCAAAGTTGGCTAGAGGTGTTGTGTCAGTGACAGAGTGGCAGGGTCAGTTGGCGGCAATATCAGTAAGAATATTGTAGATTATTTCGTCTTCATAACAATATTGTTCAGCGATTACCAAGCCAGCGGCTTCCTCCCATTTGTTGAGTGTTATGGCAGCAGTAATGGGGCAAAGGGGGCAGGTGGGCATCAGCTTCTTAGGCTTTGACTGTCTAGGCTTTTGGCAAATATGGTCAGCTACGAATGGGCAGGATGCTTTGAAGTTAGTGTCTTTTATTGTGCCTTATGTGAGCATGAATGTATTTAGCACTAATCCAGCGGTTCAGGGCATAGCCAAATTGTCTAATGCTTGTGTGTCTGCTTGTAGTGCTTTCACTCTAAAAAGAAACAATGGGGACATAGTGGATTCAAACCCAGGAATTACTCATGGGAAGCAAGTATGAAGTGCTGTAGCTATAACTGCAGAGGATCCCCCCATGTGCAGACTGCAACACACTCTTGCACTGTGCACTGGATGTCCTCGTCTCCATCAACTGCCACCTGTGCACAAAACCTTTCGCACGTCTTACTCGATTGTTAAATTTTTTTTTTTGATGCTCAAACAACTGGGTTACAGGGAACTACATAGGATGGCTAAAACAAAGGCTCATAACGCAAGATGAAGCCGTGGTTGTCTCTGGCTTCGTGAATGGGCTAAGCTTATTGTTTTGACTCCATTGCTCTTCGGGTGTCACTTGGCTGATTCTAATGGATGGCTTGTATTCTCACTAATTTCATTTTGTAGAACAGGTGCTGTTATATTTTGATTCTATTATTTTCTTTGTGCAGTCACCATTCTTTGTTGGTTTAAAATGTGTAATAAATTTTTTGAATGTCTTGCAACCTTCGTGATTATTGTCCTACAATGATACATACATCACTGAGCAGCTCATAAGTTGCAAAGGGACACATGAGTCATGATTTCCACTTTTTCTGTGCTTCCATATATCCGTAAAGTTTCAACACATTGTTTAAATATGATTTCAGCCATGCCTACTTGATGAAGCAGCGAGTCTAGAGCTCGAAACTTCATAGCTTTTTGCAGATTCATTAAAATAAAGATGCCAGATAAGAGATTTCCTTTTTTTGCACAGAAAGGAACAACTATAGATTGCAACAAACACTTGTTTGGAAAGTTAGAGGGCATAAAGAAAAGCTGTTTTCTTTTACCATGATGAAAATAACCACATTTTGCTCAGCCTGACTGGATTTTGAGCTTTAATTTTCTGTCTTTTGCAGAGTTAAAAAATAGCCCTGGGCCGCTTACCTAACCCCCCCCCCCCCCCCCCTTTTTTTTTGTCCTTACTCACTTTTATCCTACACTTCTGCAATATGCCCCATTTTATTCTATATATATTAAATTTAAGAAGGACAAGATGTGATTATTGCAATTAGTGCGAGAGTGATGCATTAGTTTGGCACCACACAGAACAGAAGCAAAGCCATTAACAGTCAGACATGACTAGTCCGGCACTCACTCTGACATAGCCCATTTTCCTCCCCTAAAGAAGCAGAAAAGAACAGACAGAACTATTTGAGAGATGAAGGGCGATAGTGATAGGGATGAAGGTGGCGGTGTAAAAAAAAAAATTACTTGCATCAGCTCTTTCAATTACATTTTTTTTTATGTAGTCCACTGTCACAGGATAGAAACCCGTTATACTTTGTGGCACGGGCAGAGGCTCTTTATTTTTCTTTCCTTTTGCATGCCTCAACATAATATATGTCACAGGATGGAGGGGAAACTATTAAAACTTCTGTGATAATATAAGCAGGTGATGAAAGGGGCCTCCGAGAATGGTGGGGAATCCCTGCTTTTGCAGCTCGACAAGGTCTCTCCTGTTGCTAAACAAATCAGTCGGATTAAGCAGGGACCCCGTCTCATTCTTAATTTTCCTCTTCATACCTGTTGCTAAGTTACGTTATTTGCCGTCCTATATATGAAGCAGGTTAGAATAAATTGGCCCTCTCCTCCTATCTTCGGAGATAAGACCCTGGGCCGCAGCCTCCTTAGCCCACATCTTAATTCAGCGCTGCTTGGCCACCAGCTCATTAATGGCCAGAGATTAAGACCCACAGTAGCAAGAAGTCCCTTTTAAATGAAAAAATATTGGGAAAGATGGTCAGCTTGATGAATGTAGCTCAGTTTGACATTATCAATATTTAAAACCATGCAAAAGTTGGAAAAAAAGTGTGTTCCAGAATGAGTAAAAAGCCCGACCTGCTCGGTCTCACTTTGTGCAAGAACTTTTTGGCAGTTTCTTGGAACAGGAGCTTGTGGGTAAATGCAACATTGAATGGAAGGAAGGAACAGCTCAAACGGACCGGACGTAGGAAGGCGAGACAGGCGCATGAGCAGCTCATGTGTCTGTCTCGCCTTCCTACACGTCCCGTCCGTTTGAGCTTTTCCTTCCTTCCATTCAACATGAACCAGCCAGCCCGACAAAGCTCTCTTCTTGAAATGCAACATTATGTCTTTTGCTTGTCACCATACACTGCAATAGCGCCTATGTGTGTGTCAATTTTTCTGCTGGATTAAAATTTCAGAAATTGTTGAGCACTCTTTCTGTGAATGTAGCTTTGTTGCATATGCAAAAAATATATCTTTCATTACCTTTGAAATAATCCACAGAAGGAATTAAGGGTTGAGCAATGAATATGGGTTCTGCACACTATTCGAAGCACTGTTTTATGTGTTTAAAAAAGCTCGCGCGGTAATAGGTAGTGTAATGTCTGTGATATTGTTAGTGGCCCCAGGTCCACCAGGAGCCAGAGACAGCTTGAACACACATGGCAATGTAGTGGACCCACGGACGGCAACGAAAATGACAGCAAAACAATAAAACAAAAAGAGCATCCTACATGAATGGCATTGTTTAATGCCAATGGCTGGCAGCGAGGTGTGGGACAGCAGCGTGCGTCGCCTGCATGTGGCTTGGAGCGCTGAGCGCTTGCGTCGGATAACGTACGGGCTGGCGGCTGGCAGGGTACCATGATGCGTTGCCGAATGCCAGTCTCACGCGGCCACGTTACCTGACCGTTTCAGCTAACAACGGCATCACTGTTCGGATGCGCACGTGTGGCCAGTCCGCACGAGCTGTCATCCACATCTACATCATTACAATGCATTTTTATTTGCACAAGGTTTAATGATCAATAAATTTAGTCCCCAGTGTCCGTTTATTAAAATTGTACTTTTGACAAATTAAATACACATTTGCAGAAATACATTTTTAGTTCATTGCCAATATGCTACTCCAAATATGATTTTGAGCATTGATCTTTGAAGGCAGCTTGAAGTGTGCTTGAAATATATTTTCAAGGAATATCCATTTTCATAATTGAGGTATACTTTAGGCACATTGCTTTCACATTTACAAAAGTACATTTTAAATTCATTTTCAAGATGCTGCCCCAAATATGATTTTAAGCATGGTTTTTCTAAGGATGCTTGAAGGGTGCTGCAAATATATCTTCAAGGGCCACCCATTTACTATACCTGAAGTGTACTTCAGACAAATTTATTTCATATTTGCAAAAGTACATATTTAATTCATTTTAAGTATGTAAAAAATGCCTACATATTTTTTCACCTATTTGAACTATACTCGAAATGTACTTTCAGATACGATATTTTTGACACATTTTAAAAATACATTTTGAATATTCAGCAAGGAATTTGATGAACATATTTCAGACATATTTTGAGCACATTCGTCAATACGAATTACATTTAAAATGCGTAAAAAATATGCCGCTGTGTATTCCAACGCCGCCTCAATGTTAAGTCGCATAATGTGGCGTCACCACTTTTTCTTTCCCTTCAAGTTCATGATGAGAGGAAAGAGAGAGAGCGGCTTCTACGGCAGCTTGGAGGCCGCTCCGCTTCCTCAATGTCGAGCCGTGTGACGCGCGCGTCGCCACTTTCTTGACGTTCACGACGAGAGATTTAGCGGGTTTGGACAGACGTCGGTGAAATCCGTGATTGCGGCTAGTAGTGCTACGCACTAAAAATGAACGCGCAGCAAGGTGTGGGAGGCCTCTATCCTTCTATCCTGATGCGTTGAAGGATAGAGTGCACTTAAGCTTTTCCGACTCAGGTTTGTTTCTACCTTTTCATTAACAAAAACATTGTACTTGAGCTGTTGAGTGAGTTTCTGAAGCCCACGCTGAAAGATGATGGTGTACCGCGATGACCTTCGAAGTGTATTGCGAGGAAAATGAATGCTAGCGCCGATTATCTTAGCAATAGGCTCCCAAAGCATCGCTGGGTGGCACTGCGGCTCCTGATGGGCAACGCCATCTGTGGCAGAAAAACACACACTGGGACGTCGCCGGCTCGGCTCGCTGCCTTCGCGACGTGCGCCGCGCGCTTTCTCTCGAACGAGCACGCGCCCTGACGCGCCCCCGCAGGCGCATCGCGACATGCCGCCTGCATTCCGTCTTGATTATTGGACAACCTGCCGCGTATTTCCATGGAGGAAACGTAATTACAGGCGAGCAAATTTTTATTCACGTCAGCACTAGAGCAGACGACAGACGGCGATGAGTAAATATTGATTGTGAATGTGTTTTCCACGTTAGCGAAAACGTAGGAAGTTTATCTCGAGGTAAGTCAGCTATGCAACTATATTGTCGTATATAATATGTTTAAAAACTGCGGAAGTATTATCAGTACTTTGAGATAAAGTTGCTCGCTTGTTGATTATTGTTTTGGCCTGTAGCATGAGATCTATATACGGTTTTGTTTTTATTATTACGATGTTACTAAAGCAAATCTTGCAGTAGAAGAATAAGCTATAGTCCGAGGAGATGTTTCTTCAAAGGCACGAACGCTAGCAGTCTCAAAAGCACATGCGTGCTCCGCGCGCTCGACATAACCGGCTCGGAAAGAAGGTGAAATCCAGCTTGTACTACAATCGTGGTTTATTTCGGTTCTTACTAAATGGTTGTGCTTGATTTATATTTGGTTTGCATTTACGAAACCTGTAACGCGAATAGGGTGCTCCGTGCGAGTAGTGTCAATCGAGTCACAACTGGATCGCTTTTGTATTGCACTTCCAACATATTTTGGTTACGAATAATGATAATGTTGGTTCATTCATTGGCCAATTTGCGGAAATCTATAAAAGCGGCTCAGCCAAGCATGTTTTCCACCCCCTCCCCCCAAAAAAATAAAAAATAAAAAAAGGCCTCGTTCCTAGATATTTTCTTGGTCGTAGGGCACATTCACACATCATTATCGATCGCGGACGTCGCACGCTGGACATCTGTTGATTTGGTTACTTTCAGAGCACTCGCAAAGCAGGGAGCGAGCACAGAAAATTGGCAAAGCAAGACACGCGCGGAGCGAAGAGCAGGATAATCCTCTACCCCCTTCACTTCGTATAGATGGAGTTAAACCTTTGTACTCTTTTGATGCCTCTCTAAGACCTCTTTGTCAACTGTCGAACATTTCTGAGTTTATGGAGAAGGGGAAAATTGGCCCTTTTCGTTTCCACAAAGAACGCGAGACTTCTTGGAATGCTGTCATGCGGTTGGAAAACAGGGCCCACTTGCACAAAACAATCTTAAGACTGTCTTAGCTAAGTCCAGACTTAACTGGAGTCTAAAGAATAGGCCACTAGCATGGCCGCTTAAGACTGGAGTCAAGACTGGGCTTCAGTCCTGACTTGAATAAGTCGCTTGTATGATTACGACTCTAGAGCTGTCTTGGTTAAGACACAAGGACGCCAGGTGTCTAAGTAGAGAAATGAGAGAAATACAGGGATGCGCTGGCACTGTCCCTGCTGTAAGATGTACACATTCCGTCAATTTTGCGTTGTGTAAAATCCGTGCCATTGCTTTTTGCGGCTTAAGATTGTGTTACGAGGAAAAATGCCCCAAGTGGTTGCTGAGGCCGTTCTGGGAAGCCACTCTGGTGAACATGAACCTGAAGCGTTCGACGTTCAGAACACGAGCCGTCTTAAATAAGCTTGGTCTTTCTAAAGACACCATTTAAGTCTGGACTTAGCTCGGACTTTATCGTGCAAGCCGGCCCAGGTCTTATGGAAACGCTTCCAATTAAATCTGCAAAGTTCCACACGTGAGTCTCGTCTTTTGGCGCTTCGCTTACTATTGTGGCTACCCATGACACAATGCTACTTAGTACCTCCGTTTCGCATCAGCGGAAGCGTTTTTGTATAGCCAAATAACCGCCAGGCGCTACTCGATCGCCGCACGTGCACAGGAAGCTAGCGGAGCGTCTGCTCCGGCGACGTCCCATTGTTTCACATTTCGCAACCATGCCAGGAATGCGGCGCTGCCATCGCGCGGCGAAACTTGAGCTTGGGTTCCCTATTCTCGGGGCATGTATCAAACACTAATATAATACGATCAGCTGTACACAAGGCTGAACTAATTGAGCCGGAAGACACCACGCACGCATTTTCTTTGCGAAAGGGCGGCTCGTAGGACAAGTAGGAGGAGGAGGAGGGGGAATTGCGATCATTGGCCTCTCGCCCTCCTCTCGCGCGCCGTCTATGCAACTATGTGGCGCATGCGCGGAAAGCCACGGGGGTGATATATAGTGCGGAAAATCTCTCCCACTGGTGCACGCATGGAGGAAGGAAACAACTTAGGAGAGGCCCTCGCCATTCCAAATGCAGTGAAGAAAGTGTGGCGGAAGTGATGCCAAATTTAGGTTAGCCAAGTAGGGCGATTAGCAACGGCATCGCGGCTATGAAAACTCGGGCCCATAGCAACAGCGTTGCTAAGGACCCGAGCTACATAAGCGTCGCGGAGATAAAAATAGCGGAGGGTAAAGGAGGAGGAGAGACATTGTCGCGTCCGGTCGCGGCGCGGCCGCGCTGGCTTCAAAAAAGTGACGTCAGGGAATCTCCTAAGTTCGTTCCTTCCTCCATGGGCGCGCGTCTCACCGCAGCTCCGACCGCTTCATTTTGCCATTTCCGGAACACTTCACTACGACGTACCTCACAGCCGATTGCGCATTTGGACACAATGCTCCACACACCCCCTGAAAACTGGGTTTTCGTGCTCCAGCTATCATTTCTTTTCTTCTGTTTCTTCCTTTGGCATGTGAAACAATGTGCGGTACGTGCAGGATTAAAAAAAAATAGCATGCTTGACATGCAGGCCCTATGGTTTGATAAGCGCTAGACTTTCTAGTGATGAAAAGGAACAATCCTAATGCGGTGGTGTTTATAAATAAAGCGCAACAGTACTTGTCTGCTCTTAGCTTGTCGATTCCGATGAGCACGCCTCGATGATTTTTTTTCCTGCTGGCGCACACCAAGCAAACGACGGCACAGTCTAATTAGTGAGGAACGAAAAGGCTGGCAAATGAAGAAGAGCTCATTACAATTGTAAATATATGCTAGTCGTACGAAAGAGCATTGCTTGCAATTGTTTACAAACGTTTTCTCGTCACTACGGTATCTAAACGACAGCATTACAGCGCCGCTGTCTGCTGAGCACAAACGCAGTTGACGCGAACGTAGAACTAAATTCCAACAATAACGTGTTGATTTCAACTCTACGACAATGCAAATAAACTTACTGCAACGCAACCGTGCGGTGAAAACATTTTGCAATATTTTCTAGCATTCGAACGCTAGCCAAAACGTGGCTACAGGGCAGGGTGCTGCAGCGGCGATACCAAGGTATAGCGATACTGCCGCCCCGCATTTCCCAAGGAAGCGCCCGCGCGGCGGCGCGCCAGTCGGCACAAAATGGTCGCCGCCCAGAGCGGCTAAATCTGGTCTATAAAGGAAGGGAGACAAATCCACGGGTTTTAGCCGCTAGCCATGGAGGAGTGTCGGGTCGCTACCGAGCGTCGATTGCTGTAGATTCTCAACTCGTCCGACCCCGAGGTTGCGGACTGGTGGCTGGCCGCCGAGAGCTGGACGAACGAAGCCGCAACAGCAAGCGATAGAATGAGGACCGCCAGGCCAAGAGTGCATCGGGACGCGCAGCGGCGTGCCCTGACCTCACTGGATGGCGATGTGGCGATGGGGGACGACGTGAAGGCCCGCTGTGTAACTGATGAGCTGATTAGACTGAGTCAAACATCCGCCTTTCGCTACCTATATCCTGGCATACCTGAGCTACGCCACTGCCGATTTTCTCTTGGATATTATACATTGGTTTACAAGAACAGAAAGCTGTGATATCTGTATTTGACCTTGAAGGTTATTCAAGGCGACATCGAGCAATACAGGGCTGCCTCTCCGTTTAAGTTAGGTGAGTGGACGCAAGCATCAGAAATATGGACACCTGCACCTAATAATAATAATAATAATATTATTAGTAATAATAATAATAATTGGTACACAAGAAAGGAAGGACGTAGTATCTGCAACACTTGTTCTGTGGACACCTGACAGCGCCATAAGGGAAGGGAGGAAAGCTTCAGTGAAAGAGGAAAGCGAACGGGGCGCGTTAGTGGAGGGCACTGAGTTATTTCGACCACTCTGGGGTATCTAACGTGGAAACATTATGTCGACATTATGCGAGCAATCGGCCCTAATTGGTTATGCAGAGGGAAAAATTTTGACGATGTATTAACTTCTGAATATAACATTCCCCACTACAGATTTTATTACTGCACAAAGACGTGAGGTCTATATCAAAAACGGAAGTGATAAAAATTAGACGGGGAGCATAATTGTAAGGTCGACTTGAAGAGCGCGTAGTGGCAGGTTGAGGTTGATGAGCGGAACCGTCAAAAAACTTCAGTCATCCCAGACGGACTGTATTAGTTTAAAGTGCTGCCTCTAGGCGCTATGTTCAGCGCCAGCTACTATTCAACGCATGATGGACACAGTTCTCGCTGGCATGAAATGGCAAATTTGTTTAGTTTATGTAGATAAGGTCGTCGTGTTCTCTGAAACATTTGTCTGACACCTTCAACGCCTGCGCACACTGTTAGACGCCCTTCGGTCAGATGACTCAGCATTCAAGCCAGATAAATGCCACTTTGGCTACAAAGCGTTGAAGCTCCTCGCTCATCTCGTGAGCGCCGCTGCCGTGAGGCCCTACAAGACTTTTGGTGTCACCAAATTTCCCGTTCCTGCAACCAAAAGAATTTTGAATCGCTTCATAGGTCTCTGCGCTTACCAGCGCTACTTCATCGCCCATTTTTGCAAGGTTGCTCACGCTAACTCGCCTCACGCATGATGATACACAGTTCGTGTGGAGCGCCGAGCAACTAGAGGATTTTACGGAGTTGTGCAGACGATAGCAAAATACCCCTATTCCAGCGCACTTTCATGAACACGCTGACATCGCTGTGCACACCGACGACAGCAATATCGGCGTCGGCGCTGTACTCTTTCAACACCAAGCTGGGTCGAAAAGGTCACGCGTACGCAAGCTGCATACGCCTATGCAAGCAACTATTCCACTATGAAAAACGAATGCTTTGCGGTTGTGTGGGCAGCCATAAAATTTAGGCCTTACCTCCATGGCGGGCCGTTTAAAGTAGTCACGGACCATCATTCTTTGTGCTGCCGGGCTAACCTCCGCGACCCATCAGGGTACTTAGCACGATGGAGCCTTCGCCTCAGAGAATTTGAGTACATCATTGTGTATAAATCTGGCCAGATGCACGAAGATGCTGACGCGCTGCCGCGCGCACCCGTCGGTTTACTGGATGATAGCACGGAGGACGAGAGCGGTTTTCTTGGACTGGTTAGTGCTTCAAACGTAATAAATCGACAATTAGCTAACCAAGTCCTTCGACCTGTCATTGATCAACTGGAGGGTCGCGCTGCTCATATACCTCGCCCATTTTCTCTGACTCTGCATGCTTTCTGTCTCCAGAATGGCGTTCTATTCAGGCAAGACTCCAGCACTGTTCACTGAGCGTACCTCCAAGTAGCGCTGGCCGACTTCTTTGCCGATATCATTTTTGCTTGCCATGATCCCACCTCTGGCCACTTGGGCAATGCACGCACACTCGCCCGAGTTCGTGAAGCCTATTATTGGCCTAAACTTGTGACGCCGTTCGTCGCTACGTCATAGGCGGTCGTGAGCGCCAACGTTAAAAGGCGCCGCCTCTCGAGCAGGGGGTTTGCTCCAACCTATTGCGCCTCCCCGGATGCTGTTTCACCAAATCGGCATCGATCTTCTGGGCCCATTTCCGCTGGCACCCGTCGGTAACAAATTAATTATAGCCAAGACCGACTATCTCGCATGGTATGTGGAAATCAAGGCTGTGCAGCGTGGCACGTCATATGAGATCGACCAGTTTTTTATGCAGCAAATCGTGTTGGGCAATGGCACACCGTCCCAAGTCATCACCGATCGAGGCACGGCGTTTACGGCACAACATATGCACAAGGTATCTGACACGAGCCATCGCGAAACCCACTGCCTATCATCCACAGACGAATGGCCTCACCGAGATACTCAATAAAACGATCGGCGACGTGATTGAAATGTACATAGCCTCGCAGCACACCACACATGCCTACAACACTGTCATCCAAGAGATGATGCGCTTTACGCCATTTCGCCTGCTTTACGGACGCGACGTTCAGATGATGTTGGATGACATGCTTCATTGACGCACTGATGATCATCCGCTCACTCCAGACGTTTAACAGTTTACTCAGCACGTGGAGGAAGGACGTCTCATCATCATCATCAGCCTGATTATACCCACTGCAGGGCGAAGGCCTCTCCCATATCTCTCCACTTAACCCGGTTCTGTGCTAGCTGCATCCACTTGACCCCTGCGAACTTCTTAATCTCATCCGCCCACCTAACTTTCTGTCGCCCCCTGCTACGCTTTCCTTCCCTTGGAATCCAGTTTGTTACCCTCAGCGACCATCGGTTATCCTCTCTTCGCACTACATGTCCTGCCCATGTCCATTTCTTCTTCTTAATTTCCACTAGAATGTCGTTAACTTGAGTTATTTCTCTGACCCACTCTGCACGCTTTCTATCTCTTAATGTTACCCCTACCATTTTTCGTTCCATAGCCCTCTGGGTTGTCCTCAACTTAAGTAGAACTCTCTTGGTTAGCCTCCACGTTTCAGCCCCATAGGTGAGTGCAGGCAAGATGCAACTGTTGTATACTTTCCTCTTGAGCGATACCGGTAAGCTGCTAGTCATAATCTGCGAGTGCTTGCCAAATGCGCTCCATCCCAATCTTATTCTTCTTGTTATTTCCTTTTCATGGTCCGGATCTGCGGTTACTACCTGTCCTAAGTAGATATATTCGCCTACTACTTCCAGTATTTCGCTACCTAATGTAAACTCCTGTTCCTTCCCGAGGCTGTTGAACATTACCTTAGTCTTCTGCATATTGATTTTCAAGCCTACCTTTCTACTTTTCCTGTCTAGGTCATCAATCATTATTTGCAGTTCATCTCCCGAGTTGCTTAGCAAGGCAATGTCATCAGCAAATCGCAGATTACTGAGGTATTCTCCGTCTAGCCTTATCCCTAACTGCTCCCATTCCAAGTCTCTGAATACTTCCTCTAAACAAGCTGTGAATAGTACTGGGGAGATTGTGTCTCCTTGCCTAACACCTTTCTTTATGGGAATTTTGTTACTTTCTTTATGCAGAACTATCGTTGCTGTGCAGCCACTATATATATCTTCCAGCACTTTCACAAGAAGGACGTCTACTTCCCCACATTCACATTCAGCAACAGCAGGCAAGGATACGCGTCGCTCAACCTCCATTATCGATACGTCACATACCAACATGGAGAGCAAGTTTGGGGTCGAGGCCGATGCTTCGGCCCGGCTGGTCTGAAAGACTGATATCGCGTTACTTTGGACCTCACGAAGTACTGCGCCGTGTCACTGAAGTGACATACGAAGTCCTTTCAGCGGGTACTGTGCAGCCCTCGCGTCGGCAACCACGCTCCGAGATGGGGCACGTTGTCCGCATGAATCCGTATTTCACGCGGTAATGTGCAGTGTGCTATGTGCCTGTTTCGTTGTCGGGTAGGGCACCTTACCCCTCCTCCATTATCTATTCGGTTTTTGTGCTTATCGTTTTGTTTTCGCTGGCATCGCCCATCGCTCGCGCTCAGTCTCTGCCTTCATTTTTTAGGAAGGAGGAGTAATGCCACCTGGGGTTCCTGATGTTCTGAGGTGGAGCCTGGAAGAAAAAGACGTTGAAGTCAGCTCGCGTGCTGTGTGCAAAACTCTGTCTGCTGGGTCAGCTTCACCTTATCGTTTAGTAACTTCTAGCCCTGTTGCCCGTGGCAATATTATTGACAGTGACTACAATAGCCTAATTCAAAGGTTAGGGTATAGAGGGAAGGATAACGTTGGATCTAGAAATCATGACATACAGCCATAGTTCCGTATGTGGCCACCGGTATTTAATGGCTATTTCGAAACAGTTATAGAAGCGCAAAATAAAAAGCCCAAATGGGTCATGCCTACAGAATTAGTTGGTAGAAGTAGTTCAGATGGATGTAGATTGCCTGCTCGACAAAGGCAAAGAGAAACTGAGTGTTGGTGAGACGTAGATGTTACAGAGGCAATAGCAAGACGTCGAACAGCTTCCAACATCCATTAAAAGAGAAAAAAAAATAACGATAATAATATTTACCTTAACTTGAACAGGCGAATAATGAGTAAATGCTTTGTCACAAGGGAAAAGTAATGCTATTACCGGCACGTAAACAAAAGATATTCCAAGGTGTAATAATTAGGCACATAGAACATTTTGCAGTGATATAAGGCGCTTGGGTATTGAGAAGAATCCCTGCCGCCATCTAAATGAGGAGCATGGTAACATTTTGGAAATGAAGTCATGCGATCAATTTGCGAGCCGCTAGAAAAGGTTTTTTGAAAAATATGACGACAGTGGTATTCAGCCCATGCACCCATTTCAAAGAACGAGTTTCTAAAATCTACATTGAGATTGTGAAAGAGCGGAAAAGGTGCTTTTGCGTACAGCAAAAAATTGAATGAAACACAGCAAAATTGTTCGTAAATCTTCGGCTTCTGTGAACAAACCGTTTGGTAACTTCCGCTACTCAAATCCGGGATTAGCCGAATTCAGCCGCCATCAATGTTTTGGCTGTCAACAGGGATGACGGTTATGTAGATCAGGCTCTGATATAGAAACTTATAGCAAAATATTGTATGAACAAGAAAATGATGCTCACTGAAAGCATTTTACATGATGAAAGCAGTTTACAAGCAGAATAAAGTAGCTGTGATCGTGCCAGAGGATGGATGGCGTGAAAGGTTCAGGTTCTTTCATTTCATTTCTATTACCTTAAAGGCCCCTTTTCAGGGCCATGTATATGAGATTGGCCCAGCAATTGGATTTGAAAGTGAATAGTCATGTGTTATCTTGATGCTAAATACCTGCAGGCTTTTAGCGAGAAGGTCATGGGACAGGTTGCTGTTGTAATGTCCTCGGGAAGGCCATTACAGTCTGCGGAGGCGAGAAAAAAAAAGGTGAAGTTTCTAAGATTGCGGTTCGTGCACATGGATGGCTGACCTGGATTTGATGCAGAGTGCGGTGAGATATGCGTGTCGGTGAGACCAGGTAGGGTGCAGGTCAGCGGCGGCGTAGCTCGAGCGGCTGTAAACATGAAAGTGATATCAGATATAATACAGTGGTGCTGCAATGAAAAGACGAATCAATACATTTGGTGGCGCGATTCTGAAAACGTGCTAGTGCATTGTCCAGATAAGCTATGTGTGGGTGCTAAATGAGCGATGCATGTTCTACGTCGCACTCTGCTTTCATTGGTTTATATTCTAAATTTTGATTTCAGAAGTGATTTGTAGACTAGTAACTTGACTCCCCCGGGAGCAGCGCGAAGATCACGTCTAAGAAAACCAAGGCATTTTTAGCTGAAGAGATGAGGTTAGTTATACTTCAGCGCACAAAGGTACGCCTAAATATTTGTGCGATTCCACTGGCAGCACGGGAACGGCGGCAATTTGATAAAATTATAAGAACGTGTTACGAAGGCGATCAAAAGACAGTGCACTGCATTTCTGAGGGTTCAGTTCCATCGGCCAAATTTTGCATCACTCATGAATCCTGTTAAGGTCGCTTCTGAGGTATACTTGATCAGCTGTGTTATGAACTTTATGATAAACAGCCCAACCATTATCAAACATGCGGAAATCATTTCTGCATAATAAAAATAGAAGGGGAGCTAGTGGAAAACCTTGAGGGACTCCAAATGTTTTAGGAAGGGAGCTGTAATTATACTCATTTGCGAATGCGGTATAAATACGGTTAGTTTGACATTAGTTAATGCCTAGAAGATCCTAATGATAAAGGTTAAGGTGAGATAACTTGTGCAACAGGCGTTTGTGGAGAATTTATTGAAAGGTTTTTTCAGTGGAGGAGTATAGGGCCAGTTTGTAGGTTAAGATCTAGGTCAGCATGCATGTCATGAATAAAGAGCGCTAATTGAGTATCGCAAGGAACGACTTTCCGGAAGTCACGCTGCACAAGATGAATAAAAATGTATGAATCAAGAAAGGAAATTATATGGAAGAATACGATTTGTTCTATGATATTCCAAGCCACACTTGTTAACCTTTATTTTTCAGTCATGTTAACTTTCCAGTGATGTGTAAGTTGGCCTGCCGAAATTCACTGCTGGAATAGCAATAATAATATGTGGCACTGATGGGTTTAGCATCCTTAAAGAATTTATTGTTCATATCACCTAAGCCGGCTGAGGATGAAAGCCTAATTTTACCGATCAGCAATAGAAATCCAGAGAGGATTAATTCAAAAGGTGACAACATTAACAAAAACGTTGTCTAGCAAAGGCAAGGATGCCCTTTATTACTATTTATTGTCTATCTGACTTGATAAGATTAAGCGGTAGTTAGTGTTGAATGGAATCGGGTTGACAATGTCATGGCATCGGAGGGTTCCATTTGTCACCTTGTGTATACCGGAATTGATATATACCCATGATATTGCTCTTTTGGCAGATAGCAAAAAAGGCCTCTGAGACTCCTTTAAAAGTTTGTGAAGACAGGCAGCGGTTCTGGGATTAAAATTTAGGTCATAAATGTAGGAACCATGAATATTATTGGTGACACTGGCACAAACGTGCTACAAAACTTTTACCCATAATTAAATTATATATGTACCTTGGTATTTAATTATTTTGTGTCAAGGCCTTTGCGGGATCACAGAAAAGAAGTGTTAAAGAAACTAATAAAAGACTAAGCTGTCACAAAACATATCTGGCTCTGGTGATGTACAGTATTTGGTCCACTGTTAAAGGAATCACCCCGCCTCGAGGGCACAGCTCTCCGCTTTGCGCCCCCTTCGATAACAATTGTAAGCACCAGAAACCTGCACAGTGAAGGCGAAAGAGGAAGTTAGCCTTCCGTCGTCTGCTATGCGCTCTCCTGGCGCGTGGAGGGGAATACCTGAAATCCGAAAACTCAATAGAATTAGCAATTGCATTGTACTTGCTGATATGAAGAATACGGGAATTTTTTAAATATGTTTCTTTCATCATCCATTCTTCTGATTAAGTTTTTGCTTTAAGTTTAGATAGGTGCTGCAGGAGACATCTACTTCTCGACCACTCTATACACGTATGATATTCTCCAGTTGCTGCAGTGTGACTGACAGTCACTAAGCTTTACTTTGACTAATAGTATGAGGAACTAGGACAATGAATATTCATTACGATTACTGGAGTGAGTAAGACAGCACCAATATGACTACTGAGGAGTATGACTTTGACTAGCTATACAAAAAACTACTATGACTAAACATATATGAATACAGATATGACTGAATAACCATGACTATAACTAACTACGATTATGAATAACCACTTTAGAAACTAAATAGGAACAGGCCATGACAATGAGTGAACATTATTTGACTATGAATAACTTCTACAGTAAAGAATTATGAATATTACTAAACATAATTTGGACTAACTATCAATATGACTATTAATGACAGAGTCTAGCCGGGATCACAGTTATGGCCATCAGTAGTTATATTTACAATTTTCATAGTAATATCCATATTCGTGGTCATGGTTATTCATAGCCAGCCCGTCATATTCGTAGGGTTAGTCATATTAAGGTTTGCTCATCCTGATAGGGAAATTAGTATGTCCCTAGTTATAGCTGGTCAGTCATCGATAGCTGTAGTGATAAAATGGCCTGTCATAATCAGTCATAGGCAGACATAATTATTGCTTGTCATAGTCAAAGTAACCATGACTAATCATGGTCAAGGTAATAATTATCATCATCATCAGCCTGACTATACCCACTGAAGGGCGAAAGACTCTCCCATATTCCTCCAATCAACCCGGTCATGTGCTAGCTGCTTCCACTTCACCCCTGATAACTTCTTAACCTCATCCGCCACCCAACTTTCTGCTATCCCCTGCTACGCTTTCTTTCCCTTGGAATATGTTTGTTACCCTAAGCGACCGTCAGCTATCCTGTCTTTGCACTACATGTCGTGCCCATGCCAATTTCTTTTTAATCTCTACTAGAATGTCAGTAACTTGAGTTATATCTCTGACCCACTCTGCACGTTTCCTATCTCCTAACGTTACCCCTCCCATTTTTCGTTCCTTAGCCCTCTGCGAAATACTGAACTTAAGTAGAACCCTCTTTGTTAGCCTCCACGTTTCAACCCCAACCGGTTAGTACAGATAACATGCAACTGTTGCATAATTTCCTCTTGAGCGATACCGGTAAGCTGCTAGCCTTAATCTGTGAGTGCTTGCCAAAAGCACTTCATACCAATCTTATTCTCCTTGCTTTTTTCCTTTCATGGTCTTATCCATATCGCACGTTCCGTAATAGAGGCATTGTCAGATAAGGTCAATCAAGTGACCCTAATTCGGATTGATCTGTCAAAAGCTTTTGATAAGGTACATCATGAGTTTTGCTTGCTGTGTTAGAGAGTGCTGTGCTGATAGCACCTGTGCCGCGTCTGAAACATTGTCTGTCCGTGACGTCACTAGTCACATGAGTGCTCGCTATATAAAGATGCTGTTTGCGCGAAATAAAGGGTTGTTGTTATCGTGCCGGGATCGGGGCCAGTCTCAGTTCCTTCCTGCTCGCTGCCCGGCCGCACTCGGCGTCCGGCAAGCGACCAAACGCTACACGGCCGCGCTCGGCGTCCGGCAAGGCACCAAACGCGACAGTGCAAAAATTGTTGTTGTTTTGCTTCAATGCATTGAACTATGCTATCAAGCGGCTGCTACAAGACTGATTATTGATCAAAGTTTTACAAAACATATTCCGCCTAAACCAACTGTCCGACAGTAATTTCTGCTATCACCTTTATTATTCACATTATATCTTGACCCCCCCCCCCGATGTCGTGCCCCCCCCCCCCCCCCCCCCCGCGAGCCGATGAAAAAAGGAGAACAGAGAGATAATGCTGGATGGTCATGAGATGGCGTTTAATTAATATGTTAGCGGGCCTAGTGCGAGCGCTCCTGTCCGCGCCACTGCCCGTTTCTTCTTTACTCGTCCGTAACATGACCCGGGGTCACCGAGGGCAGCGTCTGTATGCTTGAAGAAGAAGAGGAAGCAGGAAGAATAGAATGGCTTGCCGGCACTATGATTCCCAATGAAGCTTTGCCCAGAACACTCTCGGGCCACCCGTTGCAACTACTCGATGGCGGAGGCCAACGCACGCGCCTCATGGCATAGGCAGGGGAGGATGTCTTCAAGAGCAGTGGTGGCTCGGGTCGTGGGGTCGTTGGTCGGCACATCAGGTCAGTGGGGTCGCATGTGATTATTCGGTTCTCAGCCTCTCCTTTGTCTTGTCTTGTAGTCGGGGCGGGGGGGGGGGGTGAGGGCAGGGCGGAGGAACGGCAAGGTCTTGCGGGCTCCGGCAGGCTGGGTACCAGCCATGCGATGCCTCCGAACCGTTCGGCGCCGACGCTCAGGACTAAGATGAGGGGGTGATGATGAAGTACCTCGCACCTCCAAGCAAATGTTGCGTGACGGCAAGCCAATGAAAACATGAGAAGAGAGAACAGAGATGATGCCGGATGACTGATTGATTGATTGATTAAAACTTTAATTTCCACCAATTTAAGAGGCTCCCTACTCCCCGCATCTGGCACGCAGGCCTGAGGAACGGGCGCTGGAAACTCCGCGACTAAGGACTGGAGAATATACATTGGGTTATTCGAGGCCTCAGCCGCCAGGTGAACGGCTTTCTGCTGGTCAGCGGGGATGTCGTTTCGCAGTAGGGTTATCCAGGCTTCTCTACTTTTAATGTCCCTAGCGCCCAGAGACCTAGGGCATTCCCAAAGTATATGGTCGAGGGTCGCCCTCGCTTCGCAGGCTCTACATTTATCTTTTTTTCTCTCATCTATCTGGGTGTGAAACAACCAGATAGGGTTCGGGAAATTTCCGGCTTGTAATCGCCACCAGGCTATGGCCTCATTATTATTTAAGCTAGGATCCGGTAGCGGCATCGGACGTCTTCCTAATCTATAATTTTCGATCATTTCTTTAGAGGTTTGCAAACGTTCGTCCAACGCTAGGCAGTCGGGCGGCTCCGCGTTTGCCCGGAAGTAAAGATCTCGGGCTAAATCATGGGCCTCCTCGTTACCGAGGACGGACATGTTGGCTGGGACCCAAATTAGGGTGATTTTGCGATCGATTTTCGCTGCCCGTTTTAGCATTCGGGCGGCTTCTTGCGAGACCCTGCCTTTTCCGATATTCCAGAGAGCAGTTTTACTGTCGCTGAAGATTAGTCTAGCCTTCGTTCCGACGCAAGCAAGCGCTATTGCGACCTGTTCAGCCGTGTCTATGTTTCTGCTTCGGATGGTGGCGGAGACGTCTGGTGCGCCGCTACCATCGATTACCACGGCGACTGCCGCCCCTGATCGGCCGCTTCCAGCGTCTACGTAGGCAACTTCTTTTACTCTGAATTATTTTGCAATATTACCCAGTGCTTCTGCTCTCTTCTCCCGTCTCTCCTTGTGGTATTCTGGGTGCATGTTGCGGTGGAGAGGACGGATATTGATTTTCTCGCGACATTGTGGCGGTTGGGCAACCTTGTCGGCTGTGCCCCTATCTATATTTCGACCCACTCATTCTAAGGTGGTTCGATCCGTGCTCGACCTACTTAATATCTCATGTTGGGCGATTGTCACCGCTTCAGCAAGTTCCGTCCAGCTATTATGCACTCCCATTTCTATCAGGCATTCCGTAGAAGAGGCGATGGATAGACCCAGTGCCCTCTTGACGCAACGCCTGATGAGTGCGTCTATCTTATCTTTTTCATTGGTCCTGATGCTGAGGAATGGTGTGGCATAGCATATTCGACTTATTATGTACGCCTGCATCAGTCTCAAGAGGCTTCTCTCTTTGAGGCCTCTGCCTTTGTATGCAATCCTCCTAAATATCCCTGTTACTTGCGTCGCGTAGGTAGTGAGTTTTTTTTATTGTTCCGTCGTTATACCCGCCCTCTTGAATAAAAAGTCCGAGGATTCTGATTTGCTGGACTTTTGGTACGGTTTTGCCGTCGACCTTAATTGCTACGTTAAAGTCGGCCTTGCCCCTCATTGATTTTGGATTATATATGAAAAGTACGGATTTTTGCGGAGAGCACACTAGACCCCTTTCGGCCGCGTAGGACACAATGGTGTCCGCTGCCGCCTGTAGGTGTTCCTCTATGTTGCCATCACTGCCATTGTTCATCCAGAGATTAACGTCGTCCGCGTATATGCTGAACTTTAGGTCTTTATGACTTTAAAAGCGGCAGGAAGGCCTTTCATCACCACGTTAAAAGGAAGGGGGAGAACACCGAGCCTTGCGGCGTTCCTTTACTTCCCAGGTGGACAGTGGGGGATTCTAGGTCCTGAAACTTTAGTTTCAACGTCCTGTTTGTTAGGAAATTTATTACGTAATTATATGTCCTCTCGTCGACTCCTAATTCCTGCAGTCCCGAGAGAATTGCCTGGTATTTTACGTTGTCAAATGCTTTTGTTAGATCTAGTGCTAGAATTACCTTCGCTTCTCTGGATTTCGAGTCAGGTATGTCATGTTGTAATCGGAGCGTTACGTCCTGTGTGCACAGGCCCAGTCAGAACCCGACCATCTCGTGCGGCCACAGGTCGTTTTTATCCATGAAATTAGTTAGCCTTGTTTGGATTACGCGTTCCATAAGCTTTCCGATGCATGAGGTTAGAGAAATAGGTCTGAGGTTTTCCAATTTTGGGGGCTTGCCAGGCTTTGGAATTAGCACAACGTTTGCAGTTTTCCACTGCTGGGGAATAATAGGCAAGATCCGAAGGGCAGGCAGTTATGGGAAGATGATGCTAGATGGTAATGAGATGAAGTGCTCTAAGGGAGCACTTCAGGTGAGGCTCAAAGGAGGTGCCTTTGCAAGACAAACTGAACCACCTTTGCAGGATGCGAGGTTCGAAACCGGGTTTAAGCCCACTGCGGAGGAGGGGTGCGCAGCGTGGTTTACGGAGCTTCTCCCAAACGCACACCCCTAGAAAAGCCGAGCGCCAGGCCGGGGGACGCTTGTACCCATTTTTACCGGCGGGTGTCCGACGGTGGGTTTCGAACTAACCACCTCCCGCAGCCGAGACGGGCGCTCCAATCACTGTTAGAATATGTTAATGAATATGTTAGTGGGCCTAGTGCGAGCGCTCCTGCCCGCTTCTTCTTCGTTGCTCGTCCATAACAGTATTAGAAGGAACAAAGAAGTTCATTGCTTCTCACTACCTCAATGTGCAATTATGATTTTATGCTGACGACATGGCCATGTTCTGTTCTAATATAAATGATGTGATCGAGGTTTGCTCATAACAGCTTTTCTATGATAGTTCTAAGGCATCTCTTAACCTTGACAAATCAAAAGAGTTCTGTTTAGGTCACTGGAGTACAAAACCTAATTTTTTTTCTGGCACCAGGTGGACCTCCTAAGACTCCTGGGACTCCTTGCATCAGTACCGCAATTGTGAGCGTCACTGCGGTTCTCAGATCGCATCAGTGAGACGACAAACCCAGGCTTGCATCGGTAGGTAGCAGTTTATACTTGCACGAACGCAATTTTCCATTGTCTTCTTAATTTCGAAGCTTATCTATGGTATGCAGGTATTATATTGTACAAGAAACGAAGTACATTCAGTGCATAAAAGTTTTGCTACTTATATGTGGTACTCTCAGTGCGAACTTATGCTTCGATAGAATGTGTTTCTCCCTCTGCAGGCTGGTGGAGCTGATCTTTTAACACTTGCTTTTTCGGCAGCTTGATTCAAGTTTTTTCTTTTCTAAAACAGCAAGCCATCACTTCCACCTAGCTGTGTTTAGTAGGCAATTAAGTGTCCAATTGCCTAAATTGTTTGTGCCCGCTGGTCATCAGACTCAGGATCTTTTGTGGAGTTTTCTTAAGGATGCTGAAGACACACTCCATTTTCTCACTGCAAGCTAGGTTTTCCATAGAATACCTATCCAGTCTATCCAGAAGACAGATGACAAAAGTTCTGATTGACACGTGTTATTTCCTGTACCGATGCATTGTCAGAGTTACCTCCCATTTCTAGACCTCACTGGATTGAATCTTGTGCAACGAATGTACGAGTATATGCAATCAGCTGCGAAGCCTTTCTTTTTGAACTTCACACGTCAATCTTGTCTGTTAAACCGTGACTTCTTCACAAGAGACTTTCGTGCCATGGCCAATGAACTTTTGCCTCTGTCGGCAGAGAAAAGCTATAGATCACTGCTTTATATTGTTAAGGAAAGAACACAGTGGTAAACGCTAGTTCACTGTTAGACGCACACCACACACCCCACACCACAGAACGAAGTCAACTAGGCCTGAGCGTCGTCTTCTTCCCTACTTCACATCAGCACGTCGTCGTCGTCTCGATATACTGTGCTCCATAACAGTATTCCCCGCGCTGAAGAAGCACCGTCCCGGTGCGTCCTACACAGGAGAACGCGAATGATATGGTTTTAGACGGGCGACATACACGAGTTCTGGATGAGGGGTTGTGGAAGGATTCTTGGGCTGTAAAGGGGCGATCTCATAGGTCACATCGGTGACTTGCCGCAAGACGGAGTAAGGGCCCACGTAACGAGGCAAAAGTTTTTCACACATACCTACACGGCAAGCCAGGTGCCAAAGAAGTACGAGGAAACCAGGAGGGTAGTGGACGTCTCGGTGATGAAGGTCGTAACGACGTTTTTGAGAGCGCTGAGACGCTCCAAGACGCTCTCGAGCAATGTGGCGGGCGGCATCAGCGCGGGCGATGGCATACGAAGCGTAGCTGCAGGAAGAGTCGTCAAGAGGCAGCAAGGTGTCGAGGGAGTAAAGGGTCACGGCCGAAGAGTAGATAAAGTGGAAAGTATCCCGCGGTATAATGGCGTGTGGAGTTACAGGCGAACGTGACGAAAGGTAAAGAGACATCCCAGTCACGATGGTGATCGGACACATATATAGACAGCATATTGGTCAGAGTGCGATTGAGGCGCTTGAGGCCGTGGTGAACGACGAGTAGCGCATGAGCAGAGAAGGTCATGAACCACTTGAGAGAGGAAACAGCGGCCACGATCTGTGAAGAGATGACGTGGAGCGCCATGAACAAAGATGACATCATGCAGAAGAAAGTCGGCCATGTCGGAGGCGCAGCTGGTAGGTATAGCCCTGGTTACAGCATATCGGGTGGTAAATCAGTCGCCATAGCAATCCACTTGTTTCCAAAAGTCGATGTCGGAAAAGGCCCAAAAAGATCGAGGCTCACACGAGAAAACGGCTCTGTCGGCACTGGAATTGGTTGCAGGGGCCCACTAGGTTGAAGCGAGGTTGTCTTACAGCGCTGACACAGCTCACAAGCGGTGACGTAGCGACGGACAGAGCGATATAGACCAGGCCAGAAAAATCTGCGTCGCGCACTGCCATACGTGCGTGATACTCCCAAGTGTCCTGCTGTAGAAACGTCGTGAAGTTGGGCGAGAACACTGGAGCGCAGATGAGCCGGAACGACCAGTAAAAAGTCCGCGCCATCTGGTCGCATATTGCGTCTTTATAATGTCTCGTTATGGAGTACAAACATGCTGGCGGAAGGATCGGAGATGTTGTGCAGCTGGTCAATAATTGGTTGCAGGGCAGGATCACGACGCTGTTCGGAGCCGATATTGATAAAGTCCGAGATGGACAAACACAGTCGTCAGCAGTATGGTCGGACAAATCGGGAAGATCTACGGGATGGCGGGACAAGCAGTCAGCGTCTTGGTGTAAGTGGCCGGACTTGTACACCACAGTAAATTCATACTCTTGTATTCATAAGGCCCAGCGACATGAGCGGCCAGTGGGGTCCTTACGTGAGGACAGCCAACACAAAGCATGATGATCAGTCACTACACAGAAGGACCGCCCAAACAAATAAGGGCGGAATTCGGTCAGCGCCCAAACAAGTGCAAGGCATTCCCGCTCTGTGATTGAATAATTGCGCTCAGAGGACGAAAGCATGCGGCTAGCATAAGCAAGGACGCGGGAGGAACCATGCTGGCACTGGGCAAGAATAGCACCAATACCATGTCCGCTAGCGTCAGTGCGCAGTTCGGTAGGTGCAGAAGGATCGAAGTGCGCCAGAACAGGTGGGGTGGTGAGGGCGGAAATAAGCGTCGAGAAGGCATAAGCTTGGTCACAACCCCAAGTGAAAGGTACGTTTTTTTGCAGAAGAGAGGTAAGCGGACGAGCGATGTCTGCAAAGTTCCGAATGAAGCGGCGGAAGGAGGAACAACGGCCAAAAAAGCTTCGCACGTCACTTGAGCTACGTGGGGTAGGGAAGTCGCGCACGGCTCGAACTTTGTCAGGGTCGGGCTGCACACCATTTGCGTCAACCAAATTTGGCGCCGGCCGAATATGCATTTTTTGGCGTTAAGTTGAAGACCGGCGCGGCGGAAAATGTCCAGGACCGTAGAAAGTCGAACAAGGTGAGTTGCGAACGTGGAAGAGAAAACGACGACGTCATCCAAGTAGCATAAACATGTTGTCCATTAACACCACGGAGGAGTGAGTCCATCATGCGCTCGAATGTCGCAGGAGCGTTACAGAGTCCAAATGGCATCACCTTGAATTGATAGAGTCCGTCAAGGGTGACAAATGCGGTTTTCTCGCGATCCCGTTCGTCGACAGCAATTTGCCAGTAGCCTGAACGCATGTCGATGGAAGAAAAATTGCTGGCACCATGCAAGCAGTCAAGCGCGTCATCATTCCTTCTTTGTTATTTGATTAAGGTGGCGATAGTCGACACAAAATCTCCAACTTTGGTCTTTCTTTTTGACCAATATGACAGGAGACGGCCAGGGACTGCAGGAAGGCTCAATTTTATTTTGCGCAACATCTTGTCCACTTCTTTCTGTATAACATGCTGCTCACTAAGGGAAACACGATAAGGCCGTCTGTTGGAGCTGGCGTCACCCGTATTGATTCGATGGGTCACAACGGATGTTTGGCCCAATCGTTGGTTCCCGAAATCAAATATATCACTTTACGACAGCAAAAGGTCGGAGAGAGCTTTGTCTTGGTCATCTGGCAGATCCACGGCTATCATGCCTGAACAGAGGTTAATGAGAAGAAGCCGATATATGCTGCTCCGACAGATGCTGAGGGGTTTGAGCAGCAACTTCGCAGTCCGCAAAAGGAAACAGATCAGCGAGTGCGATACCATGGGATAAAACTTGAGTCGAAAGGCTGAAGTTCAGTACGGGAAGATAGGTGCGGTTAGCAGTGACAGTCACGACGCTATGAGGGAGTACGACGTTGATTTACGTGATGCAGTGTTTTTGGAATATTCTTCAGCAGACTCTTAAAAAGGACATTGATATCACGCCCCATACTATGACATTTTTGCAGCAATGAAAGCTTCTGAGGTTTCATGTGATCTTTTGGCCCTCATGGGACTGCTTAGGCTGTGGCAAAGCCGCACGACAGATCGCCACGCAGATTCATCATGTTCATTGAAGTCTCTGTACAGAGAACAGTACGCCAGGATGCAAGGATGCTGTACAGGAGGACATTCTGCCTTGTTAACTACTTAATGCATGTAAATGTCTCCCGGAAGTTTGATTTTGGGCAAAGTGTATGTGATGTTGCGGGATGCGACCTGTTTAAACTAGACTTCAAATACTTCCACGAAATAAAAAAAATCCTAGGCATAGCGTAGTTGTTTAAAGCTGCCAGCTTGGCATCTGAGGTATAGACGTTCTATTCCCGGTGGAGAAAGTTTTTATATTTCTGATGATGTCATTTGATTGACAATCGTTATGTGTCCGGACCGGTATGATCCACTAAGGCATTCGCCGCAAACTTCGTTGTATCAAAAGAAACTTAGCGCGATAGCAAGCGGGGACGTTTCTGCGATATTCCCCTTAACGGTAGGAGCTAAGCAAGCGTTCATTACAGTTTTTAAGCCACTTGATTTGCTAATAACATCTTGTCCTCTATGTGCAGCCGCACACCTAGCGTGGTGCAGGAGGCGTCAACGCCTTTCCATTTTACTCACTGTAGTTTAATATGCTGTGTGAGCGACATCACTGCCGCTGCCTATTGCTATGGTGGTATGCGTCTACACGGTGATAAATTCTGGCACATGCTCTGTTTATAATCTTCACCACATATATCATATTTGAAAAATTAGTTCCTGTTTAATTCTGGTTAAATCGATGGCTAGAGAAAGCTAGGGAGCTATGGTTACGCTTGGAAGCTAGGCCAGGATATACGCAGCGGAAGCATTAGTGATTGATTGGCCCTGGGCTGCCTACTCCTCATCAATCGAATCTAATCCCATCCAAACCAGTGTAATACAATCCAATTCAGCTTAATATAATCCAATCGACACCATTACAGCGGAATCCTATCCAGTCCAATCAAGTAAAGTTCATTCCAGTCAAATTCAATTCCATCCTGTGAAATTCAATCCGAACCATTCAACCCAAACCAGTCCAATCCAATCTAATGTAGTTTAATCCAATTGTGTCAAATGCTGTGTACACGCTAGCTCGAAATGCGCTGTTGTCTAGCCTATTATCATCACTATTATAATCTTCACGCTAGAGAAGGAGAAATGAGATGCGCTATTCAGGGTCTCGGGCCTGGATCAAAATTATTTATTTTTGTGAAGCCACACTTTTTTTTTCTTCTGTTACTTGTCAGCTATGTGATACACCTGAAACTATCGAACACTTTTTTGTTGCCTGCAAATATGCAATTTTAATTTGGGATGTTCTTTTTTGAATTCCCATAGTGTGCGTTACTACTTAATGGCACGAAACATGACCACGAACCATTCGACATGATTTTTCTTCTTGGACTGCACAGCCTGTGAACAATGTGTATGCTGGATCAGAATGCATAACCTCTCGTTTCTCCCAGTACTCATTTTCGTCAGATAGTGCACAAACTGAGAGAAAGATACCAAGATAGTGACTATAAACCGGACTGGCTGCCATCGTTAATGTGTTGTCTTTCCTTACCATCGTTTTAGTGAATTTGCGCTAAGTTGTGTTGTGTGGTGTTGTATGTCTCAGTTGGACTTTTCGCCTACAGGCTGATTACTTTGTAAATAGTGTATATAGCTCTTTCTTGCATCTAAAGGCATACAATAAATACAATGCAGAAAAAAGATACCGGGCCTGGCTCAGTTGGTTAAAGCGCTCGGCTGGGGATCCGAGGGATGAAGGTTCGATTGTCGGCAGAGGCATCTTTTTTTTATTAGGAGATCGTGGCGCCGTGGCCCCGCGAGGTCTCGCTTTGGCTGTCCGAGTGTTGCTTTGGCGAAAAAATGTCGAAGAGAGGTCCGTTCACGGTACTCTTCAGTCAAAGTTAATTACTGACAATCTGACGCCGAGCGTCTCTTTGAAAAGGAAGTATATTGGTCATCATCATCATCATCATCAGCCTGATTATACCCACTGCAGGGCGAAAGCCTCTCCCATATTTCTCCACTTAACACGGTTCTGTGCTAGCTGCATCCACTTGACCCCTACGAACTTCTTAATCTCATCCGCCCAACCTAAATTTCTGCCGCCCCCTGCTACGCTTTCCTTCCCTTAAAATCCAGTTTGTTACCCTCAGCGACTATCGGTTATCCTCTCTTCGCACTACATGTCCTGCCCATGCCCATTTCTTCTTAATTTCTACTAGAATATCGATAACTTGAGTTATTTCTCTGACCCACTCTGCACGCTTTCTATCTCTTAATGTTACCCCTACCATTTTTCGTTCCATAGCCCTCTGGGTTGTCCTCAACTTAAGTAGAACTCTCTTGGTTAGCCTCCACGTTTCAGCCCCATAGGTGAGTACAGGCAAGATGCAACTGTTGTATACTTTCCTCTTGAGCGATACCGGTAAGCTGCTAGTCATAATCGGTGAGTGCTTGCCAAATGCGCTCCATCCCAATCTTATTCTTCTTGTTATTTCCTTTCCATGGTCCGGATCTGCGGTTACTACCTGTCCTAAGTAGACATATTCGCCTACTAATTTAAGTATTTCGCTACCTAATGTAAACGGCTGTTCCTTCCCGAGGCTGTTGAACATTACCTTAGTCTTCTGCATATTGATTTTCAAGCCTACCTTTCTACGTTTCCTGTCTAGGTCATCAATCGTTATTTGCAGTTCATCCCCCGAGTTGCTTAGCAGGCAATGTCATCAGCAAATCGCAGATTACTGAGGTATTCTCCATCTACCCTTATCCCTAACTGCTCCCATTCCAAGTCTCTTCCTCTAAACACGGAAGTAGCATGCTAGGCTTACCACCAGGCAGACATCTCCTGTTGCCATTAAAATATCTCTCTCTCTTCCTCTAAACAAGCTGTGAATAGTACTGGGGAGATTGTGTCTCCTTGCCTAACACATTTCTTTATGGGAATTTTGTTACTTTCTTTATGCAGAACTATGGTTGCTGTGCAGCCACTATATATATTGTCAGGTAGGGGTGACAAGTTCGACGACACAAATGAAAGGTCGATGATTGCACAGAATTGGATTGGTAAAACGTTTATGCGGGGCCTGCAGTAGAACGCGCACTCGCGCGCGCGCGCTCCGGACGGGGCCTACGTCGTCCTCTGGGCACCGGCCGCGCGGCCTGGGTCCCCGCTTGCCGTGGCCGGCTCGCTGGTTCCCTGCCGGGCCAGCGCCTTGATGACCTGCTGGACGGTCCACAGTTGCTCCTCTTGATTGTCGCTCCCTGCGGCTGCTTCCAGTCGCGGCGGGATCCTCCCCAGACTTAGCTTCTTCCTGGTACTGGGTACAATTCCACAGCATGTGTGCGAAGCCGGCAGTCTCCGTTCGGCAGACTCTGCATTTGTCTGTCGGGTGCGTCTCGGGATACATTCTATGCATCAATAACGGACTGGGGAGTGAGCCCGTCTGTAGCTGTCTGAATAAAACGGCTTGATCTCGACTGATCCCCGAGCAAGGGGCTGGAAGAGTTCTGCGAGCTAGGCGGAACACCTTGGTAATTTCGTTGTAGTCCGTCTTTCGGTCTTTGGTGCTGAACCACAGTGGCCAGTCGACCGAGGCGCGGTCCGTTAGCGCGCGCGCCTCGGCGTGTGCCGTCTCGTGGTGGTTGGCGTTGCGGTCTGACGCCTCGCCCGCGTGCGCCGGGAACCACTCGATTCTCACTTGTCTGCTGCCATTGTCGTTTTTGGTTGCCTGCAGTATGCGCACAGCTTCTTTCGCTATCCTGCCTTTGGCGTAATTTCTCACCGCCTGCCTCGAGTCGCATAGCACTGTGTGGCAGTCGCGGTCGGCGATGGCCAGGGCGATGGCCACCTCCTCCGCTTGCTCTGCCTTGGTGCATTTCGTGCTGGCGGTCGTGCGAACGGTGCCGGTCGCGTCGACGACGACCGTCGTGAACCCGTGTATCTTGGCATACTCTGCCGCGTCAACGTAGCGTGCGTGTGTGTCGGCCGCGTGCTTGTCTATCAGCGCCTTGGCTCTCGCTGCTCTCCTCCCTTTGTTATACTCCGGGTGCATGTTCTTCGGTACCGAGTCCACTCTGATGTTGCGCCTGATCTCATCGGGGACGGAGAGCTGCGTCTGCTCCCTGCCTTGATATCCAATTCCCAGGTTGTCCAGGATTTTCCGGCCGGCCTTGGTCGTAGACAGTCTTTCGAGCTGTGTGGCACGTTGGGCCTCCGCTATCTCCTCCAGCGTGTTGTGCACCCCTAGCTGCAGGAGGCGTTTGGTGCTCGTTGTTTCGAACAGTCCCAGTGCCGTCTTGTAAGCTCTGCGGATGAGTATATCTATCTTGTTTCTCTCGCTCTTGTTCCACTTGTGGTAGGCCGCCACGTACGCTACGTGACATATGACGAACGAGTGGATCATTCTGATCAGGCTCTCTTCCTTCATTCCACTTTTCTTGTTAGTGACTCGTTTGAGTAGTCTCGTGGCGTTCACCGCTTTTGCAATGAGCCGGGTGACGGTCTCGCCGTTTCTGCCGTGCGTCTCGATCGTCATCCCCAACACTGTGATCTTGTTGACTCTTGGGATCGCGTTTCCCTCTCTGGTCTTGACTTTGATTGCCTCGTACTCTCTCGGGCTAAGAAACTCTTTATTGGGCTGACTTGCGCCCGCAAAAGAACTAAGCAACTTGGCGGCGGCGATAGCAACAAACGTGCTCGTCGGTCGTCGGACAAAGAATGCTCGTCACACTCGGCAACGCTCAATTTAAAGGCTGCACAGAACAATCTAGATAACGTCGCAAACAGCTACCAGCACGGGCTGGAACATTGTGGAAAGACACCCTAGTGGCCGGAACCTTCGAGACAGATCTCGGTGCATCTCGCGCTACAACAAAACTGATAAAGGTGTGACTCGCGAGATCGAGCATTACCAACAAAGATTACGGAACTGATACGCGGTCCAGAATCAGAGTGGTAAGCCTGTATGCCGGCGCCTGTTAAAAAACAACAAATACTGTTTTGAAGGTTTCGCGGCATTACTCCCCCCTTAAAAAAACATCGCCTCGATGTTCCAAAACAAAGAAACTTAAACATAAACACTGCAAATTTTAAACACCACAGATTCTTTAACGGGCGTAATATGGCTCAGTCGTACAACATGTACAATTTCTGGCCGTGCGCGTCGCCGTTGTGATGCTGACGTTCCGTCGGGAATGACTTCATAGTCCAGTGGTCCGACGCGACGAAGGATTTTGTATGGCCCAAAGTATCGACGCAACAACTTTTCACTTAATTCGCGACGGCGAATTGGTGTCCAAACCCACACTTGGTCTCCTGGATTGTACTCTGCGTGGCGTCGTCGTAAATTGTATCGTCGACTGTCGGTGCGCTGTTAGTCTTTAATACGCAGCCGTGCGAGTCGTCGGGCTTCCTCTGCACACTGCAGGTAGGCGGCGACGTCAAGGTTGTTTTCGCTGGTTACGTGCGGCAGCATTGCGTCGAGCGTCGTCGTGGGCTCCCTGCCGTACACAAGTTTAAATGGGGTCGCTCTGGTAGTCTCCTGGACTGCCGTATTATACGCGAAGATCACGTACGGCAAGATGGCGTCCCAGGTCTGGTATTCAGCGTCGACGTACAGCGTCGAGTATTTAATCTGTGTTATTCGAATAAACTTTCAGTTGATAGTAGCGTCTGTCCATGTCTTTACTCTCTCGTTGTTGTTCTCCGTCGCAGCGCTCGTAATTTGCAAACATAGCGATCATGTTCGCGATCGTTTTGTTCAGGCGCTCTGTAAGGCCATTGGTCAGGGGATGGCACGCAGTTGTTCGTCGATGGCTTGTGTGACTGTATTCCAGGATGGCTTGCGTCAACTCTGCCGTAAACGCCGTTCCCCTGTCCGTGATGAGCACTTCTGGGGCGCCGTTTCGCAAGAGAATTTGTTGGACAAAATTTTGGCGACTTCTGCCGCGGTACCATGTGGTAGTGCTCTTGCTTCGGCGTAACGGGTAAGGTAGTCAGTGGCCACGATGATCCACTTGTTACCCATAGACTAAGATGGAAAGGGGCCGAGGAGATCCATACCAATTTGTTGAAAGGGCAGGATTGAGGGCGGAATCGGGTTTAGTAGTCCTGCTGGTCTGATCGGCGGAGTCTTGCGTCGTTGGCACTCACGACACGTCTTCATGTAGTGGGCAACTTCGGCATTCAGTCGCGGCCAGTAATACTTCTCCTGGATTCGACGCAACGTGCGCGCAAATCCGAGGTGGCCTGCTGTGGGCTTATCGTGCGACGCCTGCAGAATTTCTTGCCGAAGGGTTTTAGCCACTACGAGAAGCTGCGCGGTCTTGTTGGGTGCGAAGTTCTTGACGAGGAGGCCATTGCTTAACGTGAAGGATAATAAATGTCGCCTGAACACACCAGGAGGGCAAGCGGTCTTTCCTTCCAAGTAATCAGCTTGCGCTTTCAGCTCAGGGTCTGCTCGCTGTTGTTCTGCGAATCTGCTGGCGCTTACAGGTCCCAAAAAGGCATTGTTGTCATCGTCCTGCGGGGGAGCATCGACGGGAGCACGGGATAAGCAGTCTGCGTCAGAATGCTTCCGGCCCGACTTATAGACTACAGTCATGTCGAATTCTTGAAGTCGTAGGCTCCATCTGGCAAGGCGGCCGGAAGGATCTTTCAAATTAGCCAGCCAGCAGAGCGCGTGATTGTCGCTTACCACCTTGAATGGTCGGCCGTATAGGTATGGACGAAACTTAGAAGTGGCCCAAATGATTGCAATTCCCTCCTTCTCGGTCGTCGAGTAATTGACTTCGGGTTTTGTGAGGGGCCTGCTAGCGTAGGTGATTACTTTCTCCTGTCCGGCACTCTTCTGGATGAGAATGGCTCCTAGGCCCACACTGCTCGCGTCGGTGTGAATTTCGGTGTCGGCGTTTTCATCAAAGTGGCCAAGTACAGGAGGGCATTGCAGGCGGCGCTTAAGTTCGTCGAAGGCTTCTCCTTGCGGCGCTTCCAATTTAAAAGGTACGTCAGCCTTTGTAAGCTGCGTCAACTGTTCGGCGATCCGCGAAAAGTCTCTCACAAATCGTCGATAATAAGTGCACAGCCCAAGAAATCGGCGTGCAGCTTTCTTGTCTGCAGGCGGTGGGAATTGTGCGATGCAGCTGTTTTCTCCGGGTCTGGGCGAATACCGTCCTTGCTAACGATGTGATCTAGGGAGCGGAGTCTTTCGTAGGCGAAGTGACACTTCTCTGCTTTTAGCGTTAGTCCCGATGACTTGATGGCTTCCAGCACTGTCTGTAATCGTTTTAGGTGGTCTTCAAAGTTTGACGAGAAGACAACAACGTCGTCCAAATATACCAAATAAATTTGCCACTTCAAGCCTGCCAGGACTGTGTCCATTACTCGTTGAAACGTGGCTGGTGCGGAGCAGAGGCCAAATGGCATCACCTTGAACTCATAAATACCGTCCGGTGTGATGAATGCGGTCTTCTCGCGATCTCTTTCGTCGACCTCAATTTGCCAATATCCGCTCTTCAGGTCCATCGATGAGATATACCTTGCATTGCAGAGCCGGTCGAGAGTGTCGTCTCTGCGGGGAAGCGGGTAGACATCCTTCTTCGGTATGCTATTCAAGCGGCGGTAATCAACGCAGAAGCGAAGTGTGCTATCTTTCTTCTTGACCAAAACTACTGGTGCCGCCCAGGGGCTGTTCATTACTCGTTGTGTCCATTACTCGTTGATACGTGGCTGGTGCGGAGCAGAGGCCAAATGGCATCACCTTGAACACATAAATGCCGTCCGGTGTGATGAATGCGGTCTTCTCGCGATCTCTTTCGTCGACCTCAATTTGCCAATATCCGCTCTTCAGGTCCATCGATGAGAAGTACGTTGCATTGCAGAGCCGGTCGAGAGTGTCGTCGCTGCGGGGAAGCCGGTAGACATCCTTCTTCGTTATGCTATTCAAGCGGCGGTAATCAACGCAGAAGCGAAGTGTGCTGTCTTTCTTCTTGACCAAAACGACTGGTGCCGCCCAGGGGCTGTTCATTACTCGTTGTGTCCATTACTCGTTGAAACGTGGCTTTTGCGGAGCAGAGGCTAAATGGCATCACCTTGAACTCATAAATGCCGTCCGGTGTGATGAATGCGGTCTTCTCGCGATCTCTTTCGTTGACCTCAATTTGCCAATATCCGCTCTTCAGGTCCATCGATGAGAAGTACCTTGCATTGCAGAGCCGGTCGAGAGTGTCGTCGCTGCGGGGAAGCGGGTAGACATCCTTCTTCGTTATGCTATTCAAGCGGCGGTAATCAACGCAGAAGCGAAGTGTGCTGTCTTTCTTCTTGACCAAAACGAGTGGTGCCGCCCAGGGGCTGTTCGATGGCTGGATTACGTCATCAGGCAGCATTTCCTCAACTTTATCGCGAATGGCCTGCCGTTCTCGCGGCGATACACGATAAGGGCTTTGGCGCAGAGGTCGGTCGTGTTCGTCCATTATAATGCGGTGCTTGGCCAGTGGTGTTTGTGGTACCTTCGATGATGACGAGAAGCACCCCCTGTAGTTTCGAAGAAGGCTGCGAATCTGGTTTTTCCTGCTGTGGGTCAATACTGGGTTGATGTCAATTGTGGGCTGACGGAAGTGGTCCGGTGCTTCTTCCAGTGGTTGGTCTTGGAGGGCAAATACGTCTTTGAGGTCCGCTAATTCGTCGAGAAAAGCGATGGTCGTGCCCTTGTTGAGATGCCGGTATTCTTCCGTGAAGTTTGTTACCAGCACCTGAGCTTGTCCTCTCCGGAATTTCGCGATGCCTCTTGCGATGCCGATACCTCATTCCAAGAGCAATTGAATATTTCCTTCGACGATGCCTTCAGCGGTTTCTATGTCTGTGTTACATACGCTGACGGCGACGCTTGATCGGGGCGGCACGGTCAATTCTCCGTCGAGGACGTTTAGAGCGACGTGTTGCGTCGAAGTTGTCGTAGCAGGTATGACTTTGTCTGCAGAGAGCTTGATGAGCTTGAATCGGAGGTCAATGATAGCCCTATTTTCATTTAGGAACTCAATGCCTAAAATCACGTCTCGGGAACACGGCTGCAAGACCTCAAAGCTGGTGGTGTAAGTACGCCCATTTACGGTTATCGTCCCGATGAAGTAATCAGGTTGCCACCTGCGGTGCGAATCAGCGGGCCATCCCAAGCGGTTGTAACTTTCCTGAGATGGGAGGCTAACGGTCCAATGATGACTGAATAGTCAGCTCCGGTGTCTACGAGGGCAGTGACTCTGCGACCGTCGATATCAACTTCAAGGTCACTTGTTCGCGTCCTCGCATTGCATGTGGGCCTTAGTGTCCGATCACGGCTGCGTCGTTTCTTGAGGTGATGGCCGGGGCATACCGCTGTTACTTCGCTGGGCGGCAGTGTCTGCATGCACTCTGGTCGTGTTGTCGTCGATGTCGTCTTGTGGAGCGGCGATGGAATGGTTGCGTCGTCGTTAGTGGTCGTCGGCAGCGGAGGATCTTCGTCTTTACGCCATTGAGCAACCTCACCTCCAAAGGTTGCTGCCTTTAGTTTCCCCTACGGGGGCTAGAAGACCGTCCTTGCACGTAACCGCTTCCCGGCGACGCAAATCGGGCATTGTACGGTGGTTGGGAGAGTGACAGACGCCTTGGCGACGAGTGTTCTCCGCTGCGCAGGAAGTCGTTGATTTCCTGTGGTCGCTCGCCAGGACGGGGTCGTGGGGCGTCAACAGCGAAACCACGGAGGCCGATCCGCCTCTACGGGCTGTGACGGAGAATGTGCCCTGCTTCACCACAATAGAAGCAGAGCGGTCGGTTGTTTCCTGTCCTCCAGGCGTCGCACTTTCTGGGGCTTGAGGGTCGTTGGTAGGCTTGGCGGGTGGGGACCAAGGGGCGGCTTTCGGGAGCAGGATGGTAGCGACGAGTTCTTGGGAGGTCGTGTCGGGGTGCAGGAAGACATAATGCAGCTGCATAGTCCACCGCTGCTGATTCATACTCTGGAGTCGTCGCTTTAGGAACGCCCAGCGCATGCTGAACTTCTTCACGGACGACGTCCGCGAGCGTTGCCACCTGGGGTAGTTAGGATGATGGTAGCATTCGGCGGAGCTCCTCTCGCACGATTTCCCGATTGAGGTCACGAAGGTGCTCTCCGCTTGCAGATGCGTTGGGGTAGTGGGTTGAGCAGTCCGGGTGAAGTGGTCGCTCTTAGTGGCGCATCCGGGTGGCCAACGTCTTCTCAATAGTAGACTCCTCCGTTCTAAATTCCGCAACGGTTTTTGGCGGATTTCGGACAAGACTTGCAAAAAGCACCTCTTCGACGCCTCGCATTAAAAATTTGACTCTCTCACCTTCGGTCATGTTAGGGTCAGCGCGGCGAAAGAGGCGCTTCATCTCCTCAACGTATGCCAGGACAGGCTCGTCAGTAAGTTGAAGTCTTGACTGAAGGAGGGCATGGGCTCTTCCCTTTCGGACGATGCTTGAAAAGGCAGTCAAAAACGCTTCCTTGAAAATCTCCCAATCCTTCATAGCTGCCCCATGATTTTCGAACCAAACTCGGGCATGTCCTTGAAGAGCAAAGTAGACCTGCCTGAGTTTCGCAGCGTCGTTCCAGCCGTTGAATTCTGCCACACGGTCGAAAAGGTCCATCCAGTCTCCAGCATCTTCATCCGGTCGTCCGTGGAAGCAGGGGGGCTCACGGGGTTGGACGAAAACAACCGGTGCTGTAGTAGGCTGGACCATTGTCAGCGTCGATGCCTTCCGAGATCGAATAGGGTAAGGCAGCAGACTGTGTTCGGGTTGTAGGCCTTGAAGTCGGCGGCTGGCTCGGTGATCCGTAGGCTGGTCTTCCAGGGCGACAGGAACATGGCTTGGGTCTTCGCTTGAAGGATCAAAGGCTGCACCTCCACCAGATGTCACGTAGGGGTGACAAGGTCGACGACACAAATGTAGGGTCGACGATTGCACTGAAGAAACTCTTTATTGGGCTGACTTGCGCCCGCAAAAGAACTAAGCAACTCGGCGGCGGCGATAGCAACAAACGTGCTCGTCGGTCGTCGGACAAAGAATGCTCGTCACACTCGGCAACGCTAAATTTAAAGGCTGCACAGAACTATCTAGATAACGTCGCAAAACTACCAGCACGGGCTGGAACATTCTGGAAAGACACCCGAGTGGCCGGAACCTTCGAGACAGATCTTGGTGCTTGCGCTACAACAAAACTGATACAGGTGTGACTCGCGACATCGAGCATTAACAAACAAATATTACGGAACTGATACGCGGTACAGTATCAGAGTGGTAAGCCTGTATGCCGGCGGCTGTTAAAAAACAACAAATACTGTTTTGAATGTTTCGCGGCAATTTCTTAAAGCACTTTCACGTACGGCTCGTCTACCCCCTGATTTCGCAATGCCTGCATCACCGCCGAGATTTCAACAGAGTCAATGATTTTTCGTAATCAAAGAATGCTATGTATAAGGGCTGGTTATATTCCGAGCATTTTTCTATCACCTGATTGGTGGCATTGATATGATCGATAGTAGAGTACCGTTTCCGAAATCCTGCTTGATCCTTTGCTTATTGGAGTCTAAGGTTTCCGATTCTATTAGCGATTACCTTAGTAAATACCTTATACGTAACAGACAGTAAGCTGATCTGTCTGTAATTTTTTAAGGCCCTTAGAGTCCCCTTTCTTATGAATGAGGATAATGTTTGCATTATTCCATGGTTTCGGTACCGTCGATGACACCAGGCACTGCGTATACAGGGTGGCCAGTTTTTCTAGCACGATATCCCCCCGTCCTTCATCAAATCTGTAGTTATCTGATCCTCTCCAGATGATCTCCCCCTTTTCATAGTTTCTAGTGCTTTCTTGACCTCGTCCTTCGTCACTGGTGGAACGTCGGACTGTTTTTCCCTACCGCCAATCTCATTACGGTCCTGACTACTTTGGCTACTGTAGAGATGTGTATAGAACTCCTCTGCTGCTTTGACTATCTTTTCCATATTAGTGATGACGTTGCCCGCCTTGTCCCTTGTCGCATACATTTGTTTTTGCGTATGCCCAATTTCTTCTTTACCGCTTTAAGGCTTTCGCCGTTCTTTACAGCATGCTCACTTTTCTCTATGTTATACTTCCTTACATCGTCCACCTTGCGCTTATTGATTAGCTTTGATATCTCGGCCAATTCGATCTGGTCTGTTGGATTTGAAGCTTTCGTACTCTGGCGTTTCTTAATCATATTTTTCGTCTCCTTAGACAGCCTACCGGTATCCTCTCTAACTATCCTACCGCCTACTTCTACCGCGCACTCAGTAAAGATATCTCTGAAATTATTGTTCCTTGCCTCTAGGGTAATGTCGCCATCCTCAGTTAGAGCTGAATACCTATTCTGTAGTGAGATCCTGAACTCTTCTGCCCTCCCCCTCACCGCTAATTCGATGATGGGTTTCTTTCTTACTAATCTGTTCCGTTCCTTCTTCAGATTTAGGCTAATTCGGGACCTGATCATCCTGTGGTCACTGCATTGCACTTTCCCGATTACCTCTACATCTTGCATAATGGCGGGGGTGAACACATTATGAAGTCGATTTCATTTTTAGTCTCTCCGTTAGGACTTTTCCATGTCCATTTCCGGTTCTTCCGTTTGCTGAAGAAGGTATTCATGGTTCGTAAGTTATTGCGCTCTGCAAACTGAACTAGTAACTCCCCCTTGCTATTCCTAGAACCAATGCCAGTCACCTACTGCCTTGTCTCCTGACTGATTTTTCCCTACCTTGGCATTGAAGTCGCCCATTAGTCCAGTATACTGCGTCTTTACTTTTCGCATTGCCGATTCTACATCTTCATAGAAGCTTTCAACTCCCTGGTCATCATAACTACATGTAGGTGCATAGGCCTGTACAATCTTTAGTTTATACCGCTTATTAAGCCTAATTACGATGCCTGCAACCCTCTCATTAATACTATAGAATTCATCTATATTACCCGCTATATACTTAGTGACAAGGAAACCTATTCCTAGTTGCCGCCTCTAAGGTAAACCTCGATAACACATCCTTCAGTACAGTATATGCCTGATTCGGCCTCCTAACCTCACTATGCCCTATGACATCCCATTTCATGCACTCTAGTTCCTCTAGCAGCACTGCTAAACTAGCTTCACTAGCTAGGGCTCTAGCATTAAACGTTGCCAGGGTCAGTTTCCAATGGCGGCCTGTACAGCGGAGCCAGGGTTTCTTAGCACCCCCTGCTGCGTCACAGGTCTGACCGCCACCGTGGTCAGTTGTTCCGCAGCCGCTGGTGACTGAGGGCCGGAGTTTTATGGAGCTTATCATAGGAGGTTGCGGCCAATTACTGCACCAGGGTGGCCAACTCCTGTTCTGGTGAGGGAGTGCGTTGCCGGAGGTGTTCACCGGCACCAGGTCGGGCCCCAAACCTGTGTATGCAATTCCATCGACACGCGTTTTTTTTTCATCCGGTGGAGAATTGCGTGGCACCGGGATTTCAACCCGGGTCCTCTTGCATGCGAGGCGGATGTTATACCGCTACGCCACCGCTGCTCTCTCCTAGTATATTGATATCGCTTTTAAATTATACTAATCTGGCAATTTATTCAAGTGCGTTTTTCCTGGTGAGTGAAATGGCGCAGGCTCCAAAGGAGTCAAAGACTGTGCGAAGCTTTGGAGAGGAAATAAAATGTGGTTTTTAAATACCAGTTTCTGGTTGTCTACATGACTCCTAGCTATCCCAAAAACTTATAAATATTCTTGCGTAGAGAGAATAATTTCTCTAATGTACAACATATTCTTTACCATGATGAGAATACTCGAAATATTTTATATTGTATTTTATGAAATAAGTGATTGATTAGCCTTTTTGTGAAAAGGTGCATGGTAATTAAGCACATCATTTTCTAGAAGGGTAATCAAATTACAAAGTAAAATAACGGAGCACAAAGATAAAAAAACACTTGTTTTGCACTTTTTCTTTCGTCGCATATATGACGCATATGGCGGAGCGTAATGAAAGTAAGCGAAACGTCTGAATTTTCATTGAATGCAGTAGACGGGCGCAGGACCACAATCTGTATGGGATTATGTGACACGTCACTAACCTCATACGATAGAAAAACAGCACACGACCATACCTGGTTGTCTCCAATTTTAGTCGTCAGTGATATCAACGTCGTCAACGTGTAAAAGGCCAAAAGAAGTCCTGCTACTTTTAATTTACGGAGAAGAAGCGCAATGTTGGTTCCCATAGGCATCGCATACATTCTGACAGGAGCCATCACTGTTGTGGCCGTTCCTTACGAAGACGACAGTAATCATATGCACAGACACCGCGCTATGGACGTGAGCACCAATATTTCATTGCTTTCAGTTTACGTCCTTCATCTGATCGTGATCAGCTTTTTTCCACGAGGGCATTTTATTTAGAATCATGTGTAGGGCTGTTTGTGTGTATCTGTGAGAAGCTATGCGTATTCTGCTGCCCCTTTGTATAATGTTCCAAACATGTGGACACATTTTTGGTAAATACACGTATTGTTTGAAGAAGTACGACCGTTTGATTTGAGCTTATTCAAACTGATTCAGACATATAATGAATTCTTACTTCAACGGAGCACGTTAGAATCTGTTTACTTCACAAGACGGATATATTAGTTTTAGCTGTTTATGGTTTTGTCAACAAAAATTGGAGTGTTTCCTTACTCAGTATTGGTTGGCCAAGACGTGGTCTCATCAGTGACCGGTTGTCTGTCGCGCAACATTATATCTCTTGAAACGGCTCAGTTGGCTGTATCTGCCAACTCAGGCACTGCATTTGAGATTCGAACACTCCGTAATCTTTAATCCCTAAAAGTTTTTGCTAGATTACAAAGGGAACTTCACGCGGATTGGTTATTGCCAAGTTTTTATCATTTAACAGTGACCTTCTATACGATGCGTTATATTATTAAAACGATGAATAGCAAGGGGCAAAAATATAGAATTAGTGAAATAAAGAGTAGATGCGTGCATGCAGGTGAAAAATCAGCAAGTTGAGCCAAAGGCGGCAGCATATAAAGGTTTTGCGTAGATTCGGTAAAGCAGGAGCTTACTTGTCTGAAATTTGAACTTGTTGCAATATATATTTATTTTATGAAATTGCTTTTATTTATCTTCATTTGCCGCTCTAGGTGCATAAAAACAAATGTGTCAGCTTGCTGCATTTAAAATAGCTCATTATAATAACCCGAAATGAAAAAGAAAACTTGTGAAATCAAATGGGGGATGTTCTATTTCTTAGATTGTAATTTTAACATTCACCACTTTCAAAACACAAATGCGAATAGATAAAGAAGGAATCTATCAGGTGTGGTATGATCTAAAAAAAATGAAACTGCTCCACAAGCTGATGAAGACAGCTGTTCTGATGTGGTGTTTTATTCATTAGATATTGCCAAGTGCTAGTATAGTGCAGCCTCCGAGCTCAGCCGCAGCGACGACAAAACTGCTGCTGGCGAGTGAGCAGCCCTCTGGTTACCCTGTTGAAGAAACATCTTTGCGGTTTTATTAGGTCCTGAATGAAATAATATGGGAGTATGCAGGAGCTGAAATGGGGCATAAAGGACCCATAAAGAAGCATTCAGGACTAGTAGGAGGACGCACAGGATATGCATATAGGTCCTGTTTCTCCTTTTCAGACTCCTTTAACTTCTGTATATCACATGTGGGATATATATTAGGAGTTATCGGAGTTGTGAATAGGTCCTGAGTACCATGATACAGGAGATGGATGGGCTGCTTAATCAGGATTTGTTTATGCACATTTGAAAAGGCAAAGTTTGACATACGCATGCAGTGTCCCAGCTAAAACGAGTCAAGAAATAAAAAAGAAAGCCTTTTTTAAATTGAAATGAAACGAAAATAAAAGTCTATTTTGCATTTCGATCTCTGCATGCGCTCCTATGAGCGCATAAGGTAAATACAATCAACAATCGCAGCACGTCTTCCGACCATATGGCGGACGCTCATATCTGTAACTGATGACAGGTCTGCAATCCGGAAGTGCAGGGAATAAATTCGCCTTTCCACATGAACTCGTGTGCTCGAGCATAATTCAAAACACACGTCGCCCGCCCACCGACCCATTCATTGATAGCTGCATATCAACAGCGATGTTTACTCAATTAAGGGTTTTTTTAGTCGATATTTATTGCCTCAGGGCATTAGAAGGATATGAGACGAAGGATGAATGAATAATTAAATAAATGGAAAATGGTTGGCTGATTTTATGAAGTCCAGAAGTGAGCGATGACGAGGTTCCTGGGTCCAAGTGACGTATGAGGCAGGATTGGTTGCTGAAAGGCCACCTATGCTCAGGTGCCGGATTCGTGTTGGTTTGAGCGCTGGGCAGACCCACAGCAAGTGGTGGATGTCGGCCTCGACATCTTCGTGTTTACAGATCGGGCATCCTGGGCGAGGATATAAGTGTTGGAAGTGTGACCATGTCCTAGTGACAGCTGGTGTAAGGGCAACATCGACCCAGATCCTTCTAAGCGCAACCTTCTCTGCACGGGTGAGACCATGGGGAAGGGATATCGCACACGGAGGGATAAGTGCATGTGTGCGGCGCCGGAGGTGCTTCTGTCTTGAGGGTAGCGTCGTCCACTTCGAGTAGCCGTGGGATTGATGCGTCTTGGTTCACGAGGCGGGTTCCTAAATCAGCTTGACTTTGGGAAGGCAGCAGATCCCGTGGGACCCACTCAATGCGTATTGATTGTGGGATGCGCGCCGCAAGCTGGTGGATGTCTTGGCAAGTTTTAGGGCAACGGCTGACACGTCGGAGCAGACGTACTGCTTGAAGTGCGTCAGTGCGGATGACAACGTTGGCTGTAGGGAGCATGGTTATGGAAGCCACGGAGCAGAGTGCCTACTGATCTGCCACGAGCTCAGCGCAGAAAGATGTTAGTGGTTGCGAAAGCTGAAACGTAGGTGTCTGATTCAGGCTAGGTCTCCGTGTACAGTAGATTGCCGTTTTGGCTTCACAGCCTTGCAGGCTTCCATCTACGTACACTACTATGGAATCTTGAGGCAGCTGAGTATCTTGCTCGTCAAATTTCTGGCGACGCAACGATGCCGAGTTGGCAGACGTTGGTCTGCGGATGTCAGTTGGCTTGTTGTCTCCTAACTGTATACATTCCCAGGGAGGGAGAACTGGTGCAGGTGGCTGAAGAATAATGTGTGACGTTGCATACGCCCTCAATGCTTGAGTGGAATGTGACAAAGTGGCCTTGAGTCTGCGAGCATCACGGCGCTGCTGCACCAGTTCATCGATGGTGTTGAGCTGCGCATTCTCCTGTAACGCTACGACCGGTGTGAGTCGTGGAAGGCATGTTATAGTCCTCATAGCTTCTCGATTTACGGCTTCAAGGCGATCCCAATGTGCTCTTGTAAGATGCTGGAACTGGGCCTCATAAACAATACGTGGCTGCAGAACCGCCCTCACTAACTGGCGCGCAACAGACGAGCCAGCGCCACTCGTTTTAGGTGCAATTCGTCTTATTAAACTCATAGTTTGAAGTGCTTGCTTTTTTGCCTTAGAAAGCCAAGCAGTCGCTGATCCTGATTGGTGAATTGTTAAGCCTAGAATTTTCAAGTTCAAACTTTCTTGTTTTAGAGTGAGTCGAGTGAGAGAGAGTGAGTAATAGAGAGAGTCGCATTGGATTTGAGGTAAATTTACGGCGTCCCCAGCGGCTGGTGACTGACGTCGATGAAGTTTTACACACAAAAAGTTGAAGGCCAATGGAGGATGTGTAATCAGAGGTTACGTCTAATGCTGACTGAAGGGCGGCCTCTTGAGTGAGAAGATAATGGTGAGTGCTCCATACCGTGATATCACCTGCGTATTGCCAAAAACTTGATTTCAGGGATGTCATGTAATCTCCCCGCCAATGGGATGAAAGTAATATTGAACAACATCGGAGACAATACTGATCCCTGGGGTACGCCACGTAGTGAAACGGATGAACCAAAAGTGTCACCGCTGAGGCGTATTGCAAAATTTCCTCTGCCCAAAAATGATGCGATAAAAGTGCGCACTCTCCGAGGGAGATGAAGCATGTCAATGGCATTCAGCATTGCAGCATGGTATCAAAGGCATATGATGATATCATATGTCTTTTCAACGTCCATCGCTAATATGGTACGTACATTGCGGCTGCGGGTAGATGGTAGAACTGCTGATGCCAAGACAGCCAACCCGTCCTCTGTACCTATGGATGGACGAAATCCAATTTGAGCAGGGTGATGAAAACCGTGGTAAAAAGCGTCCAAAAAAGTCGTGTGGCTAGCATTTTCTCTGCGAGCTTGCAAAGCGTTGATGTTAAGGAGATTGGTCGTAAGTCGGCGAGGTCTGTTAGAGGCTTCCCAGGTTTGGGAATAGGGATCACGACAGCGGTTTTCCAGCTCTCGGGTACGACACAATCAAGCCACACTTTGTTTATGGTGTATAGTAGGTGGGGAAGTGCAGGAGTACTGAGATTCTTGTAAACCTCATACTGAATTTTGTCCATGCCGGGCGCTGGTTTCCGTTTCGCATCGTCAATTGCAGCCAGCAGCTCACACATCGAAAAGGGGCTCGCAATTCCATCTGCGTCGGCAGCAGATGGTAGTTTCCATGCGTCTGCAGGGATACCTGCCACAATAAGATTTGCAGCTGAAGGAGGCAGTATATCGTATTTTGGGAAAAATTTTCGAGCAGCTTCTTTGGCGAAATAGCCCGGCGACAGATTTGCAGCAAAGCATGCTGTTGCTGCCGCGTCAGTAGAACGAAGACCGTGTTCCGTTGCACGAAACGTTCGCCAGAGTGAGGCAATCGATGATTTATCAGAAAATTGTTCACACCATGCATGCCACTGGAGTCGCGATAGATCGCGTTCATAACTCCTAGCCTTTGCAGTAAGATAATTCAGTCGTGTGCGTGCCTGCCCCGAAGTAGGTTCTCGCGTAGCAGCCAGCTCAGCTTGACGGCGGGCTGCCCACAAGTTAAGCAGGCCGAGATCTGGTGCTGGTCGACCTACATCAATCCAGGTAGTAATCGTAGCGCTGTTTAGTGCTCTCTGTATACGGTCAACAAGGAGTGACGGCGGATGTGAAGACATACTATCGAGGCATGAGCGAAAGCTGTCCCAGCTTATCAATCACAGAACATTTGCGTCGTAAAGGGCGGAGACGGGAGGGATGGAGACCTATGAGGATAGGGTGGTGATCACTTCAGAAGCAGTCTGGCTCCATGTGCCATGAGGGAGTTCCCGCGCCCAACCACCACGTCAAGTCTGGAGCATATGCAGCACTACGTATGTGACGCACAGGCCCTGTTGCTGTCCCAGGGTGATTAAGCAGAAAAAACGGAGCATCAGTGAAGGCGTCCCGCACACGCCTACCACGAGGGCTTGCAGTCGGATACCCCCAATCTGGGTGAGGGGCGTTAAAGTCGCCTCCGACTAAAATTGGACACCCGGCGTATTGCCGACGAACACTTAATAACCAGCCAAGATTATTACGGGAAGAGGCGCCTCCAGCTGGTCGAACGTAATATGAAACAAGAACAACGGTTCCTTTCAGAAATTTCGCAGCAACTGCTACTACCTCTTGGTATGATGTGCACCAGTTGTCACCCGTTAATAATTAGGGGGTTATTATTAACGATGCGCCCTTAACGGTGCGCACACTCCCAGACACCCTTAGAGTGAGTGGGGGTAGCTGTTCCGGTCGCCAAGGAGATGCCCTCGACCTGCGTGGCAAGCTCAGCCGGAGCTCAACTATCTTGTAGTGACAGAAGGGGGTGGTCGTTTGGTGCCCAGCGGTCGCCGGTTCAAACCAGAGAAAGGATCGGAGTCAGAAGTAACAAACAAAACACAATTTATGTAGAGCAAGAGTCGATACAAAGGAATACACAAGATCACTTGAAATACAACAGACGAGAGGTTCACAGAATACAAACGCTACGCATGCAACTACAGAATGATCCAATAACACAAAGGCTTTACAACAAATCAAACACGAGAGAGTTACATAAACAAACACCAAATTGTTCACCGGGCACTGTTGCAGTCCGACGCCTCAAGAGCCACGATGTGGCCGCCATACAAGACGAGCGCCGCTCCCTTGAAAGTCCGTGGGCTTGCCAGCAGCGGGTGATCCCCGGGAGTCCAGCCGAAGCACAGGCGAGCACGTCGCAAAACACTGATGAACTGACTGATCGACTGTCTGACTGACTCACAAGCGGCGCGGTCGCTTTAAATAGTGTGCGCCGCGTCTCTTTGTTAGCACGCGTCAAAGCTAGCGCGCACACACAAATAGCTTCGCTGGTTATAGCTCCCTCTTCTCCTCCCGTCAAGCCGCGCGTCGTCATTGGCTAGGTCCCATAGAAGATTCCGGAATTTTCTGGCGTATACCAGTCCGATGAACCACCGTCCTCCCCGGGCAATGGGAAAGAGGGTGACGGCAACGCGTACAAAGCTACGCGCTCTCCCGCGCGGGGAAGGAGGCTTTTCTCTCCATGCTTTTGCACGCGACGCCGCGCGGGCCTCGCGCTGTACCGGCTTGATGAAAATGTGCGCCGATTTCGTGACACAGCCCCTTCCTTAAAGAATATTGTCCCACAATATTCACAACAACCACGAACATCGCGCGCACATGCATGCGCTCACAATTGTATGGGGCAAATGCTCACATCACACATATTGCATAAATTTCACGAACTGTAATAACACATTACAAAATTCATACATCAATGCCATGATGTTCACAAACATAGCACGACGCTGTCGTCAGATACACACAAGAATCAACAACACACCGCTTTTCAAATGCGAAGCGCACAAACCTAAATTTGCGAGCGTAATTACAACCCGCGATCAGTGCGTGACACGCTTCTGTCCGCCAGGGATTCTGCCTTCGCTCTAGGCTCTCGCATTTGAGACGCTTCTATGTTCCCCGATCGGGCTACTGAAAATTCCCTGAGGCATGACTTATAGTCCCTTTGCAAATCACACAACCAATGTGTGCCGATAATTGCCCCTACAACCAGTAGCGCCGACGGATACACGGGAACATGTGCCAACGCGCACAGAACAACAAAAAGAATCACTTTAGTGGTGCCCTTTCCTAGGCACCGGTATTCCTTCCGCTGAAGGTGAAATACTCCAAGTAATGCCCCCATAAGTAGGAAAAACACTTGGGCTACCAGCATCAACGACGGCCTAGACATTCCTGACTTAATTTTCTGAGCCGTCCCTTTCTTTTCGGTTTCCTCCTGAGAGGCTTCCTTTTGTTTATTCATGTCTCGAGGCTTTTGTTCCGGCTTCTCATGGCCTTGCTTTCCTTGCCTTGCCTTTTTCTTTTCAGATTCCTTGCAGCGCACAGGCGCGGGACTTCGATCAGGATCCTCGGGAAATGTTTCGCCCTTGATATTTCCCAACACAAAATCATAGATAGGACGCTCCATGCACAGGGCTGTCAGTTTTCCAGAATAATATGGCGTCTGCACTTCCAATTTCGCCTCAGGGAGTAATTGAATTGAGCCGTCAATTAGTCTCACAGGACATTTCTCGCCAGTCAGATCATTCTCATGAATCAAACTGCGTTTAATAATTACGGCACTGCTACCTGTATCTCGCAGCACAGAAACTGATTTTCCTTTTATCTTTCCCCTCGAAACCGGCATCCGATTCACCGCAGATCCAGGGTTCACCACCCGGATTTTCTTGTCCTTCTTCCGGTTAACCACCTTCTCTGCTTCCTCCTCCTCTAGGTCGTGCACCACGCGGACCTTCCTGCCGTTCTTAAGCTCAACAAAGCCATCGGCATTTTCTTCCTCCAGGCGACATTCTGACTCTGACGGAGTCCTCGCGCATGCCGCCTGCGGAGCTGCCTTGTCAACGTCGGGACACGACATTGCTTTGTGGCCCTTCTGTCCGCATTTCCAACACGAGGATGGATTGTTGATTGCGAGTTTGCGGCAGTTAGGTGCAATGTGGCCTAGTTGTCCGCAGAGATAACACCTCGGGGTTGACTTCGCGCTAAGTTGTGTCTGCCGGTGTCACCCGTTAATAATTAAGGGGGTATTATTAACGATGCGCCCTTAACGGTGCGCACACTCCCAGACACCCTTTGAGTGAGTGGGGGTAGCTGTTCCGGTCGCAAATGAGATGCCCTCGACCTGCGTGGCAAACTCTGCCGGAATTCAACTACCTTGTAGTGACAGAAGGGGGTGGTCGTTTGGTGCCCAGCGGTCGCCGGTTCAAACCAGAGTAAGGATCGGAGTCAGAAGTAACAAACAAAACACAATTTATGCACAGCAAGAGACGATACAAAGGAATACACAAGATCACTTGAAATACATAGACGAGAGGTTCAAAGAATACAAACGCTAAGCATGCAACTACGCAGGTATCCAATAACGTAGAGGCTTTACAACAGATGAAACACGAGAGAGTACATAAACAAACACCAAATTGTTCACCGGGCACTGTTGCAGTCCGACGCCTCAAGAGTGACGATGTGGCCGCCATACGAGACGAGCGCCGCTCCCTTGAAAGTCCGTGGGCTTGCCAGCAGCGGGTGATCCCCGGGAGTCCAGCCGAAGCAGAGGCGAGCACGTCGCAAAACACTGACGAATTGACTGACTGACTCAACAAGCGGCGCGGTCGCTTTAAATAGGGCGCGCCGCGTCTGTTTGTTAACACGCGCCACAGCTAGCGCGCACACACACATAGCTTCGCTGGTTATAGCTCCCTCTTCTCCTCCCGTCGAGCCGCGCGTCGTCATTGGCTAGGTCCCATAGAAGATGCTCGATTTTTCTGGCGCATTCCAGGCCGATGAACCACCGTCTTCCCCGGGCAAGGGGAAAGAGGGTGACAACAACGCGTACAAAGCTACACGCTCTCCCGCGCGGGGGAGGGGGCTTTGCTCTCCATGCCTTCCACGCGACGCCGTGCGTGCCTCGCGCCGTACCGGCTTGAGGAAAGTGGGTGCCGATTTCGTGACAGCCGGAATTCGGGCTTTCGAGGGGTTTCAGAATTTACAATTTTGCTCAAATTTTCGCCTCCCTGGGCTTCCAAATACTGGTCTGCAAGTTCCATCATTTCTTCCAGGTTATTCGCTTTTCTTTCTTTTAAATAAAGCGACAGACCAGGGTGACAGCTGTCCAGGAATTGCTCCTTAATTAGGAGTTAGCGAAGTGCGCCATACTATAGTTTAATTTTTGAGAGTTTAGTCCAGCGGTCGAAATAATGACTAAGTCGCGCAACATACTGTGTTGCCGTTTCACCGTCCATAGGTTTTCCAGTCCTGAACTTCTAACGAAACCCATCCGTCGTAAATCTAAACCTTTTAAGTAATGCAGTTTTCACTTTGTTATAGCTGCCTGCATCATCAGGAGGAAGTCTTCTAAACACACTTAATGCTTCGCCGCTGAGGCAAGTGCTCAAGATGGTAGCACATTCACTGTCTGTCCAATTTGCATTTACGGCGATCCTTTCGAAACGCAAGAGGAACGCGTCGAGATCGTCTCTTCTCTCGTCGTATTTCGGAATCAATTTACTTGCGTCGATCCGCAAGCTGCTATGTCCTTCACTGGAGCTATGCACTTCAGCTAAACCGTTGTTGTTCCCTGAGTTTTGGAGCTGAAGTTTCATAGTCAGTAATTTCTTTTCTCGCTGAAATTCCTCCTCCCGCTCCTTTCGAGCCTTCTCTCTTTCTTCCTCGGCTTCCTTTCGAACCCTCTCTCGTTCCTCCTCTGCTTCCTTTCGAGCCCTCTCTCGTTCCTTTTCTTCTCTCTCTCTTTCTTCTTTTTCTCTCTGGCTAACCCATTTGCGCAGTTCGGCACCGGACAACCCCAGCTGGGTGCCAGTCTCCACCAACTCTTTCAGATTCATATCTGAAGCGCGAACCGTCTGGGTGTAGCCTAAACACTGCTTAGCGAACTTCGCCTAAACGCTTCCGCGCGGCACTACCTCTCGCTACCGCTCTGCTGCTACACTGTTTACGACCTCTTCGTATACTCTTCCAACTCGTTCACCGTCTTCTGAGCTTGAGTGCACCAAACGTTCTGTCGCGGACGCCAGAATAATTGTCACCCGTTAATAATTAGGGGGTTATTATTAACGATGCGCCCTTAACGGTGTGCACACTCCCAGACACCTTTAGATTGAGTGGGGGTAGCTGTTCCGGTCGCCAAGGATCTGCCCTCGGCCTGCGTGGCAAGCTCAGCCGGAACTCAACTACCTTGTAGTGACAGAAGGGGTGGTCGTTTGGTGCCCAGCGGTCGCCGGTTCAAACCAGAGAAAGGATCGGAGTCAGAAGTAACAAACAAAACACAATTTATGTAGAGCAAGAGTCGATACAAAGGAATACACAAGATCACTTGATATACAACAGACGAGAGGTTCACAGATTACAAACGCTAAGCATGCAACTACAGAATGATCCAATAACACAGAGGCTTTACAACAAATCAAACACGAGAGAGTTACATAAACAAACACCAAATTGTTCACCGGGCACTGTTGCAGTCCGGCGCCTCAAGAGTCACGATGTGGCCGCCATACGAGACGAGCGCCGCTCCCTTGAAAGTCCGTGGGCTTGCCAGCAGCGGGTGATCCCCGGGAGTCCAGCTGAAGCACAAGCGAGCACGTCGCAAAACAATGACGAAGTGACTGACCGACTGTCTGACTGACTCACAAGCGGCGCGGTCGCTTTAAATAGTGCGCACCGCGTCTGTTTGTTAGCACGCGTCAAAGCTAGCGCGCACACACACATAGCTTCGCTGGTTATAGCTCCCTCGTCTCCTCCCGTCAAGCCGCGCGTCGTCATTGGCTAGGTCCCATAGAAGATTCCGGAATTTTCTGGCGTATTCCAGTCCGATGAACCACTGCCCTCCCCGGGCAATGGGAAAGAGGGTGACGGCAACGCGTACAAAGCTACGCGCTCTCCCGCGCGGAGAAGGAGGCTTTTCTCTTCATGCTTTTGCACGCGACGCCGCGCGGGCCTCGCGCCGTACCGGCTTGATGAAAATGTGCGCCGATTTCGTGACACCAGTTTTCGAGAGAAAGGCGCACATGAGGAATACGCGTTTCAACATATACCGCCGCCTTTGCAGGGGGGGGGGGGGGGGGGGGGGGAGAAGTCTGCACGCGACGGTCGGTCATTGAAGGAGACACGTAGCCGCTGAAGCCCGGTATAGATGGCGAGGCGTTCGTTTCCTGAAGTAACATAGCCCACATCTGAAGCTTGTTAAATCGCAGTCGGGTCTTGACCTCGGCCACCTTCGTGGAAATGCCTCTGCAGTTCCACTGTAGTACACCAGGACGACCGGATTTTGCCATTGTCGTGTGCTAGTCCAAGCGCTGCAGTATCACAGATGTCAGGTTGGACAACTTGTTGACCATATAGCGGAGCAGCGATGTTGCAGAGTTATCATTCGGTGTTGTGGTACACTGGGAAAATGCAGCAAATGGCCCTGTTGCGCGGGATGAAGGAGGAGGTGTTGGGCAATTACTAGATTTGGCGGTTACTTCTGCAGCTCGCCGACGTCGAGCAAGCATTTCGCGGTGTTGTCGGAGCTTAGAGACCTCTGCTAAGCGACGATTGATTTGCTCATCTACTACAGTCATGTCGTCGTCTGGTAGATCAGTATACTGCTGTATTGGCTGTTGTCGACGGCATTTCTTGAGCACCGTGTCGTTAGACTTTGTCTTAGCTGGAGGTGCATTCGAAGCGGGCTCAGGAAGCTCTGGCCACTCGTCATCATCCCACTGGAGAGGTGCAAAGCGATTGGATGTCTGTACGGGTGTCATGTCTTCTATTGGCCAACGCTTAGCGTTCCGAAGACGAGCCTTCTGCGTTGCCTTTTGCTTTGTCGGACAACGTGGAGACGTTATCTCGTGGTCGTTCGATTTGCAGAGGCCGCATCGGTACGTAACGTTTGCTTCAGACGCACCTTCATCGGCAGTAGCAAAAGGGCATGATTTGCGCATGTGCCCTGCCCGAAAACAGTTGTAACAGTAAACCACACTCGGTTTATACGGCCGCGGCCTTAATATGCAGCCGTAGTAGTATAGACAGGCTGGGAGTGTCGAGGGCCTTGCAAAGTGATCATGCAGTAACGCCCCTTTCCTATGTGCCGGGCCTGTATGACTCGGTGCGTTGGGCAGTATAGCTCACGTTGAAGGGTGGTTTGATCTTCGTTTATTTCGACGTTGTAAACGACGCAACGCTGCAAGTCGGAGCCTTCAACTAGATATACTTGCACAGGCACAGAGATATCACTTGTGACTGAAATATAACTAAGCGTTTGGATACGTTCCACCGCAGTAAGTGTCGGGAGCCACACAGCTATAGTGTTCGACTTATTCCTTGCCGTGAAGCCGCGAAAACCTCTGGTTCCGAGACACGCGTCCAAGTTGGCCTGGATGATCCTGTTTTGTATATCGGTGAGGCTTTTGTTGGCTAGAGATTTAATCGCCACTTTGTAAGATGACGATCCCGGTGTAGGTGCAACCTGGTTTTCGATAGTATTTAAACAGGAGCGCTTTCCTTGATAGCCACCACTTGCCGAGGACGAATTCGGTTGATTATCTTCCGAAGGACGCTTGTGAGGGGCACGGGTGCTCGTTGACACGAATGGTGGAGCCGATAATTCCATTGGAGAGCACGTCTCCTCAGGTCGCACTGTTGGATGTCCATCTCGGCGTGTTAGCTGGGTGGCCATAGCCGTGCTCCGCCCAGAAAACTCTTCACTTACTTGCTCTTGTGCATTTTGGGAAGGCTGAATGGGCGCTGGTGCTGAAGAACCTGGAGCACCAAGCTGGACCTGAGGCCGATGGTCAGGTTGAGGTGTCGATGGTGAAGCAGGAGTTGCAGCGAGCAACTCCTGCGAAGCTACCTCTGCCAGCGTGGCAGCGGCAGCACTAGGCCTAGCCTCCGTGCCGACCTGAGCTCCAATCATGCATGGGTAGCATGCGCCGGAGCTCTCGCAACCTGTCGCTGAGAGGACGTCTGGAACTTCCTCGGAAGTAGAGGATTCACTTCTCTGGAGACAGGACAGGCGCTTACAAGGACGGCAAGGACGGCAAGGGTTTGCAGATGTAAAAGGAGTGATGGGAAGTGAAACACTGCCACCGCTGCTCCGCTAGCAGCATATGAAGTTAAAAGGTGATATATGACAAGCGGCTCCGTACGAGATATCCCTGTAGTAGAAGAAAAATGCGATGTAACACGGCGAAAAAAAATATCCAGTACGTAACATATTCGCATATGCTTAGGTGTACGTGGAAAAAACTGATACGTTTGGATGATGGATGATATCGCCTATATGTGTTGATAGAAAAGAAAAAGGCTCAGTGTGTTTACAGGGCAATCGTCGAAGGACGACTGCACTTGAGAAAAAGATGCAAAGCGCGAAACAGCAAAGTAGCAATAATAAACGACCAATATAAGCACAGAAACCATCGGTCGCCGTGGTGTAGTGGTTAGCGTGCTTGGCTGATGTGCGGTATAGTCCATGAGGACATGGTCCTATTGCTGGTACGGTAAATGTTTTTTTTTTTTTCAATTCTTTATTTACATGCGTTTTTTTATTTACCTGAATGTCTTTTTAGTCTGCATCCGCATTTTCCCCACAACGAGGGGCGCTGACCACATTCTACAACGCACATAACCTTCATCTCCTGCTACTCCTACTACTCCTACCACTCCCACAACTCCCGTGTCCAATAACCCGATATGAATAGGTCCTATATATATAAGTTTTTTCAATAGGGCATGCCATGTTAGAAGGTTAAAAAGAAGGCTTCTTTGGTCTGGTCGTACGTTCCTGCGCGTCTGCATGACCCTACGTCTACTCGCCCATCTGAGGGTCCTTGTGTCGTAAAAAAAAAAAGAAAAAACAATTTATGGAGTTGAAATAACAAGTCCTGGATAGCACGTAAAAGCGCGACCACATTCTTGGAGTTACTTAAGAAGCATTTGTTTAAGATAAGTTCTTTAGATTCATTCAAAAAATTCAATACGCAGAGGGAAAACTTTTGATACTACAATCGCATTCATACGCACATTTCAGACCTGCCCTATTGCAAAAACCAGCGTTTCCAGTGCGAAACCAGTAAGATTTTCGCGCTGGTTTTGCACTGGATCTGCTGGGCGTGCTGGAGGTCTGCGATATTCACTGGAGCACTAACGGGAAGACACTGGCTGCACTGGTGCGATGGAAGGAAAACGCTGGGATTAGCCTTTTGACGCTGGGTGTGTCGCTGGCATCCGCGATGCACTGGGAGAAGTGCTGTATGTGCGCTGGAGCCGCACTGGTCCCAGTGTCCCAGTATAGCCGGTGCGGCCTGCGGCGTCAGCCGGAGTAGCATCCCAAAGTTGCCAACAGGGCAACAGCGTACTTTCAATCCACCATCGGGGGGGATATGAAAAATATGGTTCAAGCAAGCGCTTTTTGCTGCGAAGTCGTTGCGCATTTGTAAGAAAACAAAGGCAGTATATTTTTTCTAGAGTTTCCATGTTTCCATAGGTCGTTTCGAGCGTTTCGAGAGAGACCACGACCGCCGCGCCTCGATCTCATGACACACTGGCGATTAACGCACAACTAAAGCTGGAATTGAATAATGTGGGCTCCCATGCATAACCAACTTCACAGCTGATCTTAAGGGCACTCCTAACACAATGATTACTGCCAAAATGTTCAATGCGGACTCAATTGTAGGCGAGCGTAGCCTGCACCACGGCCCAGTATAAACAGCAGAAAGGAAAACTAAAACCAGAAAGAGAGTAGTTTACCGAGCGATGGGCCCATGAGAGAAAAAGCAACAACATACAGCGCTTGTAATACATAATGTTTGGCGTGTTTCTCAAGCTTTCGCGCTCCTTCTTACTCTGCGTATCAAGCAACCGAGCCCTCGGTCATCGCAACGCTTCCCGAAATGTTTACATACAAATAAGGTTTAGTTACACGCAATTAGGGTCATCGCTGCGGCGCTTGCCGGTATTGAAGCTCGGTCGCACTTTTTTCCTTGAAGGCTTCTACTAAAGCTCCGTGTTCAGCGAAAATTACACCCACGGTAGCAGCTGCACCACCCAAGAGCCGGCGTTGGTAAATTTGCCAGCGATGTCAAACTCCACATGTTAAAATGATTCCAGTGCACAAAATAGTGCGCGTAGGCACCTAGAACATTAGTTGCAAGTCGTGAGAGCAGACAGAAAGCTAAAATGATTAAGAAGTTGCAATTGTTAGAGCGGTAGCTATGGCCTGTAGACTGCGAAACATGAAGTCCCAACCTTATAAATGCTGATCATGACATAAAATCCAGAAATGTTTCAAGAAAATCCAGTTCTCGGCATGGCCGAGTGGTTGCACGACGCGGCTAATAATCAACAAGTCGGTGGGAGCGCGCATCGAGGTGCAACAATCTGTGCGCCAGGGTTGCCCCCTCTCGCCTCTACTCTTTGATATGTACATAGAACCCCTTTGCCTCAGTATCATCGGGAATTACTATATCAAAGGCTTCAAACTACAGCAAGCCGAGGTCAAACTCCTTGCATATGCCGACGACGTTGCGGTTTTCTGCGTTGACTATGAGAGCATTTTGAAAACTGTGGATATTGTGAAGCGTTTCTGTGCTGCCAGCGGAAGTGCTGTCAATTGGGCTAAGTGCTTTGGATTTTGGCATGGTACTTGGCCAGAGACCCCTGGTACTTTCGCCAACATGCAATGGCTTAGTACACCCGCGAAGTACCTAGGCGCTTCGTTAGAGTTTTACCGCGACAGTGAGCCCTACTGGCGGAATCAAGTTGGGGAAATGCGGGATAAGACGGAGAGGGTGAAAGGTTGGACTTGTCCATGTTCGCACGCAGCAATGTGTTTTTTGTTAGTAAATTGTGGTATGTGCTAAGTGTTCTGCACTGCTCGCGCGCTAATGTGCAAAAGTTTCACCCCATATTCGCTGTATTTGTGTGGGGGTCGGTATGGGAGAGGACAAGCCGTACAAACCTCTTCCGTATTGTTGGTAATGGAGGCCTTGGCTTGTCGCATTTATACCTGCGGCAGGTAGTTAATCGTTTCTGCTTCCTTCGAGACGTGAAGGACCCTTTTTTACGCACTGTGTTGCAGATCAGATTAAGCAAACTTCTACCCGATTTTGTTGTTTCTACCGAATCCGTAACAGCACGTGTTGTTGGTATTCTCAAGGAGGTCGTGGCGGCCTGTAATTTCTTAAGTGCGAGATTATCACGCGATTATTTAGCTGTAGTAAAGCGCAAAAAGTTGTACAAGGACCTTGCAGACGTAGTTTTTTTCTGAGCCACTGTATCGCACTATGTACAGTGCCAATCCCGGTAGCGACGTTTTAAAGCGAGTAAAGAGAATGCATGTGGCTCCAGGCGCAAAGTCCTTTTTCTTTAGGCTGCACACCGGAACCTTAGAGGCAAAAACCTGGATGGAGGAAAATGTACTTTACGTACCCTGGGGTGTGCATTGTTTTTTATGCAGAAAGCCCGAAACCATCGAGCACGTCTTCTTGGAGTGTTTGGGTGGCGTGTTCTTTTGGGACATACTGCAAAGAACACTGAAAAAAGACCTGCCACTAGACCCCCGAGGATTTCTTTTCCTAGCAGTGGAAAAGGATGAAGGCGTCCCTTTCGACGCAGTAATGCTGATGGGATTGCACCGTATATGGAAAGCCTGCATGACAGCGCGACACGCCGACATTGATGCAAGGCCAGTACTTCTGCGAATCCGTTGCGGCGTTCGTGGCAACCCACAAGAATGTGTACTCGGTGCCCGAATGGGTATCGAGAATTGAGCCCCTTATGCACAAGAAGAGTTTTTAGCCCCTTTACATTAGTCAAGGTTTGGCTGGAAGTTTTAGCCCATACCGACGCTATGTAGATGTGTTCTTTCACTTTTGTTGTGTAGCGATGTATGTCTAAGCAGGCAATAAAAAATGGCCGAGTAAAGGATGTCGTGTGACACGCGATCGAACGCTTTTTCCAAATCCAGCTGAATCATGGCAACCTGACTTCCAAGCGTGTCTACACATTCCAGTACGGTTCGTGCCACATGTATATTTGTGGCGATGCTGCGACCTCTTGTGCCGCACTTTTGGTGCGGTCCGACTAATTTGGCTATTACACTCTGCAATCTCTTCGCTAAAACCTTCATGAAGATTTTGTAATCAACATTTGTCAGGCTTATTGGCCTATAGGCCTTCACCAACAGGCGTTTCTCCGGATCATCAGTTTTTGGAATAAGTACGATGTGTGACGTAGTAAATGATAATGGTACTTGTTTGCGTTCGTAGGCTTCTCTTATCACTTCCAACATAAGGCTTTAAACATGGTTTTTAAATGCTTTGTAAAAGGAGGCGATCAGCCCATCTGGTCCAGGGGCTTTCCCACATGGGAGGTCATCTATGGCCTTTTCTATCTCTTGCAATGTAATAGGCATTTCAAGGCTCTCTTTCACATGATCTTCGAGCGTTGGCATTAGCCGTAAATATTCTTTTGGAAACCCTTCACTATGTTCGCGCGTATTACTCAGAAGCTCAGCAAAGTGTTTCAGAATCGCACACTTTATATCTTTAGCATCCTTTGTAATCTGCCCTTCATGTCTTATTCTAGAGCATTTTAACCTGGGCTCGGTAATCGTGGAGGGAGTGAAAATGGCGTACGCAAACTGCTCGACGCGTATTATAGTGAATGGCGATCTCACTGACAGTCTCGCAGTGCGTTCTTCGGTGAGGCAAGGATGCCCACTCTCTCCTCTGCTTTTTGCAGCCTATCTCGAGCCATTATGCTTGGCCATTCTCAATAATGAATGCATCTCGGGTTTCAAGCTTCAATCGGTGCATGTGAAGCTACTTGCATACGCGGACGACATTGCAATATTTTGTGAAAAAAGAGAGAGCATTTGTGAATTGGTTAACGCTGTTGAAAAGTTTTGTGACCAGACTGGATGTCGGGTTAACTGGGAAAAAAGCTCCGGATTTTGGCACGGCTTATGGGATACTGAACCGGCTTCTTTCTCCCGACTGCAATGGTCTTCCGTGCCAATGCAGTATCTGGGTGTGCCCCTACAATGTTATCGCGATCCTAGCTTACATTGGAAGGAAGAAACAAATAGAGTGCGAGAGAAAGCGGAAGCATGGCAAGGAAGGCAACTGTCAATCTTTTCACGCGCGTTCATCTGCAATGTTTTTTTTTATTTCAAAGATATGGTATGTAATGAATGTTCTATGTGCGTCACGAACTGCCATTCAAAAAATTCATCGTGTGTTTGCGGTTTTTCTTTGGACTTCGACATGGGAAAAGACGAGGCGAACGAATTTATTTTTTTTCTTAAAAAAGCGGAGGAGTCGGTTTGATTCATTTGTTTCTGCGCCAAGTGGTATCGCGCTTTTTTTTTTCTTCGCAACCAAAATGACACCTTTTTAAGAACAGTCATGCAAGTGCGGCTGCAAAGGCTGTTACCCGGATTTGTTGTCTCCTCAAGTGAAAACATGCGTGGTGCTGTCACAGGATATTTGCTCGGGGTATTTCTCTCCTAGAAGTTGTTAGAAGTGCGTTTTTCCCGTGAATATTTGTACAGTGTTGGCAAGAAAAAGCTGTATAAGGACCTAGTGGAAATAATGCTGCCGGCACCTTTGTATCGAGAACCCTACCGTGGAGGCCCAGGGCAGGATATTTTAAAACGAGTGAAGAGGATGCCAGTTCAACCGGCTGCCAAAACGTTCTTTTTTAAGTTGCACTCGAACACTCTACCCGTCAAAACCTGGCTTCACGAAAAAGGAATCTATGTCCCTTGGACGACAAACTGCCTGCTTTGCAAGAAGCCAGAGACAATTCAACACATATTCTTAGACTGCTGGGATTCAGTATTTCATTGGGACGTGCTACAAAGAACAATTAAAAAAGAGCTACCACTACACCCTTATGGCATCCGGTTTTTACCGGTGGAGAACGAAGACGTACCCTATGATTTAATAATGCTTCTGGGCCTCCAAAGCTTGTGGAAAACACGGATGCAAGTAAGGCATGAAGATATTAACATTCGGAGTGTACGTGAAAATTTTGTTGAAAGTGCTGTTTATCTACGGGAATATATCTGCGCGCTCCCCGACCCACCACAGTGGGCAGAAGTTCTGGATGACCTGGTAAAATTGAAAAAATTTTAACCTCACATGCGTCAGCTCAAGGGCAGCTGAAGTGTTTTATTAAGTGTGACAATTTGTTGTTGATGTATACCTCGGAAGTAAAGAAAAAAAAATGGCCGAGTGGTTAGCGTGCTGAGCTAGTAATTAATAAGTACCTATGGACGTAGTTCGAGGCGCGCTTGGTGCACAAAGTTTTTTTTTTTACATTTTTATGTTTTTGTATGTACCTAACTTGTTTCTTTACCTTTTACATTTTAATTTTTATCCCACGCCTTTTTTTCTCCGGGCGAACAGTGCCGCCAGTGCTGAGCGTCCCAGTATGCCACGTCCCAGTGCGCCCAGTTTCCAGCGTCATACTAGGACCATAATCAGGTATGGCGCTGGAGCGCTGGCACCCCATGGCACTGGTTTTTGCAATAGGGGACTGAAGGCAAGAGGCATCATTATCATCATAATTACACGGTAAATAACGCAGTCATCAGCAAAAGGGTTAATTGAAGAAGAAATGTTAGCCGGTAAATCATTCATATAGATGAGAAAAAGGAGGGGCTCGAGAACGGACCCCTGAGGTACTCCAGAACGGACAGGTATAGAATGTGAATCAATTTTATTTGCTGTAACGTATTGTGAACTGTTTGAAAAAAAAAATTCTTCAGCCATGCAAGCACCTTAAGGTCAATGTTCAGGTTATTTAATTTAAGGAAGAGAAGCGCATGAGAGACCTTGTCAAACGCTTTAGAAAAGTAAATAAATAATCTGCCTGAAGCCCGCGATCAATGATGCAATGAAGGTCATGTGCGAAGCATATTAGCTGAGTTTCGCATGAAAATGACTTATGAAATCCATGCTGGGTTATGCTGAAAAAGGAATTCGACTCTAAAAAAGAAATAAGATACGAATAAATAACATGTTCCATGATCTTACAATGGATACTAGTGAGTGATATAGGACGAAAGTTGTGAGGAGAATGTTTATTTCCAGAATTATGCAGAGGAATCACCTTCCCAATTTTCCAGTCATTAGGAATACAACCTGTTTCAAGAGACTGATCAAATAATTTAATAGGGATTATGGAGCATGATGACTTTGTGTTTATCAAAAACTTAGAATTAATATTGTCAACACCCCAGGAGGAGGAGACCTTAAGATTTCCAATAAGATTCAGAACGCCTGATACATCAAATAGAACTGGATCAATTTGCCTATGAATTGCTTGCTGAAAAGTATTTTTCTCCGTGCCTGTTGATTCTTTTTGCTTGTCTGTTTGAGTCGTTTTTTTTTTTTTGTATGTTTGTGTGTGTGTGTGTGTTTGTATGCGCTCATTACGGCTGCCTGACCAAGTTTATTCTGTACTGGACCGTCTACTAGCCCCCCGGCTATCGGTCCAAATATTCTTTATGTATTTCGTTTCCTACAAATAAAGATCACTTTGATTGATTGATTGATTGATTGATCAAAAACAGGGCCCTCGCGATTAGCAATGGAAACATTGTCAGAAAAAGCTGCCGCGAAGATATTGTTAAGGATAGAAGCACATTCGTTAGGTGGAAACGCAACACCGTCAGAAAATGTGAGTACTATTGTGGATGTGTCTTTCTTGTTGACAATGTTCCAAAATTTTTTAGGATTGTTAATCAACATAGCAGGTAAAGTATGGTTAAAGAATGAGTCCTTGACGCTTTTTAGCGCAGTTTTGTACTCTGCTGCCGCGAGGAAATAGGATTCCCATCGTTGCTTTGAATTCGACAGCTTGGCAGAGCGAAACAAACGCTTCTTTTTATTGGAAAGTCTTTTTAAAAGATTATTAAACCAAGGAGATTCCCTGTTGCACCTCAAGGACCTAAGCGGCACGAAAGTTTTAGTGAGACGTTCGACGGCGTACTTAAATAATTTCCAGTTAGTGTCAACAGAACGCAGTGAGAACCCAGGTAAGTATTCGTTCAGAAAAAGAGCTAGTTCGCGGTTAATGGTGTTAAAATCGGCCCGTTTATATTCTCTAATGCGCTTAATCTGATTGAGCTGGCTACAAGCAGGAATTTGCACATCAAAGTGCAGCAAGGAATGATCACTGAGGCCAGGCAGGTGTAAAACCGAAGAGATAAAATGCAATACGTTAGTTAGAACAAGATCTAAAACGCTAGATGTGGATTAAGTAGTTCGAGTAGGTTTAGAGACTAACTGTGACAGGTTGAAGTCCAAACACGTCGTCAAAAACTTTTTACATTAAGTGGAGAAAGGGCTCAGATAAGGCGAAGTATCAGTCCACGCGATACTGGGGTAGTTAGTCTCCAGCTAAGAGAATAGGCATGCTCGGAAAGCGTACAGTGATTAGGTTAAGGGTGTCATGTAATTCATCAACAAAAGTCTGGCTCGAAGACGGGGGACGGTAACATATGCCCAAAATCATCCTCTTAAAATGTGCGCAAAGTTCTACCTAAACCAACTGCAAGCTATTAGAAAAATTAATAGGAGATGCAACAATATTATCCGCGACAGCTATTAAAACTCCTCCGCCACATTTCTGACCTTTATCTAATCTAAACACATTATAACGTTTTCTACAATCAAACAGTTCTTTGTTGGCTATCATGGAAGAAAGCCATGTTTCCGTTAATAACACAACGTCAGCATCACACGAATCAATGACAGAATTAAGTTAATCGCGCTTAGGTAATAAGCTTCTTATATTTGTAAAAAGAACAGAAAGAGTTTACAGTGCCAGGTGCCGACCCACCGCCCCTCGCACATCCCTACGACGCAGGACCTGTCAGGTCAGGTATATCGATACTTGAATGCTGATTGTGGTCCGGCGAAGAATTCAAGCGATCAGCATGCTTAGTATGCGACGAGCCAGATGTGACGTCACTAGTTTCACCATCAAAAAATGGTGTAGGTTCCCGAAGGTTACTTTCAATGAAAACGCGATCGCGAAAAGGGTTATAGCTGTAGCATTGCCGATTATTATGCAGTTTGTTGCACCTAAGTTTGTAATACCCGTCCTGTTCCTTAGCGAACTGAAGCAACTTTTTCCTGGCCTGGCGTGTTTGAAACGAGTAATCTTCACTCACGGTGATACTTTTATCTTTTAGTTCGGTAGACTTAGATAGAACCTGTTGCTTCGTTTTAAATGAGCGGAACTTCACGATAACAGGGCGGCATTTTCCGTCTGAGAATGCACCAATTCTATGAGAACGTTCAAACGCATCTTTTGTAAGCACCGGACTAAAGCAGCTGGAAATCATGTCTAACAGCTTTAATTCGGTTTCTTCCAATGTTTCCGATGGACTGTCAGGGAATCCAAAAAATATTAAGTTGTCTCTTCGCTGCCTGTCTTCCAACTGAGCTTGAGAAAGGCGCAGTCTGGCATTTTCACGAACCAGGTTGTCGGCGAGTTCAAGCAGGGTTAGCAACTCTTGTCGAGCTACGTCATCGGATGATGTTTTGGTTTCAACCGCAGACAGCCTCGCATCAATATCAGAAATGCTCTTCTTCATAGTTTCCTGACATTCTTTAATCTCAGTAATAGAAGTAACTTGACGTGACTGTTCCGTTTCCATTCTAGCAGTGCGTGCGTTAACACTTTGTAACAAAGTCAATATATCATTCAGCTTTCCCTGTAGTGTTTCATCTCTTTCATTGTCTCTAGACCGCGTAACAACACCAGAACCACCGGAACCAGGACCAGGGTTAATCCCAACGTCTCCCGACTGCAAGAACAGCTGGCAACACACATCAAATGACTGCACAAGCAAACCTAGTAGCAATCGTGGGAGTGGGAACAGCAGAAGACAGGCATTACTGCACTTCTTAGCAAACATGGAAGTGTCATTACTGACCTGCATGAACAAACTCATTGTGTCAAACAACCGTAGAATGATGCTGCTCACACGCCCACTGGAAGGCGCGGGTCGCTGGCGTTCGTTTATATCCAGAGGAAATGGTGATGCTGTTGGTGATGAGCTGTGCTTGTGTGAGGGAGCAATGGTCCAGGATGGTTGCCAGGACTTGTTACATCCAGCGAAGTCATCATTACGGCCGAAAACTGCACGCGTGAATGCGGGGATGACACCTGGGGCGTCCGATGCCGTGTAGATTTGAAGACATCCCACTATCTGCATGAACAAACGCATCGTGTCAAACAACCGTAGAATGATGCTGTTCACACGCCCACTGGAAGGCGCGGGTCGCTGGCGTCCGTTAATATCCACAGGAAATGGTGATGCCGTTGGTGATGAGCTGTACTTGTGTGAGGGAGCAATGGTCCAGGATGGTTACCAGGATTTGTTACATCCAGCGAAGTCATCATTACGGCCGAAAACTGCAGGCGTGAATGCGGGGATGACACCTGGGGCGTCCGATGCCGTGTAGATTTGAAGACATCCCATTATCTGCATGAACAAACGCATCGTGTCAAACAACCGTAAAATGATGCTGTTCACACGCCCACTGGCTACAAAAAAAATTATAAAACCGCAAAAAGCTATACATAGCGTAAAACAAACACAAGATCATTGCGCCCGCTAGAACAGCTGCTGCGCACCGGCAGTTGTTGAAAATGGAAATAAAAAATTATGTATTTATTTTTACATGCTGCAGCCCCAAAAGGGGGCTATGTAGGATTGGGAATTTGATACAGTTGAAGACCATGAACAAATACAGCAACACATATATACAGAAAAAATGGTTAGAGATGATGATATTGAAGCATAGACAAACATTAGTTTAATGAAAGGGAACGATCGGCACCTGGTAGTGAATTCAAATATTCGATTGTCTGGGGAAAACGTGTGTTGAGTGTTTGTACTCGCATAAAAAGGTGTACATGATACCTCCTACTAGAAGAAGCTAAGTGGCGTTACTGGAGAGGCGACAAGACGAGTGAATAATGTCATGGAAAAATTAAAAACATTTCACGTACCGTTGTTCAGCGAGAGACGTTTGTTAAGGTGAAGACATGGCTGACGATGGCAAAAACTCATAGTCATAACCATGGTAGATAAATTTAATGGCTTTTTGGACGGCCTCAACTCTAGTTCGAGTTGCTTGTACTGATTACAGATTATGCTAGCAAAGTCCAGTATGGGGCGGATAACGTTTTGTAAAGTAGTAATTTAGTGTTGCGTAGAGAATTAGTGTACGGAAGAAATAGCCTAGTTTTTGTAGAAATTTGGTCGTAATAGAATTATAGAGCTTCGACCAGGGCAGGGTAAAGGGAAAAAGGAGACCGAGATACGTTTACAAACGGGTGGAGAGAATAATCCTTAAATTCGTCACAGCTGCAGGGATTGGAATTAGTTAATCGTAATGAAACATTTTGAGAACACCGCCCGGGAGCATGGAATGAACACCGCTGAAATCTGGGCCGGCTTGCACGATAAAGTCCGAGCTAAGTCCAGACTTAAATGGTGTCTTTAGAAAGACCAAGCTTATTTAAAACGGCTCGTGTTCCGAACGTCGAACGCTTCGGGTTCATGTTCACCAGAGTGACTTCCCAGAACGGCCTCAGCAACCACTTGGGGCATTTTTCCTTGTAACACAATCTTAAGCCGCAAAAAGCAATGGCAGGGATTTTACACAACGCAAAATTGACGGAATGTGTACATCTTACAGCAGGGACAGTGCCAGCGCATTCCTGTATTTCCCTAATTTCTCTACTTAGACACCTGGCGTCCTTGTGTCTTAACCAAGACAGCAAGTCGTAATCATAGGAGCGACGTATTCAAGTCAGGACTGAAGCCCAGTGTTGATTCCAGTCTTAAGCTGCCATGCTAGTGGCCTATTCTTTATACTCCAGTTAAGTCTGGACTTAGCTAAGACAGTCTTAAGATTGTTTTGTGCAAGCGGGCCCTGGTCTTTACTTTCGCAAACAACCTTTTGAACATCAACAAAAATCTAAAAAAAAAACATCATCGAACAAAGTTATCGCTTCTCCAAAATTTTTTCTGTTGTTCCGCGGGTTACATACAGGTGAAAAAACACGCTACAAAATTATATAGGCCACTCTACTGTCGATAAAGCAGATCTCGTGGGTTGCTTGCCGTGCAGAAAGAATCGATGCCAAGTTTGCAAACACATGCAAACAACGACGACCTCAAAGAGGACCTGACTCTGATTTTAAACACTCCATTCGCGGAACCTTGAATTGTGACTGCAGTAACGTGGTATACATGCTCGAGTGTTGCGAGTGCCAAATGCAATACATAGGGCACTCCTTTCGAGAACCGCTTCCGAATTCAATTCAACAACCATCGCGAGCATACTAAATCCCTCCCCCACCTTCCTTGTCCAAACACCTTCAGCAGAAAAGTCACGAATTCGACAAACTCAAGATTATCCTACTCCAGAGCGGCTTCCATAGCAAACGCGAACGGGACCAACGAGAATAACACTTTATTTTTAAATTTAATGCCCTACAGGCCAGTTTAATTGAGAGCCTTGATATTCTATCTCCACATCAAAGTTCATTAGCCCCTAAATTCCTCCCTCAAACTCACCCAAACAGCAAAGTCAAGCTTACTGTCACAAACCCGAAGGTATGTCAGCCTCCCCCACCATACGCACAATGAAGGCCACACAACTCCTGCTTTCGTTGTTTGAAGTCATAGCTATTGCCGTGCCTCCTTCCCTGTGGTGTCTTTCTTTCATTCTCCTTTTTTTTCACTTCCCAACTTCAGCTGCCTTTTTATGTTTCACTTTCTACCCCAACCACAAATACAATACCATTGTAGTTCCCTCCTGTTAAGCCCTATTTTCTTCGTTGCCTCTCCGCCACCTGTCTCTTATCCGCTCTTTGCCTTTAGAACCTGCCCGAATCGTTTACATTCTCACTCCTGATGAAGGCCAGCATCTGGTTGAAACGTCGAGTCCAATAAAATGTTCATTTAAATGAAGCGTACATTGAGCTCTCTCTCTTTCTCTCTCTCTCTTTATATATATATATATATATATATATATATATATAATGCCGCGAAACCTTCAAAACAGTATTTGTTGTTTTTTAACAGCCACCGGCCTACAGGCTTATCACTCTGATTCTGGACCGCGTATCAGTTCCGCAATCTTTGTTTGTTAATGCTCGATGTCGCGAGTCACACCTTTATCAGTTTTTTTGTAGCGCAAGATGCACCGAGATCTGTCTCGAAGGTTCCGGCCACTCGGGTGTCTTTCCACATATGTTCCAGCCCGTGCTGGTAGCTGTTTTCGACGTTATCTAGATTGTTCTGTGCAGCCTTTAAATTGAGCGTTGACGAGTGTGACGAGCATTCTTTGTCCGACGACCGACGAGCACGTTTGCTGCTATCGCCGCCGCCAGGTTGCTTAGTTCGTTTGGCGGGCGCAAGTCAGCCCAATGAAGAGTTTCTTCAGCTTAATCATCGACCCTTCATTTGTGTCGTCGACCTTGTCACCCGTACGTGACAATATATATATATATATATATATATATATATATATATATATATATATATATATATATATATATATCAACAGATTTCTGCTTAAGTTGAGGACAACCCAAGGGGTAAACTTAAGAGCTTCCTTAAGAGATTAAGAGATAGGAAGCGTGCAGAGTGGGTCAGAGAAGTAATTCAAGTTACCGACATTCTAGTGGAAATTAGGAAGAAGAAATGCGCATGGGCAGGACATGTAGTGCGAAGAGAGGATAACCGATGGTCGCTTAGGGTAACAAACTGGATTACAAGGGAAGGAAAGCATAGCAGGGGGCGGGAGAAAGGTGTGGCGGATGAGGTTAACACGTTCGCAGGGGCCAAGTGAATGCAGCTAGCACAGAACCGGGTTAAGTGGAGAAATATGGTCTAGGCCTTCGCCCTGCAGTGGGTATAGTCAGGCTGATGATATATATATATATATATATATATATATATATATATATATATATATATATATATATATGTATATATATATATATATATATATAAGCAGATCAATTGAGGGTAAATGAGGGTGCTCGTTATAATACATGAAGGAAAGAAGCCAACAGTCGGCGAGGCGAAGGAAAGCGTTGGGGATGGTACTTTTATGTATTTTTTTTTATGTTTGCTCAGATAATCGCAGAAATTAGTAATGTAAGCTGTTTAGGGGAAAGATAATTAAACACAAAGTAGAAGAAAAATAACGTGCCGATGGTGGGAACCGAGCCCACGACCTCCGAATATCGCGTCCGGTGCTCTTCCAACTGAGCTACATTGGCCGCTGTCCCCCCTGCTACTTGCTTGGGTATTTATGTTGTCTGTATACGAACCTTGAGACTGTTCACCAGCGCCACCCTCAGCCATAGCGGCGGACGTAGAACGTCCTTTGTTACCGCCAGCGTCACGTAGAACGTGATCAATAGCGAGGGCGAAAGCTGTGCTAGAACCCTCTTACGCTACCTATGGCCTCAAGACTGCCAGAACCGAGACCCCCGTAAGCTACAAGCAGATCAAATAAGGAGAAATGAGGGTGCTCGTTATAATACACGAAGGAAAGAAGGCTTCTTTCCAAGGGAGTGTTTGCGACAGGTGAGTTTGCTTTTATCTTTTTGCCGTAAGGCTACTGTTTAGGCATTTTTATATGCGGCACTATTGTGCCTCAGCCGTGTTATCTTGCTTTTCGGTTGACTGAAATATCACACATGTGCGGGCTTGGAATTTGCTTAATGTGGCCACATATCTCTAGAGGATATGGTGCTCACGATGCCTTGCACTACGAACAACTGTAAGCCAAAAAACAATTATTGCACTAACGCTGATGCGTTTTTTTTTCTCTTTTTTTTTCCCAGGAGGCGGCTGCGCGCCAGCCAGCCATCTCATGGAGGGACTGGAGCGCGTTAGGGCAGCAGCGTCGCACTTGTCGACGCGGTTGCCAAATCCATTTGACAGTGACCGCGGGCGCCACACAGTCACCCAAACAGGATGCTCAGCGAGCGTCGCAACGTTGTTCGGTACAATGCAAGCGGGGCCGCTTGAACTGTCCATTATAACACCAGATGGTTTATACGAATTTAATGTAATGCCCTTTGTATTATGCAACGCTCCCGCGACGTTCGAGCGATTTATGGACACTATCCTTCGTGGCTTCGAATGGGAAATATGCATGTGTTACCTTGATGATGTTATCATTTTTGGAAAGACCTTCCAAGAGCACAAACAGAGGCTCCATAAAGTTCTTGAATGCATTGGCAAAATGGGCCTCATTTTGAATTCGAAGAAGTGCCATTTTGCAGAGCGACAAACTTTAGTTCTTGGGTTCCTCGTCAACGAGGATGGTATCAGGCCGGATCCACAGAAGATTGCCGCAGTACGCGACTTCGAAACTCCACGCACCCTGAAAAGTCTTCGGAGCGTTCTTGGCCTCTCTTCTTATTTTCGTCGCTTCTTTGCTGGTTTTGCGCAACTTGCCCGCCCCCTTACTGCTCTACTGCACAAGGATTCGCAATTTGTGTGGACCCTAGAGTTCGAATCCTCTTTCAATCGGCTCACGTATTCTCTAACTTCACTACCACTGCTGCGCCACTTCGACCCTTCTGCTGTTACTAAGGTCAACACTGACGCCTATGGCGTCGGTCTTGCGGCGGTGCTTGCGCAGCTGCATAGTGGGGCCGAACACGTTGTTGCATATGCCAGCCGCACATTGACAAAATGTGAACGAAACTACACAGTTAGCGAATTGGAGTGCCTCGCAGTTGTGTTCGCTGTGCACAAGTTCCGACCATACCCATATGGACGCAACTTCACCATAGTTACTGACCACCATTCGCTAAGCTGGCTCATCGGACTTCGCGGTCCATCTGGCCGTCTGGCGCGCTGGGTATTACGCCTACAAGAATACAACTTTGGTGTCGCGTACAAGAGTCGACGACATCACAGTTATGCAGACTGCTTCTCACGGCACCCATTGCCGACTTCCGTTAACGACGGAGACGGTTTCGACGGGTGTTTAACCTCAATCGCGTCGACGTTTCCTAGTATGGCGACCTTTAGGCAAGGACAACGCAACGACTAGTCACTACAGCCTATTATATAAGAGGCACAAGGAAGATCCGAGTCAACGCAGTTTACTATCGAAGATGGTGATTTGTTCAAGAACTACTCAGTTGACGCTGCTGCCCTTCCTTTTGGTCGACCCAAAAAGTCTCCGTGCACAAGTTTTTCATGCCATGCATGATGATATTACCTCTGGACATTTAGGCTCCTGTCGTACCCTGCACCGAATTCGCCAGCATTTGTATTGGTTACAAATTTATAAGACTACCAAGCAATATGTTGCGACATGTGAAAAATGCCAACGACTTACGGCACGCACCACCACGCTGGCCGGACCTTTACAACCCGTCAAACCACCTACCTCACCTTTTGAAAAGATTGCAATTGACCTGCTCGGTCCTTTTCCAAAGACTGTGGAGGGCTGCCGCTGGGTTATCGTCTGCCTTGACTATGTTACCAGATACGCGGAGACCTCTGCTCTCACTACCGTAAAAGCTGCTGATGTTTCGTCGCTTCTGCATTCCGTTATTCTTCGCCACGGCGCACCCCGCGTTATTGTAAGTGATCGTGGCCGGCAACTCACTGCTGATGTCGTGGAAGAAATGCTCCCACTTCGTGGTTCACACTACCGAAACTCGACACCGTATCATCAGCAGACCTACGGTCTCACCGAGCGCACCAAGCGCACCTTGACAACCATGCTTTCCATGTACGTCTAGATTGACCATCGCAACTGGGATCCAGAGCTACTGTATGTGACGTACGCTTATAACACTGCAAATCATGAAGTTACCGGCTATTCTCCTTTCTATTTACTCTATGCAAGAACTCCCCACGTTTTCTTAGACAGCATCTTCCCATTTTCTCCCAACGACGATTCGTCCGTTTCCCAGATACTATGCCTTGCCGAAGAAGCCCGTCGTGTAGCCCGCTTACACACACTGGCTTCTCAAAGCCGCTCGAAAGAACACTAGGATTTGCATCATCGTTCTGTTGCTTAGTACCCTGGAGACTACGTCTGGCTTTGGACGCCTATTCGCAAGCGAGGATTATATGAGAAGTTTCTCTGCAAGTGCGATGGCCCCTTCGTCGCGTTGGACCAACTGAATGACGTGAATTACGTTATCGCCAAAGTTACGGCAGATAACCGCCGAACCCACAAGACACAAGTTGTTCACGTGGCTCGCATGAAGCGCTGCCAGCTTTCATCTACCTAATTTTCTCGAGGGCGTGCATCGTTTTCCCGGCGTGAATTGCTACGTCGCGTAGCGGCGCACTGAGAAGCAGCAGAAGAAGAAGCGGAGGAAGCCAGGCAAGCGCAGACTGTTCCGGGGTTTTCTGAGCCGTGTGCGTCCGTCCTTCATACGAAGTTCACCTGTATTAAAACCATTTTATCCGTTACAATATGGCGCCGGAAGAGGAGCCCGTCAGGTTGGAAGGTGTCCCACATGTTACTGGGGATGAACAAAGGGCGATTCCTAGTAGCTCCAGGACGAATGAAGCGGCTGGGCTAAAGCCAAAAGGACGCTCAGTTGCGGATGTGTCGAGAAGCGACCGGAAAGTCCCATGTTGCAAGATATATCACACAGCAACATGGAATGTAAGCTCTATGACGCAAAGTAAACTGTATGTCGTCAAGCAAAAAATGGACAGATTGAAAATAGATATCTTGGCTATCAGCGAGCTCAAGTGGACAGGAAGGGAGAATTAAATTCTGGCGACCATTATGTATTTTATTGTGAGCACGAATCCAGAAGAAATGGGGTCGCTCTCATAGTAAACAGAAGAATGGGAAAAGCAGTGCTAAGATACAACCCCAAAAATGACCGAATGATTTCACTTCGGATCCAAGGTCACCCTTTCAACATAACCGTTATCCAAATCTATGCACCGACCCCTACTGCTGAAGAAGCTGACGTTGAGAGATTTTACGTGGACCTACAATGCCTTTCAGACCGCACCCCATCATCAGACGTAGTTTTTCTCATAGGAGACTGGAATGCTAAGGTCGGGAGTGAAGAAATATCCGGAATTATAGGCAAGTTCAGTCTTGGAGAGCCAAATGAAGCTGGGCAGAGGCTAGTAGAGTTTTGTCAAGAAAACAACCTGACCATAGCGAATACTCATTTTCAACAGCACAAGAGGCGCCTGTACACATGGACTTCACCGGACGGTCTATACAGGAATCAGATCGATTATATTCTTTGCCGGCAGAGCTGGAGAGGCGCTATACAAGCAGTAAAAACAAGGCCTGGGGCTGATTGCGGCACCCATCATCAGCTTCTTGTTGCCAAATGTAGGCTTCGATTGAGGAAAACGCTGAAAACTAGAAGGCCTTTCAGGTATGATCTGGACAAAAATTTTATCAGAATATGCTGTGGGAGTGAGGATTGAATTTCAAGAATTACGTCTAGAAGACAGAGAGCCTGAATGAGATGTGGACTGATGTTCATGATATAATACAAGAAGTTGCTACTAAGGTAGTTCCAAAGCAAAAGAAAAGCAAGAAAGCAAACTGGTTATCTGAAGAAGCTTTGCAAATAGCTGAGGATAGGAGGATGGCAAACGTTATGGGGGAAAGAGAAAGATACAAGGTTCTCAATGCGGATTTTGAGAAAATAGCAAGAAGAGATAAGAATGCCTTCCTGAACATACAGTGCCAAGCAGTTGAGGGCAACAGCCAATTGAGGAACACAACAGCTTTGTATAAGACAATCAAAGTATCAAAGGAAGCTTCTGTGCTAAGCTGGGCATGATAAAGGACAAACGAGGCAGGGACCTCAGAGATAAAGAAGCGGTTGCAGGAATACACAGAGGAACTCTACAAGAAGGACCTGGATGTGCAAACCCAACATAAGACGGTTGTGAGTACTGATCTCGAGCCGGGCATCCTGAAGAGTGAAATTGAATGGGCCTTAGCCAGCCTTGCTAAGAACAAAGCTAGTGGAATTGATGGCATTCCATCTGAGTTGCTTCAAAACCTCAACCATGAAGACGCTATTAACGTTCTGTATACATTTTGTCAGAAAATTTGGACAACCCTGCAGTGGCCACAGGTTTGGAGGAGGTCAGTTCAGTCCCCATTACAAAGAAAGACAGTGCCAAAGATTGTTTCAACTACCGCACGATCGCGCTTATTTCGCATGCTAGCAAGGTGATGTTGAAAATTCTCCAGCGTAGGCTGCAGCAGTATGTGGATCGGGAGCTTCCGAACGTGCAAGCTAGGTTTTGCAAGGCCAGAGGAACTAGAGACCAAATTGACAACCTTTGCTGGATCATGCAAAAAGCAACAGAGTTGCAGAAACCCATCCACTTCTGCTTTATTCATTATGCGAAAGTGTTTGACTGCATAGATCACAGCAGAGTGTCGCACGCTCTCCAAGAGATGGGAGTTCCAATTCACCTCATCTCTCTACCCAGGAACCTGTATGAAGGGCAAGAGGCCACAGTCAGAACTGGGCATGGTCTTACTGATTGGTTTCCGATTGATAAAGAAGTGCGACAAGGCTGTATGCTGTCGCCGTGCCTATTTAACCTATATGCGGAGTAAATCATGAGGAAGGCCGGTCTGGACGAGTCTTCAGTTGGAGTGAAGATTGCTGGGAAACGTATTAACAACCTTAGATATGCGGATGATACCACTTTATTGGCAGAAAGTAAAGTGGAACTCAAGAAACTTCTGATGCGCGTACAAGAAGAGAGTGAGAAGTTTGGGCTTAAACTGAACAATAAAAAGACAAAAATCATGGCGTCTTGCCCTATCAAGTCCTAGAGCATCAAGGGACCTCAGCATGTCAAGCTCCTCGCATACAAATCACTAGTTAGATCAAAATTAGAATATGCATCTCCCATCTCTTCTCCGAAACAAGCATATCTGCGTAATTCAATTGAAGCAGTTCAAAACCGAGCAACTAGATTCATTCATTCATCGTATTCTTTTGATATCAGTATATCATCCTTAAAATCACAGTCCAACCTATCTACCCCTGGTCATCGTCGCTACATTGCTAGTTTATGTTTGTTTCACAGGTTTTTTACTCCGAGCTACGACAGGAACCTTACATCTGCGCACCCCCACCACGTATCTCCCTCCGCACCGGTCATCAGCAGGTGTCCCGACCTCGCGCCCGCACCACTACATTTTCTTCATCATTCTTCCCCCGGACTGCCAACGACTGGAACGGCCTTCCCCGAGAACTTGCTGCTATCACATGCCCATCTTTATTTCTTGAACGAATCACACTTGTACTTGCGCAGTGAAAATCTTGTATTTGTATAACATACTTACACATATATGTTACCTATTCTGTTTTTCATTTCTGTGCGCCCCACCCCTTATGTAATACCCGCTTATGAGGGTCTTTAAGGAATTAAAGTGAAGTGAAGTGAAGTGGAAGCTGTGACAGATTTTCTCTTCTTGGGATCCAGATTACCCCGGAAGGAAACTGCACCCATCAAATAAGGAGATGCATGCTTCTGTGAAAGAGAGCCATGGCTAGCCTTGACCACCTAGTAAAGAGCAGAGACTTTACACTGCCAACCAAGATCCGTATAACTTGTGCTAAGGTATTTCCAGTTGTGATGTATGGATGCGAGAGTTGGACTGTGAAGGAGGCTGACCGCCGAAGAATTGACGCGTTTGAATTGTGGTGCTGGCGGAGACTCTTGAGAGTTCCCTGGATGGCCAGAAGATCAAATCAGTCGATATTGACGACCATAAACCCTGACTGCTCATTGGAGGGTCAAATTCTAAAGTTAAAGCTCAGCTACTTTGGTCATCTGATGAGAGGAGAGGAGTCGCTGGAGAAAGATTTGATGTTGGGAAAGGTTGAGGGTCACCGGAGAAGGGGTAGGCAGCGAACGCGATGGTTAGATGGCATCCTCGAGGCGCTGCAGATGAAGTTATGTGATGTTAGGAAGATAGTGAGAGACCGGAAAGCATTGCGTGATATGGTGATTGGGTCGCAAAGAGTCGGACACGACTGAATGACTGAACTGAACTGATCATTGTTTCCATCATCTTCCTTTCCAAATCACAACTTGCTATGTCGGTTTGTTTCCGGTTTGTTTACCCCTGTGCAAGGTAGCAAACCGGTTTCTTTTCCGGGTTAACCTCCCTGCCATTCCTCCTCCTCCTCATCCTCCTCCATGTCGCCGACTACCTTTTTTCCCTTTTTATATCCTAAAGTTCTATAGACCATCCTTATCGCCATTGTCTTTTCTCCCTCAAACCTATATCAATCTACTCTTTGGCTGCTCGTTTGTGGCATGTCTCCATAAGGCTTTCTTTCGAAGGGTTGAAAGAAGTCGCATTTGGGCTCGTTCTCTGCGCTGTTTCAGCGCCACGGTAGATTTCACTTGAGGCTGCCAGGACGATTTGCTGGGAAGAACTTAATAGTAATTTGGTAATCTCTAGTTTCTTTCAGCCACTAGATGGTGCTGTATGTCCAGTCAAAGAGCGCCACGGAATTCTTTCATTAGAGGACGATGAATCCCATAGGAAACTTACCGAAGGAATCACTGCTCTGAACATGAATCGCGCGAAAAAAACAGGAATGTCTCTAGTTGATTTTATAGCCACGAACCGTAGCTCTGCAGCCAAAGGTGTTTAGCTTATATATACGAAACAACCTGCTAACGTTACTTTTAGATTTCGAAGTACCGATTCACAATATTGTTTGTAAGTTGCGCTCATGCTTTAGCCGACGCTATCGAAGCGGGGAAGGGGACCGACTCTACTTCGCGAGTCGTTGTGAGATTAGGAGATGGTTGGTTCTTGTTTGTGCGGTGATCAGCATGTGATCATGCTGATCTGATCTGATCTGATCATGCTGATCTGATCTGATCTGATCATGCTGATCTCACCATAATCACATGCTGAGAGCAGCATGTGCTCATGCTGTTCTGATAGCGTTTGCTGATAAATCATATGCCCTCTTTTGCATATATATATATATATATATATATATATATATATATATATATATATATATATATATATATATATATATATATATATATCATCAGCCTGACTATACCCACTGCAGGGCGAAGGCCTAGACCATATTTCTCCACTTAACCCGGTTCTGTGCTAGCTGCATTCACTTGGCCCCTGCGAACGTGTTAACCTCATCCGCCACACCTTTCTCCCGCCCCCTGCTATGCTTTCCTTCCCTTGTAATCCAGTTTGTTACCCTAAGCGACCATCGGTTATCCTCTCTTCGCACTACATGTCCTGCCCATGCGCCCATTCTTCCTAATTTCCACTAGAATGTCGGTAACTTGAATTACTTCTCTGACCCACTCTGCACGCTTCCTATCTCTTAATCTCTTAAGGAAGCTCTTAATTTTACCCCTTGGGTTGTCCTCAACTTAAGCAGAAATCTGTTGATATATATATATACATATATATATATATATATATATATATATATATATATATATATATATATATATATATATATATATATATATATCAACAGATTTCTGCTTAAGTTGAGGACAACCCAAGGGGTAAAATTAAGAGCTTCCTTAAGAGATTAAGAGATAGGAAGCGTGGAGAGTGGGTCAGAGAAGTAATTCAAGTTACCGACATTCTAGTGGAAATTAGGAAGAAGAAATGCGCATGGGCAGGACATGTAGTGCGAAGAGAGGATAACCGATGGTCGCTTAGGGTAACAAACTGGATTACAAGGGAAGGAAAGCATAGCAGGGGGCGGGAGAAAGGTGTGGCGGATGAGGTTAACACGTTCGCAGGGGCCAAGTGAATGCAGCTAGCACAGAACCGGGTTAAGTGGAGAAATATGGTCTAGGCCTTCGCCCTGCAGTGGGTATAGTCAGGCTGATGATATATATATATATATATATATATAAGCAGATCAATTCAGGGTAAATGAGGGTGCTCGTTATAATACATGAAGGAAAGAAGCCAACAGTCGGCGAGGCGAAGGAAAGCGTTGGGGATGGTACTTTTATGTATTTTTTTTATGTTTGCTCAGATAATCGCAGAAATTAGTAATGTAAGCTGTTTAGGGGAAAGATAATTAAACACAAAGTAGAAGAAAAATAACGTGCCGATGGTGGGAACCGAGCCCACGACCTCCGAATATCGCGTCCGGTGCTCTTCCAACTGAGCTACATTGGCCGCTGTCCCCCCTGCTACTTGCTTGGGTATTTATGTTGTCTGTATACGAACCTTGAGACTGTTCACCAGCGCCACCCTCAGCCATAGCGGCGGACGTAGAACGTCCTTTGTTACCGCCAGCGTCACGTAGAACGTGATCAATAGCGAGGTCGAAAGCTGTGCTAGAACCCTCTTACGCTACCTATGGCCTCAAGACTGCCAGAACCGAGACCCCTGTAAGCTACATGCAGATCAAATAAGGAGAAATGAGGGTGCTCGTTATAATACACGAAGGAAAGAAGGCTTCTTTCCAAGGGAGTGTTTGCGACAGGTGAGTTTGCTTTTATCTTTTTGCCGTAAGGCTACTGTTTAGGCATTTTTATATGCGGCACTATTGTGCCTCAGCCGTGTTATCTTGCTTTTCGGTTGACTGAAATATCACACATGTGCGGGCTTGGAATTTGCTTAATGTGGCCACATATCTCTAGAGGATATGGTGCTCACGATGCCTTGCACTACGAACAACTGTAAGCCAAAAAACAATTATAGCACTAACGCTGATGCGCTTTTTTTTTCTCTTTTTTTTTTCCCAGGAGGCGGCTGCGCGCCAGCCAGCCATCTCATGGAGGGACTGGAGCGCGTTAGGGCAGCAGCGTCGCACTTGTCGACGCGGTTGCCAAATCCATTTGACAGTGACCGCGGGCGCCACACAGTCACCCAAACAGGATGCTCAGCGAGCGTCGCAACGTTGTTCGGTACAATGCAAGCGGAGCCGCTTGAACTGTCCATTATAGCACCAGATGGTTTATACGAATTTAATGTAATGCCCTTTGTATTATGCAACGCTCCCGCGACGTTCGAGCGATTTATGGACACTATCCTTCGTGGCTTCGAATGGGAAATATGCATGTGTTACCTTGATGATGTTATCATTTTTGGAAAGACCTTCCAAGAGCACAAACAGAGGCTCCATAAAGTTCTTGAATGCATTGGCAAAATGGGCCTCATTTTGAATTCGAAGAAGTGCCATTTTGCAGAGCGACAAACTTTAGTTCTTGGGTTCCTCGTCAACGAGGATGGTATCAGGCCGGATCCACAGAAGATTGCCGCAGTACGCGACTTCGAAACTCCACGCACCCTGAAAAGTCTTCGGAGCGTTCTTGGCCTCTCTTCTTATTTTCGTCGCTTCTTTGCTGGTTTTGCGCAACTTGCCCGCCCCCTTACTGCTCTACTGCACAAGGATTCGCAATTTGTGTGGACCCTAGAGTTCGAATCCTCTTTCAATCGGCTCACGTATTCTCTAACTTCACTACCACTGCTGCGCCACTTCGACCCTTCTGCTGTTACTAAGGTCAACACTGACGCCTATGGCGTCGGTCTTGCGGCGGTGCTTGCGCAGCTGCATAGTGGGGCCGAACACGTTGTTGCATATGCCAGCCGCACATTGACAAAATGTGAACGAAACTACACAGTTAGCGAATTGGAGTGCCTCGCAGTTGTGTTCGCTGTGCACAAGTTCCGACCATACCCATATGGACGCAACTTCACCATAGTTACTGACCACCATTCGCTAAGCTGGCTCATCGGACTTCGCGGTCCATCTGGCCGTCTGGCGCGCTGGGTATTATGCCTACAAGAATACAACTTTGGTGTCGCGTACAAGAGTCGACGACATCACAGTTATGCAGACTGCTTCTCACGGCACCCATTGCCGACTTCCGTTAACGACGGAGACGGTTTCGACGGGTGTTTAACCTCAATCGCGTCGACGTTTCCTAGTATGGCGACCTTTAGGCAAGGACAACGCAACGACTAGTCACTACAGCCTATTATATAAGAGGCACAAGGAAGATCCGAGTCAACGCAGTTTACTATCGAAGATGGTGATTTGTTCAAGAACTACTCAGTTGACGCTGCTGCCCTTCCTTTTGGTCGACCCAAAAAGTCTCCGTGCACAAGTTTTTCATGCCATGCATGATGATATTACCTCTGGACATTTAGGCTCCTGTCGTACCCTGCACCGAATTCGCCAGCATTTGTATTGGTTACAAATTTATAAGACTACCAAGCAATATGTTGCGACATGTGAAAAATGCCAACGACTTACGGCACGCACCACCACGCTGGCCGGACCTTTACAACCCGTCAAACCACCTACCTCACCTTTTGAAAAGATTGCAATTGACCTGCTCGGTCCTTTTCCAAAGACTGTGGAGGGCTGCCGCTGGGTTATCGTCTGCCTTGACTATGTTACCAGATACGCGGAGACCTCTGCTCTCACTACCGTAAAAGCTGCTGATGTTTCGTCGCTTCTGCATTCCGTTATTCTTCGCCACGGCGCACCCCGCGTTATTGTAAGTGATCGTGGCCGGCAACTCACTGCTGATGTCGTGGAAGAAATGCTCCCACTTCGTGGTTCACACTACCGAAACTCGACACCGTATCATCAGCAGACCTACAGTCTCACCGAGCGCACCAAGCGCACCTTGACAACCATGCTTTCCATGTACGTCTAGATTGACCATCGCAACTGGGATCCAGAGCTACTGTATGTGACGTACGCTTATAACACTGCAAATCGTGAAGTTACCGGCTATTCTCCTTTCTATTTACTCTATGCAAGAACTCCCCACGTTTTCTTAGACAGCATCTTCCCATTTTCTCCCAACGACGATTCGTCCGTTTCCCAGATACTATGCCTTGCCGAAGAAGCCCGTCGTGTAGCCCGCTTACACACACTGGCTTCTCAAAGCCGCTCGAAAGAACACTAGGATTTGCATCATCGTTCTGTTGCTTAGTACCGTGGAGACTACGTCTGGCTTTGGACGCCTATTCGCAAGCGAGGATTATATGAGAAGTTTCTCTGCAAGTGCGATGGCCCCTTCGTCGCGTTGGACCAACTGAATGACGTGAATTACGTTATCGCCAAAGTTACGGCAGATAACCGCCGAACCCACAAGACACAAGTTGTTCACGTGGCTCGCATGAAGCGCTGCCAGCTTTCATCTACCTAATTTTCTCGAGGGCGAGCATCGTTTTCCCGGCGTGAATTGCTACGTCGCGTAGCGGCGCACTGAGAAGCAGCAGAAGAAGAAGCGGAGGAAGCCAGGCAAGCGCAGACTGTTCCGGGGTTTTCTGAGCCGTGTGCGTCCGTCCTTCATACGAAGTTCACCTGTATTAAAACAATTTTATCCGTTACAATATGGCGCCGGAAGAGGAGCCCGTCAGGTTGGAAGGTGTCCCACATGTTACTGGGGATGAACAAAGGGCGATTCCTAGTAGCTCCAGGACGAATGAAGCGGCTGGGCTAAAGCCAAAAGGACGCTCAGTTGCGGATGTGTCGAGAAGCGACCGGAAAGTCCCATGTTGCAAGATATATCACACAGCAACATGGAATGTAAGCTCTATGACGCAAAGTAAACTGTATGTCGCCAAGCAAAAAATGGACAGATTGAAAATAGATATCTTGGCTATCAGCGAGCTCAAGTGGACAGGAAGGGAGAATTAAATTCTGGCGACCATTATGTATTTTATTGTGGGCACGAATCCAGAAGAAATGGGGTCGCTCTCATAGTAAACAGAAGAATGGGAAAAGCAGTGCTAAGATACAACCCCAAAAATGACCGAATGATTTCACTTCGGATCCAAGGTCACCCTTTCAACATAACCGTTATCCAAATCTATGCACCGACCCCTACTGCTGAAGAAGCTGACGTTGAGAGATTTTATGTGGACCTACAATGCCTTTCAGACCGCACCCCATCATCAGACGTAGTTTTTCTCATAGGAGACTGGAATGCTAAGGTCGGGAGTGAAGAAATATCCGGAATTATAGGCAAGTTCAGTCTTGGAGAGCCAAATGAAGCTGGGCAGAGGCTAGTAGAGTTTTGTCAAGAAAACAACCTGACCATAGCGAATACTCATTTTCAACAGCACAAGAGGCGCCTGTACACATGGACTTCACCGGACGGTCTATACAGGAATCAGATCGATTATATTCTTTGCCGGCAGAGCTGGAGAGGCGCTATACAAGCAGTAAAAACAAGGCCTGGGGCTGATTGCGGCACCCATCATCAGCTTCTTGTTGCCAAATGTAGGCTTCGATTGAGGAAAACGCTGAAAACTAGAAGGCCTTTCAGGTATGATCTGGACAAAAATTTTATCAGAATATGCTGTGGGAGTGAGGATTGAATTTCAAGAATTACGTCTAGAAGACAGAGAGCCTGAATGAGATGTGGACTGATGTTCATGATATAATACAAGAAGTTGCTACTAAGGTAGTTCCAAAGCAAAAGAAAAGCAAGAAAGCAAACTGGTTATCTGAAGAAGCTTTGCAAATAGCTGAGGATAGGAGGATGGCAAACGTTATGGGGGAAAGAGAAAGATACAAGGTTCTCAATGCGGATTTTGAGAAAATAGCAAGAAGAGATAAGAATGCCTTCCTGAACATACAGTGCCAAGCAGTTGAGGGCAACAGCCAATTGAGGAACACAACAGCTTTGTATAAGACAATCAAAGTATCAAAGGAAGCTTCTGTGCTAAGCTGGGCATGATAAAGGACAAACGAGGCAGGGACCTCAGAGATAAAGAAGCGGTTGCAGGAATACACAGAGGAACTCTACAAGAAGGACCTGGATGTGCAAACCCAACATAAGACGGTTGTGAGTACTGATCTCGAGCCGGGCATCCTGAAGAGTGAAATTGAATGGGCCTTAGCCAGCCTTGCTAAGAACAAAGCTAGTGGAATTGATGGCATTCCATCTGAGTTGCTTCAAAACCTCAACCATGAAGACGCTATTAACGTTCTGTATACATTTTGTCAGAAAATTTGGACAACCCTGCAGTGGCCACAGGTTTGGAGGAGGTCAGTTCAGTCCCCATTACAAAGAAAGACAGTGCCAAAGATTGTTTCAACTACCGCACGATCGCGCTTATTTCGCATGCTAGCAAGGTGATGTTGAAAATTCTCCAGCGTAGGCTGCAGCAGTATGTGGATCGGGAGCTTCCGAACGTGCAAGCTAGGTTTTGCAAGGCCAGAGGAACTAGAGACCAAATTGACAACCTTTGCTGGATCATGCAAAAAGCAACAGAGTTGCAGAAACCCATCCACTTCTGCTTTATTCATTATGCGAAAGTGTTTGACTGCATAGATCACAGCAGAGTGTCGCACGCTCTCCAAGAGATGGGAGTTTAAATTCACCTCATCTCTCTACCCAGGAACCTGTATGAAGGGCAAGAGGCCACAGTCAGAACTGGGCATGGTCTTACTGATTGGTTTCCGATTGAGAAAGAAGTGCGACAAGGCTGTATGCTGTCGCCGTGCCTATTTAACCTATATGCGGAGTAAATCATGAGGAAGGCCGGTCTGGACGAGTCTTCAGTTGGAGTGAAGATTGCTGGGAAACGTATTAACAACCTTAGATATGCGGATGATACCACTTTATTGGCAGAAAGTAAAGTGGAACTCAAGAAACTTCTGATGCGCGTACAAGAAGAGAGTGAGAAGTTTGGGCTTAAACTGAACAATAAAAAGACAAAAATCATGGCGTCTTGCCCTATCAAGTCCTAGAGCATCAAGGGACCTCAGCATGTCAAGCTCCTCGCATACAAATCACTAGTTAGATCAAAATTAGAATATGCACCTCCCATCTCTTCTCCGAAACAAGCATATCTGCGTAATTCAATTGAAGCAGTTCAAAACCGAGCAACTAGATTCATTCATTCATCGTATTCTTTTGATATCAGTATATCATCCTTAAAATCACAGTCCAACCTATCTACCCTTGGTCATCGTCGCTACATTGCTAGTTTATGTTTGTTTCACAGGTTTTTTACTCCGAGCTACGACAGGAACCTTACATCTGCGCACCCCCACCACGTATCTCCCTCCGCACCGGTCATCAGCAGGTGTCCCGACCTCGCGCCCGCACCACTACATTTTCTTCATCATTCTTCCCCCGGACTGCCAACGACTGGAACGGCCTTCCCCGAGAACTTGCTGCTATCACATGCCCATCTTTATTTCTTGAACGAATCACACTTGTACTTGCGCAGTGAAAATCTTGTATTTGTATAACATACTTACACATATATGTTACCTATTCTGTTTTTCATTTCTGTGCGCCCCACCCCTTATGTAATACCCGCTTATGAGGGTCTTTAAGGAATTAAAGTGAAGTGAAGTGAAGTGGAAGCTGTGACAGATTTTCTCTTCTTGGGATCCAGATTACCCCGGAAGGAAACTGCACCCATCAAATAAGGAGATGCATGCTTCTGTGAAAGAGAGCCATGGCTAGCCTTGACCACCTAGTAAAGAGCAGATACTTTACACTGCCAACCAAGATCCGTATAACTTGTGCTAAGGTATTTCCAGTTGTGATGTATGGATGCGAGAGTTGGACTGTGAAGGAGGCTGACCGCCGAAGAATTGACGCGTTTGAATTGTGGTGCTGGCGGAGACTCTTGAGAGTTCCCTGGATGGCCAGAAGATCAAATCAGTCGATATTGACGACCATAAACCCTGACTGCTCATTGGAGGGTCAAATTCTAAAGTTAAAGCTCAGCTACTTTGGTCATCTGATGAGAGGAGTCGCTGGAGAAAGATTTGATGTTGGGAAAGGTTGAGGGTCACCGGAGAAGGGGTAGGCAGCGAACGCGATGGTTAGATGGCATCCTCGAGGCGCTGCAGATGAAGTTATGTGATGTTATGAAGATAGTGAGAGACCGGAAAGCATTGCGTGATATGGTGATTGGGTCGCAAAGAGTCGGACACGACTGAATGACTGAACTGAACTGATCATTGTTTCCATCATCTTCCTTTCCAAATCACAACTTGCTATGTCGGTTTGTTTCCGGTTTGTTTACCCCTGTGCAAGGTAGCAAACCGGTTTCTTTTCCGGGTTAACCTCCCTGCCATTCCTCCTCCTCCTCTTCCTCCTCCATGTCGCCGACTACCTTTTTTCCCTTTTTATATCCTAAAGTTCTATAGACCATCCTTATCGCCATTGTCTTTTCTCCCTCAAACCTATATCAATCTACTCTTTGGCTGCTCGTTTGTGGCATGTCTCCATAAGGCTTTCTTTCGAAGGGTTGAAAGAAGTCGCATTTGGGCTCGTCCTCTGCGCTGTTTCAGCGCCACGGTAGATTTCACTTGAGGCTGCCAGGACGATTTGCTGGGAAGAACTTAATAGTAATTTGGTAATCTCTAGTTTCTTTCAGCCACTAGATGGTGCTGTATGTCCAGTCAAAGAGCGCCACGGAATTCTTTCATTAGAGGACGATGAATCCCATAGGAAACTTACCGAAGGAATCACTGCTCTGAACATGAATCGCGCGAAAAAAACAGGAATGTCTCTAGTTGCTTTTATAGCCACGAACCGTAGCTCTGCAGCCAAAGGTGTTTAGCTTATATATACGAAACAATCTGCTAACGTTACTTTTAGATTTCGAAGTACCGATTCACAATATTGTTTGTAAGTTGCGCTCATGCTTTAGCCGACGCTATCGAAGCGGGGAAGGGGACCGACTCTACTTCGCGAGTCGTTGTGAGATTAGGAGATGGTTAGTTCTTGTTTGTGCGGTGATCAGCATGTGATCATGCTGATCTGATCTGATCTGATCATGCTGATCTCACCATAATCACATGCTGAGAGCAGCATGTGCTCATGCTGTTCTGATAGCGTTTGCTGATAAATCATATGCCCTCTTTTTGCATTTCCGAGGTTGCCGGAAGGGAAACGGTGAAAATCGAGCATGTTCGAATTTTTTTGTTGTACTTTCGTAACAATTTATTTCCATAAACTAAGCGATACCATTACTACCCTATTGCAAAAACCAGCGTCTCCAGTGCGAAACCAGTAAGATTTTCGCGCTGGTTTTGCACTGGATCTGCTGGGCACGCTGGAGGTCTGCGATATTCACTGGAGCACTAACGGGAAGACATGGCTGCACTGGTGCGATGGAAGAAAAACGCTTGGATTAGCCTTTTGACGCTGGGTGTGTCACTGGCATCCGCGATGCACTGGGAGAAGCGCTGTATGTGCGCTGGGGCCGCACTGGTCCCAGCGTCCCAGTATAGCCGGTGCGGCCTGCGGCGTCAGCCGGAGTAGCATCCCTCAGGGGCCAACAAGGCAACAGCGTACTTTCGATCGACCATCGGGGGGCATATGAAAAATATGGTTCAAGCAAGCGCTTTTTGCTGCGAAGTCGTTGCGCATTTGTAAGAAAACAAAGGCAGTATCTTTTTTCTAGAGTTTCCATGTTTCCATAGGTCGTTTCGAGCGTTTCGATAGAGGCAACGACCGCCGCGCCTCGATCTCATGACACACTGCCGATTAACGCACAACTAAAGCTGGAATTGAATAATGGGGGCTACAATGCATAACCAACTTCACAGCTGATCTTAAGGGCACTCTAACACAATGATTACTGCTGCAATGTTCAATGCGGGCTCAATCGCAGGCGAGCGTAGCCTGCACCACGGCCCAGTATAAACAGCAGAAAGAAAAACTAAAACCAGGAAGAGAGTAGTTTACCGAGCGATGGGCCCATGAGAGAAAAAGCAACAACATACAGCGCTTGTAATACATAATGTTTGGCGTGTTTCTCAAGCTTTTGCGCTCCTTCTTACTCTGTGTACCAAGCAGCCGAGCCCTCGGTCATCGCAACGCTTCCCGCAATGTTTACATACAAATAAGGTTTAGTTACAAGTAATTAGGGTCACCGCTGCGACGCTTGCCGGTATTGAAGCTTGGTCGCACTTTTTTCCTTGAAGGCTTCTACTAAAGCTCCGTGTATAGCGATAATTACACCCACGGTAGCAGAGCACCACCCAAGAGCCGGCGTTGGTAAATTTGCCAGCGATGTCAAACTCCACATGTTAAAATGATTCCAGTGCACAAAATAGTGCGCGTAGGCACCTAGAACATTAGTTGCAAGTCGTGAGAGCAGACAGAAAGCTAAAATGATTAAGAAGTTGCAATTGTTAGAGCGGTAGCTATGGCCTGTAGACTGCGAAACATGAAGCCCAACCTTAGAAATGTGTGTTATGGCATAAAATGCAGAAATGTTTCAAGAAAATCCAATTCTCGGCGTGGCCGAGTGGTTAGTGTGCTGAGCTAGGGATTGAGATGCGCCTGGGGAACTGAGGTCGAGGCGCGCTTGGTGCGCTACTTTTTTTAGGTTTTTTTCATCTACCTAACTTGTTTCGTTACTTTTTACTTTTTAATTTTTATCCCACGCCTTTTTTTCTCCGGGCGAACAGTGCCGCCAGTGCGGAGCGTCCCAGTATGCCGCGTCCCAGTGCGCCCAGTTTCCAGCGTCATACTGGGACCATAATCAGGTATGGCGCTAGGGCGCTGGCACCCAGTGGCACTGGTGTTTGCAATAGGGTCTGATAACAAGGTTCTTGATTGGTGTAATGAATGGAATATGGAATTAAATATTAATAAGTGTAAGCATGTGCACATTTCTTGTACTTCCAGCATATCCACTACTTATCAGATTAACAATGTTTCTCTTGAGACTGTGTACTCTTACAAGTATCTAGGTGTTTACGTTTCTTCTAACATATCTTGGAAACCCCACGTTGACTATATCGTAAATAACGCAAACCGCATGCTAGGGTACCTTCGGAGAAATTTCTCTCGTTCATCCAGTTCTTTAAAATTATTGCTTTATAAAACTCTGGTACGCTCCAAATTAGAATGTTCTGCATCTGTCTGGAGCCCTGGTATTGATTCACTCGTTTCCGATTTGGAAGCTGCGCAGAATAGCGCCTGTCGCTCCATACTGTCAAACTATCAACGAACAAGTAGTGTAACTGCCATGGTTTGTCCCTTCCACTTCTATCTCACCGCAAATCAGTAGCATCATTACCCTTTTTCATAAAATTTACCACAACAGCTACCTGAAAGAAAGCTTACTAACAAGACCATCTTACATATCAGCGCGCATTGATCACCGCCATAAATTTGGGGTTCCATTTAGTCACACAAAATGTTTCCATGACTCATTCATACCTAGAACTTGTGTCAGTTGGGATCACCTTCCCCTCAATATCGCACGTATAACAGATAACGACGCATTTCGCAAAGCCATTGTTTTTCTTTGAATGTATCTATGCTTGTTACTATGTTGTTAGCCCTTTACTTCCTGACATAGTTTTCACTTATCCCCACTGCATTGTGAAGTTTTGTTTTCCTTGTTCTTTTTGCGCATGTTTTTTATGTACTTGTAATGTATTTTCTTCTGTAACATTGCTGTACGTACATTCATATACTTTTATGTATCCCACTCCCCTCTGTAATTCCACCGGGCACAGAGGGTAAATAAATAAATAAATAACCAAAAAAATGTTGCCCCGATAAATTTTATTTGATTTTTGTCTCGGATGCAGAGAGCAAAAGGCAGATGAACTCTGCCTGACGGGGCCCAGGCACCCGACGCAATGCTCACAACAAGCAGCAGAAGAAAGATCATCATACAATCTCATTACAAAGAGAACTCATACCTATGCAAAATTGGATGAAGGTTCACACTTTTGCAGTGACATAATTAAACACTGAATATTTACAAGACAAATTTAGAATACGAAATATAAGAAAATTCACACAGTTAACAGAACGTCAAGGACATAAGGCAGTTCTACATGAAACATCTCTTTAATCGCCCGAAAAAGAAAGGTAAGCTATAGCCTTCTTTTTGAAGGCGTTCTGGGAAACACTTTTCTGAATAATTTGCAAGGCCAGCGGATGTTTATTAAGAACGTTGGAAATTAAAACGAAAGCATTTCTCTCCCATAGTCAGTCCGAGGAACTGGTACTCTGTAATTGCTACTAGAGTATAATTGAACGTATTTAGTGAGATTAAGTTTGAAGTCGTTAAACACATAGAAAAGCAATTTAACCTAAAAAAAATGTGTTCACTTTAGGATGGAATGCTCGGAGAAGTACCAACATGTTCGACCATTGTACACAATATTTTCGACATGTGGTGTCGCTTTTTTCTGCACCACTATTAGCCTCGTATTTTGAAAGATTGCAGACACTCGGGTCTTTTTTAAAAATGTTCCAGCTTGTTCTCGTAAGCTTTGGTTGTGTTCCCAATCAGATTAGTTCGCCGATTTTACATTGACCATTTTTTTAGCGCAGCGCGCGTGGGTTGTTTCACGACCGCTCAGCACGACTGATGCAATCACCGCCACCGAGTTGCTAAATTCTTACCAATGCAGAAGTCATTCCATAATGAGTTTATTTAAGGGCAACCTGTCTCTTTCATCTGTTGCTTTTGGCACTGGCACCAACGCTTGACAATGTAAACATCGAAATATATATCTGGCACATTCTGATCAAATACCTTACTTTCATCTGTGAAAGCACTTTTTCTAGGAGCTCTCTGAGTACAATATTTAGCTTTAGATGGAAAATTACGAGTTAGAAGAATTTCTAGAGACGCTTTCCTAGATACTTATTTCTTCATTCTGTAGGTCATTTTAAGTTCAATGTTAGGTCTCGGAAAACAAATGCAAGAACAGTTCGCCAATCCATGCTGAACTGATTTATAGTTATATTTATGGATGAAAGCCAGTCTGTAATCGTAATCACTTCTCTAGAATTTTTCCATCTTTTTAGGAAAAATTGGTATCTTATGCTGATTTATTCAGGCCACTAGCATCCTTAGAAAGCTCATTAGGAAAAAATATTTCTTTCGATATATATTTCAGCAGCGTCAAGATTATTTCTGTTCATTAAACGCTAATCTTGCAGAATATATAAGAGCGAATTTAGGTCTTACCACATGCCGAGAAGATGCAATAAAGTATATCATGTATGAACGTCTTCCCTGAAAGCCATTGAAAACTATCATGCGATTGCTAATGCGATAATATTGCAATTTATATCAGTTCTGCACTGAATTAAGGAATCTCAGGTAGCTCACATCGGAAATCATTTTTGTGTCAGAGATTTATTTCAAATAATCTATTCTTCGAAAACGTTACATTGCGGAATATATAAACCAGATTGCGAAGACAAAACGTTCGGACTAGATGCCCTAGAATTTTCTTGCGTGAAAAAACTATTTACAGGGCGGGTAAAATAATGCGCACCCGCCCTATTGCAAAACGCTGCGTCGTTAGGGCCCCAGCGCCCCAGCGCCTTATCTGATTATAGGCACAGTATGACGCTGGAGACTGGGCGTTCTGGGGCGCCGCATACTGGCACATTGCGCACTGCTGACACTGGTCGCCAGGCGAAAAAAGACATTGAACAGAAAGTAAAAACTAGAAAGTAATCAAGCGCCTCGAATACATTAAAAAAGGCCAAAAAAGTAAAAACAAATCAATTGGAGAAAACAGATAGTGCTGGTGGATTTCGAATTCAGTACCTATTGTTCCGCACCTTGCCACGGAAACCACACGGCCACGCCGTTAATTGTTTTTCAGCCTGGTATTTATTACTTGCCTTTAAATTTAAGAAAGGGCTATATACATTGTTTACAAAGTAATCAGCCTGAGCCTGTAGGCGAAAAGTCCAAATCGGAACATCCAACACATCACACAACTAGAATACGTTAGCACAACTTCACTACAACGGTGGCAAGGAAGGACAACACATCAACAATGGCAGGCAGTCCGGTTGATAGCCACTATCTTCGTAAGTGTCTCCAAGCTGGTGCACCATCTGGCCTAAATGAGTAGCGGGCGAGACGAGAGGTTCAGCATTCCGATCCAACACGCGTTTTCCACAGGCTGTGAAGTCCAAGGAGGAAAATCATGTTAAAGGGCTCATGGTCATGTTCGGTGGCTATCTTTCTTCAGTTTCCTTTGTTCAGTTTCCTTTTCAGAACATCCAAAAATAACATTGCGTCTTCGCATGCAATAAGAGTGTTCGACGGTTTCAGGTGTATCACATAGCCGACAATCAACAGAAGAAAGGAAAATATGTTTTTTGTGAAGCCACACTTTAACAGGCAAAACTTCAGTATGAAGTTTAAAGAAAAAACGGTTTAGTAGAAGGCGAGATCGACATTTAGCGCAAGCTTTTTAACACATTTTGCCCCATAGAATTAGAATAGAGTGAACAATATATGGGAGGCGGGAACAACATGGATATCAATTCTTTGTATACATTTTTAGGTGAAATAGAGAATAAGTACTAATAAGGAAAGCGAACTGCCAGAAAATGCCCTAAATCGCAATCTTTTTTAATGAAACCAAATATTAGGAGCCGATCGGTAAAATTGGAAGAGGTCACTAAGTTTGGAAGAAGATTCACAAGGGATGAATTCTGCCATCCGGCAGAGTTCATTACTGCTGGCATTGGCCTGAGCAGTACCTCGGCCAGAGGTCGATTGAAGCCTTTGTGCGTAGTTCTCGGCCGCGTCAAGAACTGGGAATATCGGAAATATTTGCGCATGTTATGTCATGGCCGTGTTTATAATATTGGGACTTCATGTTTGGAAGTGTAGAGGCCATAGCTGCGCTTTAACAATTACAACTTCTTGACCATCGGAGCTTGCTGATTACTCTCACACTTGCTTTTTTTTCTGACAAGGTATTTATTACACATGGTTATGTACAGAAAAGCTTATGTACACAGGCTATTTACAAAGCACTCAGCCGTTGCTGAGCTGCACAACAGAAAACACAACTAAAAGGCAGAAACCAAATAGGTTGAAAGTCATTTGCATCATAAATGTCCTTCAGTTGCAGCATCATTCTGCTAAAATGGAGTTTCGGTGGAACAACAGGTTCAGCGTTGCGATCGAGTATGCGTGTCTTCCACAAGCTATGAAGTCCAACAAGGAAAAACATGTCATATGGTTCGTAATCAGATTGCGTAACACCAAGATACCACGCACTGTATGAATTCAAAACAAAGTCTTTCTTTAGAGTTCTTTGCAGCACGTCCCAAAGAAGTATTCCGTCTTTGCAATTATTGGAACAGTGATCAATTGTTTCAGGCATATCACACAGATGGCAGTTTACAGAAGCTGCAAAAATATTTGTCCTATGGAGCCATGTGTTAACAGGTAGAGCTTCCGAGTGTAACTTAAAGAAACATATTTTCGTGCAAGGAGAAATTCTCATTTTGCGCACACTATTTATCACATCATGACCCTTAAGACTAAAGTATAAAGAACAATACAGTGGTGGCGGAAAAAGCATTGTTATCAATTCTTTGTGTATAGTCTCTTGTGCCAAACAAAATGCAAGTACTCATTCGAGATACGTTCTGTCAAGATACTTTGTTGGACAATTTGTGTTTTTCCGGGCCTTGAAGTAAACGTTTAGGCTGAGTTGTGAGTCAGTGCTTATCGTGTAGTTCCTTTTACCTTGTCTTGTGACTTTGTGTTTGCGCTGTTTATAATAACAATGGGCGTATTGTCAAAAACCTCACCAAAGCACAAAGTTCTTGCATAAATCCTAGTAACTGTGGGCGCTTAGTAAAATCTGAAGAAACAACTAAGTTGGGAAACAAAATTGATGAAATGAACTTACAGGAATGCTCTATTAATCGAATGTGAACATGCAATCAGGAAAAAAGAAGAAACGGGCAACTAACTGCCTTATCTACAGATGCACTAAGCCAAGCCTTCGTGCACAAACAGTTCAGAATAGGTTATCACGTCGAATCGGTTCAGAATTTGATGACCAAATAACCTTCACATAACATCTAGCAGAGTGGAGGACCTGAAGCACGTAATAAATTTTTGTCGCCAGAAACATGGCGCAGGCCTGAGCCCGACCGAAGATTGAGAGCCGATAGGGGATAAATGTATTAGCATAACGCTGGACGACTGGAACTAGCTCTTTCCAGTAATTTGTACTTGACTTAGTTGCATGTAGTGGAACGCCCACATATTTAAGTAGCGCACATAAATATTCAACTCCTGCATGTAGGGGTGGTGTTGAGCCCCACGAAACTAAACCAAAGGCCAGAACCCTTGGAGGGATTCATCTGAGCACCAGAAACAATGCCAAATTGTTTTATGTTTGATATCACATTTTCTATGCATGGTTTTTCATTGCAGAAAAACGCAAGATCATAAAAAAATGCAAGCACTTCAACCTCATTTCCAAGGAGAGGGAAGCTATGATTACTACTGTTATCTAAAACATTCAGAGAAAGTGGCTTCAACTAAAGAACAAACCACAGCGGAGACATCGGGCTTCCTTGCTTCATAGAAGAGTTGATTGGTACGCGGCTTGTTAGGTGGCCTTTTACAATGAGACGAGTCGAAAAATTCCTATAGCAAAGTTCTACCCACTTCTGTGCTACAGAACCAACATTTGCTCGCTCCAAGAGAGAAAACAGGAATGAATGACGAACTCGATGAAATGCTTTTGCGAGGTCGACCTCAAGTAAACCAACCTGATCGTTGAGAACAGGAGCACGGTTGGAAGATTGTGCGCGTAATGTGTACGTTACTTTGAATGCATGGCCCCTCAAGCCGCAAGTCTGAAGAGGGCCAAAGAGAACCGACATTGCGAACTGTAGGCGATTTGATAAAGGTTTTGCGAAAATCTTGTAATCCATATTTGCCAGTGTGATTAGTCTGTAGCCTTCCACTGAGCGTAATTTTTCTTCATCAGTACCCTTTGGAATAAGGCATCCAGAACATTAGTTGGAAGTCGTGAGAGAGTCTTTTACAAAATGTCACTCTCACGACTTGCAACTAATGTTCTGGATGCCTATGCGCACTATGTTGTGCACTAGAATTATTTTAACATGCGGAGTTTCACTGTGCTGGTAATTTAACAGCGCCAGCTCTTCGATCATATTCTGCTACCGTGGACGTATTTTCACTGAACACGGAGGTGTAGTCACAAATCGTAATTGAAAAAAAGTGCGACGAAGCTTCAGAACCGGCGAGCGCAGCAGCGAGGACACTATTTTCTAGTATCTAAATCATTATTTGTATGTAAACATTTTTGAAAGCGTTGCGGTGACCGAGGGCAGGGTTGGTTTATACGTATAGAAAGAAGAAGAGAAAAAGATTGAGAATCATGTAAAGTTTTACGCATTAAAAGCGCTCTATGTAGGTTTTTCTCGAAAATTCGATCACTCGGTAAACTACTTTCTTTCTCGTTTTATTATTTTTTCAGCTGTTTATACTGGGCTACTGTTTGGGCTCGGATTACCTCGGAAGGAGACTGCAGCCATGAAATTAGGAGACGCCTGCTTCTGGGAAAGAGAGCCATGGTTAGCCTTGACCGCCTAGTAAAGAGCAGAGACATTAGTCTGCCAACCAAGATCCGTATAACCCGTGCTATGGTCTTTCCAGTTGTGATGTATGGATGCGAGAGTTGGACTGTGAAAAAGGCTGACCGCCGAAGAATTGACGCGTTTGAATTGTGGTGCTGGCGAAGACTCTTGAGAGTTCCTTGGACTGCCAGAAGATCAAATCAGTCAATATTGTCGACCATAAACCCTGACTGCTCATTGGAGGGTCAAATTGTAAAGTTAAAGCTCAGCTACTTTGGTCCTCTGATGAGAAGAGAGGAGTCGCTGGAGAAAGATTTGATGTTGGGAAAGGTTGAGGGTCGCCGGAGAAGGGGCAGGCAGCGAACGCGATGGTTAGATGGCATCCTCGAGGCACTGCGGATGAAGTTATGTGTTGTTAGGAAGATAGTGAGAGACCGGAAAGCGTGGCGTGACATGGTCCATAGGGTCATGAAGAGTCGGACACGACTGAACGACTGAACTGAACTGTACGGGCTGCGCTCGCTAATGCGTAGGCCCTCTTTTTAGCCTGCGATTGATCCTGCAGTGAACATTTTGGTAGTATTCATCGCGTTAGAATGCCTCCAAGAACATCTGTGAAGTTTGTAATGCTTAATAGTCCATATTATTCAATTCCAGCTTTAAATGCACGTTAATCGTCAATATGTCATGAGATAATGATCTCTCTCGAAACGCTCGAGTGACATAATAAAATGTGGAAGCTCGAAAAAAGATACCGTCTTTGTTTTCTATACAGGCTCGCAACGACTTCGAAGCATAAAGTGATTGCTTGAAACATATTTTTTATATGCGCATAATTTCTCGCCTTCTAGTTTCCGGCCTTCCGACTGTTTCGAAAACGGTACTTGCCCCAGTGCGGCCGCAGCGCACACACAGCGCTTCGGCCAGTGCATCGTGGATGCCAGCGACGCACCCAGAGTCACAAAGCAAACACCAGCGTGTTTCTCCCATCGCACCAGTGCAACCAGTGCCTTCCGTCACTGCTTCAGTAAATCTCGCAGACCCCCAGCGTCTCTAGAAAACCCAGTGCGAAACCAGAGCGAAAAACGTACTGGTTTGCACTGGAAGGCGCTTGGAGACGCCGGTTTTTTACAATAGGGCGCTTCTACAGTACTTCGGTTTAATTCAGTACAAGTCGAAATATTTGCCTTGGTTCGAAAACCTGAAATAGCAATTCATTTCAAAGAACCGTTCACTCTCAATATGAAAATTAGATTCTGTGCTTGATAAGCTTTGCGGTGTTTTAATACGTAAAAAAAATTCGACGCAAAGCATGACCGCCTGGCCACTGAAATATTTTTGTTTGGCCTGTTCAAAAAAGTTCGTAAAACATTTTGACCACAACAACTGCAGAAAAAAAAGCGGCGAAAAGCTTGACCTACCCGGTGTACACTGCTGGTGTGGTATCAGTCAGCCACTGTTTTCTTGGCGACAGTTTATTTTAAGATAGTGTACAAAACAGTAGCGTCACGGATTATATAAACACAATATGATTCGAAGAAACGCTGACTAAGCTTTTTTTCTCCAAACCCCTAATTCAGTAGCAATTGACAAAGCGGTTTGTATGCCGTTAAAACATCTTAAGCACCCTTGGTTGATAATTCTTGGAATCATGCCAGATCTGATTTGGCATTTATTTTTTTCGTAATATACATTATTATAAGTTCATGGTTCGCTCTGATAGCTTTAAATACAGTATTTACATTGAATACCTAAACTAAGATTGGACTGGAGCGTGCTCTGTCTAATTACCTATTTTTTTGTCACTTTATTAGAAATACTTCGATAAAATCTTTGGGAGTCCTAGCAAAATAATATAATTCAGTGCCATTCATGGTATTTTGTTTCATGTTTGGAAAACAATCTCAGCATACCGTTTTTGTATCGGTCATTTTATTGACATTTATTTCTTTGTATCTATTCATAGAAACCTGCTTCAAGAAATGTGCAACCAAGAATATGAGGAGAACGTGCGTCGATCGTATAACAGTATTTATTGTTGCGGGACGTGAGTCTACGATCGCTTATTTTTTTAATATGTTTTGATAATTGATAATAAAATGAGTTTCCTTATTGCACATATTAAATGCTGTGAAACAATCCCTGTGGATTTCAATTTTTATCTGACAAAACATTCTTAACGCAAGGATTTGCTTTTCGTATTTAATGCCACTCTGCGCTAATTGTTAAAAAAATGTATATTATGATCTTGACATTGCTTCAAATTCCGATCTTTTTAAAGACCTTTCAGTGCCAGACATTGATAATCTACTGATTGAAATTATCATCCTTAAAAATTTTTGTAATAGTAAATACAAGACAGAGTATGTTTCTAAGCGGTCCCTTCGACCTAAGAAAAAATAATGCATACCTTGATAGTATACAAGATATTGTAAAAAAAAGAGATACCTAAGCACCCTTTTTCTTTAATATATTACCTCTACCAATCTGGGGCATGGTACAAAATAAGAACTAAGAAAGCTGTTGAAGTACGCGATTGAATATTGTGTTCACGTTTTTTTGTACACTTTTAACAGATTGGAGCTATGCGCCTGTGTGCTGTGCGATGCCAGTATTCCAAAGAACCACAGGTGGTCAAACTCGCCCGAGTCCTACACTACGGCGTCTGTCACAGTCTGAGCTGCTTCAGGACATCAAACCCACAAAGCAAATCACATTTTTAACAGTTTTCCACATAATATCTTGGTGATTGTTGCGCTATACCCCAGACACACGAGTGCGAAGAACTGCCTTTACAGCACGAGAATTTATTATGTCGCAGATATTTTAGATATGGTGGAAGTTATGCTTTAGGTTCTATTGATGTGCATGTTACAATACGATGTGTCATTTTCTTGAGCGAACTACTGCATGAAAACAAATATTTCTGGAATACTACATTTTTTTAAACATGTCTCGACTATATGTGTGGACGTGTTGCTGGCTACATGTCCGGTCCTGGCACTCAAGCCCTATGAGGCTTTGGCAGGTCTGTTTGTAACATTCACTCAATGCTGTTGAAATAAAGCAATATTAGAACTATTATAATTATTATTATTCTTATCTTTCCTTAGGTGAAGCAAGATAGCGCCCAGTAAGGACGCATGCGCTGCTCATCCGCCCTTAGGCAAGCACGAGTTTTTACGATGTGTCGACCGTGATCGACCGACGTGTGCACGCAAGGTATGTAACTTGCGCTGACGGCGAACTGAAACTTTTGATGTACGGCTCAAGACTATTCATGTGCAAAATTTGTTTGACATCTTCTGGTGGTGAAAGACCAAGCAATAGCGTCGTCCTTGCGGCAGCATTCCTTTCACCCGTCACCCCGCTGCTGCCCAAACACCAACCGTTTCTCCCTTTAAACCCCGTACGGCTGCCACGGCGGTGAGCTTGCTGTTCTACGGCCTCTCCTCTTAGACGCGATCGAGGGAATCTCGCTTCTGAGCGAAGAAGTGGCTCAGCTGCGGAAAGGAAAAGAGCGCCTTCGTGGAGGCAACATGCGCACCCTCGCACAAGTCGAGGTAATTACCTCTCTGTGTGCCAGCGTTCGCGCCCTACTCCAGGAGCTTGTGCAGTGCTCTGCTTCAATAATTTCTTCCTCAATATTTATTCCGTTTTTCGAAGTGACCGTCGCGAAAAAAAAATAGGAAGGGGATGACATGCTCATTGCTATCTAAAGTACTGTAAATATGTTTGGCAGTCCGACCTGCAAACTGTCGGTGAACTCGTCTGGCTTGAGCTCACTTTAAATCGTCATGAAAAACTTTTGTTGGCAGCTTTTTACATTCCTCCTAATCTACCTCCTCCTGCCTACGATGATGTGCTTCAATCTATCGAACATGTTATCACTTCCCACAGCAAACACAAAATACTCCCTTTCGGAGAGATTTCAACCGTCAAACATTAACTTGAACACTTTTACATATTCTTACTACAATCACTATGCAGCAACAAGCGCAATATATTGCTAGATTTTATAGCTTTTAATTCTTTTGCAGCAACGCAACCTAAATAAAAAGCGTCGCGATGAAGTTTTGACATTTGTTTAGTGAAAACCGAATTTTACTAGTTTTATGCTCTCACATATCCCTGACTCACTGTAAAACATTTTAATCATGCGCATCTAATTAAGACTTCAGTCTCTGAACCAGATGAGAATTGGGCCCGAACCGAACAAAAAATACGTTCATTCTTAACCAATATTTTCTCCTTGCAGCTGCGCCATGAGGCAATACCACGCGCACATAGATTAGGGCCATTCGTAGCCGCTAAAACCCGTTCGATAATTGTTAAATTTTTTTCCCCCAAGACAAAGGACCACATCCTATCGCAGAAGTCGAAACTAAAAAACGGCCACATTTCTGTTCAAGAAGATGTCTGTAAAGCAACTAGACATTCGCGAAAAAAGCCTACAGACTTTGGAACAATCACCGGCTCGTTCTATAACTTACGTTATAACAAACTATACGTGAACAAAAAATGCTACGTTTATTGTTCGCAAACTGATCGCGTGTGCGAAATCGAGTCCGCTTTGACAGCATCTACCCATGATGCAGCAGCTTCTTCCAATTCGCCTGTTGTTGGCCCTTAGGGGTCAGTGGCCGTTGAAGTAGAGCCTACACGTAATCTCAGATTCCTTTTTACAAATATAAGAAGCCTATTAAATACACGCGATGCCTTATCGTCTCCGATAGACACGTCTGCTGCCGACGTGATTATTTTAACAGAAACTTGGTTGTCCAGCGGAATTGATAATTTTGAACTGTTTGATTGTGAGCGACACTACACTGTTTATCGACAAGACCGTCCCTTGCGCTCGGGGGGCGTAATTTTGATAGCGGTTGCGGATGATATATTTTTTTATGACGTCTTCATACCATCGGAGTTCGAAATTCTTTGTACATGTATCAAGATAAACTATAAAGAGACTGTTTTTTGCGTGTGTTACCGGCCGCCGCAATCATCAAGTAGTTTTTTCTGATGACCTTTATGACTGCATTAACAAAATCATTGTGAGGTTTCCAAAAGCGCCAATTTTTATTTTAGGCGATTTTAATTTCCCTGCCATATCATTGATGGAGGCCGGCCCTATGGTTATTTCCCCTTCATCAGAATCACTAGCCTTCATTGACTTATGCCTAATGTTCAACTTTTCGCAGCTTGTAAAAGAGCCAACTCGCGTTACAGCATCAACTGCCAACATTTTAGACCTCGTTTTAACAACCTGCCCTGATTCTGTTTCATCTCTCACACTTCTACCAGGACTAAGTGATCATTCAGTTATTACTTTCACTATATCGTTTCGCTCACCTCACCCAGTCAAACGTCATAAAATAATTCGGGATTAAAGAAAGGAAATTACTCTGCAATTAACAATGAACTAGAACAATTTGCTGACGTGTTCTTCCCCGGATTTTGGGAACGTTCACTGCATGATAACTGGTCTCTTTTTAAAGATAAACTAAAAGCCCTTAGTGAAAAGTACATCCCTCTTAGCAGATTACGGGCTCTAAACTTTCACCATGGTTCAACATTTCATTGAAGCGACTCCTAAACATGAAAAAACTCATTTTTTTGTCGCTGCATCGTATCGAACTCCAGTGATAGATGGAATGCTTATCGTGCTGTATCATCGCAGTATAAGAATGGTTTATCTAATGCGAAACGCAACTTCTTTCAAGATACCTTGCTTAGATTACTGATTACTAATCCGCGTAAGTTCTGGACTGTTCTTGACGTGAATCCGAAAACGACTATTGTACTAAAAAATACCCGAAGTGATCTCGTCCCATCAAACCGATGTTGCACGTTATTCAATCATACGTTTTCTTCATGCTTCTTGAGAGCTATGCCGGTTAACCTTCCTAACATATCTTCCTCACGCTTGCCATTGATGGATGCTATCACCATTGAGTGGGAGGGCATTTTTAAACTTATTGATAATGCTAAAGTGTCATCATCTGCAGGCGTTGACAGTACCAGCAACAAGTTATTGAAAAACACCGTCACTTATTCTCCACTTATGTGGTCAGAACTTTTTACTCAATCACTGCAGTCCAGCACACTCCTCGACGACTGGAAGGTGGACAAGGTGGTTAGGTGCACAAGTCTGGTGATGTTCACTGCCCTTTAAATTATAGACCAATATCAATAACATCTATACCATGCATATTACTTGAACATGTTATCTATTCTGCCCTTGTAAAACATCTTGAGTCCAATTCTTTTTTTACAGCCAATCAACATGATTTTAGACGTAATCATCCCTGTGAAACTCTATTAGTAGCTTTTACTAATGCTCTTTTTGCAGCTTTGGATCATTCCTAGGTTGTTGATTGCATTTTCATAGATTTTGCTAAGGCCTTTGACACCGTGTCTCATCCTCGTTTACTCCTAAAGCTTAGTAAACTTAACATAGATAATGACGTGTTACACTGAATTGAATGTTTTATGGAGGGCCGCACACAATACGTGACAGCTAATGACCATAACTCTAATCTTTCATCGGTAACATCGGACGTTCCTGAAGGATCAGTACTAGGACCTCTCATCTTACTAATCTATATTATTTACCTTCCTGATCTTGTAGCATCATCTATCCGGCTTTTCGCTGATGAATGTGTGATATATAGGGAAATTTGTAACCCATCTGATACTGTTGTTTTGCAACGTTATATTACCAACATTTCTGCATGGTGTGAAACTTGGCTAATGAAACTTAACGTATCCAAATGTAAACCAATGAAAGTAACGCGACTTCCTAACAAGGCTAACCCACTTCCGTACGTTCTGAATGGCTCTTCTTCAGCCTTTGTATCAGTATATAAGTGCCTTGGCGTACACATCAGCAGTGACCTCTCATAAAAAATGCATATCAAACATGTAAGTAACAACGCTAATCGCATGCTTGGCTTCCTTCGCCGTAACTTTTCACTTGCTCCGGTTTCTTTAAAGCTACTTTTCTACAAGACAGTCGTTCGTAGTAAGATGGAATACGCGTCTTCTGTGTGGGATCCTAACATCAAGGCTTTTATTAATAACGTAGAATCTGTCCAGAATCGTTCAGCTCGTTTTATTTTGAATAACTACTCCCGTTCATCTAGTGTCACACTAATGAAGAGATCTCTAAATCTCCCAGATCTTTCGGTGCGGCGTCATTTTTCTCGACTTTCCGCATTCCACAAAATATATTACAGAAATGAATCCTTGAATCAAAGTCTTTTCACTGCTCCGAGTTACATAGCGTCCCGCATTGACCATCGTTTTAAGGTAATATTACAAACTGCAGGACTAACCAGTATTTCTATTCTTTCCTCCCCAAGACCAGCTCAGAGTAGAATCACCTGCCCGCCTGCATCGTCTCCATTTCCGAACCCGAAGCGTTAAAATCTGCGCGTCTTCATCACCTATGTTAAAAAAGTCTCCTTAGTTCTAATGTTTGTATAAGTAGTTAAACCACTCCTATCTGTAACGCCTCAACGGCCCTTATATTAATCACATAAATAAATAAATAAATAAATAAATAAATAAATAAATAAATAAATAAATAAATAAATAAATAAATAAATAAATAAATAAATAAATAAATAAATAAATAAATAAATAAATAAATTTACTGATCCACAGTTCTTGGGGGAATCCGCTCCGTTTCGCGGTATGCAGGTGGGGACCGTGCGAGTCGCTTCGTTGTCTGATATTCTGTCTACTCACCGATTTTAAATGGAAAATAATGATGCAGACAAAAAATTCAGTCCTTTCACTGAAATTATTCTTAGTGGCATACATCAGTATATACCAGTTCATATTCCTATTCGTAACAAGATTCTGTTTCTCGGGGGACTAGGAACAGCACTAAAACTTAATGACCGGGCTCACCATAAAGCGAAACACACCCGGCTTGATATACTGCACTAAGGTTGAAAAAGTGAACTGCGCTAAATAAGACGATGACTGAACACTTAAAGAACTGGACAACCGCAGACTCACAACTAAGTGTATTTGAGCAAACCGACGAGGTATAGATTAAGAGAAACAGATGCAACTGCGTGGAACCGCCAGAGCGTTGAGCGCTAGCAGGCGCTTCTTTAAGTGTTTAGACGTCGTCGTTTTGAGAGCAGCTCATTTTTTTTTCCAACCATATCGGCTTGATATGTCGGCAGACCAGTTTCGCGGCTGGCATTCTCTTTCAGAATACTTCGGATTCGACATCATGAATACTATCTTGAGTCTTTGGAGAAGGATGTCTTGAATCGTACTTTTGAGTTCTTGCGATGCGTTCCACTGCGGTGTAATACATCCGGATAGCGCATTCACTTGGTTGAGTATGTTGGCAACAGTTTTGCCCAGCACTTTTCCTCAGTGTACCAAACTCCACATGGTGATTGTGTTTGCCCCCCATATGACGTGTCTAATTCCGTTCTTGTTGATGAGAATTCAATTAGTGTGAGCCCTAAAGGTCTGGAACTGAAGCCTCTGGACCTGATGGCATTACAGCCGCCATAAGATTATTATTCAGAATTGTTTTCGTACTCGTTTTACCGTCGTATTTATTACTGCTTGAAAAATTCGGGTTTCCTCGCTAGTGGAAAATGGCAGAGGTTTTCCCCGTCTTCAAATCAGAAAAAACCTGACGTTACCAGTTATCGCCCCACCTCTATTCTGCGTGCAAACTCCAATCTCTGTAAATTAATTAGTGGCATTATTAATGGCATGCGTCAGTACATATACCACTGCATGCTCCTACTCGTAGCAAGTTTCCTTTCGGTTTTTACGGGGAACTAAGAACAGCGCTGAAACGTAAGGACCGGCTCACCATAAAGCGAAAATCAAAGTACTTTCTGGTTATATCATACTTGTAATCATGCCTACTAAACGTGGGTTCGTATCTTGTTATTTTACTACAACTAATCTAGTGACGTTTATGGCGTATACCTCTTGAGCAGTCCTTCAGAGAGGACCGGATGTTGCCGTGCACTGAGCTTTTACCAAAGCTTTCAATGTTGGCATTTAATTATTTCTTATTACTTCTGGAAGAGCTTCTGCTTTATGGAATCGAAGTTTTATTTAGAACCGTCCTGCTTTGACCTTCTTGATTGGTCCTTCTTTGTCAGTGTCTTGCAACCAGCGATGTTCCTCAAGGTTGAGTATTATGCCCACTCAGTTCAGTTCAGTCATTCAGTTGTGTCCGACTCTTCGTGACCCTATGGACCATATCACGCCGCGCTTTCCGGTCTCTCACTATCTTCCTAACATCACATAACTTCATCTGCAGCGCCTCGAGGATGCCATCTAACCATCGCGTTCGCTGCCTACCCCTTCTCCGGCGACCCTCAACTTTTCCCAACATCATATCTTTCTCCAGCGACTCCTTTCTTCACATCAGATGACCAAAGTAGCTGAGCTTTAACTTTTGAACTTGACTTTCCGATGAGCAGTCAGGGTTTATGGTTTTTCTTTTTATCTCTCTGTTTTTATCGGTGACATTTTGTCCATAGTTAAGAACTACTCTTTCCTGCTTTATGCTGATGATATAAAGTTATTCAAGGTAATTTATGCTTTTCAAGATTGTATGGTTTTGCAACTGGACATATCTGCTTTCTCTAATTGGCGCTCGAAGAAGGAAGTTACTCTCGACTCTTCGAAAACTAGGCAGTCTCATTTACTCTTAAAACGCATCACTTCCTTACTTTTATTCTGTGAATTCGATCATTTTGTCTAAGGTTTATAAAATTAGCGAACTAAGAGTGCTTTTCGGCTCTACCTTCAGCTTCTCCTTTCATTTTAAACGTATTTGGTTGTGAGCTTTGCGTACACTCGGATTTGGCGGCAGGCGTTTGTAAACTTTACTTGGCCGAATGCTTGCCGCTATTGGAATATGCGTCTGTTTTTTGGGACAGGAAAAGTTTAAATATATCTATATTCTGAACTAAGGAACGTTTGTTTATGTGCATATTAATAATAATACAATTCTTGTTCCATAGCCTGCAGAGAATATATTTGCGTAAATGCTGCAAACATCTAGGTAACGCATGGACTATTACAGCGCATGTTTATCTGAGCAATGCCAGCTTGCTGCAAGCATTTAGACAAATACATGTTAGCGTCAAGAAAATCGCAAGAAACGTGTCAAGGGTTATGTTGAGAAATGTAGGGCAGAATAAATAGTATTGAAATACTTAAGGAAGCAAGATTTAGCGTACATTCGTAACTACATGACATTAGAGCGTTATTTTAGGTTAGTCACTATATTGCGGTATAGTTGTGCTCTATGCTTTTAATATTCCATGGGTAATTTTCTTACAAAAAAAAGTTGTATTGCAGATTGCAGCCTTGTGCCTCGATCCTCACCAGCTCACGTTAGCCTCTACAAACTCAACATATTTTTTCGCGACTCATATGCCAATACACAATTTCCTTTTGAAACGAAATTCTCCTACACGTACCTAATAAACGTTCTTCACCTATCAATAACTGTCAAGAAATGATTAGTTAATGTACTCTATGGAATGTTCAATAGTGCTCAAACATCCTAATAGTGACGCAAACAGATGTACAGATTGTGCGATGGGAGACTAAATAAGCTATAGAAGAGGTTCGTTTTATCGCACAATGACGAGATATCGCAGAAAAAGCTGGCACGCTGAAAAATATAATTATTTTTCGACTGTTCCCAACAGTAAAGAATATTTCCGCATGTAAAGTTGCGTAAAATATATTCAGCCGTCTTTTACACTTTAGGATATTTCTTCTCAATCCCGGAATTATGAAGATGGGCTGCTTTCGGATCAAAGAATTTTCTAGTGCTCGAAAATTTTCAAACTGAATATTCAAGACTACTCTAAAAGTGACACGTGCTGCAGTAGTGATTATTCGTGTAGCCAGTCATAGCTTGTTCCTAATGCTATTGAGTTTGCGCTGGAAATTGAATCGGGGCATAAAGAGAATGTTATGAAGAATGAAGTGCATGGTGAAATAATGAAGAAAGGTTGGCTGGTGTAATGAAGTCAATGGGTGAACGATGATGCGGTCTCTTCGTCCAAGCGGCATATGACGACAGAGGGGGGAGGGTGGGAGGGCGGCAGCTGCCATCAGCTGCTGGATCCGCGTCGGCTTTAGCGTTGGGCATTCCCACCGCTAGTGGTGGATATTGGCTTTTGTATCTCTGGACTGGCAGACGGGCACCCAGGGCGGGGAATGCAAATCTCGAAATTGGGGCCACTATCGAGTTCAATAAGAGAGATTTGTCGGGCTGGTTGTTTCATGTTGAACGAAATGAAGAAAAAGCGCCAACAAACAGGACAGGTGGAAGGCAAAACAGACACATCCGCTAAATAATAACCGATGCTTTTTCGCGACACAAGGAGCAATATAATGCAGATAGCCCGTGCACAGAGGAAAAAATCAATTGAGGCGCAATCATTTTCTTGAGATACACACGGGAGCTATCAGAATGATCCCTGATGTAGATAGGTGAGCTCTTGTGGGAATATACCGCCTGTTGGCTGACACATATGTCACAAAATCATGAATGTGAAATGCCTCTGATATGAGGCGTGAGGTAAGGTCAGAAAGTGAGATAACTTTTTTTAGTTCATTCACTCAAACGGGAGACAGATCTAGTCAACTCAACAAGCGTTATTATTACTGATCCAAAATCTGAACATCACATAATAATATTGTCTTCCCACCTTAAAGATTCTTCGATATCATACTCTGTTTAGCGAAGACAATACACTGAGCAAGCTGCTACGAACCAGGTGCGTAAGCACGTAGGCCTTCTGCAAAGTATGAATGATGGCAGCTTCTTCATTCAACTTTCTACTAACCACCACCATAGTGTTCTCAAGCATTTAATATAATTAATTACTCACAAGAAGCGATAGCCAGCATTTGTCCTATTAGTGTTACTGTCTACGCTAGTAATGCCATGCGAGGAGTTGTCTGAAAAGGCTTGAGGTAGTAGTTTACTATTTACCTCGAATACTGCTCGTATTTCTACATGAATTTGTAATTCAAGACTCACATCGTGTGTGTCATATTGCAACGTAGTGTTGACAAGAATGGTGACAAAACAAGAGAGAAAGGCGTGATAGCACTGAAGTTACCTCTTCATTGGGTTGACTTTCGTCGCAAAACAATTAAGCAACTCGGCGGCCGAATCGGAACAAACGTACTCATCGATCGTTGAACAATTAATGCCCGTCACATTCGTCAACGCTGAATTAAAAGGCTGCTTAGAACCATCTAGATAACTTTTGCAAACTGTTAATAACCTGAAACATTGTCGAAACATACGCGAGTGCTCGGAATCTTCGAGGGAGCTCTCGGTACATCCTGCGCGACAAAGAAACTGCTAAAGGTGCGTATGGCTACATCAAGCATTAACAAACAAAGAATACAAAATTGATATGCGTACCAGAACAGAGCGACAAGGCCGCATGCCGGCGGCTGCTCAAAAATAACAAATACAGGATTGAAGGCTTCGCGGCATTACTCCCCCCTTAAAAAAACGCCTCGATCTTCGAAAATAAACAAAGCAACTTGAACCTAAGCATTACAAAGTTCAAACACCCCGGATTCTTTAACGCGCCCAATAAGGCTTCCGACGAACAACATGTACGATTTCTGGGCGCACTCGTCACCGTTGTGATGATGTCGTACCGCCGGGAATGACTTTATAGTGCAGTTCTCCGACGCAGCGAAGGCCTTTGTATGGCCCAAAGTATCGACAAAAGTGACTTTTCACTTAGTCCACGTTGGCGAATTGGAGTCCAAACCCACACTTGGTCTCCTGGGCTGTACTCAGCGTGGCGTCGTCGTAAGTTGTATTGTCGGGGGTAGGGGGGCTGTTGGTCTTTAATACACAGCCGTGCGAGTCATTGGGCTTCTGCACACTGCAGGTAGGCGGCGACGTCAAAAGTGTCTTCGTTGGTAACATGCGGCAGCGTTGCGTCGAGCGTCGTCGTGGGCTCCCTGCCGTACACAAGCTTGAACAGGGTAACTGTGGTCGTCTCCTGGACTGCAGTGTTATACGCGATCACATACGGCAGGATGGCGTCCCATATCTTGGGTTCGGGGTCCACGTAGTACATGACGATCATGTCTGCAATTGTTTTTCTTGAGGCGCTCCGTAAGTCCGTTTATCTGGGGATGGTAGGCAGTTGACCTACGGGGGCTCGTATGACTGTAGTTTAAGATGGCCTGTGTGAGCTCAGCCATAAATATAGTTCCTCTGTCCGTGATGAGCACCACAAGAGCGCCGTGCTGCAGTACAAATGGCTCGACGAAAAACTTAGCAACCTGTGCTGCTGTACCGTTGAGCACAGCTTCGGCTTCGGCGTAGCGGGCCATGTAATCGGATGCCACGATGATTCATTTGTTCCTCGCTCATGATGTTGGGTAGGGGCCGAAGAGGTACGTCCCAATTTGTTTCAAGGGCTTATTCGATGGCATTATCGGGCTCAGCAGACGAGCAGGTCTCGTCGGGAGCGTCTTGGATCTCTGCCATTCACGGCACGTTCTCACATAATGAACAACTTCGGCAGGCAACCGTGGCAGGTAATATTTTTCGGTATCCTAATAATATTATGCCGAATAATATTATAAGCTCGTCCAACAAAAAAAAAATTGGCAATAGCTTAGCTCAACTATGCCGGAATATACATGGGGAAGGTACATTTCTCTGGGTGTGCTTGTTATGGTCATCTATGTTTAGCAATGAGTCAGATACTTTTTTGTTGGTTTCCGTTCACTGAACTCTTGCATAGGCCCCATCTCGGCGGATATGTTCCTTCCATAACGCTTGGTTTGCTAGCATCACTGTTTGGCAAGCCGTTCCTTTCCCTGCTCTCCGATGCTCGGTTCGTCTTCTTACCCTCATTCTCACGTCGCTATTGCTATGCGCCGCGTTTTGAGCTCTGATGGCTGCCGCGTTTCGAAGGAGGCGAAATGAAGAGACGTCCTTGTGCTATGCGATGTCAGTACACGTTAGCGATCCCCAGATTGACTAAATTACTCCGTAGCCCTCTACTGTGGCTCCTCTTTCTCTTTCCATTTTCTCCCTCACTTTCCTTTCTTCTATTACAGCGCCGTCAGGTGTCCATAGAGCGTGTGGCAGATATTGCACCTTTCCTTTCTTGTGAACCAAATTATAATTTCTTATTATTATACCAATCATTTATTATTATTATTATTATTATTATGTTATTATTACTATTCTCCGTCAAGTTTCTCCTGTGCGATAAAGAATTCCTTGTTTTTTCTTTATGCTGATGATATAAAAATATTCAATGTAATACATTCTTTTCAAGATTGGTTGTTGTTGCCATCGGACATATCTGCTTTTTCTAATTGGTGTGCTAAGAATCGGCTTACCCTCAATTCTTCCAAAACTAGGGTTGTCTCATTTACCCATAAAACACATAGCTTTCTCTACCATTATTCTGTGAATTCTGTGCTGTTGGACAGGGTTGATGAAATTAATGACCTTGGTGTACTTTTTGACCGCACCCTCAGCTTCTCCTCTCATACTAAACGCATTGCTCAGCGGGCTATGCGCACACTCGGATTCGTTTGCAGACTTTCGAGAGAGTTCCACTTCCGTTCTTAAAACTGTACCTGTCCATATACTTGCCGCTCTTGGAGTACACGTCAGTTGTTTGGAGTGCCACTTGCAAATCTAACTTGGACAAGGTTGACAGAGTACAAAAAAAGTTTTACGGATATTTTATTATCGCTTTCCTTAAGCAACTTACTCCTCTCGCTCCACCAGGGGCGCCGAATTGAGTCTTCCTTCTCTTCACTGCCGTCGTATCAGAGTTGACATCACTTTTCTGTACAAACTCCTTCATGGCCACATATGTGCCCTCAGCTCTTAGAGTACATCCTACTGCGCGTTCCGCGAAAGAGCATGAGGGAATTCAGACCATTTCAAGTTTCTCCGTTTCTTCATTGCCATTCCTCTCTAGACAAAATGCAGTGGTTATTTAACTCTTTTTCTCCTCACCTTGACATCTTCCAAAACTCGCTCTGTTCATTTATATTGGAAGTTCGTAGCGTCGTATTCTAAATAGTACGTTATCACATATAACTCCCACTTTCTAGCCTAAAATATTTTTTTTACTTCACTTTTTGTTTTTTCTCCTGTTCAATGCTGTCTGTGTCTTGAACTGCTTCTTATCCGTTTCCTACTTATATTTCAACTTTAAACTATATATTCGAATCTTACTGTCCCGTGTTCAATTCTGTTTTTTTTTTTATTGTATTATTCTGTATTTCTAGCCTGTGTTTTAAGTACCACGCACTTGTTGCGAATGGAATTGTTATTTATTTTATGTATATTTCTATATTACTATAATCAATGTCAGTTATTTGTTGTTGTTTTTTTTTTCTCTTCTATCTACCGTTCTTTTTTTTCTTTCGTGATGTGCTCAACAATTCTTTGACTGCATATAAGTGACGCTACTCATTGATTGCTTTCTTTCCGTAATACTTTTCGTCTCAATTTCATTTCATGTGTTATTTATTTCTTCTTTGTGTTCCTTCTGTGTGTGTAAACATGTTTGTACATTTTCATTTTTGTTTCTTTTTTTTTAATTGTGCTGCAGCACTAAGACCACATGGTTGTTCCTGCTCACATTAAATAAAGAATTATTATTATTATTGCGCTCTGAATATTGGCGACGCCGCCTGCAAGGGGTTTTTCTGTATGTGTTTCTTCATGCTGACCTGACTAGTATCATCTCCGACCCGCTGCGAAACCAGGTCACGCTGCTCCGTTTCCTGACGATGTCTCTTCGCTAGGCGTTCCTCTCTTTGCTGCGATGTCTCCGCCGCATGCTTAGCCTTGTTCTGTTCATTTTTTCCTACGTTCAACGGCCAACTACCAGGTGACAATCTCGGCGTCCGACGAGTTGAGATTTTTCAATCTCTTACGCCGCTTAGCAGCGGCCTTACTTTCTTTAACATCGTTCTCCGTGGAGAACTCCGGGGTAAGCTGCTTTCACCACCCCACATTTATACGGGCAGTGCTATCTCCTCGCTCATGCGCAGAAGTGCGTGCCGCTTCTGCTCCAGAAGTGGCGGCACCGATGGAATATAAGTCACCCTACTCCTGTCGTCCCCTGCTCCTTGCAGCTGCGACTTGCGGCGGCGGCGGCGACGGCGACAATGAAGATTGCCAGCTGCGAGGAGTGACGTCACTCGTTCCTCGAGAATGCGACTCCGCCAGACGGCGTTGCACCTACAAAAAAAAAAACTTTTTAGCTTCACGACTGTATGTAAATAAATGTTAATGGACCATTTCGGAAAGTTGCGCGCGCCCCCTACGCGACCGCCGCAAAGCAGGCTGGGAATTGTGAGCGTGGCTTGCCGGGCAGGATCCGGCGCAGGAGTGGTTCGACATGGACGTCGCGCAAAAGCAGGTAAACAAAACTTTTTTTTGGGATGCTAGCAATGCTTTTGTAGCATGCTTGCGCCGCGCAAGTGATCTTTGCATTGCCGTACAACTTTTTTTGTGGTTTTGCAGCCGACGCTACGAGCGCGAAGCGAGTATTTTCGCACGTGAGCGCTCGTGAAGCGCGCACATGTGCCAGTGTATAGTTTTAGCTATGCTTCAGAAGGCACGAGCGCGATCCTACGGCTAGCAGGCGTGTTTTGCTGGTAAGCGCGCGCTAACAGTGCATTTATTTACTGGTCGCCCGTCGCGAACCTTCAAAGTTTCTGCGGCTGTCCCGGCGGCAGGCGTAGTACGTAGCGTACGCATTCATGTTTGTTGCAACAGTGCGACATAGTCTTGTGAGAATGTACGCGCTATATTTTAGCAAAATACGTCGTTATCGCGCACTGCCCATTCAATCTTTTGGTTATAGCGTGCTATTTAGTCTACGGACGAGTCTGAAACAAGTATATCGTCGAAAGAAACGGACAGCGCATTCGTTCAATGAGTACATCTTGGAAGAAAGTAGTAGTTGAGTTGGTGCTTAGCTTGTGCGAGCGCATTTTCTTGCCTATAGTGTTGTTCGAATAGCACGCAGCAAGTGCGAAGCAGAACCAACAAGCACTGTTACATTGTGTGTAGCTGAGCATATTTTTGCGATACAAATAGTAGTTGCTGTCTGTGCCATATTCAACGAGTTTGACGGCTCGTACTATCTCGGTCGCGGTGTCCATTTGTTACTACCGTGGAGTGCAGATAGGCGCAGCCAAAATATGAACGTGCCTCGGTGGCTACAAGTAACGCGAACGCGGTCGAAAAAAACTGCGGCGGATATTTTGCTAACGTGAAAAACATGGACGCGCCAGTACCTTGTACTTGGGCGGCCTCGGAGTTTTAGTTAGCTGGTGGTTTACCGAGGCCGTCCTTGTGCAACATTCTTCACGACCGCGCGTAGTAAATGAAATGGGTTCAGCGTTGCTTTTCAAGCATGCTTGCCACAAGTAACCAAGACACAATGAATGAATACTTTATTTCAAGATCGCATTGGTGATGCCATGATCAGCTGTGTATGCTTCCATGCTCTGTTTATATGTGGAGTGCCAAAGAAAACATTTTGACACTTGCTTATACCCATGTTGCAGGTACCACTGCAAGCCATTCATAATGCACTTCCTCTCCAAGCAAGGCTACCGAAAGGGCCATGGACAAAACAGTTAAAAGACGTTCCAGATGGGTTCTCAGAGCAAGGAATCTTGGCACATCAGAATTCACGTGGTGCTCAGAAGCATACTGTAAGCGGATACAGGATGTTCAAAGCAGAGAAGGTGCACAATGTTCTTATTTGCAAGGCTGACAGATCCACTTTTCTTAAAGCAACAGTGGAGGCATCATTCTCTTTGGCAAAATTATATAACACTGCTGCTGTGCTCTCGTCAAATGGAACTGTGGACGAAGGAACCTGCAACTGCCGGGCTGGAGCTGCAGGTGTTTGTAAACATGTAGTAGCAATTCTATGGTTTGTATTAGACCTGAAGCGCTCTGGGGCAGCCTACGTGCAAGACACACAGTCGTGTACAGACAAACCCAGAGCATGGGGTACTGGGGCAAAGAAGGCCAACGTGCACACACGCGAGTTCTCAAAACTGCGTTTTGTGAAACATATGCCAATGAAAGCTGGCAGGTATGCAACTCAAGAAACCACAGTTTCTCTGACAGTAACAGAAGACCATATTAAGAGAATGTATCAGACACAGAAAAATATTCCAAACGCCATGCTATGCAAGACGCTGGAGGACAACCACTTTCAGCCCGTACAAGTGAAAAGAACACGTCAGGAGGAGGCTCTCAGCCAGATGCCAATCAGGTTGCCGGTGCAAGCCCTGTGGGTTGAGCATGTGCCAGCTGGGTACACGTTCGGCTCCTGTGAGCTTACTTTAGAAGACTCATGGGCCCTTGAGCAAGCGACTAGGATGCAGAGCGGCTCTACAACATGGAGCTTCGAGAGATCCAAGCGCCTGACTGCTTCACACTTTGGAGATGTGGTGTCACGGAAGAAGCCAGCTGATGAGAAGTTTTTTAAGAGGTTGTTCGGGTCTAGCCAGATGCAGACCAAATACATGGCTGATGGTTTAAGGAATGAAGATGCAGCCGTGCAGCGTTACATAGACAAGAAAAAGGTCCCAGTTAGGATTTACTGTTGTGGGTTGTGCGTCAACCCTGGTGTCCCTGTTCTTGGTGCAACGCCTGACCGTGTTGTAGAGCAGGGAGGAGATTTTGGTCTCCTTGAAGTTAAGACCCTCTCAGCTGCCAAGGAACGGGGTGAGGAATTAGAAAATGCTGTGAATACGGCACCCTACCTGAAGAATGGAGTTCTTAAACCAACGCACAAGTACTTTTACCAGGTCCAGGGGCAAATGGCTTTGACTGGACTCTCCTGGTGTGATTTTGTGGTTGATAATGGCACAGACTGCACTCTTCAGAGGATCACTTTTGACAGCTCGCTTTGGATTTCCAAAATGCTGCCACGTCTCCTGGAATGTCACAAGAACTACCAAGAGCACTGTGCTTGTGTGTGAATTTCAATGACTTATTTTATGTTACATTGGTCTGCAGGACAAAGATGCTCGGACTCGTAACATGCTTTGGCATGTGTTCATACTTATGTATATTTGTTTCTTAAATATCTTGTATTGCATTTTTTTCCATGAAGAAAGTGTTTTTCTGCGTAATATCGTTATGGCGATGTGCACGTTGTGCCACAACCCATTTAAATGTGTGTGCCACTAATCTGTGTGTAAAAAGTAAATGTCAAGCACCACACGTCTTGCTGCCTTGTCCTCCAAGTTCCTGTCTCTACATTTGTCGGCTACCTTCCTTGTGATTTTTCCCTTGTCCTTTGCCTGAATTTTTTTTTTTGAACCAACTTTTTTTCTCGTGTTGCTTGTCGATAAGAAAGTCGTGCTCTCTTGGCAGACAGAGGAAAGGTATTTTTTGGATTCCTTGTCCACTGTCGTTTCCTGCCACTTGATTTTCCCACCTCCATTTGCTAACCTAACCTAACTATGAAGGAGCATTTTCACATTTCAAATGTGTTTTGAATACCAGAGCATCACTCCTCATCGATAATTTTGTAATAAAAAGAAAGCGCTTAGGTTTAGCCAATAGGAGCAGTGCGACCTTTAAAGTTGAAAGTCAGGTTTGATGAAGGAGAAACACTGTGCAGCCTGATGAGGTTAAGGTTTGTGTTCATCTGTTTTGTCTTGGTATCAATGCTCATTAAGTCTGTTGGTCTGTCGGGTAAACTCCTAAGAAAAGAATGTAGCCACTGCGTAGCAACATCACGCACCTTCCTTACAGTCGTTGTAGCTTCTCCATCTGTTTTGCCAAGGTTTCATGCGACATCTGGAATTTAATTCATTTTCACTGCACGCAATTTTCTCTTGTAGCTTGACAGTTTGGTAATTGTTTTATCAACCTCACTTGTAAGGGTAAGGAGAAGCTGAACTCAGCATTGTCTGAAATGCCTTCAAGTAGTAGTGAGTTAAATTCTAAATGCTCTATTTTTTACTTCATCCAGTCATCACATTGTGAAAGCTGATTTGGTTCGACACACATCATTGCTATGTTTTGAGTCGAGCCTACGTTTTTCTGGTTTAACATCCTGTAGGCAACGAGGGACATGGGGATGGAGGGCTCCCAAACAGCTTTGACCATCGTGGATTTTTAATGTGCACATTATATTTTGCCTCCACCAAAATGGGACTTTCATGTCTGTGATTTCATCCCATGACATTGGGTCAAGCAGCCAAATTCCATAGTCGCAGAGCCATCGTGGTGGATGCTTAACTCTTTGCGGACGGAGATGACATTCCTTGGTGGTCTCGTGTCATGCCTAATAAAGACAAAACGGCAACTTCTAATGAACAGATCGGCCACTTTGATTCGGAAGATGTGGGGTCCTTCTGCTGAAGACAGATCAATTGATTTGGTACACAGGCGCTTTGATACATCTTGATCAAGGCAAGGTGCAGAAATGCTTGTATGTAAAAAGTTTTGTGCGTGATAATAGGCTTCACATGGTTTCATCTGGTCTGGAGCCCTTGACAACTGTGTGCCCATAGCGGAAGTATGGAATGTAAAAATCGTTTCTCACTTTGTGTGCTGCTGTGTCTAAAGAAAGGAGGACTGAGATTTGGACTGCTGAACCATGTTTACACTGACCCTGTGCTTCCTTTACCTTTTTTTTTTGTTACTTTCTATTGGCGGCATCCTTCTCCCCTTGTACTGAAAACCTAAATAGAAAGAAGGGAAAGCTGTCGAGGCTTTGGATTTAACGTCTAGAAATGCGAGTGTCAAAACCACTGCCAAACAATGTGCCCCTCTACTGTGGAGGTAGACGCATCTTGTCTGTCTGCGTTTTGGTGCGAGTCGTCCTATGCTTCATTTGTTTTGGTGTCCCCGACGCTTTTTTTCTTGTCATTTGTACGAGCTAGAATTCATGAGTGTGACTCTGTATAGGTTCTGCTACCTGATCCTATGAAGTTCATGTGCCTGCATGTTAAATCCTTCCTGCTACACTTTCTGGATGTCAGGACACACGCACTGATTGATGTGTTGCTGTCTAGCAGGTTCGCGTGTGGTTAATTTGGGCAAACTACCGACTTGATGATAGTCATTTATATTTGAAATATGATGTTTAATTCTGTTCACACCATGTTTTCTCATGGTTACTTTCATCTTCTATATAAAATCAAAGAAGAATTTGCAAATGCGGCGGTTAGTTGCTAGTTGGCATACACAGGTTCAGTATGTCTACTTGCTGTGTAGCTGTGATTGAGAGTTGTGTGCAAGTTCTTGCTTGTGTACTGCAATCATTGCTGTGCAAGCGAAATCTGTGAACATTTTGATTTTGTGTCTGGCGTAGTATTTGTACTTTTTAGGATGACTTGTTGCCGTAAGAAAGGTAATTCTTGTGCAAGGTTTTACTATGTACTTGCAAGCTGATGTATATGCTTCGATGCAAAATGAGTGTATTGAGATCATTAATTTAACAGTTTGTTTTTGCTTCATCATTATTGCTCATTTGGAACCAGCACTTCATTCGATGCAAAATGAGTGTATTGAGATCATTAATTTAACAGTTTGTTTTTGCTTCATCATTATTGCTCATTTGGAACCAGCACTTCAGAAACATATGAAAGTCCTTCTTTCTTCCTTGCAGAAATACGTTCTTTGGGAGGTGCACAGTTTATATGCTCATATTGGTTGCTTGGCTTTCTTCATTTCTGCACTTAAGGCGTCAAGACAGTTTTGCGTACTTCTTTTTTGTTATTGTATTTTGTAAGACTGCCACATTACATACTATATATTCTTGATTCAAAGCAACATTTTGTTTTTTAAACGTAATAGGTAGGAAAAAAACTCCCATGTGCGCATAAAAGTAGCCAAATTACAAGCGAGTGCTCGGTAGGTGCTGCATCTAAAATTTTACATTCAAAATGGAAGCAGTATCCTGGAAGATGCATGCACTCTTGTTCTCCAAACTGTCATTTAGCTGTGCATCCTCTTCTGTGATTAATGGACTCCACTACACTTTTGAACCAATTTCATTGACCCACCATCTAATTGTAGGGAATTCAAAGCACCAAAAAGAATGATCATGGCATAACCCAATAACCTCTCAAACCAAACCAGAGCTCAGCACCGTAGTGAGGCTAGTAGAAAAGCCTAACTACTAATTGTTAAGAACACAAATACCTCTTGCATAATGTCACGCATTGCAATGTTTTGTTCATTTTTTCACACCAACGGAGTTGCTTGAGATTTTGATAATTGAAGTTATTTATTTCGTTACACTTATGTTTGAACAAGACTGTATTAAAAAAATTTTTCTGCAACGTGCTTATACATAGAGATGCATTGCTTAGCATGCTTTTGTGTTATGCTCTTAAAATATATTGGCACAAGATGTTTAAGTGAGCTGTGCAATACAAGAGCCTTTCTTTGTAAGAAAGCCTTTTATTTATTTATTTATTTATTCATATACCCTCAGGGCCCGAAGGCATTAAAGAGGGGAGTGGGAAAGATACATTGGTACAGGGTACAGTGCAGCATAAAGCATCATAGGAGAAACAATAACACGGCGAAAAGTGATCAAAAAAAAAAAAAGTATTGGCGGAAAAAAAAAGAGAAAAGCAGGTGAGACAAAAAAAAATCATTTCCGACAGTCAACAATGTCACCGAAAACGAACAAAAACATTTGACTACCATTTATAAATATAGATTACATACGGCAGTCTTAAAAGAATTTGGGTCCGTAATATCAGCAATGTGCCTAGGAAGGTGGTTCCAACTGACAGAAGTGTTTGGAACGAAAGAACAAGAGGTGTGTTTAGTACGACATGACGGAACACCTACTTTGTGAAGATGATCAATGCGACCTGAAACATATGTGGGGGTAGTTAGTAGCCGGCTCTTAAGGGCAGGATTGTGGTAATAGATTTTGTGAAATAGACATAAGCGGGAAATATTTCTGCGTAGTGAAAGCGGTGGCAATGATAATGTTGTTTTCATAACGGTAACACTGGAGTTACGGTTATAGTTGGAAAGTATAAAACGTGACGCGCGGTTTTGAACAGATTCGATTTCAGATTCTAGAGATGCAAGGCCAGGGGACGAACAAGGGTTTTATAAAGAAGCAGTTTTATTGAACTAAAAGAAAGGTTAAAGTTTCGGCGCAGGTACCCCAACATGCGGTTAGCATTGTTAGTAATAGATTCCACATGCAGATTCCAAGAAAGATTAGAAGTTATGTGCACACCAAGGTATCTATACGAAGACACAGTTTCAAGAGGAGTATTATTGAGGTTGTAATTAGCTACTTCATTGTTACGACGAGAAATACGCATATGTTTGCACTTGTTAATGTTAAGCTTCATGTGCCATAATTTACACCACTCTGAAACTTGGTTAATATCAGACTGAAGAACAGAAATGTCAGAGTCACTGTTAATTTCACGGTAAATTACACAATCGTCAGCAAAGAGACACACAGAAGAAGCAATGGTGTTAGGCAAATCATTAATATAAATTAGAAAAAGTAGGGGCCCTGGTACGGAGCCCTGGGGAATGCCTGCGCCCACTGGAGAGGAACGAGAGTTCCATTTATTTGCTGTCACGTATTGAGAACGGTTAGTGAGGAAAGACTCAAGCCACGAAACGATGCTAGGGTCGAGTTTGAGGTTACTTAATTTGAAAAGTAGTAATTGGTGAGAAACTTTATCGAAAGCTTTGGAGAAATCGAGGAATATACAGCCTGCTATGGAACCCCGGTCAAGAATGAAATGAAGGTCTTGTGACAAGCATAGAAGCTGAGTCTCGCATGAGAATGTTTTACGAAACCCGTGGTGGGAATGACTGAAGAACGAATTTGATTCAAGAAAATTGGCGAGATGAGAGCAGATGACATGTTCCATGATCTTACATGGGATGCTAGTAAGTGAAATGGGTCGGTAGTTATTAGGAGAATGTTTGTCCCCAGACTTGTGCAGGGGAACCACCTTGCCCACCTTCCAGTCACTAGGAACACAGCTACAGTCACAAGCACATGGGCAGCTACATACTTCACATTGGTCTCTGTAAGGAAACCGCAATGAAAGTTGCAAGCAAAATCTTTGCAAAGTGACAAGTGTGTTGTCCGTATTGTAGATACTCTTGCACTCGGTACGACTTGTAACATATGTGAAGTGAACCAATGAAGGCTTATGCTTTACAGTAAATCAATGTGCCGTCATAGACAGTGCCCAAGGTGCAGATTCAGCATACTTAATCTCTGCTTTGAGGGGTTAATGCACAAGTTTCGAGTAGCACTGAGCTCGCACTTCTTTGACGACAAGCTCAAATCTGTCGCATCTCGGGTATTGTAGCTGATATAAGTTCTTTCTGAAGGATTCCATGCAAGACATTACATGAGAGTTGGTAATAAAGCTTTCAAATTTCAGTGCCATGAAATACTCGCATACATGTACAAATTTTTTACATATACAGTACACATATATACAATACATATCACTTTTTTTTAAAATGAGTACATCACTAACACATGTAAAAATGACAAAGTGAAATTCACTTTACAGATTTCATTCCAAAAAGTTAGGAAAGACAATCTGTCGTAGAAAAGACAATGGCTGCAAACACCAACTTTCCATCTTGTCTGTGTAGATCAGCAATGAGACTGGTGATTTCGTTTCCAGTCATGACTTGGATATAGTACTGCCACAATCTATGCTCAAATCATTTGCACAACACCGACAGAGAAATAAGGCGTTGCAGCTCTATATAGCCTGTACATTGACTTCAGATTTACTTCAGCAGAGAAAGAAAGGCTCCTCTAGTCTGCTGTACATGAAATAGTGTAATTCAGTGCAAGTTCGATGCCTTGCACTGCAGCAGGGATTCTCAAACTGCATTTTGGGGAACTCTAGGGGTTCTTGGAACAGTTCCTAGAATCCCCAAGCACCTATGTTCATGCATGTCTTCATCCACTTTAGCCAGTTATTTTGGGACTAATGCTGTAGCTGCTTACAGCTATCTCACTATACAGTCAGTCATAACAGAATTTAAGTACTTGTTCATGTGCTGCGCAGCTTGCATACCCCTTTTACATATGTCGGCCAGCACCTTTTCAAGCCTCAGCCGCAGCGGTCGAATTTCGATGGAGGCAAAATTTTAGAGGCCAGTGTACAGTGCGATGTCAGTGCACGTTAAAGAACCTCAGGTGATCGAAATTTCCTGAGCCCTTAACTACGGCGTCTCTCGTAGCCTGAGTCGCTTTCGGAAGTTAATCCCCCATAAAACAAATATTTTCAAGACAGGCTCCGTGACCAAAGCTGGCCAGAACACAAATGAAACATGTTAGAAGCCAACTGCATTTTAGCGAAATGATTTGGTCTTCAAATGAGAAGGCTAAAGAGTTTGAGCACCCCTGCATTACAGTAGATCATGCATAACATACAAAACATTAAGAACACTACCATCGCTCATCGGTTTAGAATGGGCTCATGCATGAAATTATTGAGATAACAACAAATTTTCCATATCTTGTTCAGCTTCTCTGCCATAACATTAGGAAAGACAGCACGGAGTATTCTGAAGTTTTTAACTTCCCTGATGACACGCTCAACATGAATTCGCAAACTCGCTATCTGCCGTGTTGCTATCTCATCTGCCAGTGACAACTGCGAGCGGCCATTCAACATAGGTGGCATGTTTAATTCGACTCCAAGCTGACGGAGGTCATCTTCAATGAGGAATCCTCTATCCGCCATTACGCTGTCCCCTTCCTCGAGCAACTCATAGAGGCCACTGTGTCTCGTGATTTCTCGATCGGAAAGTCTCCCAGGTGCAAGATTTGACACGAAAGAAACGAAGCCGTTTGGAGTGATGCCAATGAGTCCTTTTGCAGTGTTGTGTCCTTTGTACGAGCTGAAAGTGTCGCTTTGCGTACTGTAATCAGACGGGTTCTCGATAAAAATTTCTGTGCAGTCCAGTACAATGCGTGTCGATGGGTACAATTCTTTAAAATTGTCTGGCATGAACATGTCCACTGTGTTACGGGATGGCCACATTGGTATCTGGATTAACATTTCAAACAAAAAATTTACCCAAAATGTGAACATTGCACTCACGGTTGACACAGACACTTTCAGGCGATATGCCAAATCCTGCTCCAGTAACCCAACCCGGAGCCTGCAAAGCACTGCAATAACCTGTTCTTTCATTTTCAGTGCTGGTGGCCTGCCAGCACCTGTTTTCAGTGTCTGGTACATGCCTTCAACATGTTCCAGAAACGCATCAAATTTTTCAAAGGAGTTAAACCCTGTATAAAACACTAGTCGCTTTTGATCTGAAACAAAACCGTGAACTTTTGAGACAAGGTTTTTTGTTTTTAGCTTCTCTTTAAGCGCCTCAACTTTCACATGGTGCAACTGAGCCTCCAGATCCTCAACCGTTTTCTGGAGCACAGATTTCTCTTTTCGAAGCAAGTTATTTTCATGCTCCAGTTTTCCACATACTTCGAGAAGGTGGTTGACTTTCCTTAGTGCGGCAGCAGATGCTGTGTCTGGAGGCCCCATGGAGTATGAATGCTCGGCACCTAGAAAATAAAAACTGTTTATTGATTTGCGAACAGTTAGGCCGTGCTTTAATACAGATTTCAGGGCTTGAAATAGTCACTTCAGCCCACAATGTGTGTTCTGAACCCTTGCTCTCAGCTTACACTGATATACAGACAACAAAGAACTAGGATGACAAAGCCATAGAGCCCAACTCTCTTTCACTCCACTGATCCACCTGTGCAAGCAGCTTACCAACCAGCATGGAACCATAGGTTTCATGCACCCAGCACATCAGCCAAATCTACACTGTATATGCATTTGGATAGCCTGACTTTTGTGTCATTTTTACAAGCTGTGGTGAAGGGAATAATGTCGCGGTGAAAGAAATGAAATGGGTAAGTTTCACAATGCGTGCACTGGTGGAAGAGGTACCGCGTTTATCAGAAAACTCGCTGAAGTAATAACACATGCACGGTACAAATCACTGATGACATGTCACAGAATACATGAGGTTATGCAACTCATAACATGTAGACTTCCCATGGCTAGCTGCAAAAGCTTGCGAAAAACTGGCTTCGCGGGAAAAAAGTTTGGTCCATTTATTAATATACCGGTCGCCACAGCACCCGTGGACCTCACAATGAGTGGGCGCGATAGGGGTCCGTTAAATGCGAAAAATAAGTTTTCATAGTGGAATGGAGAAAGTGAGAATTTTGAACCATCACTAACCTGTTTCCGTGCGAGACGAAGCCGGTGCACCGAAGGTCAGCTGGGTGGGCTCCTGGGAAACTACGTCGCTCTCTGCGTACAAACGCTTTGATGAAAATGCGAACACACAAAATCGAAGCCTCAGAAAAAAGATGGCACAGTTAAAGCGTCTCTTACGTTGATCGCATTGGGGCACGTCAACTACGTAGCCGATCTCCAACTCGTTCAGGACGAGCACAGGGCTGGCAGAGGCAGTTTGGGAGCTCGTCTTCTTGCGTTTCGCGACTGGAAGAGATTTGGCAGTAATGATAATATGCGATAACCGCCTGAATATATATATTTACCGGTATTAAAGGAAGGAGATAGTTGACTGATGACTTTATGAGGGAAAATTGTCGGCAACCGGTCCATATAGCCACGGCGTCCACTTGCGTTGAAGTGAGCTCCGCAGATCCGGTGGTGCTTAGAAGGTTGCCACAAAGAGAAGCGACCAGCACTTCCCTGGCGGTTGATTCTTCTCACCCACTCCTTTTTTTTCTTTTTCATTTGCAGGGAACGCGTGAAATGAAACGTTCTTGTCTTTCAGCGTGTTGTTGTCGCAGCCAGGCACACAACAAGTCTGACCACCGCCTCGGCACTTCGACGACATCGCGCGCAGTAGTGGCAGCGGCCACTAAGTAACCCACAGGCACGTAACACTTTATATAACGCACCTGCAACCGCCCACCACCAAAAAATACACGAAATCTTAAAGCAATCGAAGCACGTACACACACACACCGCAGCTATGCGAACGCAGGAGGCAGGAAAGACGGGCGGTCGGTCGGCGTTCGCTCACTTTTCCCATAATGCGTCGCGCGCCCGCTAGGTTTTTTCGCGGCGCTGCGATTTCCGAAATGGTGCATTAAAAACAGGTTGAGGTAACGCATTATTGGTTAGTAAACGTGAGGCAAGATAAAGTGCAAACAATATTAATTGCCACGGCTAGGCGGTATGCACCGCAACCTCTCGATTCAAAGGGTTCTGCTTTATCCGTAGCCCCATATACCCGTGCGAACACTTTTTGCGTCCCTATCGTACCCTATAAAAGGGGCGCGAGAGGGGGTTAATCACGAGCAACATAGTATTGCTTCAGGTACTGTCTCCGCACTTTAAAAACGCCGGTAACTACTTCGAGCAAGCGGTGCAAGCGCCTGTGTATCAAGCTACGAGAGGCGTGCGAAAAATCGAAACCGAAAGTAACACTGCAGCCTCCGAGATTTGGTATTTTGAAGCGCCCTCCCTGAGGCTACCACGCTTCGCCATCTCCGTTGTGCGCCGCTGTGCGCCGCTGTGCGCTCCGGAAGATGTCTTTGATAACCCAAGAGGCAGTGCCCTACTTTTTGAAGATAGATTAGTTTACCTTACTTAGAACACGCAGCTACAAAAAGAAATTTTACAATGGAGATGACGCATATGCGGTATGTGGTAACTCCAGTGAAACAATTGACCATATTATACTCGAATGCAATGGTATCCATCCGGAAGTTGGTGCAGGCGCAGTCACTGTTCCTGAAGCTCTGGGGTTTAGAGATAACAGCGGCCGGGTGAATAAACCGGCGGTGGAAACTAGCAAAAAACAAGATAGGTGGCTTAAAAGCAGAGAAGTGACATAATGTTACTAATGTAGAAACAAAAAATTTAAAAAAATAGAATGATAATTAAGATATAGGGGGAAAAATGAGCATGATAGCTACTGCTACCACTCCGTTCCAAAGGGGACGCTCCTATACTCCATTCCATCAATCCATCCATCGCTGGAAGTGGGCCGCTGGGGCCCTAAGGAAGTGTCCTCTGTTTATATATGTTACTCTATGGTGAGAGCGTGGCCAGTATAGTTGAAGCTACAAAAGAAGTTCCTTGCCATTGCGGGGGCGATCACTAAGTTTGGTCCGTATATTGGAGGCTGGTCTTTCAGCATACAAACTGATCACCATGACATTGTCGGTTAACTGCCACGAATGCTCCTTACAGCCCTTAATCCAGGCTCAAATACTCGGGGGCCGAGAGCGTGTCACTCGCTTGTCACTGTCAAGTGGTTTCTTCAGAAATCTGCAGAACTTATTTCGTTCAACAAGGTTAAATAATTATGAATTTATTGCAGCAGCTGTCGATCGCGGCTGGTAAAAGAAGCCAGATTACGTAAAAATAATTTCGTAGAAAAAAAGTAGCTAGCCGTTTTTCAAGAAAAGCAACAACTTTATTATAGGCGACTCCAACTGCTCTGAATTGGTCTCGTTGGGATCGCGCTAACGGTATTATTTAAATCCTTATTTGCACTTAGCTTGGTCACCCGTTGTTTGTGCACACACACACACACCCAATATATATATATATATATATATATATTGTCACGTAGTGGCGACAAGGCCGTTGACACCAAAACAAGACACAGGCTTTATGGTACTGAAATTAACTCTTTATTGGGCTGATTTGCGCCCAAAAAAGAACTAAGCAACTCGACGTCGGCGATTGCAACAAACGTGCTCGCCGATCGTCGAACAAAGAATGCCCATCACACTCGTCAACGCTCAGTTTAAAGGCTGTTCAGAACAATCTAGATAACGTCGCAAACTGCTACTAGCACATCCTGGAACATTGTGGAAGCATACGCAAGTGATCGGAATCTGCGAGACAGATCTCGGCGCATCTTTGAGGACAAAGAAATTGATAACGCGTCATATGGCGACAACGAGCATCAACAAACACGGGATACAGAATTAATACCCGTGCCAGAATCACAGCGATTAGGCCGCATGCCGGAGGCTATCAAAAAACAACAAATACTGTCTTGAAGGTTTAGTGGCATTACTCCCACCCTTAAAAAAACATCGTCTCGATGCTCCAAAATAAACAAAGCAACTTAAATAGAAACATTACAAAGTTTAAACACCACGGATTCTTTACGCGCGTAATAAGGCTTCAGAAGAAAAACATGTACAATTTATGGGCGCACGCGTCGCCGTTGTGATGCTGTCGTACCGTCGGGAAGGACTTCATAGTCCAGTTGTCCGACGCGGTGAAGGATTTTGTAAGGCGCAAAATATCCACGCAGCAGCTTTTCGTTTAGTCCACGGCTTCGAATTGGAGTCCAAACCTACACTTGGTTTCCTGGGTTGTACTCTTCTTGGCGTCGTCGTAAGTTGTATTGTCGAATGTCGGTGCGCTTTTGGTCTTTATTACACAGCCGTGCGAGCCCTCGGGCTTCTTTTGCACGTTTCCGGTAGGTGGCGACGTCAAAGTTGTCCGCTTTGGTTACGTGCGGCAGCATTGCGTCGAGCGTCGTCGTGGGCTGCCTGCCGCACAGAAGCTTGAATGGAGTTGCTCTGGTGGTCTCCTGGACTACCGTGTTATACTCGAAGATCGCGTACGGCAGGATGGCGTCCCAGGTCTTGTGTTCAGCGTCGACATGCATGGCGATCATGTCCGCAATCGCTTTGTTCAGGCGCTCCGTAAGGCGATTGGTCTGGGGATGGTATGCTGTTGTTCGTCGATAGCTTGTATGACTGTATTCCAGGACGGCTTGCGTCAACTCTGCCGTAAACGCCGTTCTCCTGTCCGTGATGAGCACTTCTGGGGCGCCGTGTCACAAGAAAATTTGCTTGACAAAAAATTTTTCAACTTCTGCCGTAGTACCATTGGGTAGTGCTCTTGCTTCGGCGTAACGGGTAACGTAGTCAGTGGTGCCGATGATCCACTCGTTACCCATAGACGATACTTGGAAAGGGGCCGAGAAGATCCATCCCAAATTTGTTGAAAGGCAGGTCTGGGGGTGGAATCCGGTTTAGTAGTCATGTTGGTCGAATCGGCAGCGTCTTGCGTCGTTGGCACTCACGACATGTCGTCACGTACTGGGCAACTACGGCAGGCAGTCGCGGTCAGCAGTGCTTCTCCTGGATTCTACGCAACGCTCGTGCAAACCCGAGATGGCCTGCTGTGGGCTCATCGTGCAACGCCTGCAGAATTTCCTGCTGGAGGTTTTTAGGCACAAGGAGAAGCTGCGCGGTCGTGTTGGGTGCGAAGTTCTGAACGAGGAGACCATTGCTTAACGGGAACGATGATAAATGTCGCCTAAACACAGCAGGAGGGGAAGCGGTCTTTTCTTCTAACTAATTGGCTAGCGCTTTCAACTCAGGGTCTGATCGCTGTTATTCTGCGAAACTGCTGGCGCTTACCGGTTCCAAAAAAGCGTCCTCGTCGTCTTGTTTCGCCGGCGCATCAACGGGGGCTCGTGACAAGCAGTCTGCATCGGAGTGCTTGCGGCCTGGCTTGTAGAGGACTGTGATGTCGAATTCTGGAAGACGTAGGCTCCATCGGGCAAGGCGGCCGGAGGGGTCTTTCAAATTAGCCAACCAGCAGAGCGCGTGATGGTCGCTTACCATCTTGAGTGGTCGACCTTAAAGTTATGGACAAAAAGTAGTAGGGGCCAGATAATTGCAAAGCCGGATGCTCTTCTGGGTTGTTGAGTGATTGACCACGGCATTTGTAAGGGACCTGCTAGCGTAGGCGAATACTTTTTCCTCTCCGGCACTTTTCTGGACAAAAACGGCGCCTAGGCCCATTATGCTCGCGTCAGTATAAATTTCGGTCTCGGAGTTTTCATCAAAGTGGCCAAGTACTGCAGGGCACTGCACACGGCGCTGAAGTTCGTCGAAGGCTTCTTCTTGCGGCGCTTCCCATTTAAAAGGTACGTCAGCCTTTGTAAGCTGCGTCAACGGTTCGGCGGTGCGCGAGAAGTCCCGGTCAAATTGTCGATAATAAGCGCATAACTCAATAAACCTGCGCACGGCTTTCTTGTCAGCTGGCGGTGGAAAAAGTGCAATTGCAGCTGTTTTTTCCGGGTCTGGCCAAACACCATCCTTGCTAACGATGTGACCTAAGAAACACAGTTCCTCGTAGGCGAGGAGGCACTTCGCTGGTTTTAACGTTAGTCTCGATGCTTTGATGGCTGCCAACACAGTCTGCAGCCGTTTCAGCTGGTCTTCAAAGTTTGACGAGAAGACAACGATATCATCCAAGTATACCAGGTAAATTTGCCACTTCAAGCCAGCCAGCACAGTGCCCATTACGCGTTGAAACGTCGCTGGTGCGGAGCAGATTCCAAATGGCATTACCATGAAATCGAGAATGCCGTCTGGAGTGATGAATGCGGTCCTCTCGCGATCTCTTTCGTCGACCTCAATTTGCTAATATGCGCTCTTCAGGTCCATTGATGGGAAGTACATTGCATTGCAGAGGTGGTCCAGTGAGTCGTCGATGTGGGGAAGTGGGTAGACATCCTTCTTAGTTATGCTATTCAACCGGCGGCAATCAAGCCAGAAGCGCAGTGTGCCGTCTTTCTTCTTCACCAAAACAAGCTGGTACCTCCCAAGGGTTCTTGGATGGCTGGATCATTTCATCACGCAGCATTTCCTCAACTTGATCGAGTATGGCCTGGCGTACTCGTGGCGATGCACGGTATGGGCTCTTACGTAGCGGTCGAGTGTTTTCGTCCGTGATGCTGCGATGCTTTGCCAACAGAGTTTGCCGCACCTTCGACGCTGAAGAAAAGCACTCGCTGTAGTTTTCAAGAAGAGTGCGAATCCGGTCTTGTCTATCTCGGGGGAGCGCTGGGTTAACGTCGAAATTGGGCTGCTAGGCTCGGTTGGGTGTATCGTTTACAAGTTGGCTGGTAAGGGCAAAGACTTCTCGGGCGTCCGCTAGCTTGTCAAGGAAAGCAATCGTCATGCCCTTGTTCAGGAGCCGGTATTCGTCGGTGAAGTTCGTGACGTGGACATCAGCTTGTCCATGACGGAAACGGCTGATGCGTCTTGCGATGCCAAGTCCTCTATTCAGTAACAACTGAGTGTTTCTTTCGACAACCCGTCCCGTGATTTCGACTTCTGTTGTAACCACAGGGACGGTGACGCTCGATGCGGGTGGTATGGTCAATTCTCTGTCGAAGACGTTGAGAGCAACATGATGCGTCGACGTTCTCGTAGCCGGTATGGCTTTGTCGGTCGAGAGCTTGATGAGTTTGGATCAGAGGTCGATGATCGCTCGATGTTTGTGATGTTCGTTCAGAAAATCCATTCCCAGAATCACATCGCAGGAACAGTGCTGTAGGACGACGAAGTTGGTAGGGTAGATACGTCCATTTACTGTAACCATTGCGGTGCATCGCGCCGCCGGCGTAATAAGGTTACCATCAGCGGTGCCGATTAGCGGGCCGTCCCCCGTGGTGGTCACTTTCTGGAGCTGGGTGGCGAAAGCTCCACTGATGACAGAGTAGTCGGCACCGGTGTCCACTAGGGCGGTAACCGTGCGTCCGTCGAAAGCAACCTCAAGGTCGATTGTTCGCGTCCTAGTATTGAATGTTGGCTTCGGTGTTCGATCTCTGCTTCGTCTTGTGCGGAGGTAGCGGACTTGGCACACCGTCGTAACATCGCTGGGCGGCGATGTCAACTTTAAGTCTGGTCGTGATCTCGTCAATGTTGTCGTCTTGTGGATTGGCGATTTAATGGCTGCGCCGTCGTCAATCGTCATCGGCGATGGACGATCTTCGTGTTTTCGCCGTGAAGCAACGTAACCTCCAAAGGTTGCTCTATTTTGTTTCCCCTGCGCGGGCTTATTTTCCGCGCGCGCTCTCATCGTAGGTACGGCATGGCGACGCAAAGCGGGGGCTGTATGGTGATGGGTACCTGAACCGACGGTTTGGTGGCGCAATCTCACCGCTATGCAGAAAGTTGTCGATTTCTTGCGGTCGTTCACTTGGGCGTGGTCGTGGAGCATCGACTGCAAATCCGCGGAGACCGATTCGTCGGTACGGGCTGTGGCGCAGAACGTGGCCGGCCTCACCGCAGTGGAAGCTTAATGGCCGGTTGTTTTGCTGACCTCCAGGCGTCGCACTTCCTAGGGTTTGGGGGTCTTTGGTAGGCTTGGCGGGCGGGGGCCAAGGGGCGGCTTTCAGGAACAGGACGGTAGCGGCGAATGATTGGAAAGTCACCATTTCGGGGCGCAGGACGACGTAATGTAGCAACGTAGTTCATCGCTGTTTCCGCTTTTACTGGAACAGTCGCAGCTGTTGCTTGAGAAACGCCCAGTGGCTGCTGATTTTCTTTACGGACGACGTCCGCGAGCGTCGCCCCTTGGGGTTTTTGCGTAGATGGCAGAAATCGGCGGTGCTCCTTTCGCACGATCTCCCGGATGATGTCCCGAAGATTCTCTCCGCTATTAGATGTGCTGGGGTAGTGGCTTGATTAGTCCGGCTGAAATGGCCACTCGTAGTGGCGCAACAAGGTGTCCAACGTCTTCTCGATGGCCGATGCTTCCCATTCAAATTCGTCCACAGTTTTCGGCGGCAAAAAGCGACTCTTTAACAACTCTTTAACGAGTCGGCGCGGCAAAACAGGCGCTTCATCTCCTCTACGTTTACCAGGACGGGCTCGTTTGGGAGGTGAAGTCTTGATTGGAAAAGGACCTGAGCTCTTTTCTTTAGGATAGAACTTATAAAGGCCATAAAGAACTTCGCTTTGAATATCTTCCAATTCTTTAAAGGCGTCTCGTGATTTTCGAACCATACTCGGGCATGTCCTTGAGGAACAAAGTAGACTGGCCTGAGTTTCGCAGCGTCGTTCCAGCCGTTTAATTCTGCCAAACGGTCGGAAGGGTCCATCCAGTCTTCCGTATCTTCGTCCGGACGCCCATGGAAGCAAGTGGGCTCACGGGGTTGGACGAAAACAATCGCTGCGGTAGGCTGGGCCATCGTCAGCGTCGATGCCATCCGAGATCGAATGGGGTCCGGCAGCAGACCGTGCTCAGGTTGGAGCTCTTGAAGCCGGCAACTGCTTCGGTGGCCTATTGGCTGAAACTTCTGGAACAGGAACATGGCTGGGATCCTCGCTTGAAGGATCAAAGGCAGCACCTCCACCAGATGTCACGTAGTGGTGACAAGGCGGTAGACACCAAAAGACACAGACGTATAGTACTGAAGGTACCTCTTTAATGGGTTGACTTGCGCCCGCAAAAGAACTAAGCAACTCGGCGTTGGCGACAGCAACAAACGTGCTCGTCGATCGTCGAACAAAGAATGCCCGTCACACTCGTCAACGCTATTTTTAAAGGCTGCTCAGAACAATCTAGATAACGTAGCGAACTGCTACTAGCACAATCTGAAACATTGTAAAAACATACGCAAGGGATCAGAACCTTTCACAAAGAGCTTGGCGCATCGTTCGCAACAAAGAAATTGATAACGCGTCATATCGCGACAACGAGCATGAACAAGCACGGGATACATGAATAATACGCGTGCCAGAATCACAGCGATATGGTCGCATGCCGGCGGCTGTTAAAAAACAGCAAATAGTTTTGAAGGTTTCGCTCTTGTGTTAAAGACGCTGTTGTCTGCAGAGGAAATAAATAGCGAAGATGGTTAACAACACTTCATTTATTCTTCGTCGACGTTTCGACCGGAGTCAGGTCTTCTGAAGACTGTCTTGAGAAGACCGGACCCGGTGGAAACGTCGAAGTAAATCCACTCTTATGTTTTTAAAATCTTGGCGATCCATGTTACATTTATTAATCAGTTTTCATCAACTCTTTCTGGTATATATTGTCACATGCTTTGAGGCGTCTAGAGGGAAGAAGAGGCTGGTGGGAAGAAGAAACACAAGCTGCAGTGGTGTGTGCTGGTGTTCCTTGCGGACTCGCAGCGCTTAGGCTACCAATAAGCACCCCGTTACGTACTGAGTGTGTTACAGTTGTGGTGGAGCTTGCGGTGTAAATCAATACGGATACCCGATGTCTTGAACGAAGCCGCCGACTCGCTGGTTTGCCATCCCTACCATTTAATATTGCTCAAGACGGTAACGCTGCCCGAGCAACACTTCCGGTGAGCAACTGGCAGCACTACCGCGAGCCGCGCACAGTTGTTGGAAAATCTGACGAGTCCGTCGACAAGTGGCTAACCAACTACGAACGGGTGAGCCGGTACAATCGTTGGGATGCGACTGTGAAGCTAGCGAATGTGGTGTTCTTCCTGGAAAGCACTGCCCTAGTTTGGTTTGATAATCATGAATCACTTACCTGCTGGGATTGTTTCACAAGAGAGATAAAGAAGTGCTTTGGGCGACGGATCTGCGAAGAAGAAACGCGCAGAGCAAACGTTCATGCAGTGAGCCTAAGTACATGGTGAGACTTGCACCACATATATCGAGGACATTGTGAAATTGTGCAAGATTGTACACCCTCGCATGTCCGAGGAAGATAAAGTGGGGCACTTGCTCAAAGGTATAGCTGTAAATGTCTATACACTTCTTATAAGTAAAGAAAATTTAAACTCTACAGCTGACTTCATCGGGCACTGCGGCGCTTTAGAAACCTTAAGTTGGGCCTCATCACAACCTAAATCTGGGCGAGTGGCCAACGTCACGTCTGTAGCGAGCGTTGATGTCAGAGCTCCGGAGTCCATGGCTGATCTGATACGCCGGATCGTGCGTGAAGAATTGCTGCGTGACAAAGATTCTGCATGTCGGGATGAACACCAGCATGACGATTGTGCGCTGCAAGCAGAACCCGCGACCCCATCAACTTCCTGGACTACGGCTTTAAATGCGTCACGCATTGGCGAGAGCAGACAGTGTAGAAACTTAACCACTTTTCACCCACGGATGGGCCGAAGAACTAACAACACATGTGAGGTGGTTCGTCAGCAATGCCGGCCCGATTACTACCGCCAACCATAGCTAGTTTCCACCCATTTTTATTTTGACCGGTGGCGCCAGCAACCTGTGTGTTATATGTGGCATGCCCGGACATATCTCCCGGTATTGCCATTGGCGGGGCCTGCTGCCTCAAGTTGATCACCCGCTGCCCAAAGTTTCTGATCGTTTCGACACTGAAGTTTTCCGACATCGACTCTGCTTCGGATCGCAGCCTTACGCCGTCAACCCAAAGAAAGCGACGTTCACCATCTCCTCGGCGCCGTTCTTCCCCTTCGGGAAACAAGAAGGCGTGGCCGATGGGGGTAAGATCGCCGGGTAATCAACGTTTCCAATACCTCTGCCTGTATTTATGTTAAAGAACAAACTCAAAGTATCCATCGACGGCATTCACACTATGGCACTAATTGACACTAGAGCAACAGTCTCTGTTATTAGTTTAGCATTCAAAAATCGATTAGGACATAAAGTGAAGTTTAGCGTGATTCAAAATGTGGCAGTTTGTGGTGTTGGCGGTGAATCATTGGTGCCTTTGGGTGTGCGCTGTGCGAACGTTGTGATTGGTGGCCAAGTTTTTCGAGCCGAATTCACAGTGTTGCCTCGTTCCACGCATGAAGTAATTCTAGGTATAGTCTTTTTGCAACAGTGTGGTGCAACGCTAGACTGCCGTAGTGAACAGATCTCACTCAATACTGCGTTGACGTCAGCTCTTTCAGAAACGTCGTCGCTCGATTTAGGTGCGTTTTCTGTGTCTGAAGATACAGGTGTACCTGCGATGTCCGGAGAATTCATTCAAGTTGTTTCATCTATAAATTTGTGCGAGGATTTCGACGACTTAGTGGAACCTACAACACTTGCCGGCGCAAAGAAGAGTATCCTGGTGCCTCGTTGCATAATTTTAGTCACCAGAGGCCACACCTTGCTGTGGAGTGTAATTAAATAAGTCAGACGAGCCAGCAGTGTTGCCTCCTGGCATGAGGCTTGCTCATTACGAGGAAGGTGTATTGAATTCGGTTGCGGCACTAAGTAACTCTAAGTAACTATGCTCTTGACGAGAAAACATTCAATTTCGCAGAGTCTCGAATCCAGCCAATGATAAACACATCTTTGGGAACACAGGAGCGCCGACGTTTTATTGACCTGCTTTCCAAGCATGTTTTGGTTTTCGGCTTCGCCACAGATCATCAGCCATCGATTCCAAATTCTCGCAACCATCGTTCGATTGATACTGGAATCTCTTGCCCGATCAGAAAGAAGTCCTATCGTGTGTCTCCGACCGAATGCCAGCTTATTGACGACAAGTTCATGATATGCTCCAGCGTGGCCTTATCCAGGAATCTTCAAGTCCTTGGGCGGCTCCAGTTATCCTCGTTAAAAAGAAGGACAACACATGGCATTTCTGTGTGGACTATCGCCGCCTTAACGACGTAACCAAAACAAAAATGTGTATCCGCTTCCACGTATTGACGATGCAATCGACTGTCTTCATTCGGCGTCATACTTCTCGGTAGACTTGAGATCGGGGTACTGAACGATACCGATGAACCCAAGCAACAAAGCAAAGACGGCATTTGTGACACCCGACGGTCTCTGTGAGTTCAACGTAATGCTCTTTGGTTTGCGTAATGCGCCTGCTGCGTTCGAACGATTCATGGCCACCATTCTGCGCGGACTCAAGTGGAAAATTTGCTTGCGCTATTTGGAGGACGTTGTGATCTTCGGCAAGACCTTTCAGGAACACAATAGCCGCCTCGCCATCCTTCTTCACTGCATTGAGAGAGCAGGCCTCGTCTTCAACTCTAAGAAGTGCCACTTTGGCGAACTTCAAACAATTATTCTTTGTCACTTGGTCGATAAGGATAGTGTTCAGCCGGATCCTCAGAAGATTGCGGCTGTAACCAGCTTTACACCAGCGGAATCAGTGAAGCAGCTTCGCAGCTTTTTAGGACTGTGTTTCTACTGTCGTCGTTTTGTGCCCAGTGGTTTGTGCTGGTGTCCCTTGCGGATTCGCAGCACTTAGATTACTAATAAACACCCCCGTTGCGTATTGAACACGTAACAATATTATATATATACACACACACACACACATATATATATATATATATATATATATATATATATATATATATTGCCGGAAACAATATTATTCTTTAGTCGTTCTGCCGGTATGCAGCCTTATAACGGTGATTGTGCCGCATGGATCTATTTTGTACTCTTCGTTAATGCTCACTGTGCCAGCTGCAGCTGCATCGGTTTCTTTATCACAAAAGATACACCTAGATGCATATCGAAGGATTCTGGCCACTTGCATGTGTTTCTTATGCTAGTCAGCCTTGCGACTACATCTAGATATTTCCTCGCGCCTTTCATCATCATCATCAGCTCGATTATACCCACTGCAGGGCCAAGGCCTCTCCCATATTTCTCCACTTAACCCGGTTCTGTGCTAGCTGCATCCATTTGACCCCTGCGAACTTCTTGATCTCATCCGCCCACCTAACTTTCTGCCGCCCCCTGCTACGCTTTCCTTCCCTTGGAATCTAGTTTGTTACTCTCAGCGACCATCGGTTATCCTCTCTTCGCACTACATGCCCTGCCCATGTCCATTTCTTCTTCTTAATTTCTACTAGAATGTCGGTAACTTGAGTTATTTCTCTGACCCACTCTGCACGCTTTCTATCTCTTAATGTTACCCCTACCATTTTTCGTTCCATAGCCCTCTGGGTTGTCCTCAACTTAAGTAGAACTCTCTTGGTTAGCCTCCACGTTTCAGCCCCATTGGTGAGTACAGGCAAGATGCAACTGTTGTATGCTTTCCTCTTGAGCGATACCGGTAAGCTGCTAGTCATAATCTGTGAGTGCTTGCCAAATGCGCTCCATCCCAATCGTATTCTTGTTATTTCCTTTGCGTGGTCCGGATCTGCGGTTACTACCTGTCCTAAGTAGACATATTCGCCTACTACTTCCAGTATTTCGCTACCTAATGTAAACGGCTGTTCCTTCCCGAGGCTGTTGAACATTCCTTAGTCTTCTGCATATTGATTTTCAAGCCCACCTTTCTACTTTTCCTGTCTAGGTCATCAGTCATTTTTGGCAGTTCATCCCCCGAGTTGCTTAGCAGGCAATGCCATCAGAAAATCGCAGATTACTGAGGTATTCTCCATCTACCCTTATCCCTAACTACTCCCATTCCAAGTCTCTGAATACTTCCTCTAAACAAGCTGTGAATAGTACTGGGGAGATTGTGTCTCTTTGCCTAACACCTTTCTTTATGGGAATTTTGTTACTTTTCTTATGCAGAACTATGGTTGCTGTGCAGCCACTATATATATCTTCCAGCACTTTCACGTACGGCTCGTCTACCCCCTGATTTCGCAATGCCTGCATCACCGCTGAGGTTTCAACTGAGTCAAATGCTTTTTCGTAATCAATGAATGCTATGTATAAGGGCTGGTTATATTCCGAGCATTTTTCTATCACCTGATTGATGGTATGGATATGATCGATAGTAGAGTACCGTTTCCGAAACCCTGCTTGATCCTTTGCTTGATTGCAGTCTAAGGTTGTCCTGATTCTATTAGCAATTACCTTAGTAAATACCTTATACGTAACAGACAGTAAGCTGATTGGTCTGTAATTTTTAAGGTCCTTAGAGTCCCCTTTCTTGTGAATGAGGATAATGTTTGCATTCTTCCATGGTTCCGGTACCGTCGATGACACCAGGCACTGCGTATACAGGGTGGCCAGTTTTTCTAGCACGGTATCCCCGCCATCCTTCAGCAAATCTGTAGTTATCTGATCCTCTCCAGCTGATTTCCCCCTTTTAATAGTTTCTAGTGCTTTCTTGACCTCGTCCTTCGTCACTGGTGGAACGTCTGACTGTTTTTTCCTACCGCCAATCTCATTACGGTCCTGACTACTTTGGCTACTGTAGAGATCTGTATAGAACTCCTCGGCTACTTTGACTATCTTTTCCATATTAGTGATGACGTTGCCCGCCTTGTCCCTTTTCGCATACATCTGGTTTTTGCCTATGCCCAATTTCTTCTTTACCGCTTTAAGGCTTCCCCCGTTCTTTACAGATGCTCAATTTTCTCCATGTTATACTTCCTTATATCGGCCACCTTGCGCTTATTGATTAGCTTTGATATCTCGGCCAATTCGATCTGGTCTGTTGGATTGGAAGCTTTCATACTCTGGCGTTTCTTAATCAAATCTTTCGTCTCCTTAGACAGCTTGCCGGTATCCTCTCTAACTATCCTACCGCCTACTTCTACCGCGCACTCAGTAATGATATCTCTGAAATTATTGTTCCTTGCCTCTAGGGTAATGTCGCCATCCTCAGTTAGAGCTGAAAACCTATTCTGTAGCGAAATCCTGAACTCTTCTGCCCTCCCCCTCACCGCTAATTCATTTATGGGTTTCTTTCTTACTAATCTGTTGCGTTCCTTCTTCAGATTTAGGCTAATTCGGGACCTCACCATCCTGTGGTCACTGCATCGCACTTTCCCGATTACCTCTACATCTTGCATAATGGGGGAGGGGGTGAACACATTATGAAGTCGATTTCATTTTTAGTCTCGTCGTTAGGACTTTTCCATGTCCATTTCCGGTTCTTCCGTTTGCTGAAGAAGGTATTCATGATTCGTAAGTTATTGCGCTCTGCAAACTCAACTAGTAACTCCCCCCTGCTATTCCTAGAACCTCGCGCCTTTAATGAAGAGTTGACCTGCGCGACGGGCATTCATTTATCGAAGACAGCCAGCACGATTGCTTCTCTCGCCTCCAAAAAATTCCTTAGTTGTATTGAAGGCTGAAGTTAGCCCAATAAAGAGCTTAGTCCTACGAATGCTAAGCCTGTTCATTTTTCGCCAACGGTATGGTCTGCACTACGTGACACCTTATGGAAATGGTGCAAACACACACATTTATATACATTGTTACGCAATGATGACGAAGTGTTTCTCCTCTTACATCGCGGAAGGGACAAGGTGATGACGAAGAAGTGGGACTGATTCCGTGTTGCTTCTCCCGGCTATACCATTTGAGGCTGTTGTAAATATACTTTAAATGCATCGAGTTTCCACGTAACATGTTAGTGGAGGTGCGGCCGTTGATCCCGGCGTCAGCCTCCGCACGACTAAACTCAGCAGCGGCCGCCTGCCTTACTGCCTCACGATTCCTCAAGATACCGTCCCCACAATAACCTATGCCTTTCCATCGGTCATCCTCACCCACCCTCGGAATCCTGGCACTTTTACTAGCACGGGCACTACAGACGTGGAGGAATGAATACGCAAGTTCGAACGTGGGAGCACCTATAATCGCTGGGACACCACCCTCATGCTAGCGAATGTTTTTTTTACCTCGGCTTCACTGCGCTAGCCTGGTACGAGACTCATGAATACCGGCTAACCAGTTGGGATACTTGCAAAGAGAAGCTTCACCAACTCTTTCGAAAACCCCATGGTAGAAAGCCTACTGCACAGCGAACCCTCGAGACCCGTCTTCAGACAGCTACCGTGGTACAGATACGTGGGCTATATCCAAGACATCCTCGCCCTTTGCCACAAAGTATATCACAACATGTCCGAATCCGCCAAAGTTGCCATATCGTGAAGGACATCGTAGGCGATGTATTCAATCTGCTTCTGTACAAAGACTGCAACACAGTTGATGCCATCATCAAAGAATGCCGTCGTTTTGAAGACGCCAAAAGTTGACGCATAGCACGCTCATGTGCCCGCCATCCAAATACTGCTCCGATTTTCTGGTGTCAAGATTTGCCAGCCCAACACCAGCCAACGTCGACCTAAAATGTGATCCGTATCGTCCTCCGCGAACTCGAGGCCATCGCTCCCGCTACCTTGCCGCCGCATTTGGCCGACGACCACCACCCGGACGTTGCCCTAATTCAGGCCGTTGTCCGCCAAGAGCTCGCTACTTGGGACTCAACTTCGATGCAGCCTTCTGCCCGCCCCCTGTTGCCGGCGTTCGCGCAGTTTATTCTGGTCGACCTCCTTGCCGGCCTATTATAACCCCGCCGTTCGCAACTTTTATCGAAGTAACCGTGACAAATTGAGCACATCCTATAACCGACCTATCGTTTTGCTTGCTCCTGCGTCGGCCACATCAGCCGTCATTGCCGAAATCATTGGTTCCAGTCACAAAGGTCCCGCCTTCCACCCTCCTCTATATACGGTGATCGCTCTTGTCCCTTCTCACCTCGTCACGGCCCTTCAAGTACAGCCGCTGATACTGAGCCTTCACTCCTCAACCGATCACCCTCCCCCCCCCCCCCCCCGCCGTCAGTCCCGTTTGCCCCAAAGCCGTCGCTTTTCATCTCCCAGTCCCTATGGCCACTTCTCGACGGAAACCTAGGCGCTGCAGCGTCCAGAGGTGATGCGGTAGTAAAGAACCACGATGTCAAACCTTCGTCTTGCTCTTCGCGCGCGCCGTAATTTGCTCACCGTGCTCGTGGATGGCACAGCCGTTCAAGCCCTCATTGATACCGGTGCGCAAGATCCTGTCATGAGCCCAGAATGCCGTTCTCGCTAGCTAAACGTGCTGACCCCTGCCCCTACACAGGTTGTACGTGTTGCAGATGGACCAACGTCAAAAGTCATTGGCTTGTGCTCTGCCCGCGTAACGACTTCTGGATACCATACTACCGTCCTCTTCACAGTTCTGCAGCATTGCCCTCAAGACATCATTCTTGGGCTCGACATTACACACACACACACACACACACACACACACACACACACACACACACACACACACACACACACACACACACACACACACACACACACACACACACACACACACACACACACACACACACACACACACACACACACACACACACACACACACACACACACACACACACACACACACACACACACACACACACGTATATACATACATATATATATATATAAATATATACAAGTGAAAAATTGCTTCATACCTTTTCAAAGTTTATTTGGGGTCGACGTTTCGGCAGGAGCAATGCCTTTCTCTGACAAAGGCAGGGCTCCTGCCGAAACGTCGACTTCAAATAAACTTATATATAAGATTTAAGATATATATAAGATAAGATATATATATGTGGCAGGCGTCCCAGCTAAATAATTATAAAGCAGCCAACAGTCTACAAGTCGAAGGCAAACGTTGGAGATAACTTTTTTAATGATTTTGTTGTTGGTATTGACAAGAATTCTTATGATGATTTTTAAGAGCAAAAAATATTAAATGCCAAGGTAGGGAAAAAGCAGGCAGGAGAGTAGGCAGTGGGTGACTATGATATTGGGTCTAGGAATAGCAGGGGGGAGTTACTAGTTGAGTTTGCAGAGCGCAATAACTTACGAATCATGAATACCTTCTTCAGCAAACGGAAGAACCGGAAATGGACATGGAAAAGTCCGAATAGGGAGACTAAAAACGAAATCGACTTTATAATGTGTTCAACCCCCGCCATTATTCACGATGTAGAGGTAATCGGGAAAGTGCGATGCAGTGACCCCAGGATGGTGAGGTCCCGAGTTAGCCTAAATCTGAAGAAGGAGCGCAACAGATTAGTGAGAAAGAAACACATCAACGAATTAGCGGTGAGGAGGAGGGCAGAAGAGTTCAGGATTTTGCTACAGAATAGGTATTCAGGTCTAACCGAGGATGGCGACATTACCCTAGAAGCAATGAACAATAATATCAGCTATATCATTACTGAGTGCGCGGTAGTAGTAGGAGGTAGGATAGTTAGAGAGGATACCGGTAGGCTGTCTAAGGAGACGAAAGATTTGATTAAGAAACGCCAGATTATGATAGCTTCCAATCCAACAGAGCAGATCGAATTGGCCGAGATATCAAATCTAATTAATAAGCGCAAAGTGGCCGATATAAGGAAGTATAGCATGGAAAAAATTGAGCATGTTATAAAGAACTGGGGAAGCCTTGAAGCGGTAAAGAAGAAATTGGGCATAGGCAAAAACCAGATGTATGCGATAAGGGACAAGGCGGACAACGTTATCACGAATATGGACAGGATAGTCAAAGTAGCCGAGGAGTTCTATACAAATCTCTACATTAGCCAAGTGGTCAGGACCGTAATGAGATTGGCGGTAGTGAAAAACAGTCAGACGTTCCTCCAGTGACGAAGGACGAGGTCAAGAAAGCACTAGAAACTATGAAAAGGGGGAATCAGCTGGAGAGGATCAGATAACTACAGATTTGCTGAAGGACGGGGGGGGGGATATCGTGCTAGAAAAACTGACCACCCTGTATACGCAGTGCCTGGTGTCATCGACGGTACCGGAACCATGGAAGAATGCAAACATGATCCTCATTCATTAGAAAGGGGACTCAAGGACCTTAGAAATTACAGACCAATCAGCTGTCTGTTGTGTATAAGGTATTTACTAAGGTAATCCCTAATAGAATGAGGACAACCTTAGACTGTAATCAAGCAAAAGATCAAGCAGGGTTTCGGAAACGGTACTCTACTATTGATCATATCCATACCATCAATCAGGTGATAGAAAAATGCTCGAAATATAACCAGCCCTTATATATAGCATTCAGTGATTACGAAAAAGCATTTCACTCAGTTGAAACCTCGGCGGTGAGGCAGGCATTGCGAAATCAGGGGTTAGACGAGCCGTACGTGAAAGTGCTGGAAGATAGATATATATATTGGCTGCACAGCAACCATAGTTCTGCATAAAAAAAGTAACAAAATTTCCATAAAGAAAGGTGTTATGCAAGGAGACACAATCTCCCCAGTACTATTCATAGCTTGTTTACAGAAAGTATTCAGATACTTGGAATGGGAATAGTTAGGGATAAGTGTAGATGGAGAATACCTCAGTAAGCTGCGATTTGCTGATGACATTGCCTGCTAAGCAACTCGGGGGATGAACTGCCAATAATGATTGATGACCTAGACAGGAAAAGTAGAAATGTAGGCTTGAAAATCAATATGCAGAAGACTAAGGTAATGTTCAACAGCCTCGGGAAGGAACAGCCGTTTACATTAGGTAGCGAAGTACTGAAAGTAGTAGGCGAATATGTCTACTTAGGACAGGTAGTAACCGCAGATCCGGACCACTAAAAGAAAATAACAAAAAGAATAACACAAGGATGGAGCGCATTTGGCAAGCACCCGCAGATTATGACTAGCAGCTTACCGGTATCGCTCAAGAGGAAGGTATACAACAGTTGCATCTTACCTGTACTCACCTATGGGGCCGAAACGTGGAGGCTAACCAAGAGAGTTCTACTTCAGTTGAGGACAACCCAGAGTGCTATGATGTAGGATAGGAAGCGTGCAGAGTGGGTCAGAGAAATAACTCAAGTTACCGACATTCTAGTGGAAATTAAGAAGAAGAAATGGGCATGGGCAGGACACGTAGTGCGAAGAGAGGATAACTGATGGTCGCTTAGGGTAACAAACTGGATACCAAGAGAAGGAAAGCGTAGCAGGGGGCGGCAGAAAGTTATGTTGGCGGATGAGATTAAGTTCGCAGGGGTCAAGTGGATGCAGCTAGCACAGAACCGGATTCAGTGGAGAAATATGGGAAAGGCCTTCGCCCTGCAGTGGGTATAGTCAGGCTGATAATGATGATGACAATGATTCACCTACTACTTCCAGCGCTTCGGTATTCAACGTAAACTACTGTTCCTTGCCGAGGCTGTTGACCATTGCCTTAGCCTTCTATATATTGATTTCCAAGCATATATACCTTTCTACTTTTCGTGTTTAGGTAATCAATCATTTTATTGCAGCTCTTCCCTTGGGTTCGCAAGACAATGTTATCAGCGACTCGCAGATTACTGAGGTATTCGCCATGTACCCTTATCCGTAACTTCTCCCATTCCAACTCTCTGAGTACTTCCTCATATCATGCTTGGAATAGTACTGGGAAGATCATGCCTCCTTGCCTAACATATTTCTTTATAAGTATTTTGTTGCTTTTTATATTGAGCTATGATTACTGTGCAGCCACTATATATATCTTCCAGTAGTTTCACACGCGGCGTACATACGACTTCCTCTACTCGCATGACCTCACGAATCTCGTTTTTTTTTTTCGCAGAGCCGCAAATAATGCTCAACTCCACAGATATTCGCAGTTCTTTTTACTTGTAACTCTCCATATTTGACACCTCTTGCTGCTTACCCTGTTTATACTTTTTTTTACATTCCCTATCTTTCTGTAGTAAACAGAACCCAGTTTACATCCTGCCTTGTTTGCCATTTTAACATCCCTTGGTATTCAAAAACCCTCTTCACTAGGCGTCAAATACCAAAGTTAACAATAGTTACACCAGCCGTTTGTATAGCAGCTGTTGGCGACAGGAGAAAGTGATCGTTGAAAGTTATCCTGCGCGGATGTAGTTGTTTATCAAATCCCGAAGCCAGTTTTTCTACGTCTGAGAAGGAATGTCTCGCTATTACATGAGCGACGTTTAATTTTCTTTCCTTATAGTAATGATTCGCTAATTGAAACGATCTCTCCTGCCTCCTTGGTCAGTGCATACTGCGTCTTCAAGAATTCGACATCGTCGTTTATAAGTCTGAACGCAATTCTTCCGATTCTTATCTCGAGCCCCCTTTGACACGCAACCGAAAGTCGACGGCGACGCCTTTTCGAGAGGCGTAAGCGCCATCATTATTTTTAAAACAGAACCGCTTCTACTCCAACTTAAAACCATAGTTGACTACCTAGAAAGGTAGACTGAAGACCGACTCCCCTGGTGATATGTTCAGGAGTAAGGTTTCGTCCTTCGTATTAAACAGTAATGCGCTTCCTGGATCGAATACCACCCCGGACTGATCCCTTCGAAAAAAATAGGGATCGGCCTCTTCGGCCACTTCTGAAGTTATTCAAGGGGTAACAAGCGCAGCGTCGTGGCTAAAGATCCCTATACCATCTCCGCGGACACGATTGCCCATCCAAATGTTATAGGAGAGAAGTAGCTAATTTAAGCCCATCCTTTAAACGCATCCGACTGCGAGATTCCGCTCCTGAAGTGCTCATCAGGGACAGAGGAACAGCTCTTACGACGGAGCTCGTCACGCAAGCCATCATGAATTACAGGCAAGCAAGCCATTGAAAGGGAACTGCATATAATTCGCAGCCAAAAAGATTTGCAGAGCCTCTGAACACGATTATCGCAGGCATGCTTGCCATCTACCGACGTAGATGGCAACCATGCCATCTACGTCGGTAGATGGCAAGCATGCCTGCGATAATCGTGTTCAGAGGCTCTGCAAATCTTTTTGGCTGCGAATTATATGGAGATGGCATGGGAGAAGACATGGGAGAAGACCCAGTAGAAGACATGGGACTAAATGCGGCTAAACCTGGCCATCCCTTTTTAACACCGCCATCCAGGAGACAGCCGTTGCGACCCTGTAACAACTGGCATGGTGACTTCGAACATGCTTCAAGTAATGCTTCAGCACGTCATACAAAGGACCACCTCAAAGCCACCGCCTACCTTCAGTGTTCTCGGCAAGTCCAAAATTGCGCTGTATGCACCTTAAACAGCGGCAAGGAAACCAGGCCACCGCTAAAAATTACGGCGATGGAACAAAGAGTGCGAGCCAGGAGACCGAGTCTGAGTTTGGACAACGATTCTCTGCCGCAAACTAAGTAGAAAAGTGATACGCTTATTCTTTAGGCCATAAACATTCCTTCGCCGTGTCGAAAAACTAGACTGTTATGTCATTCTCGACGGCGATTATAATCTCTGCTTCGACGGCCGCAAAAGCAAATCAACCATTTTGTGCGGCTAGAGCCGTACACACGCGCTAAAAACTGACTTCTACATTTTCTAATAATATTGTTTGATCTTACCTGTTTGTTTTTTAGGTGTCGTGGCTAAGCCATTTAGTTAAGGCAGTGCCAAGAATAATCATGAATAATTCCCCTAAAATTCGAATGTATGTCGAAGAATGCGTGCTGTACGAAATAAACTCATCTCCCTTTAATCATATTTGCCTAAATGTATCATTTGATAATATTTCAAGATGGGGTGGAACATGACCAATCAAGATTAACTTTTGCAGCACTGTAGTGATGTCGTTTACTAATAAAACTTGTCCGTCCTTGTTCAGCTATGAATTTAATGATTATTCTCTTCAACACGTTTTTGAATATAAGTATCTTGGTCTCAGTTTCAACACTAACCAGACCTGGTCAAAGAACATTGATTCTATTACGACCAAGCTCTACAAAAACAAGGCTATCTGCGTCGTACTAGTCTAATTCTCCACGCAACACCAAATTACTATTGTATGAAAACTCATACGCCCTATGCTTGACTACGCAAGCATAATCTGCAATCAGCACATGCAACTCGAAATAGAAAAGGTTGAGGCCATCCAAAACGCCATAAGATTTATCTACCGCGTTATGACTATTAGGCTTCGCTATCGTCAGGCATGTTTACACTTAAGATCTCTCACTGAACAACGGCACGTCAACTTTTTCAGTTTTTTTGCATGGTATTATTAAATCCTCTTGTCAACTCTCCATTGAGGCACCTTCGCTAAGTCATCTTCTCTTCGGAGGTAGCATGCGCTTAAAGTTACACCTTTTTTATGCACGTGCAAACATTTTCAAACACAGTTTTTCCACAGTGAATTTACAGTCGAAAATAACTACTTGGAGCCGATCGTTCCCTTACATTAAATGAACTTTCGAGTATGCTTTAATATCATCATCCATAACAGTTTTTGGTGTATATCTTTGTTTGCGTTATTTGTTTATATTCCTGAAATCTGTCACATTCCCACTCCTGCCAAAGCCCCATTTGGGGCTGCAGTATGTACAATAAATAAACAAATAAATTGTAAGAGAGATGCCTTACCAGCCAAAAAGCAAAAATAAGAGGAAAACGGAGACGTTGCGCGCTGAAGACAATAAAGTTGTGAAGGAGACGAACAGGGCAAAACTCGAGCTGTCGCTGTGAACGCTGGCCTTCGTAGCTGCTACGTAAGAAGCGCTAAGTGGGGATCCAGGCACTGGTAGCGGGCACCGGTAGCGAGCAGGACCGGAGCGGGGGTGGCCTAGATTGCAGTCAGCTGGTCCGCAAAATCACTATCTCTTTCTCTTTCTCGGCGATCTGCCCACCTAATCGGAATTTCTTTACAATCTGGCCCCCGCAGAAAAGAGGAGCCATCCTGGCGACTCAAGGAGACGAAAGGAATGCGGGATCGTAGTAAGGCTTCAAACGGTCGACGTGAACAATCTCACGCCCACGGCGGCGAAGGTCGGTGGAAGGTAATTGACGGGAGAAGTCTGTTGGAGCACTAGATAGGGTCCGTGGTACTTGGAAATAAACTTGCTGGTCAGACCGGGTGGTGTCGATGGGGCCCAGAGCCACACCTGAGCACCGGGTGAAAATTGGTGGACAGAGTGGCTGCTGTCGCTGAGCGCTTGTTTCTGTTCTTGCTCGTCCGAAGTTACTGAGCGATCCAGTTTGCGACATTCTTCTGCGTGCCTGGCAGCTGCTGAAAGCGATGTATACTCTGAGAGGTCTGGACGGCAGGGAAGGATGGTGTCGAGTGGAGACGAAGGTTCACGCACGTACAGCAGAAAAAATGGCGAGAATCCGGTAGTTGCTTGAACGGCGGTGTTGTAGGCGTAGGTTATAAACGGGAGAGTCTTGTCCCAATCGGAGTGATCGGAGGCGATGTACTTGGATGTCATGTCACCTAGTGTGCGATTGAAGCGCTCTGTCAGTCCGTTGGTTTGAGGGTGGTACGCGCTGGCTGTCCGGTGGATGGTTTGACATTCGCGCAGGAGCGCTTCGACAACCTCGGATAGGAAAGATTTGCCTCGATCACTTAGAAGTTCACGGGGGCCCCGTGCCACAGAATGAAATTATGAAGAAGAAAGGACGCGATAGTCGGTCCAGTGGCATCCTGAAGTGCAGCTGTCACCGCATAGCCAGTGAGGTGATCGACGGCCACGGTTATCCAAAGATTTCCTGCAGGTGTGTACTGCAGAGGTCCATACAAATCGATTCCAACACGATCGAATGTCGGCATGGGCACGGAAGATGCTGTAGTGGAGCCGGCTGATTGAGAGGAGGCGGCTTGTGACGTTGGCAACCGGTGCACGAACACACATACTTACTGACGAAGGTATACATATCGCGCCAGTAAAAGCGCTGTCGCAACCGTTCATAAGTCCTAAATACACCCACATGGCCACACTGCGGATCGTTATGGTAAGATGCGCAGATATCACTTCGCAGGTGGCGAGGTACGACGAACAGCCACTTACGGCCATCTGGCATATAGTTGCGTCGATAGAGAAGACGGTCACGAAGGGCGAAATGCTGCGCTTGACGACGAAGGGCGCGAGGAGCCGGTGAAAGTGACGAGTTCGTAAAAAGATCGATTAGTGATGTAAGCCACGGGTCCTTGCGATGTTCTGATGGCATGTCGTCGATCGACAAGGAAGACAATGCGGAGCTGGAGGCAGGGGACAACGGAGCGTCAGGCGACACTGGCGAGCGCGATAAAGCGTCTGCGTCGGAGTGCTTACGACCTGTACGATAGATGACTCGGATATCATACTCTTGTAGTCTAAGCGACCAGCGGGTGAGACCGCCGGTGGGGTCGTTTAGTGAAGACAACCAGCATAAAGCGTGGTGGTCCGTAACATCAAATGCGCGCCCATACAAGTATGGCCGAAATTTCTGAAGCGCCCAAACAATTGCCAAGCATTCCTTTTCTGTCACCGAGTAGTTGGTCTCGGCCTTGGTCAGCGTTCGACTTGCGTGCGCCACAACGTATTCATCAACACCGGGTTTTCGTTGGGCAAGAACAGCGCCGAGGCCGGCGTCGCTGGCATCGGTGTGCACTTCGGTAGGAGCAGCCGGATCAAATTGGCGCAATACGGGCGTGAGGTAAGTCTTTGAAAGAGCGTAAACACACACGACCACTAAGGACAAGAGACGAGACACAAGCGCCGTCTGTCACCGACTGTCACAAGCGGTGACACAAGCGCCGACAGTCGGCGCTTGTGTCTCGTCTCTTGTCCTTAGTGGTCGTGTGTGTTCGCGCTCTTTCAAAGTTCTCCAAAAATGAACCAACTCGCCCAAAAAGAAGTGTTAGTGAGGTAAGTATCGTGTGCAATTTCGTAAAAGCAGTATCGCAAGTCGGCGACCAGGCAGAAAGATCTTTGTGGGTGCTGATAAGTCGCGTCAGAGGAGCAATGATGGTCGCAAAGTTCCGAACAAAACGCCTAAAATAGGAGCATAATCCTATGAAGCTGCGCAGCTGCTCGATAGATGTTGGCTTCGGGAACTCAGGAAGCATGCAATCCTTCGACACTGAATGCCCTAAAATAGTAAGTTGGCGAGAAGCGAATAGCACTTTTTCAGATTAAGCTGCAGACCAGCGTCGCTAAGACATTGCAACACAGTTTCAAGGCGAGTTAGGTGGGTCATGAAGTCGGGTTTAAATACGACGATGTCATCCAAGTAGCAGAGACATGTGTGCCACTTCAAACCGCGGAGAATATTGTTCATCATGCGTTCAAAGGTGGCGGGAGCGTTACACAGGCCAAACTGCATGACACTGAAATCACAGAGCCAGTCGGGAGTGACAAAAGCTGTCTTGGGGTGATTGTCTTCAGCCATTGGAACTTGCCAGTAGCCAGGCCGTAAATCGATTGAAGAGAAAAATTCCGCTCCCTGCAAAGTGTCCAGCGTGTCGTCTATGCGTGGCAGCGGATAGACGTCCTTTCGTGTGATCGCATTAATGCGGCGGTAGTCCACACAGAATCGAATAGACCCGTCTTTCTTCATGATTAAAACGACCGGGGACGCCCAAGGGCTACTGGAAGGCTGAATAACACCTCTACGGAGCATCTCATTGACTTGCTCATCAGTAATGCGGCGCTCTGAGGCTGATACACGATAAGGACGTTGGCGTAACGAGGCATGCGTACCAGTATAGATGTGGTGAGCAACAGTTGATGTCCGACCCAAGGATGGCTGCTGGATGTCAAAGGGAGTTCGGAATCGGTTCAGCAAGTCGAAGCGCTTGGCGCGTTGATCTGGAGCGAGAGCACTGTCGATGGCTTTGTCAAATGCAGCAAGAGGCGATGCAGGAGACGAGGAACGAGGTGGGCGAAGGCCACTTATGCTGTCGGATATTGTGTCGGCACAGGCGGAGAAAAGCGGCGGGACGGCAACAAAATTTTCTGATCGAACAGGGTCGGCACGCCAAACGCACTCGCCACATTGCAACGTGAGTGGATAGAACGAATCATTAGTAATGGCTAGTTCGGTGCGGCCGCTTCGTACACTAAGAACGGCGAAGGGTAGGGGAAGACAGCGTTGTGAGACGAAAAGGGAAGATGGGGTGAAGAGCACTGTACAGTCATGAAGGGAGGCACAGTTTATAGGCACAATAGCGGCAGATAAAGGCGGGATATCAGTAGCATCCGCAACGTGACATTTGGCTTCCCCAAGAGCGTTGACGATGGTCGGTGCGGTGCACAGCGGAGAAAGCTCTACTTCGGCACGAGCGCAATAAATTACTGCGCAATTGCGACACAAGAAGTCCCACCCTAAAATAATGTCATGAGAACAGTCACGAAGAACAATAAAACTGATGAAGTAGAGAACGTGCTGAATGGTGACTCGAGCCGATGCAGGTACCGAGTGGTTTGATGTGCTCAGCAGTGGCGGTGCGCAAAGAAACCCCAGAATACGGCATAACAACTTTTCGTAACAAGCGGCACAGTCTAACGTCCATAACCTACACAGCAGCACCAGTATCTACAAGCGCAAGAGTACAAACATTTTCAATGGTAACTTCGATTAAATTGTTCGGTGGTTAAACAGGACTTTCACTGTTCGACGAAAGTGCAGTTCTTGCCTGCAGAACTGCGTCTAGTGGTTTTCTGGCATTGGCGAGGTAGAACGGCTGGGCATCGCCGATGGAGAGCGACGGCGCGGAGATGTTGAGCGGTTGTCATGCGAGAAGTGGTCAAAGTGGGACGAGGGCTGAGGGGGCGCACGGAGAGGGGACGGCGACTGCGCGTAGTTGACCGGGCTCTGATGGAAAGCGTACGGTGCCGGGCGACGGCGGCACAGGCGTGCAACATGGCCAGGGAGACCACATGAAATCGGCCGACTATCAGATGTGCGCTAAGGGCATAGAGTAGGTGGCGCACGACGCTGAGTGAAAAATGCCCTCTGAGGCGAACCGTATGATGGAAAAGGCGTAGGAAGGGGTGGTCTTGCGGCAACCTCAGCATAATACAGTGGACTGTGTCCGGGCGTCGGTACAGCGTCGGCATGAATGAGCGGAGCTGTGAGGGAAGCGGCATGAAAAGCTGGTTGTCAAGAGGCGGCAGTGCTAAGGCAACTTGTTCCTGAATAACCTGGTGTATATTCGAAGCGAGGTGTGAGCTGGATTGCGGAACGTTTGAAAATAATGATAATTGCCGGGCAACTTCGTCCCGTACGAAGTCTTTGATTTCTTGGATAAGTGCGAAGCTGACAGTGCCATCAGAGATAGCCGCGATCGTGCCTTCAGGTTGTCGAGGGACGATGCGTTGGCGACGAAGTTCGTCGTAGCTTTGACACATCGTGACATCACTTACAGTGCGGGGCTCTTTGGCCATGAGACTGTTGAATACGCCTTCATGGATGCCCATGATGATGTGGCGAATCTTCTGAGCTTCAGTCATCGATGCATTTACACGATGGCACAAATCTAAAACGTCTTTGATGTAGCTTGTGGAGGTTTCGCCTGTCTGCTGCACCCGCTCGCGCAAACGGTGTTCGGCGCGAAGCTTTCGAACCGCAGGGCGACCGAAGACCTCCACAAAGCGAGATTTGAACAAGGCCCAAGCTGGAATGTCAGCCTCGTGATTTGTGAACCACAATTTTGCGACTTGTGTGATGTAGAATATCACGTTTTTAAGCTTCAAGATGTCATCCCACTTATTGTGGGTGCTTACGCGTTCATACGACGAAAGCCAGTCCTCCACGTGCTGATCGTCGGTACCGCTGAAGACCGGCGGGTCCCGCTGGCGAAGCAGCCCGGAGCATGGAATAGAAGGGGCCAAGGTAGCGGGGCTGATGGTGTTAGTGCTAGAGTCCGTCATTGAGGTAGGAATTCGGCGGCTGCGGAGCTCCAGGACGAGGAAATGGAAGAGAAATCCCGCGACCTGCACCAAGCGTTAAGCGGGGATGTAGTCACTGGTAGGGGGCGCTGGTAGCGAGCAGGACCGGAGCGGGGGTGGCCTAGCTTGCAGTCAGCTGGTCCGCAAAATCACTTCCTTTTCCTCTTTCTCGGCGATCTGCCCACCTAATCGGAACTTCTTCTTTACAGAAGATATATTGCTGTGCGAACCATCTAAACTGCTTCATTACACTTGGTGGAGGTGTCGCCTCTTCCAAAACTGGAGCTCCGCAGTCGCACCTTGCCCGGCTCTACCATCATGGCAGACGCCACGACCTAGTCTGGCCCGCTTGTTCCCAGTGCTATCATCTGTTCGGGATCAGTGCGGCAGCATGACACACGTAACTTCACCGGCCCGGACGACACCGACGTAAAGGACTGGCTGGCTGACTACATACGAGCGTGTGAGTGCTTAGCATAAGTGGGACTACCATGTTAAGCTCACCAACGTCATCTTCAATTTAAGTGATGTCGCCAGCTTGTGGTTCAAAAACCACGAAGCTGATATTTCAACCTGGGCCGCATTCAAACCAGCCTCACGGAGGTTTTCGGCCGCCCCGCAGTTCGGAAACTTCGCGGCGAACAACGGTTGGGTTCTCGCATCCAGCCGCCAGGCGAAAACTTCACAAGCTATATTGAGAATATTGTCGACCTATGTAAACGTCATGATTCATCTATGACTAAAGCACAGAAGATCAAGCATATCCTCAAAGGAATTGAATTGAATGCATTCCACATGCTCGTTGCCAAATCCCCGAAACCGTTTGGGACATCATTTCTTTGTGCCAGAGTTATAACGAGCTCCTCAAACAGCGTCCCATGACGCGCCGTACCATTTCCTCGGATGAAGATTTGTCGACACTGGCTCTTTCCGGTGCTCGTCAGGATCACCCAGCACTTCTCCACCAAATAAAAATGTTTGTGCGGGAAGAGTTGGCTCGACAGTTTTCCTTGGTCATCTTCCGGTCCGATTGTTCATCTCTGTCGCCCCCAACGCGCGTCATCTAGAAACAGGTTGCCCAGATCCTGCCACATACCAATCCACCCCCTATCATGACCGCTCCGCTGACCTACGGCAAACCCGCAAGCCGCCCGCCGCTTTTCCCCGAAACGCCGACGTACTCGCCCCCAAACCACATCTTCAATCGCCGGCCGCCCGTGCCTCCAGTGCCACCTGCGCAGTCTGTTCGCCATCGCACCAGTCCCTGCAATCCGTTGCAAACATAAGATAACCGCCCGATATGCTACGTCTGCGGTGTAGCTGGCCATGTCGCACGGTGGTGCAGTGCACGTGGATCCCGTTTTTATGACTACGGGCGCGCTCCAGCGTACGACGCACCTTTTTCCGAACCTGAGCCTGGTTGTCCGACTTAGCATCACTCTCCGACACATTCCGATTAATATGCCCACCGGCGAACCACCTCCTGCCATCGGTCCCGCTTCTACTATGACCCGCCGATCACCACCCCTTCAGCCGGAAAACTATGCACCGCAGTTCCGGAGGCAAGGACTGCGCCCTCAGTAAATGTGTCAAGCCCTGTAAACATTATAGAGCCTGTGCCGCAAACTTAGAAAAGTGGCGACGCCGGTCCCCGATATTTCACTGCAAACCGCGAGCGCCAAAAAGATTCGACCCCGTGGCTGCGTGCACCGCGTTGCTCATCATACAAGGCATCTCGTACATTATTGAATCGATCGTTCTCGCTCACTGTTCTCATGAAATCATTCCCGGATGGGATGGTTTGTCTAAAACCATGCGATCATCGAATGTGCACGTGTTCACATTGATTTGTTGCCGCTTTGTGACACTCTCGTAGACACAACTCCTGCTCCAGCTGCGCCCATCTTCACTTCCGACGACATTTCTGTCCCTGCTTCCTCTTCTGTTCTTTTGCCTGTAAAATGTGACGCCATCAGCTACGCTACTGTAATGTACACACCATCCGTCCGTTGTGCTCATCGCAAATATGTTCTGCTCCCGCATGCCGTGCTCACAATTTCAGGTGGTATTAGCGCTCAGTACGTCTCCAATCCGTTGCCTTTTCCAACGACTTTACTTCGAGGAGCATCGCATAGCACTGTCGATACCATTGATCTTGCCGACGCCTCTAGTGTTGTTGCAGATCTTATAGTGCATCACATTACCGTCCTCACTCCATCCACTAGACTCACGGACTCGACCACATCTGACATTTTCGGACGTTCTGTCGACGCTTCTTTGCCGCCTACCCAGCGCGACGATCTCGTCGCCTTGCTTCAACGATTCAGCGCCTCCATTACCAAACTTCGCTGGGACGTACAACAGCGGTTCGCCATCATATCGACACCAGCCTCCAGGCACCATTGCTTCAGCACCCTTACCGAGTCTCACCCTCTGAAAACCGCGTCAATGATGCCCAACAGAGTGACATGCTGGTGCGCGGAGTGTTCCAGCCTTCTCAAAGCCCGTGGGCTTCACCTGCCGTGCAAGAAAAGAAAAAGGACGGCTCCATTGGGTTCTGCGTCAACTACCGTCGGCTCAACAAGATTACTCGGAAGAATGTTTACTTCCTCCCACGCATCGACGACACCCTTGACTGTTTGCAGGAAGCTGTCTACTTTTCTTCGCTGGACCTCCGCTCTGGCTATTGGTAGGTGCCAATGGCTGAAGCCGACCGCCAGATAACCGCATTTATAACGCCAGACTGTCAATATGAATTTATTGTCATGCCTTTCGGTTTATGAAACGCCCCAAACACACTTGAGCGCATGACGGCAAGCATCCTCCGCGGGCTGAAATGGCAGATATGTTTCTGCTACCTAGATGGTGATATCATCTGCTCGAAAGATTTTTCTTTTCATCTTTTTCGCCTCGAGAGTGTTCTTAGACATCTGATCGACGCAGGCTTGCAGCTAAACTTGAAGTGTCGGTTTGAGGTTCGACAGATAGTCATAGTCGGCCACGTATTTTTCAAGGACGGAGTCCTGCTAGACCCTGCCAAACTTTGTGCAGTGACGGAATTTCCGAAGCTCACTTCACTGAAAGACCTGCGCAGCTTTATAGGGCTTTGCTCGTATTTCCGCCGCTTCTTCAAAACGTTTGCCGAAATTGTTGCTCCTTGACGCAGCTTCTTGCTGGAAGCCCCGACCTGACGGCCTGGTCAGCTGAATGTGAAACAGCTCACTACGCTCCGCCGACTATTGACATCCCCTCCAATATTATGTCACCTCGACCCGTGCGCTCCTGTCGAGCTCCACACGGATGCCAGCGGCATCGGTATCGGTGCTGTTCTCGCTTAGCGTAAACCCGGTTCAACCGAGTACGTCGTAGCTTACGCCAGTCCTGCCCTGACCAATGCAGAGACCAACTGTACAGTAACAGAAAAAGAATGGCAATTATTTGGGCCAGCACTACATTTCATCCTTGCTCGGCCATTCGATGTCATCCCCGCTCACCATGCTCTGTGCTCGCTGTCGTTCCTCAAAGATCCTTCCAGCCGCCTCGCCCACTAGGCTCTCCGTTTAAAGGGCTATTACCTTCGTATTAGGCAAGGAGACACGATCTCCCCAGTTCTATTCACAGCTTGCTTAGAAGAAACATTCAGAGACTTGGAATCGGAGCTGTTAGGGATAAGGATAGGTGTAGAATCCCTCAGTAACCTGCGCTTGCCTGATGAAATAGCCTCGGTAAGTAACACAGTGGATAAATTGCAAAGAATGATTGATGACCTAGAGAGGAAAAGTAAAAAGTTAGGCTTGAAAATCAATATGCGGAAGACTAAGGTGATGTTCAATAGCCTAGGGAAGGAACAGCAGTTTACATTAGGTAGCGGAGCACTGGAAGAAGTAGGCGAATATATCTATTTAGGATAGGTAGCACCGCAGATCCGGACCATGAAAAGGAAATAACAAAGAGAATAAGACTAGGATGAAGCGCATTTGGCATGCACTCCCGGAATATGACTAGCAGCTCACTGGTATCGCTCAAGAAAATGTATACAACAGTTGCATCTTACCTGTACGTACCTATGGGGCTGAAATATTGAAGCTAGCAAAGAGGGTTCTACTTAAGTTGAGGACAACGCAGAGGGCTTTGGGCAGAAAGATGCAAATATCACGTTAAGATATAGGAAACGTGCAGAGTGAGTCAGAGAAATAACTCAATTCACTCACATTCTAGTGGAAATCAAAAAGAAGAAATGGGCAGGAGTAGGACATGTAGCACGAAGAAAGGATTATCGAAGGTCGCTTAGGGCAACAAACTGGGTTCCAAGGGAAGGTGAGCGTAAAAGGGGGCGGCAGAAAATGAGGTGGGTGGATGAGGTTAAGAAGTTCGCAGGGATCAAGTGGATGCAGCTTGTGCAGGACCGCGAGAGGCCTTCGCCCTGCAGTGGGTGTAGTCAGTCTGTGGATGATGCTGATGAGATTAGTCTCCTTCATCGCTCTAGTCGCAAGCACTCCGATCGACGCTGAAGCCTTTCACGCTCTCGTGTGAGCTCTGACCCTGAATCACACACTGTCGCCGGCGTCACGCCTTTTTCCCTTGAAACCATGGATATGCCGTCAGACCAGCGCAAAGATCCTAAGATTGTTTCATTCATGAACGTTCTGGCCAGCTAATCACAGTGCCACCCTTCTCGAGCTCTCCGACGTCAAGCACATCACTTTACAGAGTTGAACTGATAGGAGGCAAAAGGAAACGGGAGTGAATATGTTAACGGAACAACACTGTTATGAGTACCTAAAACTTATTCTGATGCTGCATATGTAAACTATTAATTTGGAGTCGTGCTACCCATAAACGTACAGCTTGCGTGGCTTTTTAAGCTGCCTTCTCAGATATATTCATTCCCTACCTGGCTACGGCAAGAAACGAGTTTTGTTAAGTCTAGGATAATGTAAATGTCAACTTGTAAAGGCTAGCAAAATGATAATAACAATAAAAAATTGAGGGTCATAGATATCTCTTAATGGCGAAAGCTTACCCTTCCTGTCCTATAATTGGCGTCTCATCATTTGACTAAGTTGCAACAATTCAAGTCGTCGTTTCAGACATTGGTTGACTCCTAGTTATGATGAGTCATACCTAGTCATTGTATTCATTGGCATCTAGAGCTAATCATGTTTACAGATTTTAATTTGTTGCCGTGATTACTGATCCTCGTTTGACATATTAGTCGTTTTGTAGTCATTAGCAGTTATGAATAGTAATGCCTAGTGATTTTACTTATTTCCAAAGCGTTGATGTCATTACAATTATAGCATTAAATAGTAGTTTATACAAGTATTTTTGTCATTAGTATTTATCAATGTTATCCTTTAGCGTTAGTTAATAACTCTATCAGTGTAAACAGTTTTAATTCATTATCTAAAGCCATAATTTGTTTTCATTCTTATTCTCCCTCCCCAAACGTCCGCTATTTGCTACTGACACATCAGCGCACAAATTAAACGCAAAACACACGCGCACAAATTTTCGCTGCACGACCCTGAAAGGCTCTCGCCGGAAAACAATGTGAAGAACTGGTGTGCGAGGAACTGAGGCAGGAAGAAGAAGAAAGAAAAATCAAGTTTGGAGAAAAAAAGAAAGAAGATGAGAACGTGAACGTGGTGGCTCGAGGAGCGCGTGGCACGAGGAGAGAACAGGCGAGCTGCGGAGTCGATCGTTTGTCCTTGGAGCTCGGAGCGGTGCGTGTTCTATTAGGCCTGACCCGAGAATCCAGACCCGGGGCCTGCATGTCGCAGTCTGTCCTGGTCCTCTTGATGTCCCAGGTGATCGTACCAGGGAGTAATACAGCTTCAGCTCATTGCCGCTTCTGTAACGGCAGATCTTCACTGGCACGAGCGTTCGGCGCCGTGCTGGACTCAGACACATCGGAGAGGCCCGACTCATCGGCCGTGGAACGGCAATTTGAGGCCTCGTGCCTTCACTGGGCCCCGTCTGGTGGCCTAGCCTTCCGCTGGGCTTACTGAGGCCTTTGTGACTACCTGGACTGTGACTACCCAGAACGCCTGCATCAGCTTGCCTTACCCAAAGACCTGGTGACTCTTGACAATTTTGTGTTTAGTCTTCGTATTATTTGCTCGTCATATTTTCGTGCCATTCATGTGTGTAGATAAAATCATTCGTCGCTAACGTGGTCGGTCTGGTCATGTATTTCAGTTGGTGTCCTTGAATAAGCCACAGAACCAGTTGGCCAGTAGGTCTGAAGGAAAGAACCTCACAATTTTGGCGCCCACGTCAGGACCAGGCCGGCCAAGCCTCATTTTCCCGCGACTATAGATCGGAGAAAAGTGAGTGCACCAGAGTTGCTCGCGGTAGAGGAACTTTTAGGTTTGCAGGGAGTTGAGTTGTGCGAATGGGTTGAGAAAAAATTGCAAAAGGCAAGGGAAGACCGAGCTACAGAACGCGGAGAACTGCAAGACGTGAAGCGAAAGCTGCAGAACATGAAGGAGCGCCGCAGCACTTGGAGCAAGAAAGCCAGAATTTGAAGCAAGAAAGCCAGAATTTGCAGGTTCGAGTACGATTTACGGAATTACTGAGGCCTGGTGTTGGAAGTGCTGAGCGCGGTACCGTACCGGCTATGGCTTTCGCAATTAGTCCTCACGGGTTGATTCCACTGTTTAATGAGGAAAGGGACCCTTTGGACGCGTATCCGAAGCGAAAGAGAAACGGGCCACAGCCTTAAGACTGAGCACCGGCGGAGAAGCTCTCAGAGTTTTTGGACGACTCTCTTCTGAGTACTAAGTGAATTACGAGGTAGCGAAACTCTATAAAAGGCATTAATAGCTCTATGAAAGTTATTATATACTACACTATACTGTCAAAAGAGCTGGATATACACCAAAAATGAGATAACAGCTCACACATTGTGATTCAAACCCATCATTACTGTTTGCGTTGAACATGTACCTCAAATACACTTTTAAATAAAGCAATTTGACTACGGCAAGCCGTTGTTGGTCTGATAAGGTGGCCGGACTCTATTGAAGTAAAGTTTTTTTCTTCTTTATATGTACTTTCTCCATAGCATTACATCCTTTTTCACGTTCATGAGAATTACAAAACTCAAAAGTATCTAGATATTTGTTTCTTCCTGCCTTCTACAAGTGGTCATTAGGCCTTTGTAAATGCATTATTTTAAAGTGAGAACAGCCGCTATTTTTGGTGTCAAACTATATATTTCCTAATCTCAAACGCCGACATTTATTGTCGTTTACAGTACAAAAACTTACGTCACCGGCTCCGAACAGTTTTTGCGTCAGTAGAAAGTAGAATTTCAAAAACCATCATCTTTTCAGGCATCTCTTAATAATACATCAATAAACCATGCGCAATAGGCGCACCCTATTGCAGCCTCTTAGTCTATGCTAAAATTTATTTTTGCGTTCAGGTTCACAACTGGGCGCATAATGCAGTAAATTTGAGCTATTCCTGTCCTTTAATTTTCCATATATTAATTTCATATTCCTTAATATCCGGGTAAAATTTGATTATTGAGAGGAGTGGTAAAATGTGTATTGTTAATATATAGATGAATGTAAAGAAAAAAAAGCAAATATTGGAATAAATGTAACAACAAACGAAACGACTGACAGAAACTCGTTTGATGATGCAAGTAGCATAATTTGTTACTTTTTGTAACATAACATTTGTAACATAAGTTGCAGGGGATATGGCCCGAAAAAAATGTGCTATTGGCATATTATTGGCCATATTTGGTAGATATTTATTGTAGGATTGCGCAGAATAACATAATGCGTCAAAATGTTGTTTTATCATACGTTGAATTTGGGCTACACTACTCGGAGGAGGGCCATAAGTACATGAAGAGCATTTAAACTGTTTCTACCAACTCATATGTACTCACATCAAGAGCGTAATGCCTGTCCTTGAAGCGGGGTTCGTCTTCGAAATTAGTGGCTAAAACGCTGCTGGTTGCAGCCAGCATGTATATGATGCTTACGCAGAGCCACATTATGTGTCTTGCGTCTGTGTCGGAGATAAGACAGACTTGCCCTGTCCTAATCTCGGACTTTAATTTGCAGCAAGAGCAGGTTCTTGACTAATCAACATACAGAAATTTCATTTATTCGCAGGCTCTTTCTAATTATGTATCATTCTATGGCAACAAAGTATTGCGTTTTCCAACTATTTTATGCGGAATTATTTTCAGCTTTTCTGCAAACCTTTGGCCCAAGAAACGCACTTCCTTTGGCAATATTATGTAAATATCTCGATATGTTAGTGCAGAGCGTTTTTTCGCAACGTCTTTTTTTTTTGCTGATTGAGCAAATTATTCGGGAGAGCAGTTTTGCTGTGTACAGCAAAAAATCTCAAAATTTACCCCTAATTTCTGAAGTAATGTTTTTTCAAAGCCAATTGTATTCTCATAATAATATGCGTATAACGTACAGATATTGCCGCGAAACCTTCAAAACTGTTTTTGTTGTTTTTAATAGCCTCCGGCGTACGGCCTTATCACTCTGATTCTGGATCGCGTGTCAGTTCTGTATTCTTTGTTTGCTAAAGCTTTATGTCGCGAGTCGCACCTCTATCAGTTTCGTTGTAGCGTAAGATGCACCGAGATCTGTCTCGAACATTCCGGCCACTCGTGTGTCTTTCTACAATGTTCCAGCTTGCGCTGGCAGCTCTTTACTACATTATCTAGATTGTTCTGAGCAGCCTTTAAATTGAGCGTTGACGAGTGTGACGGCCATTCTTTGTTCGACGATCGACGAGCACGTTTGTTGCTATCGCCGCCGCCGAGTTGCTTAGTTCTTATGCAGGTGCAAGTCAACCCAATAAAGAGTTAATTTCAGTACCATCAAGCCTGTGTCTTCTTTTGGTGTCATCGGCCTTGCCACCACTACGTGACATCTGGTGGAGGTGTTGCTTTTTCCTTCAAGCGAAGACCTCAGCCTTGTTCCTGTCGCCCTGGAAGACCAGCATACATGTCATCGAGCCAGCCGCCGACTCCAAGGCCTACAACCCGAACACGGTCTGCTGCCGGACCTCATTCGATCTCGGAAGGCTCTGACGCTGACAATGACCCATCCTACAGCACCGGTTGTTTTCGTCCAACCCCGTGAGCCCCCTGCTTCCATGGACGACCGCAAGAAGATGCAGAAGGCTGGATGCACTTTTTCGACCGTGTAGCAGAATTCAACGGATGGAACAACGCTGCGAAACTCAGGCAGGTCTTTTTTGGTCTTCAATGACGTGGCCGAGTTGGGTTAGAAAATCACGATACTTTTTTCAAGGATTGGGAGATATTCAAAGCACCGTTTTTTATGTCCTTTTCAAGTTCTGTCCGAAAAGAAAGAGCTCACGGCCTCCTCCAATCTAGAGTTCAACTCTCTAACGAGCCAGTTCTGGCGTATGTTGAGGAGATGCAGCGCCTCTTTCGCCGCGCCGACCCTAACATGACCGAAGGTGAGAGCGTAAAATTTTTATAGCAAGGCGTTAAAGCGCCGCTTTTTGTAGGTCTTGTGCGAAATTCGCCTAAAACTGTGGTGGAATTTGAAACAGAAGCGTCTACCATCGAGAAGACGTTGGACAACCGGATGCGCCATTAAGTGCGACCGCTTCAACCGGACTATTCAAGCCACTATCCCAGCGCATCTACAAGCGGAGAGAACATTTGGGACCTCATCCGGGAGATCGTGCGAGAAGAGCTCCGCCGATTGCTGTCATCATCGCAACAACCCCAGGTGGCGACGCTCACGGACGTCGTCTGTGAAGAAGTCCAGCAGGCGCTGGGCGTTCGTCAACCGACGGCTGCGACTATTCCAGCGCAAGAGGGAACAGCGATGAACTACGATGCTGCATTACGTCGCCCTGCGCCTCGACGCGATGACGTTTCGAGCCCTCGGCGCTACCATACTGTTCCTGAAAACCCCCCCTTGGCCCCCACTGGCCAAGCCTACCAACGACTCCCAAGCCCCAGGAAGTGCGACTCCTGGAGAACAGCAAACAACCAGCCATTATTCTTCCACTGCGGTGAGGCCGGCCACATTCTGCGGCACTGCCCGTACCGACGAATGGGTCTCCGCGGATTTGCAGTCGACGCTCTACGACCACGCCCAGGTGAAGGACCGCAAGAAATCGACAACTATCTCCGTAGCGGTGTGATTGCGCCACCAAAATCTCGGTTCAGATCTCCATCGCCATACAGGGCCCGCTTTGCGCCGCCAGGCCGCAACTATGATGAGAGTGTGCGCGGAAGGTCGCCAATCCCGAGCAGTGGAAACTAAACAAAGAAACCTTTGGAGGTGAGGTTGCTTCATGGTGAAACCACGAAAACCTCCATCGCCGACGATTAGTGACGACAACGCAGTCATGAAATCGCGTATCCACAGGACGACAACGTTGACGAGATCACGACCAGACTTCAAGTTGACATCGCCGCGCAGCGACGTTATGAAGGTGGGCCCCGGCCGCAACCTAAGCACAAGACGGAGCAGAGATCGGACACCGAAGCCGACGTGCAGTACTAGGACGTAAACAAGCGACCCTGAGACCTTGAGGTTGCTGTCGACACACTCCCGGTTACCGCCCTAGTGGACACCGGTGTCGACAACTCTGTCATCAGTGGAGCTTTCGCCACCCAGCTCAAGTAAGTGACGACTACTTGGGCGGCATGCTAATCCGCACCGCAGGTGGCAACCTGATTACTCCATCGGGACGATCCACTGCCAGAATAACTGTAAATGGGCGTACTTACTCCACTAGATTTGTGGTCTTCCAGCAGTGCTCCCTAGACGTGGTTTTAGGCATGGACTTCCTAAATAAACATAGGGCTATCATCGACCTCCGATCCAAGCTAATCAAGTTCTCTGCAGACAAAGCCATACCTGCTACGACGACTTCGATGAAACACGTCGCTCTAAATATCACCGACGGAAAATTGATCGTGCCGCCCCAGTCAAGCGTCGCAGTAAGCGTAGGTAGCGCAGACATCGAAACCGCTGAAGGCGTCGTCGAAGGAAATATCCAGTGTCTCATGGAATGGGGTGTCGGCATCGCAAGAGGCATCGAGAAATTCCGGAGAGGGCAAGCTCAGGTGCTGGTAACAAACTTCACCGAAGAATACTGGCATCTCAACATAGCCATGACGATCGGTTTTCTCGACGAATTAATGGACCTCAAAAACGTATTGGCCCTGAACGACCAACCACTGGAAGACGCACCGGACCAATTCCGTCAGCCCACATTTGACATCAACCCGGCATTGACCCACAGAAGGAAAGATCGGATTCTCAGTGCTTCTCGTCATCATCGAAGGTACGACAAACACCACTGGCCAAACACCGCATTATAACGGACGAACACGCCCGACCTCTGCGCCAATGTCCCTATCGTGTATCGCCGCGAGAACGCAGGGCCATACGCGATCAATTTGAGGAAATGCTGCGTGATGACGTTATCCAGCCATTGAAGAGCCTCTGGGCGGCACCAGTCGTTTTGGTGAAGAAAGACAACACACTTCGCATCTGCGTTGATTACCGCCGCATGAATAGCATAACTACGAATGATATACCCGCTTCCCCGCATCGATGACACTCTCGACCGGCTCTGCAATGCAAGGCACGTCTCATCGATGGACCTACAGAGCGGTTATTGGCAAATTGAGGTCTACGAAAGAGATAGCGAGGAGACAGCATTCATCACACCGGATGGTCTTTTTGAGTTCAAGGTAATGCCACTTGGCCTCTGCTCCGCACCAGCTACATTTCAACGAGTAATGGACAGAGTCCTGGCAAGCTTGAAGTGGCAGATTTGTTTGGTATATTTGGACGACGGTGTTGTCTTCTCGTGAAACTTTGAAGACCACTTAAAACGACTGCAGACAGCGCTAGAAGCCGTCAAGCCATCGGGACTAACGCTAAAAGCAGAGATGTGCCACTTTGCCTACGAAGAACTGAGGTTCGTAGGTCACATGTCACATCGTTAGTACGGATGGTGTTCACCCAGACCCGGAGAAAACAGCTGCAATCGCACAATTCCCACCACCTGTCAAAAAGAAAGCTGTGCGCCGATTCCTTGGGTTGTTTGCTTATTATCGACGGGGGCTCGGCACCGCACGCTGCAACATGCTCAACCCTCTGCGGAAATTACAGGTTCTGCTACTCTGGCTGCCTGCTGCTGAACGCCCCTTTCCTCAAGCCCCGTCACCCGCTCGCGGTGGGGAGTGCGTGGCCAGTGACCATGTGCTTCGCGCCGTAGTGGATGACACTCCGAACTTAACCCGGATACTGTTGCTCCCCTGGCAACATAGCCTTTCATCGACGTCATCAGTCACCGGACCCCCCCCGCGCCGCATATATACCGAAATCTGCCGCAGATCATCTGGGGCTCGACACCGCACGCTGCAACATGCTCAACCCTCTGCTGACATTACAGGTTGGTTATATGAACAATTGCAGTGAATGTAAAACTAGCAACCGTTGTCTTGTAGCGGTGTTTTGCCCCTGTGTGATGAAGTGGCGTAGCGCTTTGCGAATATGCTGCGACTGTATATCCTTCCACCTGTTGTCCCAAATATTGCTTGATCTATCAGGGGACGTTGAGCTCAACCCAGGCCCGCCAACATCACTCGGCGATTCATCTGTTCTAAACGCACTCAAACGCCTCGAGGACGCGCAATCTGTCATATCTGCTGAACTAAAAGACCTTAAGGCTGCGCAATATAACCACAGAAAGCTAATATAGGAGTTAAACAACCGCATTTCTTTGTTGGAATTCGCTCACAAAAATGACCCAAACGATGTGTAAATAGACGAAACCAACAAAATAAAACGCGAGCTTGCGGTTCTTCATGCCGCCAATATCGATGCAAACAATCGCATGCGAAGGAACAACTTACTTTTTTTCGGCCTTAAAGACGTCGAAAAGGAAACTTGGGAAGAGTCGGAAACAAAAGAGTGGGACCTGTGCTCCACTGAGCTCGATGTTCATCAGGACGCAGGATGTATAGAACGCGCACATCGACTAGGATCATTCTACTCAAACAGCGGCCAATCATCATTAGGCTAGCGCATTTCAAGACCAAGGAAAACATCCTGGCGTGTGGGCCCAAACTGAAAGACCGGCCATACGCAATCAGAGAAGATTTTGCCCCTGAAACACGTCTTGCTCGCTCCAAAACTTCTGAAGTTTATTCGCCCTCAAAAATGCGCCTTCAAACTGCGACTTGATAAATTGTACGCTGGAAAAAAGTATTATACTTACAACCATGTTACTGACTCGGTTATCGAATGCACTATACGGGTTTCCAACGCCGATGTTAGCGAATGACGCGCAACAAATCATGCTCCCAACCGACGTCCTTCATCATACCTCGACATCCAAATCGCATTCACCAACATAAGAAGCCTTATTCCAAAGCGTGACCAGCTCCTTAGCTTTGTTGACGACATTGGAGCTCACAATATCATTCTAACCGAAACGTGGTTAACTGAAGAAGTCCTTGATAACGAATTGCTTCCCACTAATGTGAACTTCACCATTTATCGTCGAGATCGCAGTGGCCGTCGAGGGGGTGGCGTACTCATAGCTGTAAAAAATACACTATCATCATTCTTAGTTTGTCACGATGACGTACTCGAACTATCGTGTATTTGTGTTTATACTTCAACTGCGAAAGCTGTATTTGGCATTTGTTACAGGCCACCCGATCATGGTCCATCTTTTAGCAACTCACTGTACAATAGTCTAACATATATCAGGGACAACTTCCCCAACTCACCTATTTTTCTATTTGGCGACTTTAATTTTCCCCAAATTAACTGGCCTCTACTCAGCGTACCTGGCAATTCACAATCCAGTGAGCCCAAGCAATTTCTCGATCTAACTCTTGATTTCAATCTTCATCAGTCCATATCATTTCCGACGAGAGGGAAAAACACTCTTGATCTTTTACTGACGAGCAATCCTGACGACATTAAAAACGTAACGATTCTCCCTGGAATCAGTGACCACGCTCTCCTACACATTTCCATATCACTGCTAGTGAAAGTAAGATCAGCATCTCAAAAGATAATCTTCAACTATAAAAAGGGGAACTTTGAAGCTATGAATAACGAACTTGCACAGTTTCACACGTACTTTCTCGAGTCCTACTTGTCGAGAACGGTTAATCACAACTAGGAATTATATAAAACAACATTAATAAACCTAAGAAACAAATACTTTCCTAAAATAAATAAAAATCCGATCATACCAATGAGTGGTTTACCGTAAGTCTGAAACGTCTCCTAAACAGGAAAAAACGCCTTTATCGATCAGCAAAGTCATCTAACAGCCGTGCTACGTGGGACCGATATCACGAGTCTGCAAAAACATACATTGAAAGCGTAGCTGCCGCAAAGCATAAATTCTTTTCATCGATCTACTTGGAATCTTGCAATCGAACCCCAACAAATTCTGGCGTATTCTGTCCCCCAGGTCTCGACCGAACCAAATAGCCCTCATGGGAACTGATGGCAAACCAGTGGAATCAGAACAGTGTGCCGCCGTCTTGAACCGTTATTTCGTTTCGGTTTTTACCCCCGCACACAACTGTTCGAACCAGCCTCCATCAGAGTCGCCACCATTCACGATGCCTGAGATACAGATTAATGCAAATGGTATCACTAACCTCATTGATTCTCTAAAATTGTCTTCATCGGCAGGCTCTGACCATATCAACAGCAAACTACTGAAAATGACATCGGAAACCTCGTCACAGATATTACAATTATTCTACACCCAGCCTTTCCAATCGGAGGAAATACCGGACGATTAGAAAATCGCTCAAATCGTTCCAGTCTTCAAAACAGGTGACTGCAAATCAGCATCCAACTACCGTCCTATCTCTCTAACCAGTGTCCCATCCAAACTTCTCGAACAAATTATATCCACGAACCTAATGGCACACCTCGAATCTAATGACTTCTTTTCTCCTCAACAGCATGGTCTTAGAAAACATCTCTCATGTGAAACACAGCTTGCTGGGTTCATACATGACTTACTAGAATCCATGGACAACAACCTTCAAATAGATGCTATATTCCTCGATTACTCCAAAGCATTTGATCGCGTTCCCCACAGTCGTCTACTTCAGAAACTCTCATCCCTAGGAATTCCCGCCAAACTAATCCGCTGGATTAAAAATTTTCTTTAAGGACGCAAGCAGTTCACTTCCGCAAATGATAGCCACTCACCTCTCAGCAATGTAACATTGGGAGTCCCACCCGATGTTACATTGGTGTCACCACTACTATTTCTAATTTACATTAACGATCTCCCTTGTAATATAAAATCAAAATTACGTCTTTTTTGCGGATGACTGCGGCATATACAGAGAGATTAGGTCCTTATACGGCCGACCTTGAATGGTCGGCCGTATAAGGACCATTCAAAGACCCCCGCCATTATGCAAGATGTAGAGGTAATCGGGAAAGTGCGATGCAGTGACCACAGGATGGTGATGTCCCGAATTAGCCTAAATCTGAAGGAACGCAACAGATTAGTAAGAAAGAAACCCATGAACGAATTAGCGGTGAGGGACAGTGCAGAAGAGTTCAGGATCTCGCTACAGAATAGGTATTCAGCTCTAACTGAGGATGGCGACATTACCCTAGAGGCAAGGAACAATAATATCAGAGATATCATTACTGAGTGCGCGGTAGAAGTAGGCGGTAGGATAGTTAGAGAGAATACCGGTAAGTTGTCTAAGGAGACAAAAGATTTGATTAAGAAACGCGAGAGTATGAAAGCTTCCAATCCAAAAGACCAGATCAAATTGGCCGAGATAACAAAGCTAATCAATAAGCGCAAGGTGGCCGATATAAGGAGAAAATTGAGCATGCTGTAAAGAACGGGGCAAGCCTTAAAGCGGTAAAGAAGAAATTGGGCATACGCAAAAACAAATGTATGCGACAAGGGACAAGGCGGGCAACGTCATCACTAATATAAAAAAGACAGTCAAAGTAGCCGAGGAGTTCTATACAGATCTCCACAGTAGCCAAAGTAGTCAGGACAGTAATGAAATTGGCGGTAGGGAAAAACAGTCAGACGTTCCACCAGTGACGAAGGACGAGGTCAAGAAAGCACTAGAAACTATGAAAAGGGGGAAATCAGGTGGATAGGATCAGATAACTACAGATTTGCTGAAGGCCAGGGGGGGGGGGGGATATTGTGCTAGAAAAGCTGGCCACCCTGTATACGCAGTGCCTGGTGTCATCGACGGTACCGGAACCATGGAAGAATGCAAACATTATCCCCATTCACAAGAAAGGGGACTCTAAGGACCTTAAAAATTACAGACCAATCAGCTTACTGTCTGTTACGTATAAGGTATTTACTATGGTAATCGCTAATAGAATCAGGACAACCTTAGACTGCAATCAAGCAAAGGTTCAAGCAGGGTTTCGGAAACGGTACTCTACTATCGATCATATCCATACCATAAGTCAGGTGATAGGAAAATGCTCGGAATATAACCAGCCCTTATACATAGCATTCATTGACTACGAAAAAGCATCTGACTCAGTTGAAACCTCGGCGGTCAGGCCGGCATTGCGAAATCAGGGGGTAGAAGAGCTGTACGTGAAAGTGCTTGAAGATATATATAGTGGCTGCACAGCAACCATAGTTCTGCACCATAAAGAAAGGTGTTAGGCAAGGAGACACAATCTCCCCAGTAGTATTCATAGCTTGTTTAGAGAAAGTATTCAGAGACTTGGAATAGGAGCAGTTAGGGATAAGGGTAGATGGAGAATACCTCAGTAATCTGCGATTTTCTGATGGCATTGCCTGCTAAGCAACTCGGGGGATGAACTGCCAAAAATGACTGATGACCTAGACAGGAAAAGTAGAAAGGTGGGCTTGAAAATCAATATGCAGAAGACTAAGGAATGTTCAACAGCCTCGGGAAGGAACAGCCGTTTACATTAGGTAGCGAAATACTGGAAGTAGTAGGCGAATATGTCTACTTAGGACAGGTAGTAACCGCAGATCCGGACCATGAAAAGGAAATAACAAGAAGAATAAGATTGGGATGGAGCGCATTTGGCAAGCACTCGCCAATTATGACTAGCAGCTTACCGGTATCGCTCAAGAGGAAAGTATACAACAGTTGCATCTTGCCTGTACTCACCTATGGGGCTGAAACGTGGAGGCTAACCAAGAGTTCTACTTAAGTTGAGGACAACCCAGAGGGATATGGAACAAAAATGGTAGGGGTAACATTAAGAGATAGAAAACGTGCAGAGTGGGTCAGAGAAAAAACTGAAGTTACCGGCATTCTAGTGGAAATTAAGAAGAAGAAATGGACATGGGCAGGACATGTAGTGCGAAGAGAGGATAACCGATGGTCGCTGAGGTTAACAAACTGCATTTCAAGGGAAGGAAAGCGTAGCAGGGGGCGGCATAAAATTAGGTGGGTGGATGAGATTAAGAAATTCGCAGGGGTCAAGTGGATGCAGCTATCACAGAACCGGGTTAAGTGGAGAAATATGAGAGAGGTCTTCGCCCTGCAGTGGGTATAATCACGCTGATGATGATGATGATTCAAGGTGGGAAGCGACCATCACGCGCTCTGCTGGTTGGCTAATTTGAAAGACCCCTCCCGCCGCCTTGCCAGATGGAGCCTACGACTTCAAGAATTTGACCTAATTGTAGTCAGGCCGGAAGCATTCCGACACAGACTGCTTACTCCGCGCTCCCGTACACGCTCCCCCGAAATACGATGACGACGACACCTTTTTGGCACCGGTAAGTGCCAGAAGTTTCGCAGAACAACTGCGATTAGACCCTGAGCTGAAAGCGCTAGCCGATTACTTGGAAGGAAAGACCGCTTCCCCTCCTGGAGTGTTCAGGCTACATTTATCATCGTTAGCGTTAAGCAATGGCCTCCTCGTGAAGAACTTCGAACCCAACAAGACCCCTCAGCTGCTCGTAGTGTCTAAAAACCTGTGGCAGGAAACTTCTGCAGGCTTTGCACGATGGAGCCCACAGCAGGCCATCTCGAATTTGCGCGCACGTTGCATCGAATCCAGGAGAAGTACTACTGGCAGCGACTGCCTGCCGAAGTTGCCCACTACGTGAAAACGTGTCGCGAGTGCCAACCACGCAAGACGCCACCGATCAGACCAGCAGGAGTACTCAACCCGATTCTGCCCCCAATCATGCCCTTTGAACAAATTGGGATGGATCTTTTCGGCCCCTTTCCATCTTCGTGTATGGGTAACAAGTGCATCATTGTCGCCGCTGACTACCTTATCCGTTACGCCGAAGTAAATGCACTACTCAATGGTAGCGCGGCAGAAGTCGCTAATTTTTTGGTTGAACAAATTCTCTTGCGACACGGAGCCCCAGAAGTTTTCATCACGGATAGGGGAACGGCGTTTACTTCTGAGTTGACGCAAGCCATCCTGGATTACATTCATACAAGCCATCGACGAGCAACTGCGTACCATCCCCAGACCAATGGCCTTACCTAGCGCCTGAACAAAACGATCGCGGACATGATCGCCATGTACGTCGACGCTGAACGCAAGACCTGGGACGCCATCTTGCCGTACGTGATCTTCGCATATAACACGGCAGTCCAGGAGACCACCAGAGCGACCCCGTTCACGCTTGTGCACGGCAGGAAGTCCACGACGACGCTTGACGCAATGTTGCCGCACGTAACCAACGAGGACAACCTTGACGTCGCCGCCTACCTACAGTATGCAGAGGACGCTCGACGACTAGCACGGCTGCGTATTAAAGACCAACAGCACACCGACACCCGAAGGTACAACTTACTTCGACGCCACGCAGAGTACAACCCAGGAGACCAAGTGTGGGTTTGGACAGCAATTTGCCGTCACCGACTAAGTGAAAAGTTTTTGCGTCGATACTTTGGGCCATACAAAATCATTCACCGTGTCGGACCACTGGACTATGAAGTCATTCACGATGTAACATCAGCATCACAGCGGCGACGCGCACGCCCAGAAATTGTACATGTACGACCGAAGACATATTACGCACGTTAAGGCATCTGTAGTGTTTACACTTTGCAGTGTTTAAGTTGCTTTGTTTTGGAACTTTGAGGCGATGTTTTTTTTAAGGGGGGAGTAATGCCGCGAAACCTTCAAAACTGTTTTTGTTGTTTTTTAGCAGCTGCCGGCGTACGGGCTTATCACTCTGATTCTGGATCGCGTATCAGTTCTGTGTTTGTTAATGCTCGACGTTGCGAGTCGCATCTTTATCAGTTTCGTTGTAGCGTAGGGTGTGCCGAGATATGTCTCGAAGATTCCGGCCACTCGTGTGCCTTTCTACAATGTTCCAGTTTGCGCTGGTAGCTGTTTGATTACGCATTCAGGGCAATGCACCGCAAGGGTTAGAGTAGGACGTACCTACTCTACCAGCCTCGTCGTCCTACAGCACTGTTCCCGCGACGTAATTCTGGGCATCGATTTTCTGAACGAACATCGAGCGAACATCGACCTCCGATTCAAACTCGTCAAGCTCTCGACCGACAAAGCCATACCTGCTAAGAGATCTTCGACGCATTACGTCGCTCGCAATTTTCTCGCTAGAGAAATGACCGTACCGCCATGATCAAGCGTCATCGTCCCTGTGGTTACAAAAGAAGTCGAATTCACGGAAGGAGTTGTGGAAAGGAACACGCAGTTGTTACTTTATAGAGTACTTGGCATTACAAGAGGCACCGTCAGTTCCCGTCATGGGCAACCTCATCTGCTCGTTAGAAACTTCACTGACGAATACCAGAACCTTAACAAGGGCATGATGATTGCTTTCTTTGACGAGCTGGAGGACACCAGAGAAGTCTTCGCCATCCCCAGGCAACTTGAAGACGATGCAACCAACCAAGCCAAGCAGCCTAATTTTGACATTACCCCAGTGCTCCCCTGAGACAGACAAGACTGGATTCGCACTCATATTGAAAACGACAGCGAGTGCTTTTCTTCAGCGCCGAAGGTGCGGCAAACTCCGTTGGCAAAGCATTGCATCATCACGGACGAAAACACCCGACCGCTAAGTCAAGGCCCCTACCGTATATCGCGGCGGGAACGCTAGCCCATACGCGATCAAGTTGAGGAAATGCTGCGTGATGACGTGTTCCAGACATCCAAAAGCCCCTGGGCAGCAACTGTGGTTGTGGTGACGAAAGGCAGCACACTGCGTTTCTGCATTGATTACCACCGCTTAAATATAATAATTAAGAAGGATGTCTACCCACTTCCCCGCATCGACGACACGCTGGACCAGCTCTGTAACATGCAGTAATTCTCGTAGATGGACCTGAAGGGCAAGTACTGGGAAATTGAGGTCGAAGAAAGAGACTGCGAGAAGACGGCGTTCATAACTGACGGCCTCTCCGAATTTAAGATAATGACATTTGGTTTGTGCTCCGCACCAGCCATGTAATAATGGCTCCCTAGTGAAAAATCCCGTATCGCGACAAACGGGTTTGAACCGGTCCTGTTTATCCCGAATAAAATTGATTCGATGTGACCAGTCCTGTATGAATATAAACAGGTTTATATCGGACAGGTCATGTCAGGTATGAATCTCAATCCGGACTGTCCAGAATGGTATAAAGTTAACACAGAGCAGACCATTTCCAGTATGCATGTTATACTTGACATCCTAGTCCGGTATGGATATGAAACAGGACGAACCAGTCCTGTATGAAGCTTAAGCGTGTTTATATCGGTAGGTCATGTCCGGTATGAATCTCAATTCGGGCGGTCCTTTACGGTATCGACTTAATACAGGGCAGACCATTTCCAGTATGAATCTTATACATGACATTCCAGTGCAGTATGGATATGAAAAAAGGAGGACCAGTCCTGTTCAACTCATATACAGGGCAGTTCATGACCGGTTTAACAGAAACCGGACTAACCCGTATGAGTGAAACTGTTATGTGACAGTGTATTTCCGCTTTTCAGTACAATTCGGGCGGATCGTGAAGCTCAGCCAGGATGACCACGTCGGAACATGCCTTCGCGCTAAATAAGCATGAAACCATACATATTATGTGCTACAACTTTTCTGTATATGTGGAGTATGCGTTGTTTCGCGCATACCTTGAAGATATGAAGCCATTGATGTGTGCCCTAGCAAATACATACGTGCACCGCGTTTTGCTTTTGCGTGTGCAACAGTCGCTGCAGCTTCTACGACCTTGCGGTGCATCTTCACAATCTACGACTGAAGATCTGCCACCTTCAACGCGAAAGCGCAAGCAAGAACATAGCATCTCGTTAGCGCGGATAAAATACGCTCGAAAACAAATCAAACATCGCTGACCATCGAAATATGCACCGGTCAGCGGGACATCGGGAGTCGCTTCCTCGAGTTTTTACGTATGCAGAACACTTGCTCAGAGGTAAATTCATTGACGTCGCGGCTCTGCTGGCAGCAGGTGAAGCTAAAACAAGCAGTATTACAAGTGTTGGTGCACCGCATATATTAATATGTAGCAAAAAATTGCATGCGTTCGAAGACGATGACAAAACACATCAGCACTAGTAAATTGTGACATTCTGGGGTTTGTATGCAAGAAAGCGATACATTGTAAATATGCGGGACACGGATAACCCCTCGTGATAGCCAGGAAAAAGATGCAGCGTGTTTAAAGGGAGAGTGTTCAATTACGACCACAAATACTACATAAGGAGATATATAATCGCTACCACCGTGTCCTGCTGTGGTGTAGTGGTTAAAGTGCGTACTTGCTGGCTGAAAATACCTAAGTTCGAATCACACAAATTTCTTTTTTCTTTTTTGTTTCTTCTTCTTTCTTTTTCTTTTTCAAATCTAGTGGTGTTATTTTATAGCTGTGCATGCTTTTTGCAGCCTGGCGTCCAGTTTTCTTCTGAAACAAGGGCCACGGACCATACAGAAATTTCCGGAATGATAGCTCTGCGCGGTTTCATTTCGGTTCAGCCTGTATCCGTTAACCAGAAACCGGACGACCGCGTCATTTCTGGAACTGATACCGGGCAGAGTATTCCGCTCCTGAACAGAAGCCGGGCCTATCGACGAAGCTCAACCACATTGACCATGCCGGACACGCCAGCGCACTAAATAAGCATGCTACTAAACATATACAACTATTCTGTATATAATGGGTACGCTTCGTTTCTCAAATACCTCGAATAGGCGAAGCCGTCGAAGTGTGCTCTAGCAAGTATATACGCGCGTCGCGTCGCTTTTGCGCCGACCACAGTCGCTGCAGCTCGTACGATCTTGCTGTGCGTCTTCGTATCTGTGAATGAAGATCTGCCGCCTTCAACGAGAAAGTGGAAGCACGAACGTATAATTTCGCTAGCGATGACAAAAAACTGCTCGAGAAAAACAAAAAAACAGCGCAGACCATCGAAACATGCGCAGATAGCCGCACACCGGGCGACGCGTTCTCGAATGTGTACATATGAGACCGCTCAGTCAGAAGTGTATTCATTGACATCGCTGCTCCTCTGGTAGCACGTAAAGCTAAAACGCCCGGTATTACAAGTATTAGTGCACCGGATATCTCTGCATGTCGAAAACCTTAAAAGCGTTCGTAGACGATGAAAAACACATCAGCACTAGTAAATTATGATATCCTGAGGTTTGCCTGCAATAAAGCGACGAATTATAAAGATATGGCACATTTGTGAACCCTCGTGATAGCCTGCAAAGATATTGAGCGTGTTTAAAGGGCAATCCGTGAATTACGGCCACAAATTCTACTGCCAAGAACAAGATACGAAGTACGAAAGAGCAAAAGTAGCTACATATACTGAGTAATAACCAATGTAACCTTATCCGCCATACAGTAGTGACATTGTCACGCAGTGGTGACGAGGTCGACGAAAATGAAGGGGCCGATGATTGCACTAAAGAAACTTTTTATTTGGGCTGACTTGCGCCCGCAAAAGAACTAAGCAACTCGGCGGCGGCGATAGAAACAAACGTGCTCGTCGATCGTCGAACAAAAACTGCCCGTCACACTCGGCAACGCTACGTTTAAAGGCTGCACAGAACAATCTAGATAACGTCGCAAACAGATACCAGCACGGGCTGGAACATTGTGGAAAGACACCCAAGTGGCCGGAACCTTGGAGACAGATCTCGGTGCATCTCGCGCTACAACAAAACTGATAAAGGTGTGACTCGCGACATCGAGCATTAACAAACAAAAGTACGGAACTGATACGCGGTCCAGAATCAGAGTGATAAGCCTGTATGCCGGCGGCTGTTAAAAAACAACAAATACTGTTTTGAAGGTTTCGCGGCATTACTCCCCTCTTAAAAAAATATCGCCTCGATGTTCCAGAACAAAGAAACTTAAACATAAACACTGCAAAGTTTAAACACCACAGATTCTTTAACGCGCGTAATATGGCTTCAGTCGCACAACATGTACAGTTTCTGGGCGTGGGCGTCGCCGTTGTGATGCTGACGTTCCGTCGGGAATGACTTCATAGTCCAGTGGTCCGACGCGGCAAAGGATTTTGTACGGCCCAAAGTATCGACGCAACAACTTTTCACTTAATCCGCGATGGCGAATTGGTGTCCAAACCCACACTTGGTCTCCTGGATTGTACTCTGCGTGGCGTCGTCGTAAATTCTATCGTCTGCTGTCGGTGCGCTGTTGGTCCTTAATACGCAGCCGTGCGAGTCGTCGGGCTTCCTCTGCACGCTGCAGGTAGGCGGCGACGTCAAGGTTGTCCTCGTTGGTTACGTGCGGCAGCATTGCGCCGAGCGTCGTCGTTGGCTCCCTGCCGTACACAAGCTTAAACGGGGTCGCTCTGGTCGTCTCCTGGACTGCCGTGTTATACGCGAAGATCACGTACAGCAAGATGGCGTCCCTGGTCTTGTGTTCAGCGTCGACGTACATAGCGATCATGTCCACGATCGTTTTGTTCAGGCGCTCCGTAAGGCCATTGGTCTGGGGATGGTATGCAGTTGTTCGTCGATGGCTTGTGCGACTGTATTCCAGGATGGCTTGCGTCAACTCTGCCGTAAACGCCGTTCTTCTGTCCGCGATGAGCACTTCTGGGACGCCGTGTCGCAAGAGAATTTGTTCGACAAAAAATTTGGCGACTTCTGCCGCGGTACCATTTGGTAGTGCTCTTGCTTCGGCGTAACGGGTAAGGTAGTCAATGGCCACGATGATCCACTTGTTACCCATAGACGAAGATGGAAAGGGGCCGAGGAGATGCATCCCAATTTGTTGAAAGGGCAGGATTGGGGGCAGAATCGGGTTTAGTAGTCCTGCTGGTCTGATCGGCGGCGTCTTGCGTCGTTGGTACTCACGACACGTCTTCACGTAGTGGAAAACTTCGGCAGGCAGTCGCGGCAAGTAATACTTTTCCTGGATTCGACGCAACGTGCGCGCGAATCCGAGGTGGCCTGCTGTGGGCTCGTCGTGCAACGCCTGCAGAATTTCTTGCCGAAGGGTTTTAGGCACTACGAGAAGCTGCGCGGTCTTGTTGGGTGCAAAGTTCTTCTTCACGAGGAGGCCATTGCTTAATGAAGGATGATAAATGTCGTCTGAACACACCAGGAGGGGAAGCGGTCTTTCCTTTCAAGTAATCGGCTAGCACTTTCAGCTCAGGGTCTGATCGCTGTTCTGCGAAACTGCTGGCGCTTACCGGTCACAAAAAGGCGTCATCGTCATCGTCCTTCGGGGAAGAATCGACGGGAGCGCGGGATAAGCAGTCTGCGTCGGAATGCTTCCGGCCCGACTTATAGAATACAGTCATGTCAAATTCTTGAAGTCGTAGGCTCCATCTGGCAAGGCGGCCACAAGGATCTTTCAAATTAGCCAGGCAGCAGAGCGCGTGATGGTCGCTTACCACCTTGAATGGTCGGCCGTATAGGTATGGACGAAACTTAGAAGTAGCCCACATGATCGCAAGGCACTCCTTCTCGGTCGTCGAGGAATTTACTTCGGCTTTCGTGAGAGACCTGCTAGCGTAGGCGATTACTTTTTCCTGTCCGGCTGTCTTCTAGACGAGAATGGCTCCTAGGCCTACACTGCTCGCGTCGGTGTGAATTTCGGTCTCGGCGTTTTCATCAAAGTGGCCAAGTACAGGAGGGCATTGCAGGCGGCGCTTAAGTGGGTCGAAGGCTTCCCCATGCGGCGCTTCCCATTTAAAAGGTACGTCAGCCTTTGTAAGCTGCGTCAACGGTTCGGTGATGCGCGAAAAGTTTCTGACAAATCGTCGATAATAAGCGCACAGCCCAAGGAATCGGCGCAAAGCTTTCTTGTCGGCAGGCGGTGGGAATTGTGTGATTGCTGCTGTTTTCTCCGGGTCTGGGCGAATACCGTCCTTGCTAACGATGTGACCTAGGAACCGGAGTTCTTCGTAGGCGAAATGACACTTCTCTGCTTTTAGCGTTAGCCCCGATGACTTGATGGCTTCCAGCACTGTCTGTAGTCGTTTTAGGTGGTCTTCAAAGTTTGACGAGAAGACAACAACGTCGTCCAAATATACCAAACAAATTTGCCACTTCAAGCCTGCCAGGACAGTGTCCATTACTCATTAAAACGTGGCTGGTGCGGAGCAGAGGCCAAATGGCATCACCTTAAATTCATAAAGGCCGTCCGGTGTGATGAATGCGGTCTTCTCGCGATCTCTTTCGTCGACCTCAATTTGCCAATATCCGCTCTTCAGGTTCATCGATGAGAAGTACCCTGCATTGCAGAGCCGGTCGAGAGTGTCGTCGATGCGGGGAAGCGGGTAGACATCCTTCTTCGTTATGCTATTCAAGCGGCGGTAATCAACGCAGAAGCGAAGTGTCTTGTCTTTCTTCTTGACCAAAACGACTGGTGCCGCCCAGGGGCTGTTCGATGGCTGGATTACGTCATCACGCAGCATTTCCTCAACTTGATGGCGAATGGCCTGGCGTTCTCGCGGCGATACACGATAAGGGCTTTGGCGCCGAGGTCGGGCGTGTTCGTCCGTTATTATGCGATGCTTGGCCAGTGGTGTTTGTCGTACTTTCGATGACGATGAGAAGCACTCCCCGTAGCTTGAAAGCAGACTGAGAATCTGGTCTTTCCGGTTGTGGGTCAATGCCGGGTTGATGTCAAATGTGCGCTGACGGAATAGGTCCCGTGCGTTTGGTCGTGGAGGGAGAATTACATCTTTGAGGTCCGCTAATTCGTCGAGAAAGACGATCGTCGCGCCCTTGTTGAGATGCCGGTATTCTTCTGTGAAGTTTGTTACCAGAACCTGAGCTTGACCTCTCCGGAATTTCGTGATGCCTCTTACGATGCCGACACCTCGTTCTAAGAGCAATTGGATATTTCCTTCGACGATGCCTTCAGCGGTTTTGATGTTGGCGCTACCTGCGCAGACTGCGGTACTTGATCGGGGCGGGGTGTTAAATTCTTCGTCGAGGACGTTTAGAGGGATGTGTTGCATCGACGTCGTCGTAGGAGGAATGGCTTTGTCTGCAGAGAGCTTGATGAGCTTGGTTCGCAGGTCGATGATAGCCCTATGTTCATTTAGGAAGTCCATGCCTAAAATCACGTCGCGGGATCACTGCTGCAAGACCACGAAGCTGGTGGGATAAGTACGCACATTTACGGTTATTCTTGCAGTGCATCGTCCCGATGGAGTAATCAGGTTGCCACCTGCTGTGCGAATCAGCGGGCCATCCCAAGCGGTGGTAACTTTTCTTAGCTGAGAGGCTAACGGTCCACTAATAACTGAATAGTCAGCTCCGGTGTCTACTAGCGCAGTGACTCTGCGACCGTCGACATCAACTTCAAGGTCACTTGTTCGCGTCCTCGCATTGCACGTGGGCCTTAGTGTCCGATCGCGGCTCCGTCGTTTCTTCAGGTCATGGCCGGGGCATACCGTTGTTACTTCGCTGGGCGGCGGTGTCTGCTTGCACTCTGGTCGTGTTGTCGTCGATGTCGTCGTGTGGAGCGGCGATGAAATTGTTGCGTCGTCGTTAGTGGTCGTCGGCGGCGGAGGATCTTCGTCTTTTCGCTGTTGAGCAACCTCACCTCTAAAGGTTGCTGCCTTTAGTTTCCCCTACGGGGGCTTGGAGACCGTCCTTGCACGTAACCGCGGCCCGGCGACGCAAATCAAGCATTGTACGGCGATGGGGAGCATGATAGACGCCTTGGCGACGTGTGCTCTACGCTGCGCAGGAAGTCGTTGATTTCCTGTGGTCGCTCGCCAGGACGGGGACGTGGGGCGTCGACAGCGAAACCACGGAGGCAGATCCGCCTGTACGGGCAGTGACGGAGGATGTGTCCTGCCTCACCACAATGGAAGCAGAGCGGTCGGTTGTTTGCTGTCCTCCAGGTGTCGCACTTTCTGGGGCTTGGGGGTCGTTGGTAGGCTTGGCGGGCGGGAACCAAGGGGCGGCTGTCGAAAGCAGGATGGTAGAGACGAGGGCTTGGGAGGTCGCGTTGGGGTATGTAGCGATGGACTATGCAGCTGCATAGTCCATCGCTGCTGATTCATGTTCTGGAGCCGTCGGAGTCTTCGCTTGAGGAACGCCCAGCGCCTGCTGGACTTTTTCACGGACGACGTCCGCGAGCGTCGCCACCTGCGGTTGTTGCGATGATGGCATCAGTCGGCGGAGCTCCTGTCGCACGATCTCACGGATGAGGTCGCGAAGGTTCTCTCCGCTTGTAGATGCGCTGGGGTAGCGGATTGAGCAGTCCGGCTGAAGTGGTTGCTCGTAGTGGCGCATCCGGGTGGCCAACGTCTTCTCAATAGTTGACGCCTCCGTTTCAAATTCGGCCACAGTTCTTGGCGGATTTCGCACAAGACCCGCAAAGAGCGACTCTTTAACGCCTCGCAATAAAAGTTTGACTTGCTCACTTTCGGTCATATTAGGATCGGCGCGGCGAAAGAGGCGCTTCATCTCCTCAACATACGCCAGGACAGGCTCGTTAGGGAGTTGAAGTCTTGACTGAAGGAGGGCCTGGGCACTTTCCTTTCGGACGGCGCTTGAAAAAGCAGTCAGAAACGCTTTCTTGAAAGTCTCCTAATCCTTCATGGTTACCTCATGATTTTCGAACCAAACTTGGGCATGTCCTTGAAGAACAAAGCAGACTTGCCTAAGTTTCGCGGCGTCATTCCAGCCGTTGAAATCTGCCACACGGTCGAAAAGGTACATCCAATCTCCCGCATCTTCATCCGGTAGTCCATGGAAGCAGGGGGGCTCCCGGGGTTGGACGAAAATAACCGGTGCTGTAGGCTGGGCCATTGTCAGCGTCGATGCCTTCCGAGATCGAATGGGGTCAGGCAGCAGACCGTGTTTGGGTTGTAGGCCTTGAAGTCGGCGGCTGGCTCGGTGACCTGTAGGCTGGTCTTCCAGGGCGACAGGAACACGGCTTGGGTCTTCGCTTGAAGGAACAAAGGCAGCACCTCTACAAGATGTCACGTAGTGGTGACGAGGTCGACGACACAAATGAAGGGGTCGATGATTGCACTAAAGAAGCTCTTTATTTGGGCTGACTTGCGCCCGCAAAAGAACTAAGCAACTCGACGGCGGCGATAGAAACAAACGTGCTCGTCGATCGTCGAACAAAGAATGCCCGTCACACTCGGCAACGCTCAATTTAAAGACTGAACAGAACAATCTAGATAACGTCGCAAACAGCTACCAGCACGGGCTGGAACATTGTGGAAAGACATTCAAGTGGCCGGAACCTTCGAGACAGATCTCGGTGCATCTAGCGCTACAACAATACTGATAAAGGTGTGACTCGCGACATCGAGCATTAACAAACAAATTACGGAACTGATACGCGGTCCAGAATCAGAGTGATAAGCCTGTATGCCGGCGGCTGTTAAAAAACAACAAATACTGTTTTGAAGGTTTCGCGGCAATATATCGGTACAGGAAGCATTGTGTCCACTAGGTCCGCATACAATTTTTTCCGCTTAACATTGCACAAATACTCCATGGAAAAGTGCGCATGCAGCAATCTGTACGCGAGCACCACTTTTCGCAAATACTCTCTTACTGTACCACCTACATTGAGACACGAACTGACAAGAAAATTAGGAAGGAGTCGACTAAGCCGAACTTGGATTACTGTTTTGAGGAAAACATCATTTGGTCATGAAGGTACATGAAAAGCGAGACAGCTTGTCGCAAAAATAAATGCGCCAGACCAAGCCCTCCTTTTTTTGCGGAAAGAAACAAATTTGTTCGGCTCGTCCTTTCCCAGGTCGACGCCCAAATGAAAACGGCAAAAACACGTGAAGTTTTTATATGTTTGTCCTCGAAGCACTGAGCACATTCATCACGTACCACACTTTAGCAGTAAGGAACAGATTACATATAGTGGCACGCGACAACATGGCCAACTGCCTTCCTTGCCACGCATCACTTTTTTCCTTGGCCTTCGATGCTTGGTCATGCCAGTACTGATCTGGGTCCCGGTAAGAATCAAGGGGCACTCCTAGATAAAATGCTGGAGGGGTTGACCAGCGCATCCGAGAATAGTGTTCGGGTGTGACCTCGCAGCTACCATGCCAGAAACCTCAGCTTTTTCCCCAGTTTATCTGGGCACCTGTGCAGCTGCAAAATTTCTGTACTACATTCGTCACCTCACAAATACTTTCTCTATTTGCAAAAAAGAGAGCGATGTCGTCGGCATAAGCCAGGATTTTCACATGCACTGATTGTAGCGTGAATCCTGTTACGCATTCATTATTCCGGATGGCCAAGCAAAGCGGTTCAAGATAGGCTGCGAATAACAATGGCGACAGTGGACAACCCTGCCTCACAGAAGACCGCACTTGGAGGCTTTCAGCGAGTTCTCCATTCACAACAATCCGTGTGCTTCCTGTACCGATATACCGTTTGTCGGACTGTCCAGGCCCAGGAGATGATGTACTCAAGAGAGTTAAGAAGATGCCAATATCACTACCAGTCAAATCATTTTTATTTAAACTCCACACTAGCACATTATCAGTCAAAACATGGATGCACGCTAAAGGCCTGTTCGTCCCTTGGTCAACAAACTGTTTATTGTGTAACAGACCAGAGACGATAGAACACGTGTTTTTAGACTGTTGGGGTGCCATTTTTTTCTGGGATGTGCTTCAGAGAACTTTAAAAAAAGAGCTACCTCTAGATGCATATGGCATACGATTTTTACCTTTTCCTAATACAGAGGAGTTTCCCTTTGATACAATAATGCTCTTGTGCCTCCACAGCTTGTGGAAAACTAGAATGCAGTTTGACAATGCAGATATACAAGTCAATCCTGTACGAGAACATTTCGCGCACAGTGTTGTGCGGTTCACGGAAGTGCATATAACACTCCCCGAGCAGCCACAATGGATTTATGTGCTTGACAGTTTGGTAAAACTGAAAAAGTTTTAGCCCTCCGTGTCACGCGAAAGTGTGCTGGCACGTTTTATTGTTCATCGTCTTATTTTGAATGTCCAAGTCGGCAATAAAGAAAAAAAAGCCATAGAGCAGTGATTAAGAAACCCCTCTAAATACCATGAGGACCGAGGTTCGAATCCACACCTGGTAGAAAACTTATTTTATTTACTACTTGAAATGTAGTCGTTTTATTTTATATTGTTGCGTGTTTTATATTGTTGCACCATACAGGCCATTCCGGTAACAAAGCTCCGCACGGTTTCATTCCGGACTTTCCAAGGCAGTATAGGAATTTCCTGAAATGACCCTGAATCCTGAATGCTAGATCCTGTACAGTAAACCTTATACGGTTTCCTGTACGAATTTAATACAGGATTTGTCAGTAGGGGGACACTTTCCTCGTGGGCTTAAAGTGGCACTGCGAACACTACTTGACGCTATCACGTCCTCAGGTTTAATGTTGACAGCAAAGAAGTGTCACTTCGCCTACGAAGCGATTTTGTTTCTTGATCATATCGTAAGCTAGGAATAAAGTCGCCCCGACCCACAGAAAACAGCTGCGATAGCACAGTTTCCAAAACCCGGTGACAAAGATTTCCAAAACCCGGTGACAAGAAAGCTGTGCGCCGATTCCTCAGACTGTGCGCATATAACCAACGGTTCTTCAAGAACGTTTCACACCTCAACCCCTATTGCAAAAACCAGCGTCTCCAATGCGAAACCCGTAAGATTTTTGCGCTGGTTTTGCACTGGATCTGCTGGGCACGCTGGAGGTCTGCGATATTCACTGGAGCAGTAACGGGAAGACACTGGCTGCACTGGTGCGATGGGAGAAAAACGCTGGGATTAGACTTTTGACGCTGGGTGTGTCGCTGGCATCCGCGATGCACTGGGAGAAGCACTGTATGTGCGCTGGGGCCGCACTGGTCCCAGTGCCCCAGCATAGCCAGTGCGGCCTGAGGCGGCAGCAGGAGTAGCATCCCTCAGTGGCCAACAGGGCAACAGCGTACTTTCAATCGACCATCGGGGGGCATATGAAAAATATCGTTCAAGCAAGCGCTTTTTGCTGCGAAGTCGTTGCGCATTTGTAAGAAAACAGAGGCAGTATCTTTTTTCTAGAGTTTCCATGTTTCCATAGGTCGTTTCGAGCGTTTAGAGAGAGACAACTACCGCTTCGCCTCGATCTCATGAAACACTGGCGATTAACGCACAACGGAAGCTGGAATTGAATAATGTGGGCTACCATGCATAACCAACTTCACAGCTGATCTTAAGCGCACTCTAACACAATGTTTATTGCCAAAATATTCAATGCGGGCTCAATCGCAGGCGAGCGTAGCCTGCACCACGGCCCATTATAAACAGCAGAAAGAAAAACTAAAACCAGGAAAAGAGTACTTTACCGAGCGATGAGCCCATGAGAGAAAAAGCAACAACATACAGCGCTTGTAATACATAATATTTGGCGTGTTTCTCAAGTTTTTGCGCTCCTTCTTACTCTGCGTATCAAGCAGCCGAGCCCTCGGTCATCGCAACGCTTCCCGCAATGTTTACATACAAATAAGGTTTAGTTACACGCAATTAGGGTCATCGCTGCGGCGCGTGCCGGTATTGAACCTCGGTCGTACTTTTTTCCTTGAAGGCTTTTACTAAAGCTCCGTGTTCGGCGAAAATTACGCCCACGGTAGCAGAGCACCACCCAAGAGTCGGCGTTGGTAAATTTGCAAGCGATGTCCCACTCCACACGTTAAAATGATTCCAGTGCACACAATAGCGCACATAGGCAGCCAGAACATTAGTTGCAAGTCGTGAGAGCAGACAACAAGCTAAAATGATCAAGAAGTTGCAATTGTTAGAGCGGTAGAAATGGCCTGTAGACTGGGAAACAGGAAGTTCCAACCTTATAAATGCGGGTCATGACATAAAATGCAGAAATGTTTCAAAAAAATCGAGTTCTCGGCATGGCCGAGAATTGTCCTTTCTTCTGACCGCATGTCAGGAGGTGTCCACGGGTATCTAAGGGAATTGGTCTTGGCGTACAGGTTCTTGATGGTGCGGTTTTACTTTACACTATTTGTGGAGTGTAATCCGGAAAAAACTGTATAAAGACTTGTGCGATGTGGTGCTTCCAGAACTGTTGTACAGAGCTGTGTACTCGTCCACAGTGGGCAAAAATGTTCTTAAAAGAGTGAAGAGGATGATGGTGCCGGCAGGGGTGAAAACGTTCTTTTTTAAGCTGCACACTGGAACATTAAAGGTAAAGAAATAGAAGGAACAGAAAAAGCTTTTTATACCCTGGGGTGTCCACTGCATAATATGCAGGAAAGAGGAGACGATTGAACACGTGTTTCTCGAATGCTTGGATGCCGTATTTTTATGGGACTTGCTCCAGAGGACGCTTAAAAAAGAACTACCCATAAGCCCACATGGTATCCGATTCTTGCCAGTAGAAGCGAACAATGATACACCGTTGGATCTTTTGATGCTACTGCGTGGCTCTCCACAGCATATGGAAAAGCAGAATGGCTGTAGAGCACGGTGACGTCGATGCACGTTCAGCGAGACAGCTTTTTAGAGAGAGCATACGGGCATATGTGGACGAACAGAAAGCTTTAAAACTAGAGCCAGAATGGTTAGTTAGTTTTGAAGGGTTGTCACATATGAGGGATTTTTAATCCGACAACTTCAGCTAAGGAAGGCTGAAGCTTTTAGTCAATGCTTGATCTTTTATTTTGTCATGTTATTGATGTCACATGTGTCTTTTTTCTGTACGTCCTCGGTCAGGAAATAAAGAAAAAAAATAACTCGGCATGGCCGAGTGGTTAGCTTGCTAGGCTAGTGATTAATAAGTATCTAGGGACGTAGTTTGAGGCGCGATTTGTGCACTAATTTTTTTTTAATTTTTTACGTTCTTTTTATGTAACTAACTTGTTTCGTTACTTCTTACTTTTTTTTTCTCCTTCGCCCTTTTTTTCCGGGCGAACAGTGCCCCCAGTGCGGAGTGTCCCAGTATGCCGCGTCCCAGTGCGCCCAGTTTTCAGCGTCATACTGGGACCATAATCAGGTATGGCGCTAAAGCGCTGGCACCCAGTGGCACTGGTTTTTGCAATAGGGACGTAAATTTGACGCAGCTCATAATGACAGACGTGCCATTTCAATGGGAAGCACCGCAAGCGAAAGCCTTCGAGGAACTTAACCGTAGTCCACAGTCCGCTGTGCACTTTGATGAAAAAGCCTAGACAGAGATATATACCGACCTGAGCAGTCTGGGCCTAGGCGCTGTTATCATTCAGAAGAACGCCGGAGAGGAAGAAGTAATCGTCTACGCTAGCAGGTCCTTCTGAAAAGCCGAAGCCAGTTACTCTACCATCGAGAAGGAGTGCCTTGCGATCATCTGGGGCACTTCAAAGTTCCCCCTGTACTTATACGGCCAACCATTGAAGGTGGTAAGCGATCGCCACGGGCTCTGCTAGCTTGCAAATTTGAAAGACCCCTCCGGTCGCCTTGCCCGATGGAGCCTAAGTCTTCAAGAATTCCACATCACAGTCTTCTACAAATCAGGCCGCAAACACTCCGGTGCAGACTGCTTGTCACGAGCCCGCGTTTATGCGCCGGTGAAAAAAGACGACGACTATGCCTTTTTGGGGACCGTTAAGCTTCAACAGTTTCGCAGAACAGCAATCAGATCCTGAGCTGAAAGCGGTAACCGATTACTTAGAAGGAAAGACTGCTTCCCTTTATGGTGGGTTCAGGAGACATTTATCATGATTCGCATTAGGCAATGGCCTCCTCGTGAAGAACTTCGCACCCAACAGGACCGCGCAGCTTCTTTTTGTGCCTAAAAGCCTCCCGCAGGAAATTCTGCAGGTGTTGCACGATGCGCCCACAGCAGGCCATCTCGAGTTTGCGCGCAATTTGCATCGAATCCAGGAGAAGCACTACTGGCTGCGACTGTCTGCTGAAGTTGCCCACTACGTAAAGACGTGTCGTGAGTGCCAGCGACGCAAGACGCCGCCAATCAATTCAGCAGGACTAGTAATCCCGATTCCGCCCCCAACGCTACCATTTCAACAAATTGGGATTGCTTTCCAACTTTGTCTGTGGGTAAGAAGTGGATTATCATGGCCACTGACAACCTCACCCATTATTCCAAAACAAAAGCACTACCCAATGGTAACGCGGCAGAAATCACCAAATGTTTTGTCGAACAAATTTTGCTGTGACACGGCGCCCCAGAAGTGCTCATTATGGCCCGAGGAACGGGCTTTACGGCTGAGTTGACGCAAGCCATCTTGGAATACAGTCATACAAGCCATCGACGAACAACTGCGTACTTTCACCAGACCAATGGACGTACGGTGCGCCTGAACAATACGATCAGCGGACATGATCGCCATGTTCGTCGACGCTGAACACAAGTCTTGGGTGTCATCTTGTCATCTTCGCGTATAACAGGGTAGTCCAGGAGACGACCAGAGCGACCCCTTTCAAGCTTTTATACGGAAGCGAGACCACGACGACGCTCGGCGCAATGCTGCCGCACGTCCACAACGAGAACAACATTGACGTCGCAGCCTACTTGCAACGTGCAGAGGAAGCCCGGCGACTCGCACGGCTGCGTAATAAAGACCAACAGCGCACCGACAGCCGATGATACAAGTCACGACGACGCCACGCAGAATACAATCCAGGAGACCAAGTCTGGGTTTGGATACCAATTCGCCGTCTCAAACTAAGGGAAACGGTGTTGCGTCGATACTTTGGGCCGTACAAAACCATTCCCAGTGTCGAACAATTGTAATATGAGGTCATTCCTGAAGGTACGTCAGCATCATAACAGCGACGCGCATGCCCAGAAATGTACTCTTTCTCTAAAGTGTAGAGCCCCAGGGGTCTGCTTCTGAGCCACTTCGTGCGGCTTGTAATGTATTTACAATGTTACAAATCTCTCCTGTTACCCTCACCTATGGGAAAGACCTCCACTAATGCTAAAGCAGCTCCTCTACACGGCTCAGAAATAGACCCCACGGGCTCTACACTTTTGACAAATGCTGTACATGTTGTACGACTGAAGCCACATTACGCGCGTTAAAGAATCTCTAGGGTTTAAAGTTCGTAGTGTTCATGTTTATGTGCTTTGTTGTGGAACATCGAGGCGATGTGTTCTTAAGGGAGGGGGGGGGAGGTAATGCCTCGAAACCTTCGAAACTGTACTTGTTTTTAACAGCCACTGGCATGCGGCCTTATCATTGGAATTCTGGCACGTGTATCGATTCTGTCTTCATTGCCTGTTAATGCTTCATGTCGCGAGACGCACCTTTATCAGCTTCTTTGTAGCGCAAGATGCGCCGAGATCTGTCTCGAAGATTTCGGCCAGTCGCGTATATTTCTACAATGTTTCAGGTTGAGCTAGTAACAGTTTTTGACGTTATCTAGATGGTTCGGAACAGCCTTTAAATTGAGCATTGATGTGTGCGACAGGCATTAGTAGTTCGACGATCGACTTGCACGTTTGTTGCTATCGCCGCCGCCGAGTTGCTTTGTTCTTTTGCGGGCGCAATTCAACCCAATAGAGAGGTAATTTCAGTAATATTACGTCTGTGTCTTCTTTTGGTGTCTACGGCCTTGTCACCACTATGTGACAATATGTCAATTATAGAGACATGTGAGATGCTTTTTCGTTATTTCCTCAAATTTTACCTATGATATTCTGATGGCATTGCACTAATCTGTAATTCAGTGGACAAATTGCAAAAAATAATTACCTCTACTGGAAAAGCACTGAGGTGGCTTTAAAATTAAAACGAATCAGGAACAGAAATAATGTAATGCATATCAAACATCAAGAATGTCCGGGGCCAGGGTCATAAAGGCTTACGCTTGTTTCAGCAGCTTAGACACTGATAAAGTCCTCCAATTTGAGAGAAAAGGGTGCGGAATTCAAGGTGACTGAATTGCAAGAGTGCAGGACAACTTTGTTATAAGTTAGCAATGCGTTAAGAGCAATTCGGGCATACAGAAAATATCTGATGCGGTAGAGAATGATAGGGCAAGAATAAAGATCATATGCTACATGCGTCGAAGAATGCGTATTCGCATGGTAGTGAGGCATTTATTCGGAAGTGGAAGTGTACTAAGAGTTTCGCTAATGTTGTCATAGGAAATATTGGTTCCGTTTTGTAGTAAAAAATAGTGTCCAACGTGGGTGGATAAGGCCAGGGAATCCCAGGCCTTATCCCAGGGATGCTGAAATTCATAGGCAAGGCATGCACTACTCAACTACCTGGGCATCCAGCCTTACCAGCAATCCACCTGAGTGGTAAAGTGTGGGGACACCCACACTTTGGTGGTTTCTTCCTTTCGTCCCCGTTTGTTCGCGCTGTTTTTTTGGATGATGTATCACCAACTAGCCCGCTTAACTATCCTGTGGACATAGTTGGTAAGAGCTTTGTGTAAATCATACTGTAGTTCGTCGGGAACGCGACCGCTAATAATGGCTCCTAGAGCCTGTATTTATTTAGTATATTTTGTATATCCTGATAAGTTATGAGGTGGTATTGATTGGCCTTGATTACTGGCAACTAATACCATGTTTTCTAGAGTCGCTGTAGAAGGAGGATCTATGTATGTGTGACTACCTCGCTGCTGCTTTCAGTTTAGTAAGTGCACTTCGACACTAGTTCGTGATGCATCTGTGTAGATGATTGTTGAATCAGTAATGTCAAGATGCTTTTTTCTTCTTTGCATCGACTCCTGTATGGTCATGAAAATGGCCAGCATCATTTGTAAATAAAATAAATAACAGGAAGCGTGATCATAAAGTCTCCTGCAACGTGTTTCTTTGAATGGGCTTACGCTGACACACCCTGGAAGCGTGTAAGGAGTGGTAATAATAAGGAGGTCTTTTGGAAGGATTCCCATGGGCTGAAATAACCAATTTCCTTGTTTCGGGCCCGAAAACGCCCCATTAGCGATCTCAATGTTGCTGTATGAGGTCTCCCTGGGATAAGAACATCCCCTAGATTATAGGCGCTCAGTGGATGTATGTACAAGTACCCTAATGTAGGCAATGTACAATAAATGAACGCGACATCTATCTGATGTTTTTGGTGACAGGGTAGAGTAACGTGTGGAATTTTATAGATGATTGTGCTAAGTGCGAATGCGTAGGCGAGCTGCTGGACTTGAACCTCGTAGCCCGCCTTGCTTATTGACAATTAAACATACCAGAGGCATGGCCGTATTGCAAAGTTGAATGGTTGTAGAAACATTTGTCTGAGAAGTTGACTCAATGATATGGAGTCCATGGATTCCTCAGGACGATACGCGAGGAAAGGAAAGTTAGCCATTGTGAGAGTAATTAGATGATTATGCTGGAGTTAGTAACAAGTTTTCGCAATTCGCTGGAATTTGGATTTTTTTCAGGTTCTGTAAATAGCCCTGCTGTGTCAAGATAACTAGTGACTGTTTCGATAACTTGCTGTAAGGTACCATCTACTGCTCCAGAAAGCGTAGAAATGTACCAATTGATAAGGTAATCTGCATGAAATATGTTTCAGTTTTGGGATAGATGCTAGAATATGAGATATGAGAGCCATTACGAGGTCAGAAAATTTGTTGTGGTTTAGCATTGGTTAACCCCAGCTGAAGAGCGATTCAACAGCGGAAGTTTCTTTGCCTGCTGCATTATTCCCCTATCACGCCCAATCAGTGTAATGTGCTTCATTATTGAGGATACCTCCGCTCATCATTTAAGAATATGACGTTAGAGCATAAGCTACCAGCCCACATATAGTCACGCTTCAACCAAGCCGTATGGACGTGCCTGCGTGTCGTACGAGTAACGAGAATGTAGGCTGTATCTGATATCACCCTCCAATATGAAAGGAGTGACCCGACTTGGCAGCTCCTGCCTGTGGGGTAACGTGAATTCAAATGTCATGGCAGGCTGATTTTTTTATGAGAAGACCATTGGCTACGCCTTTTCAGGGAATAGCTGCGGCCACCCAATGTCTCGCTTCGGCTGTTCCTAGTATTGCTTTTGCCATAAAAGAGTGGGTGACAGAATGAAGCCCTGAGGAGTACCGCGCGAATGACGACCTGAGGAGTACTAGCCAAATGAGCTCCACCCCTATCTTAATAGCCTAGTTATTTCGTTTTTGTGGTCCGAAACTGCGGTGCATACCTACCTGTAAGTAATTATATTCACCGCCCACTTGCATCGTTTCTCTACTTATTTATTACTACTGTTTCGTTATGAGGCTGTTGAACATTCTGTTCTTCTTCTTGTTAATTTTCATAATCACCTGCAAACTATGAGACTGCACGAGCCCCTCGGCCCAATCCCCGGAATCAAGAAGTCCCAGAATTGCCAGCTGCCCTACGTCCACTTCTCAAGCAGCTATACTCACCAACCCCCGGGTAAGCCATTCCCGACGCTACCGTAGCTTTAAACTTTTCCCACATCTGCCGATTCTACAGCAGTCGATCACCACATGAAATAATTGTATGTGACACATAAAAGTTCGGAATGGCCGATAATTTTGTATCTCGCAGAAGAAAGTTCTGCCATTTGCCAAGCATTCGAAGTCATTCTTACCCCCTTATTGGAATTTCAACCTCTTTCTATGACATGGTCTCGTCCATCTACATCCACTGAAGCAGCTGCTGCCCCCTCGTCAGTCGCCACTAAGAAGTGGTCTAAGGTAGCTTAAGAATGGCTAACATTCGCATTATACAGTTGAGTATCAAAAACTTCAGTAATAGTCCAACCCTGTTTATTCAATGGCTCCTGACTTTTCCCTCCTAGACCTACGTCTTTCGCATTCAGTAATCGCGTGCTCTAAAACACTTTCAGGGTTACCGTTCCCTACCACGGTCGCTCGATGAAAGCGCACTAGGTGCGGCCTGCTACGTCGCCCGAAACTGGCGGGAGGCGCCTACTTCCCGTCACCCCCGCCGCGGCGCCACCGTTCGGGGACAGCCGCGCGCGGAGAGCTGCGCCTGGCAGTGCTTTTAGGAACCCGTCGGCGTGGTAGAAGCCTTTTATTTTAAGATATAAGAGCTCTGCTTCACACAATTTGGCAACATGAATTAGTATATACTGTCATGTCTAGTGTGATCATGTCAGCACTTAGCGCTTGCTCGGCAGCGATGTATACTGGAGTGTACCCCGAAAAATCTAATGTGACGGTGGTTCAAGGCCACTCGATTGGAGAGCTCGCATTACCATGATGTTGCATTCGGATCAAGTTGTTCGTCACATAAAAAAGTCGCCCGGCTGTGAACAATTCGAAGCTGTTCAGCTGCCATGGTAGCCTAATGCATAACCACTCAATTAACTATGTCGCGAATTACTTGTGTCATTTTTATATCATTCACTCATTCCTGAATACAGCTTTTATACACAAATTGATGTCAACCTGTTCTAATCTGACAGCTCTATAAAATAAAAAAATGTCCTACTATGAGGAACCTCTGTAAAAATGCGACATGTAACCAATCTTTCTGTCTCATTCTGACAAATGTTACGGTGGAAATATGAAGATGCTTATTAGGTTAAATCTAGATGATGACCTGGGGCCTTTGACTCAGGTCGAGACCTTAAACTTTGTACGCCAGAACGCTATCCTCATGGCTTCCCGCATTTTGAATGACCGAACTGTGGGCACGGCGAAAGCGCAGGGAGCCGAGCGCTCAAGATGTGTCCTGCTTTTCTGTTGCAGACCCTGTTGCTGTTAACCGCCGCTGCATAAACTTCACCCCCACGTGTCGACAATTCTATCGACGACGTGGCTACAAAAGAGTGCCTTCATCCTGGTATCTACGTCTACACCCCTTATTCGTCCGTCTACGTCGGAACCGTGACATCATCAGCTTCGACAGCTATAAATCCAACACTTCACCCCGGATTCATCAGTGGGCACGGCGAAAGCGCAGGGAGCCGAGCGCTCAAGATGTGTCCTGCTTTTCTGTGGCAGGTTAGTCCAATTTGTTCATGTAGAAGTGATGACAGGTTTTTGATTCTAGTGCCGTGCCCGCACATGGTTAGAACTGTTATATATGAGTTTGTCTATACATGCATGCTTTTATTATGTGGTGATGTGGAAGAGAACCCTGGTCCCCCAGTTGCTGAAATGTTAGAGTCCTTGTTACAAGGTCAACAAGCTATTAGAAATGATATAGCTGAGGTGAAAAAGATGGTGGACGAAACCGAAAGAAAATTGAACAACTTTAGTTTTTGCGTCACCAACCTTGAAGACAGTGTCAAAACAATATCTGCTAAAACAAATGATATTGATAACATGTGTGCCTGTGTCACAAAAATTCAGAAACAAATAAAATGGCAGCATTCAAAATTAATAGATCTTGAGGACAGAAGCCGAAGAGCGAATCTTGTGGTTTTTGGAATAAAGAAAACATCGGACGAAACTGAAGCTAGTCTCCGGGAAAAGGTGCTAAATGATGTCTTTCGTGATAAACTTGGCGTGAGCTGTTCATCTTTAGCACGTATTCATCGCCTCGGTAAACAGTCTACACATCAGCCAGTTATACTGTTCTTCCAGGACTATTTAGAAAAGCAAGCGGTTTTGGTAATACTTTTAAGCTGAAGGGTACGAATATATACATTAAAAATGATTTCTCGGCCGATACTTTAAGGAAACGAAAACTTCTTTGGGAAAGCGCTAGGAAGGAAAAAGCAAATGGCAAAAAGGTAGCATTGATAAACAACAGGCTTAAAATTGACAATAGGTCCTTCATATGGGATGACGTTGTGAATAACCAAAGACCAGTCGAAGCGGTAGGCAGGGAGGTGTGTGATAAATAGCAATTACAGCATCCGACGCATGAGCTGCGCAAGCTGTCACTAAACGCCAGAAGTATAGTGAACAATGTTGATAAACTAGAAGCATTGCTTCTTTCTTACGATCCTGATATTTTAGCTATGACAGAAACTTGGCTACATGACGGAATTTGTGATGACGAAATAATCCCACCCGGTTACATCTTATGCAGGCGAGATCGTGGTTCACGTGGTGGGGGCGTTGCAGTTATCGTTAAATCTGACACCTGTGTGACCGTTCTGGACCAAATCCCTGAACATGAAAGCTTATTATTGAAAGTTTTATTGCATGGATTTTCTTTCTTGTTATGCACTGTTTATCGTTCACCCCATGCGTCCGAATTATTTCTTGAACAACTGAGTGAACATCTTTTAAATTTACAGAACAAAAATGTTATTCTAACCGGTGATTTTAATCTACCGCACATTGACTGGAAGTGCCCTGTGTATGGGAACTGCAAGAATGCTGACGCTTTACTGGACATTATGTATGAATTATGTATCGAACAAATGGTGACTGAATGTACCCGCGAAGATGCTGCGTTAGATCTTCTCTTTGTTAGCCAAATGCTGTGTAATAGTGTTATCAGCATCGAACCTGGTATTTCCGATCACCGTTTAGTGTATTTTTTCTGGAAAACAAAACAAATCACGAGGCCCGCCCAAAATTATAAGACCATAAAAAAAGATTTTTGCCGCGCAAATGGCACGGCCATCATTGATTACTTGGCAGATAATCTAGATAATAATATTGAGGAAGATGTGCATGGCTTATGGAATCGATTCAATAGTGCTATTCGATATTGTATTGAACATTTCGTGCCCACAAGACATGTAAAAAAATAAATAGAAAAAACCCATGGATTGACTGGGACATGATACACACCAGCCGCAAACTGAAACGTATAAGAAAAAGGGGCGAAAGGCAATCACAAAAGTTCCACGATTTAAAGCGCAGTTTAACTGAGAAGATTAAGATCGCAAGAAAGCGCTACTTCAATACAACACTCCCTCAATTATTAAAGAACGATTCATCTAAATTTTGGCGTTATCTCGCGCAAGGGAAGGACGATGTTAAGGAACTTAGGGTAAATTAGTAAAGGAAGGCAGAGAAATTGCGCAGGCTTTCAATGAGTACTTTCAAACTGCTTTTTCAACTCGCAGTGAGCAAAATTCCTTAAACTCAGAGATAAATTTTGAAGATGTACCTGTCATTTCGGCTGAAGGAGTCCTAACATTGTTATGCAACCTGGATGAAAAGAAAAGCCCAGGCCCAGATGCTCTTCATAATTCATTCTTAAAACGCTACGCTCCGCAGATTGCACCTTTTCTGGCAAAGATTTTTCAAGTTTCTATCAGTACTGGTAAAGTACCCTCTGATTGGAATCGGGCACGTGTTATACCATTGCACAAAAAGGGAGATAAATTCACAGTGTCTAACTACAGACCTGTATAACGTCCACATGTTGCAAGCTACTAGAGCATATTGTCACGTAGTGGTGACGAGGTCGACGACACAAATGAAGGGTCGATGATTGCACTAATGAAACTGTTTATTTGGGCTGACTTGCGCCCGCAAAAGAACTAAGCAACTCGGCGGCGGCGATAGAAACAAACGTGCTCGTCGATTGTCGAACAAAGAATGCCCGTCACACTCGGCAACGCTCAATTTAAAGGCTGCACAGAACAATCTAGATAACGTCGCAAACAGCTACCAGCACGGGCTGGAACATTGTGGAAAGACACCCGAGTGGCCGGAACCTTCGAGACAGATCTCGGTGCATCTTGTGCTACAACAAAACTGATAAAGGTGTGACTCGCGACATCGAGCACTAACAAACAAAGATTACGGAACCGATACGCGGTCCAGAATCAGAGTGATAAGCCTGTATGCCGGCGGCCGCCAAAAAACAACAAATACTGTTTTGAAGGTTTCGCGGCAATATTCTGGCTGGTTATATTTGGGAGAACCTATCAGAAAACCGCCTTTTACCGCCACATCAGCTCGGGTTCAGGAAAGGAATGTCCACTGTCACGCAATTGGTAACCACTGTACACGAATTTGCTACGACACTTCATAACTCCGGTCAAGTTGACGTGCTATTGTTAGAATTTTGCAAACCGTTTGATAAATTTGAGCACGGAAAATTACTCTATAAGTTAAAATAAATTGGCCTCCCGAGTTACCTTATATACTGGATAAGTTCATACCTTAATAACAGAGATCAATTCGTAGAAAATAATGGAAATTTTTCTGATGTCCTCATTGTAAGCTCCGGAGTGCCTCAAGGCAGTGTGTTAGGCCCTCTGCTTTTTTTTATTATATATTGATGACTTAACCCAAGTAATTCCTTGTCTCCATTCGACTGTTTGCAGATGACTGTATTATTTATAAAAGCATTACCTCAGATAACGACCACGCGCTATTGCAGCAATCTATTTTTTCCATAGAACAGTGGTGTAAAGACTGGTGTATGGAACTTAACACGCAAAAAACGGTGCTTCTTAGAGTAACTCGTAAAAAGAATTTCAGTTCATTTCAGTATCGCTTACACAACTGTCTCATTTTCGAAGTTTCTAGTTATAAATATCTTGGCGTTACTATTACCGATAATCTCTCCTGTATTGCTCACATTTCAAATATTTGTTCGTCAGCTTTTAGAAACTGTTTTATCAGACGTAAACTCAAAGATGCTCCATCCAATCTTAAACTACTGGCTTACACCACATACGTCAGGTCTAAACTTGAGTATGCTTCGATCATCTGGGACCCTCACACTAAAAAAGACATTTATCGAATTGAACAAATACAGAGAAAAGCGGTGAGGTTCATTTTTAATAAATATCAAAGAACGGACTCTCCTACTAACCTCATGACCGCCAACAACATTCCGCTCCTAGAAACTCGCTGGAAAATGACTCCTTTACTCTTTTTGTATAAAATTTTAAACAACCAAATAAACCTCAGTCCTCCACCGTGTGTGAAAGTTCCCAACACTAGGCGGACACGTCATCACCATAGTCGCTCACTGCAGCCAATTTATGGGAAGTCTAAATGCTTTATGCATAGTTTTTATCCAAGGACAATTTCTGAATTTAACACTCTCCCAGAAAGCTTAATTCAGTCTCCAGACTTTGACTAGGCGAAGCGGTAGGCAGGGAGCTGTGTGATAAATAGCAATTACAGCATCCAACGCATGAGCTGCGCATGCTGTCACTAAACGCCAGAAGTATAGTGAACAAGGTTGATAAACTAGAAGCATTGCTTCTTTCTTACGACCCTGATATTTTAGCTCCAGCAACATCTGTTTGGTTGACAGTAGGGTCGGAGTTTTTTAGGACATGTATTGTTACTTTGATGTCGCACAAAGGTTTTTCATGTTTTCCCTTTTTTCTTTTTGTCTCTCCGGCTGTTGGTCAACACATTTCATGTCATTACATTGCCTCTGTTAGTTTTGTGGGTGCTTCGTGTGATATATTGCGCTTCTTGTGCGCTGTATATATGTATGCCACTCCTGCTAGGACCGGAATACTGGTCTGCAGTATCTTGAAATAAAAAACGCGCTTCATAGAGCCGGTCTGCCTCAAGGTGCTACGTATATGCGCCGAAAGATTTTATTACTATGTTTATTGGCTGCTCGTAAACCCATACAATTTTGCTGGTTTTTAATTTTCAATGGAAGAACGCGCATCGAGTGTTCCTGCTGTGAAACTCTTCCCTGCGACCACAAGAATGTTCACGCTTCAGAGTGCAACTGCATCCGAGATTCAGCGAGCAGCCGAGTACGCTTATTAAAGGCCACACAAAAAGGAAGAAAATTACCAATCGCAGATGGCAAACCATTATTGAGAGAGGTTTATGCCATATCCATAAACGTCGCTCTACTGTTGAGTTCACATTTCCAGCCCAGCTCGCTCTCAGTGGGTGCAGCAACTTAACGATATCTTGCATAGCGCCTCAGCATGGGCACGATCATTGTTTTCATAGATAAGCTGTAGGTACTGTGTGCAGTGAGAAAACAATGATGAAATCAAAAGTTTACACAGCTTGCTACTTCGCCGGACCTTTTCACACTTCATCATCCTGTTAATGAAGGTACTCGTAAGCTGACAAAGCTTGATTACTTCCTTTGCGGGGTACATCAAGCCTCCATTGTCCTTGGTTTTCATTAACCGGTAATTGGTCCAGTTGACTCATATTTCCTGCAACAGGCTCTTGCACAACTGACATGTCGCCTCGAAACCATTACCAAATATCGCATAAATTAAGCAACAACCTGGTAGTGATAAACAAAACTTGGGGTTCTTAAATCTCCTTGCAGAGCCTCGTTGGAGTAGCCGCACTTTGCTACCTGCTTATTCAACGTGTTCCGTAATTGCTGCCTCTGTCGCATATCTTTAGAATGCAGCCTTAAGCCACCGCATTATATGAAACAGCACCCTACACTTAGGTATATAAAGCCCCTAGTTACCGAAGCCGTACGAACGTGCCCTATAGGAGTATAGTGTGCCTGACTTGGTATCTAAGGGTCCCACTTTCAATAATTTCCATTTCACCCTTACATTTTACTGACTCTCTCTGTTTTAGCAGCTTCTGCCACATTGAACATGTCATGTGTTCTCACTGCGCCAAAGGTGTCGGGCCATATCACCAACTAAAGTACCTATTACCAGAGAGGTATTTTTCCGACTTTCCGCCGACAGAGAAGGTGCCGGATTTTCTATGGAACGTGGCTTTTCAGTTTATCGCATCGGCTCAGACAGTCTCAAGAGTATAAACAAATGTTGTATTCACAGGCTCCTTTTCTTGCAAGGCCACTCAGATTAGCGCGGAAAAATTTAGAATCAACTGTATGCTTATACAAAAAAAACCTTCGTACCTCTTTCTGATATGTCCTCGCAACATAACCTGCGAGAAAAGCTTCTGGTGCTACCGCATCGCATTTATCTGCTTCACAATACATCGTTAAAAGTCCTAGTCCACTGGCTAGCTCCCTGGTAACTAAATAGGTTAAACAACGTGACGGGAACACAGGAAAAGAGGACGACACAACTAGCGAGGTTGTGCCGTCCTCTTCTCTTGTTTTCCCGTCACGTTCTTTGCACTGTTAACCCATAATTAATCACCAACAAGTCCAATCTGCTGTCCCTTGTAGCAAATTCAACGGCAGCTGATAGGGCATTATGCTTCAGCATCTAGACTTTTTAACCTGAGCGCCGCTTTTATTTCAGAGGAAGCGAGTGCATTTCCACTCCTCGCTGCTGCGTCTGCCTGAAGCGAGCTCAGCAGATAAAATTAGAGGGTCTCTTAGATGTCTCTTAAGCGGACGACGGCGAAAGCCTACCCTTCTCCTATCATTTGCCTCTCATCGTTTGCCACAGTTCATTTCAAGTCGTCGTTTGATATATTGGTCGTTTTGCATTCATGATGAGTGCCTGCGTAGTCATTGTAGCCCTTACCACTCATAACTGAGCAGGTTACTCCTTTAGAATCAGCAGTGGTTATTAAATGTCGTTTCACATATTGCTCATTTCGTAGTCATTAGCAGTAATGATGAGTCATGCCTAGCTATTATAGTGATTACCACACCTCGCTAAGCACTTTTACTCATTTCTAATCAATTGCGGTCATTACATGTCGTAGTTTGATATACTGGTCATTACAAATCATTTTAGTCATTATTACCCATTATTAGTCTTTAGCATTAGTCATTACCTCTATCAATGTCTATTTATAACTTTTATTGATTACCTATCACCATCAATCATTTTCATTCTTAATCTCCCTCCTTGCACGTCCGCTTTTCCGACTGACACACCAGCGCACAGATGCGGCGCACAGATTACAGGCGCAGCTTCTGCGCACAGATTTTCGCTCCATGAGCCTAGAACGGCTTTCGCCTTAAAAAACAAATGCATCCCGTCTCAACGTTCACGTGCTTGCACACGCACAAAGAAAAAAGTTTGCGTTTACCACGCAGAAACGAGGCGAACGCGTCCAGCAATTAGAGAAGCAAACCGCGCGCTCAGAGCCGGCTACCCCGGCGGCGACGTGTCCCCGAAGAGTGGCGCCCTCATCAGAAATAGCGGGCGCAACTGTAAACTCCCCAAGGACGCGCTTGCCCATTGACGGCGGCGCGACTCAGCAGGCCACACCCAGTGCGCTTCTATCGAGCGGCCGTGTCCCTACATTCAGTTCATGACAGTAACTGTTTCCTAATTGGTAACCACTTTAGTTTGTTGGAATCTTCAATTTGAAGTCACCGACATCCTCACTCTCTTGAACGTCACTTGACTGCATTGACTCTGTACTATGATCCCACATCTCGCCCGTCGTCCATTCTCAATGTTTACAATCCCTTTTGAGTGTACACACTTTTCAAGCCGCTCATGCACTTTTTTTCAAGAGTGCACCGATATTCCAAATTCTTTATATGTGGAGACTTGTTTCTCCAGGCTTTATTGGGGTTACCCACGCACATGCCGACCCGGCCGCATGCTCAAGGATATAATAAACAGAGCTCGAATAACTGTTTCTCAGGAATGTTACAGGCACCAGCAACTCACCGTGCCAGACCTCCAGGTAGGCCGGGGATAGCGACATTTCACCTGGCAGGTCATATATGGAAAACTGCTCACCGACCAATACATTACTGGGATACTTTTTGGCGATATTCACGGCGTCTTTTATGCGGCTGGCAGTGTTCAGAGCTGGACAAAAGACAGAGCAGCCCCAGAAGAAACTGCTGAAGAGTGTTCCACTTCAGCCTTGTCAGATAATCCGGACCATTACATAGTCTGCATATGGAAGAGGATTGAACGATTTGTGTTCACCCTTCGAAATGATCCCAGCAATGGTCGCCTGTCCAAGCATGTCACTGTACTAACGCCAGAGTTTATGAACACTATGCAACACTTGCCACGAATCATGAACGAAAATTTGTAATAGTATCAACGGCGCGCTAAATTGGTTGGCAATTATTCTGAGATCTCTAAGGGCATCCACCGACTGCTGTTCCCTCTCTCGAGAAGCAGCATTCGGTACTAGGCGAGCATGCCTTAATTACACAACTGGCGATTTCTATATTCCTCTTTCCCTACGTAGTCTTTATCCTCCTTACTCTGGTGCATTCAATGTAGAATGAATGAGCCGCTCTCACTCTGGATCTCGACTGTGCGCTAGAAGAGCTAAAGCGGAAGTCAGCCACAGGTGAGAACTAGATTGCGTGACCACTTATTCAAAACCTTTTAGCCACGGAAAAAGAACATTTTCGAGCGTTGTAAAGAAACACAGAGAAGAGAGAACCCTTCCTGAATTTTGGAAACGATCACTTATAGCCCTACTGCCAAAGTCAGGCAAACAAAGCTCCGCTTCATAACCTCCGCCCAGACTCTTCAGGCTCATGCTTTGGAAGACATGAAACGGATGGTACTGAATGGGCTGAAGGCTCATCTTGAATCCGGAGATATGTCTCCCGCTCAAAAAGCGGCATCCGAGAGAGGTGTCTCCTCGGGTTCTCTTTTTCCTTCTTACACACTCATTTGACCCTCCACAGTACGTCCTCCCAGGCTGAAGCCAGAGTGGCCCTTGATGTACGTAATACTTATGATAATATTGCCCACGATCCTCTTTAAAAATTCTCGTCTCTATCAGTTGTGGTGCAAGAAAGTACGACTAGCCCAATAAACTTTTCTGCGAGTGCACGGTGATCCTTGCCCCGAACGCGCGGTACTCCTCAGGGCGCCATTCTGTCACCCACTCTTTTATTGCAAAAGCAATACTAGGAACAGCCGTAGCGAGACATTGGGTGGCCGCAGCTATTCCGTGAAAAGGGGCAGCAATTATCTTCTCATAAAAAATCCGCCTGCCATGACATTTCAATTCACGTTACCCCACGGGCAGGAGCTGCCAAGTCGGTCCGCTCCTTTTACATTGGAGGGTGATATCAGAATCAGCCTGCATTCTCGTTACTCGTACGACACGCAGGCACGTCGATACGGCTTGGTTGAAGCGTGACTATATGTGGGCTGGTAGCTTATGCTCTAACGTCATACCCTTAAATGATGAGCGGAAGTGTCCTCAATAATGAAGCACATTACACTGATTGGGCGTGATAGGGGAATAATGTAGCAGGCAAAGAAACTTCCGCTGTTGAATCGCTCTTCAGCTAGGGTTAACCAATGCTAAAGCACAACAAATTTTCTGACCTCGTAATGGCTCTCATATCTCATATTCTAGCATCTATCCCAAACCTGAAACATATTTCATGCAGATTACCTTATCATTTGGTACAGTTCTGAGCTTTCTGGAGCACTAGATGGTATCTTACAGCAGGTTATCGAAACAGTCACTAGTTGTCTTGACACAGCAGGGCTATTTACCGCAACTGAAAAAAAATCAAAATTTCAGCGAAATGCGAAAACTTGTTACTAACTCCAGCATAATCATCTAATTACTCTCACAACGGCTAACTTTCCTTTCCTCGCGTATCGTCCTGAAGAATCCATGGCCTCCATATCATTGAGTCAACTTATCAGACAAATGTTTCTACAACCGTTCAACATTGCAATACAGCCATGCCTCTGGTCTGTTCCGTTGTCAATAACCAAGGCGGGCTACGAGGTTCAAGTCCAGCAGCTCGCCTACGCATTCGCACTCAGCACAATCATCTATAAAATTCCAGACTTTACTCTACCCTGTCACCAAAAACATCACATAGATATCGCGTTCCTTTATTGTACATTGCTGAAATTAGGGTACTTGTACATACATCCACTGAGCGCCTATAATCTAGGGGATGTTCTTATCCCAGGGAGACCTCATACAGCAACATTGAGATCGCCAATGGGGCGTTTTCTGGCCCGAAACAAGGAAATTGGATACTTCAGCCCATGGGACTCCTTCCAAAAGACCTCCTTATTATTACCACTCCTTACACGCTTCCAGGTTGCGTCAGCGTAAGCTCATTCAAAGAAACACGTTGCAGGAGACTTTATGTTCACGCTTCCTGTTATTTTTATTTAAGAACATACTGCCAGCCTGAGTGTCAGGCATTAGGCAGGAGCAGGCATACAACGCTTTGCAAAACATACAATTTACGCAATGCATACATAGCGTCAATACACTGAGCCGTCACTACTTATCATAAATACAAGTCAACGTTAGACCAGCAAGCGACGCCACGATGTGAATACAATACAACAAATGTGTCAATATATTGAGGACAGCGCGTGACAGAATGAAGATACACTTGTGCATTGGACAACATGAGCAGGTAAGGTATTCCACTGGCGAGTCGTTCTAGGAAAGAATGATTCTTTAAAAAGGTTGGTTTTAGAGGAATATTCTTTAACTTTTTTAGGGTGATAGGAACGTGTTGTGCGTGGGTTAGCGGTTTCAATATTTAGCGGTTTTAATATAAAGCGTTTTATCAATTCCTAATTCGTCATGATAAAGCAAGTAAAAAAGCTTCATTCTTTCCCGGTAACGTCTTGATGCTAAGCTTTCCAGGTTGGCATCTAGTAAGAGTTGGGTTGGAGATGTGCGCCAGTTATATGCGTTATAAATGAATCTTACTAATTTACGTTGTACGCTTTCAAGTTTGATGATGTTGGTTTGTGTGTAGGGGTCCCAAATAGCGGCAGCGTACTCCAATATCGGTCTGATGTACGTTTTGTAAGCCAAAAGTTTTATGTCGCGTGTTGATTTTCCCAGTGTTCTCAAATAACCGAGCCCTTTCATTGCCTTTTTTTCAACGTATCCTACGTGTTGGTTCCATCTGAGATCGCTTGTGATTATTAATCCAAGATATATAAAACTCGATACTGTAGCTAAGGCATGGTTTCCAAGACAATATGTAAAGTGCAATGGTTGTTTTTTACGAGTGATTGTCATAGCGACTGTTTTTTTTTGTTATTTATAGCCATTTGCCACGCAAGACACCATTCTTGTATTTTGGCCAGAGATGTGTTTAAGTCTACCTGATCTTCAAAACTACGGATTTCATGGTAAATCACGCAGTCATCTGCGAAAAGTTTGATTTTCACTGGGATTTCACAGGTGATGTCGTTAATAAAAATCAAGAAGAAGAGTGGTCCTAGTACCGATCCCTGAGGGATTCCTGACTCAACTAAAACAGATCTGGAGGACACATTACCAACCTTAACACTCTGATGAGGAAAGGACAGATAAGCTTCTATCCATGCAAGCAAGGTATCATTTTTCAGTAAAGATTTTAGCTTCAACAGTAGTTTACTATGAGATACGCGATCGAAGGCTTTTTCGAAGTCTAAAAAATAATGTCAATCTGATTATGATTATCTAAGGCTGCGGTGAGGTCGTGGATTGTTTCATGTAGCTGAGTTACAGTAGATAACCCTTTACTAAAACCGTGCTGACGCTTATCAATAATGTTATGATTGTTAAGAAAAACAGCGATGTGTTTGGCAATGATATGCTCCAGGGTTTTAGCACAAGTGCACAACAGTGAAATAAGCCTAAAAAATGTGGGTAGCGACTGGTCAGAAGTTTTTGGAATAGGAGTGCTCTGGGCATACTTCCAGTCAGCTGGGAGTTCGGCGCATGTCAAAGATTTGTTAAATATGGGGGTCAGGTATTTCGCGCACCATTCAGCATACCTAATTAGAAAACAGTTTGGAATTCCATCTACACCAGAGAACTTACTAGCGTCTAAGTTCAGTAATAGCGAAAGTACACCTTCCTCTTTAGCGTATACATCACCAATTGCCGGGACTTCATCATAGAGGTTGAAATTGGGTCTTAAGCCGTCATAACGTGTAAAAACAGAGTAAAAGTAATCGTTAAGGGCATTTGCAATTTCAGATTTGTCGGTTGTAACGACATTGTTCAAGCACATGCTTTGCAAGGATTTCCTTTTTGGTGCAATGTGGCTCCAAAACTTTCCTGGGGACGAAGACAGAAAATTTCTGAGAGACACATTTTGATAACGAGCTTTCGCCTTCTTGATGCTATCTTTCAGCATAGCGCGCAGATCGCCCATTTTGATTGCGCTGGCCGCTGACGGGTGCCGCTTATGTTGCTTCCTTGCGTTTTGCAACTTTCGCCCAAGCCGAACGATTTATTATTCCAAGGGCTAGCATTGCGCACTATCTTTCGCTGGAAGGGCACGAAGTCGTTTATGCATTTCAGCACCAAATTCCTGAAAAAGCGCCATAGCTGGTCAACAGAACTCTGGTTTGAATTGCAAAGGGAAACAAACCCGGTAAATGAGCTATCCATTGCATCTAATATATTGACGTCACTTGCGCGAGAAAAGATAGGAACAACTCGTTCCTGCGTTTTTTGCCGTGATAGGGTATTGACCTGCATTGAAAAGCATACCATCTTATGATCCGAAATGCCTTCAAAAATATGGATTTCCGGGTTTCGACGAAGAATTGCTTTGCCGACAAGAAACAAGTCCAGTACAGATGACGAGCTGCATTGAATCCGGGTTGGTTGCTTTACTAATTGAGTTAAGTCATGAAATAAGATGAGGTCAACCAGAGGTTCCGCGGTTGGAGACAGAGCGCTTGGAAAGTCGTCCCTCCAGTCAACGGACGGCACGTTGAAATCGCCAGTAAGTATTACGCTACATGAATGGTTTCTGTACGAACACAAAAATTCATTCAAGTGCCTAAAAAACGTGTTATCGGTGCTTGGTGGTCGATAGAAGCCCCCAATCACTATGTTCATTTCTTCCAGGAATACCTTGATGATAACAGATTCTACTTCGGCAATATCTGGTAATCTTGTCACTCGCAGTGACTCTCTAAATAAGACTGCTACGCCGCCACCGCGGCTGTCTCTGTCATTCCGATATATGCTCTAATCAGGCGGGCTTATTTCAGAGTCGCTAATGCTAGGGTTTAACCAAGTTTCTGTGATTACCAGTATGTGTGGTTCATGGGCAATAATGATGCTTTCCAAGTCGGCTGTTTTATTAAATACACTGCGGGCGTTAACGTTAAGGCATCGAAATGTTTTTGGTGCTTTCCTATTAGCTCATTCCGGCCATTTCGGATCAGCTACAGGAATCCTTTGGTTGTGCATGCTGTCCCATTCGAACACTTCGTCATCTATCTTAATCTTGTCATAAAGAAGCTTGACTTTGCTACCCGCCAGCCTTTGTTGAGCAGCACTGTCCCAGAGGTGCTTTCTAATTTGTCTTGTTGCTAGTGAATAGTCTTCCGAGACAGAGATAGATTTTCCTTTTAGCTTGTAGCAATTTTGCAAGACTTATTTTTTCGCAGTGGTCAATGACCTTAAGTATTACAGGGCGCGATTTGTCCTCTTGTTTGCGTCCCATCCTATGAATGCGTTCAACTGACGATACATGAACGCCTAATGTTCCCTGAAACGTTTCTTCAACTATAGTTTTTGTAAGTGACTCTGTTTCATTAGTTTGCTCTTGGACACCAAATATGATAAGGTTATTGCGCCTTCCTCTGTTCTCTAAGTCCGTAAGTTTCTTTTGCATGTTCATGACGGTTTGTTCCAGACTATCGAACTTGATTCCCAGTTCCTTAACTTTTGTTGCTGACTCCTCTAAACCTTCCAGTTTTGTTTCAATTGCATTAAGTCTTTCCTGTATGGCTTTATGACCATTCAGAAGCTCAGTAAGCAATTGCTCAGTTGTGGGACCGGGATTAGCTTCTACATCACTGCAAACCAACAGGTCGACAGGAGAACAAAGAACACAAGCAATAAGATATTTCAAGCACGGTGGGCAGGGCAGCAGCAACAAAAACAAATTGCCATCTTTGTAGCATTCGGCAGGTAAAAGCTTACTAACCTGGATCACGAAGCAGACAGGGTTATTAAGCATGCTTCCAGCTTTGCTGCTGCCTAGCCCACTGACGCTGGATGGCTTCGGGGGGGCTGATTTATACCGCTCGTTGTGGTCACATGAGATGACGTCGCGTTGTACGGGTCCCAAGCTGGTCGGTAGTTGATTGCGATGCTCGGTTGAGTGATACGGCAGCGATGACCGATAGTGGATGATGAGTTCATGGCTTGGCTGACGTAGACAGTGCTTGTTTCCGGGGGCAAGCAGCCACACGGTGGAGGCCTGATTCCAAGAATGAGCGTCGCGACCTGGATCACGAAGCAGACAGGGTTATTAAGCATGCTTCCAGCTTTGCTGCTGCCTAGCCCACTCATTTAATTTATTCACAAATGCTGCTGGCCATTTTCGGGGCCATACAGGAGTCGATGCAAAGAAGAAAAAAGCATCTTGATATTACTGATTCAACAATCATCTACACAGATGCATCACGAACTAGTGTCGAAGTGCACTTACTAAACTGAAAGCAGCAGCCAGGTAGTCACACATACATAGATCCTCCTTCTACAGCGACTCTAGAAAACATGGTATTAGTTGCCAGTAATCAAGGCCAATCAATACCACCTCATAACTTATCAGGATATACAAAATATACTAAATAAATACAGGCTCTAGGTGCCATTATTAGCGGTCGCATTTCCGACGAACTACATATATTGTGTTGAGGCAGAAAAGGAAAGAAAAATAAAGAGCCTCGGCCCATGCCACTTAGTATTATGATTTACACAAAGCTCTTACCAACTATGTCCACAGGATAGTTAAGCGGGCTAGTTGGTGATACATCATCCAAAAAAACAGCGCGAGCAAACGGGGACGAAAGGAAGAAACACCAAAGTGTGGGTGTCCCTACACTTTCCCACTCAGGTGGATTGCTGGTAAGGCTGGATGCCCAGGTAGTTGAATAGGGCATGCCTTGCTTATGAATTTCAGCATCAGGTGCCTGGGATTCCCTGGCCTTATCCATCGACGTTGGACACTATGTTTTACTACGAAACGGAACCAATATTTCCTATGACAACATTAGCGAAACTCTTAGTACACTTCCACTTCCGGATAAATGCCTCACTCTCACGCAAATACGCATTCTTCGACGCATGTAGCATATGATCTTTATTCCTGCCCTATCATTCTCTACCGCATCAGACATTGTCTGTATGCCCGAATTGTTCTTAACGCATTGCTAACTTATAACACAGTTTTCCTACCCTCTTGCAATTCAGTCACCTTAAATTCCGCACCCTTTTCTCTCAAATTGGAGGACTCTATCAGTGTCTAAGCTGCTGAAACAAGCGTAAGCCCTTATGACCCTGGCCCCGGACATTCTTGATGTTTGATATGCATTACATTATTTCTGTTCCTGATTCGTTTTAATTTTAAAGCTACCTCAGTGCTTTTCCAGTACAGGTAACTATTTTTTGCAATTTGTCCACTGAGTTACAGATTAGGGCAATGTCATCAGAATATCATAGGTAAAATTTGAGGAAATAACGAAAAAGCATCTAACATGTCTCTATAATCGACATATTGTCACGTAGTGGTGACAAGGCCGTAGACACCAAAAGAAGACACAGACGTATTATTACTGAAATTACCTCTCTATTGGGTTGAATTGCGCCCGCAAAAGAACTAAGCAACTCGGCGGCGGCGATAGCAACAAACGTGCACATCGATCGTCGAACTAGGAATGCCTGTCGCATACATCAATGCTCAATTTAAAGGCTGTTCCGAACCATCTAGATAACGTCAAAAACTGTTACTAGCTCAACCTGAAACATTGTAGAAATATACGCGACTGGCCGAAATCTTCGAGACAGATCTCGGCGCATCTTGCGCTACAAAGAAACTGATAAAGGTGCGTCTCGCGACGTCAAGCATTAACAGGCAATGAAGACAGAATCGATACACATGCCAGAATTCCAATGATAAGGCCGCATGCCAGTGGCTGTTAAAAAACAGCAAGTACAGTTTTGAAGGTTTCGCGGCATTACCCCCCCTCCCTTAAAAACGCATCGCCTCGATGTTCCACAACAAAGCAACATAAACATAAACACTACTAACTTTAAACACTACAGATTCTTTAACGCGCGTAATGTGGCTTCAGTCGTACAAAATGTAAGGCATTTGTCAAAAGTGTAGAGCCCGTGGGGTCTATTTCTGAGCCGTGTAGTGGAGCTGCTTTAGCATTAGTGGAGGTACTTCCCATAGGTGAGGGTAGGGCAAAAAATCTTCTTACTCTCAAGAGATTTGTAACATTGTAAATACATTACAAGCCGCACGAAGTGGCTCAGAAGCAGACCCCTGGGGCTCTACACTTTTGAGAAAGACTGTACATTTCTGGGCATGCGCGTCGCCGTTGTGATGCTGACGTACCTTCAGGAATGACCTCATAGTACAGTTGTCCGACGCTGCGAATGGTTTTGTACGGCCCAAAGTATCGACGCAACCATGTTTCACTTAGTTCGCGACGGCGAATTGGTGTCCAAACCCAGACTTGGTCTCCTGGATTGTATTATGCTTGGCGTCGTCGTAACTCTTATCATCGGCTGTCGGTGCGCTGTAGGTCTTTAATAAGCAGCCGTGCGAGTCGCCGGGCTTCCTCTGCACTTTGCAAGTAGGCTGCGACGTCAATGTTGTTCTCGTTGGGGATGTGCGGCAGCGCTGCGCCGAGCGTCGTTGTGCTCTCGCTTCCGTACACAAGCTTGAAAGGGGTCGCTCTCGTCGTCTCCTGGACTACTCTGTTATACGCGAAGATCACTTACGGTAAGATGGCATCCAGGACTTGTGTTCAGCGTCGACGTACATGGCGATCATGTCCGCGATCTTATTGTTCAGGCGCACCGTACGTCCATTGGTCTGGTGAAGGTACGCAGTTGTTCGTCGATGGCTTGTATGACTGTATTCCAGGATGGCTTGCTTCAACTCAGCCGTAAATGCCGTTCCCCGTGCCATAATGAGCACTTCTGGGGCGCCGTGTCGCAACAAAATTTGTTCGAGAAAACATTTGGCGATTTCTGCCGCGTAACCATTGGGTAGTGCTTTTGTTTCGGAATAATGGGTGAGGTAGTAAGTGGTCATGATAATCCACTTGTTACCCACAGACAAAGGTGGAAACCAATCCCAATTTGTAAAAAATGGTAGCGTTGGGGGCGGAATCGGGTTTACTAGTCCTGCTGAACTGATCGGCGGCGTCTTGCGTCGCAGGCACTCACGACACGTCTTTACGTAGTGGGCAGATTCATCAGACAGTCGCAGCCAGTATTGCTTCTCCTGAATTCGATGCAACTTGCGCGCAAACTCGAGATGACCTGCTGTGGGCGCATCGTGCAACACATGCAGAATTTCCTGCGGGAGGCTTTTAGGCACAACAAGAAGCTGTGCGGTCCTGTTGGGTGCGAAGTTCTTCACGAAGAGGCCATTGCCTAACGCGAACTATAATAAATGTCACCTGGAGCCACCATAAGGGGAAGCAGTCTTTCCTTCTAAGTAATCGGCTAGCGCTTTCAGCTCAGGATCTGATTGCTGTTCAGCGAAACTGCTGGCGCTTAACGGTCCCAAAAAGACATAGTCGTCGTCTTCTTTCGCCGGCGCATAAACGCGGGCTCGTGACAAGCAGTCTGCACCGGAGTGTTTGCGGCCTGATTTGTAGACGACTGTGATGTTGAATTCTTGAAGACGTAGGCTCCATCGGGCAAGGCGACCGGAGGGATCTTTCAAATTTGCAAGCTAGCAGAGCACGTGGTGATCGCTTACCACCTTAAATGGTTGGCCGTATAACTACAGGGGGAACTTTGAAGTGCCCAGATGATCGCAAGACACTCCTTCTCGGTGGTAGAGTAATTGGCATCGGCTTTTCAGAAGGACCTGCCAGCGTAGACGATTACTTCCTCCTCTCCGGCGTTCTCCTGAATGAGAACGGCGCCTAGGCCCAGACTGCTCGGGTCGGTATATATTTCTGTCTAGGCGTTTTCATCAAAGTGGCCTAGCACAGCGGAGGACTGTGGACTACGGTTACGTTGCTCGAAGCTTTCCGTTGCGGTGCTTCCCATTGAAATGGCACGTCTATCATTATAAGCTTCGTCAAAGGTACGTCCCTATTGCAAAAACCAGTGCCACTGGGTGCCAGCGCTCCAGCGCCATACCTGATTATGGTCCCAGTATGACGCTGGAAACTGGGCGCACTGTGACGCGGCATACTGGGACGCTCCGCACTGGGGGCACTGTTCGCCCGGAGAAAAAAAGGCGTGGGAGAAAAATTACAAAGTAAAAAGTAACGAAACAAGTTAGGTACATAAAAAAACCTAGAAAATTAAAAAAAAAATACATATTAGTGCACCAAGCGCGCCTCAAACTACGTCCCTAGGTACTTACTAATCACTAGCCCAGCACGCTAACCACTCGGCCACGCCGAGAACTCGGTTTTCTTGTACCATTTCTGCATTTTATGTCATGACCCGCATTTATAAGATTGGGAATTCATGTTTCGCAGTCTACAGGCCATTGCTACCTTTCTAACAATTGCAACTTCTTGATCATTTTAGCTTGTTGTCTGCTCTCACGACTTGCAACTAATGTTCTGGGTGCCTATGCGCGCTATTTTGTGCACTGGAATTATTTTAACATGTGGAGTTTGACATCGCTGGCAAATTTACCAGCGCCGGCTCTTGGGTGGTGCTCTGCTACCGTGGGCGTAATTTTCGCTGAACACGGAGCTTTAGTAAAAGCCTTCAAGGAAAAAAGTGCGACCGAGCTTCAATAACGGCACGCGCCGCAGCGATGACCCTAATTGCGTGTAACTAAACCTTATTTGTATGCAAACATTGCGGGAAGCGTTGCGATGACCGAGGGCTCGGCTGCTTGATATGCAGAGTAAGAAGGAGCGCAAAAGCTTGAGAAACACGCCAAATATTATGTATTACAAGCGCAGTATGTAGTTGCTTTTTCTCTCATGGGCCCATCGCTCTTTAAACTACTCTTTTCCTGGTTTGTGTTTTTCTTTCTGCTGTTTATACTGGGCCGTGGTGCAGGCTACGATCGCCTGCGATTGAGCCCGCATTGATCATTTTGGCAATAATCATTGCGTTAGAGTGCCCTTAAGATCAGCTGTGAAGTTGGTTATGCATGGTAGCCCACATTATTCAATTTCAGCTTTCGTTGTGCTTTAATCGCCAGTGTGTCATGAGATCGAGACGCTGCGGTCGTTGTCTCTCTCGAAACGCTCGAAACGACCTATGGAAACATGGAAACTCTAGAAAAAAGATACTGCCTTTGTTTTCCTACAAATGCGCAACGACTTCGCAGCAAAAAGCGCTTGCTTGAACCATATTTTTCATATGCCCCCCGATGGTCGATTGAAAGTACGCTGTTGCCTTGTTAGGCCCTGAGGGATGCTACTCCGGCTGACGCCGCAGGCCGCACCGGCTATACTGGGGCACTGGGACCAGTGCGGCCCCAGCGCACATACAGGGCTTCTCCCAGTGCATCGCGGATGCCACCGACACACCCAGCGTCGAAAGGCTAATCCCAGCGTTTTTCTTCCATCGCAGATGTGCAGCCAGTGTCTTCCCGTTACTGCTCCAGAGAATATCGCAGACCTCCAGCGTGCCCAGCAGATCCAGTGCAAAACCAGCGCGAAAATCTTACGGGTTTCGCACTGGAGACACTGGTTTTTGCAACAAGGATTGAGTTGCGAAACGTTCATGAAGAACCTTTGGTTATATGCGCACAGTCTGAGGAATCGGCGCACAGCTTCCTTGTCACCGGGCTTTGGAAACTGTGCGATCGCAGCTGTTTTCTGTGGGTCGGGGCGACATTATTCCTAGCTTACGATCTGACCAAGAAACAAAATCGCTTCGTAGGCGAAGTGACACTTCTCTGCTTTCAACATTAAACCTGAGGACGTGATAGCGTCAAGTACCGTTCGAAGCTGTGTCAGATGGCCTTCAAAGTTTGACGAGAACACAACGACCTCGTCCAAATAAAAAACAGAACAAATATGCCACTTTAAGCCCACCAGGAAACTGTCCCCCTACTGACAAATTCTAAATAAAATTCGTACAGGAAACCATATACAGGTTTACTGTACAGGATCTGGGATACAGGATTGAGGGCTATATCAGGAAATTCCTACACTGCCTGGAAAGTCCGAAATGAAACCGTGCGGAGCTCTGATAGCGGAAGGGCCTGTATGGTTGATGGCCCTCGTTTCCGGAAAGAAACGCGTTGCCAGGGTGGAAAAAGTATGCTACAATATAAAATAAACAACTACATTTAAAATAATAAATAAATTAAGTTTACTACCAAGTGTGGATTCGAATCTCGGGTCTCATGGTCTTTAGACGGGCACCTTAATCACTACTGTATGGGTTTTTTTTTCTTTATTGCCTGTCATCACCAACACAAAACAAAACCAACAAAAACGCGCTATAAACAGAACGCTCACAGCAGAGCTTTTACCTTAAGCATGACACTGTTAATACAGAAGCCGGCAGGTTCATACGAGTTGCCTTTGTCAAGTTAAAATTCCTTCATCTCGCATAGTGGTTCGGCTCCTGAACTCCAGACTGGCACAGTGGTCTTCAATTTCTGCATTTCAACCGATGCGTGTATACTCTCGCGAAAGTAGAGCCTTGCAAGGCGGGCGTCAGCGTCACAGTGAAAACCCGCCATTCTGGACCGCCATAGACTGTGCAGGCTTATTAGCATAACCGTATCAAGTGTAATCCCATCATTATTTTCACTTGGTAGGAATCTAATCCCGTATAAGTCTAATGGTAAATCTTTTTTAACAGTTCGTTGCAGCCCATCCCAAAAATGGACGCCTTTCCAACAGTGCAGAAATACATGGTCTATTGTCTCTGGCTGTTTACTTATTAAGCAAAGTGAACCCCATGGCAGATAAAAGCCCTTGCTTTCAAAAAACTTTCGTGCCGATATTGTTCCTGTATGTAACTTAAAGAAAAACGTCTTTACCCCAGGAGAAACTGGCATTCTTTTCACACGCTTCAGTACGTCTTGACCTAGACGGCCGCTATACAAGGCTCTGTACACAGGAACAGAGAAGAAGTCACAAACAGCTTTATACAGGTTCTTCTTTTTCACTGAACTTAAGTATTCTGTCGAGAAGCGAGCTGACAGAATTCGAACACTGCTGACAACCTCTTTGAAAAAACAAATTGTTGGGTCCCACCAGACGTGTGGTATAAAGGGCCGGTTCATTACAACAAATATTCATAAGGCGAGGTGCGTGCTGGAATGTTGTGACGTTGCTTGCGCGAGGGTCGCGCTTCTTCAGCTCGACCTAGAAAAGGCGTTTGACTGTGTTCCACATGATGCATTGTTTGCAATATTGCATTATATCAATGTTGGTTCTATTATCAGAGAGGGCGTAGCCCTGGCGTGCCGAAACTTCACAACGCGATTTATTGTTAATAAAGTACTAGGGGAACCCATAAATGTGCGGCGTTAGGTACGTCAGGGTTGTCCCCTCAGCCCTCTTCTATTCTGCATTTATATCGCAACCTTATGCCTGTCTATTATGCAAAACCCATCTGTTCAGGACTTTCAACTGTACATGTCTGAGGTCAAACGTTTGGCGTACGCTGATGATGTGGCAGTGTTTTTACGAACAAAGAAAGTATTCGCGCAGCAGTTGAAGTTGTGAAAGATTTTAGTGCGACCACAGGAAGTCCAGTAAACTGGGGAAAGTGTCTTGGCTTCTGGCACGGGGCGTGGACATCAACGTCTGACTTTTTTGCCAACGTTACATGGGTTACAACACCCGTGAAGTATTTGGGCGTACCTCAAGAATTCTATGAAGACAGCAAGCCATTTTGGCGCGCCCAAGTTCAGGAAATACGGGAGAAGGCTGACAAGAGGAAAAGAGTGCCGCTGTCTATCTTTGTACGAGCCACTGTGTGTAATCTATTTTTTGTTCCCAAGGTGTGGTACGTCATGCAAGCACTTCATTGTTCTAGGTTGAGTGTTCAAAAGCTACACCGAATCTTTGCTGTGTTTGTATGGGCATCAAGCTGGGAAAGATGTAGTCAGGATAACCTGTTCCGGCCAATTAAAGACGGAGGTCTCGGGCTTGCTCACTTATTTGTGCGCCAGCTTGTAAACAGATTTATTTTCTTTCGCGACGTTACCGATCCCTTTTTGCGCACTGTGTGCCAAGTGAAGCTCGCGCGGGCGTTGCCCAATTTCGTTGTTGCCAAGGAAAACATGCCAGGGCGTCTTTCTAGTTTTTATCACTACTCTATGGCGGGTTATGGTTACATTGGTTATCACTCAATATATGTAGCTTCTTTTGCTCTTTCGCACTTCGTATGTTTTCCTTGGCAGTAGAATTTGTGGCCGTAATTCACCGATCGCCCTTTAAACACGCTCAATATCTTTGCAGGCTATCACGAGGGTTCACAAATGTGCCGTATCTTTATAATTCGTCGCTTTATTGAAGGTAAACCTCAAGATATCATAATTTACTGGTGCTTACGTGTTTTTTATCGTCGACGAACGATTGTGAGGTTTCCAACATGCAGATATATCCGGTGCACTAATACTACGTCAATGAATACACTTCTGACTGAGTGGTCTCAATATGTACACATTCGAGAACGCGTCGCCCGGTGTGCGGCTATCTGCGCATCTTTCGATGGTCTGCGCTGTGTGTTTATTTTTTCTCGAGCAGTTTTTTGTCATCGCTAGTGAAACAATACGTTCGTGCTTCCAATTTCTCGTTGAAGGCGACAGATCTTCAGTCACAGATACGACGACGCACCGCGAGATCGTACGAGCTGCAGCGACTGTGGTAGGCGCAAAAGCGACGCGACGCGCGTATATACTTGCTAGCGAACACTTCGACGGCTTCGCATTTTCGAGGTATTTGAGAAACGAAGCGTACCCATTATATACAGAATTGTTGTATAATATGTTTAGTATCATGCTTATTTAGTGCGCTGGCGTGTCCGACATGGTCATTCTGGTTGAGCTTCGTCGATCGGCCCGGCTTCTGTTCAGAAGCGGAATACTCTGCCCGGTATCAGTTCCAGAAATGACGCGGTAGTCCGGTTTCTGGTTAACGGATACAGGCTGAACCGAAATGAAACCGCGCAGAACTATCATTCCGGAAATTCCTGTATGGTCCGTGGCCCTTGTTTCAGAAGAAAACTGGACGCCAGGCTGGAAAAAGCATGCAGAGCTATACAATAACACCACTACATTTGAAAAGGAAAAAGAAAGAAAAAGAAAAAACTGAAAAAGAAAGAAAAAGAAAATAGAAAAATATTTTTCGCGTTATTAGAACTTAGGTATTTAGCCAGCAAGTACGCACTTTAACCACTACACCACGGCATTTTTTTTTCTTTATTGCCGACTTTGACATTTGAAAGTGAAATCAAAAATACAGTGCGCAAAACGCGTAAGCCAGGCTTCGGCAAACACGGATTAAATTCTCTCAGCGACACCAAAACATCAAGCAAGGTAATCCATTCTGGTGGATCAGGGAGTGCTCGGTAACACTCTCTTAGCGAAACGACCCTTTCAACAAAATGCAAGCGAACAGGACGCACGACAAGATCAGCATGTTCAATTTGCATCCTCGTTTCCCATATTGAGTGCAGGCCCAGAAGCATAATCAAATCATATGGTATATCCTGTGATGTTTCCATCGGCAAGAATCTTATTCATATGGATCGAGTGGTAACCGTTTCTTAAGCGTGCGCTGTAAACATCCCAGTGAAATATTTTGTCCCAGCAGTCAAGAAAAACATGCTCTATTGTTTCTGGTTTTTTGCATAAAAAACAATTGGTAGTCCAGGGTATGAAGATGCTTTTGCTATGAAGCCATGTCTTAACGGGTTGCGTGTTAGTGTGCAATTTAAAGAAAATAGTTTTGACTGAAGATATTACCGGCATTGTTTTAACTCTTTTATGGACGTCTTGTCCGGGGCCTCCACGGTATGGCAAACGGTACAATGGCTGAGGAAGCAGGACGCCGATGAGGTCTCTATAGACTTTCTTCTTGGTGGCATTGCACAGATATTCATGAGAGAAACGCACATTTAACAACCTATAAGCAAGCATAACTTCACGCAGATATCCAGTCACGGCACCGCACATAATTTGACATGACGACACCACGAACCCTGGAAGGTGTCTGCTGAGCCTGACTTGAATCACTGTCCGGAGAAATGGATTGTTTTGGTCGCGTAGATAAATAAAGCGCGATACATCCTGGCGCATAAATAAATGCACAAGCCCTAGTCCTCCCTTCTTGGCAGGAAGGAAAAGATTGGTTCGACTTGTTCTCTCCCATCGCGAAGCCCAAATGAACACAGCAAAAACACGATGAATTTTTTGTACACTGATCCTCATGGCACCCAGCACATTCATTACATACCAGATCTTAAATACAAGGAATAAATTGCAGATTGTGGCTCGGGAAAACATCGACAATTCCCTTCCTTCCACGCGTCAGCCTTTTCTTTAGCAGACAACGCTTGGTTAGCCCAATATGGCTCTGGGTAGCGATAGGCATCAAGCGGTACACCAAGATAACCTTTGGAACAGATGCCCAATTGAGCCGACAAAAATTGTCCGACGTGGCTTCCCAGTCTCCATGCAAAAGCCATGACTCTCTTCCCAGTTTATCTGGGCCCCAGTGCACTCGCAAAATTGTTGTACAGTCGAGTGCGATTTGAAGGTTATCGCGCGAGCGTCGACCGGGAACATGAACAGCGCCATGGCCCAGAATTCTCTGCCGAGGCGAGAGAGGTATCAGGCCAGCTTCCCTCACTCTTTTCGCTTTTTCTTTAGCAGCCGTCACTCCCTGATGGGAATGGGACATCACTTTCTTTTTTTTTCTTTTGGCTCTGCGAACAGGCAGCGATCGTTTTGCACACGACGTATTCTTCGGTATTATCTGAAATTGGACTCTTTATCGCAACAAATGAAAAGCTTAAAATAGAGAGAAAGGACGGTGCGTTTGTCGCGGGGGTAATGGTTGTTGTATGGAACAGCGAACGAGGGAGAGAAGAGTGCGAAATCATGATTTTTCTTCTTCCAAACCAGGCCGCCAGGTGCCTGGAGTGCAAGGCTGGTCGACGCTCGCGCGATAACCTTCAAATCGCGCTCGACTGTACAACAGTTGTGGCATGCTGAATACTGTCTCTGTCGAAGCAAAAAATGGCGATATCATCGGCGTAAGCCAAGCTTTTAACATGAGCCGCCTGCAGTCTATAACCTGTTATAAGTTGGCTATTTGCAATGGCGGGATACGGTGGTAGCGATTATATATCTCCTGCGGTCGTAATTGAACAATCGCCCTTTAAACATGCTGCATATTTTTCCTGGCTATCACGAAGGGTTATCCGTGTCCCGCATATTTACAATGTATCGCTTTCTTGCATACAAATCCCAGAATGTCACAATTAACTAGTGCTGATGTGTTTTGTCATCGTCTTCGAACGCATGCAATTTTTTGCTACATATAATATATGCGGTGCACCAACACTTGTAATATTCCTTGTTTTAGGTTCATCTGCTTCCAGCGGAGCCGCGACGTCAATAATTTACTTCTGACCAAGTGTTCTGCATTCGTAAACACTCGAGGAAGCGACTCCCGATGTCCGGCTGACCTGTGCATATTTCGATGGTCAGCGATGTTTGATTTGTTTTCGAGCGTATTTTATCCGCGCTAACGAAACGCTATGTTCTTGCTTGCACTTTCGCGTTGAAGGTGGCAGATCTTAAGTCGCAGATTATGAAGATGCACCGCAAGATCGTAGAAGCTGCAGCGACTGTTGCACACGCAAAAGCAAAACGCGATGCACGTATGTATTTGCTAGCGCACACATCCACGGCTTCATATCTTCAAGGTATGTGCGAAGCAATGCGTACTCCACATATACAGAAAAGTTGTAGCATTTAATATGTATGGTTTCAAGCTTATTTAGCGTGAAGGCATGTTCCGACGCGGTCATCCTGGCTGAGCTTCACGATCCGCCTGAATTGTACTGAAAATTGGAAATACTCTGTCCCGTATCAGCTTCATTCATATCGGGTTTGTCTGGTTTCTGTTAAACCGGACATGACCTGTCCTACATATGAGCTCAACAGGACTGGTCCGCCCTGCTTCATATCCATACTGTCTGGGATGTCATGTATAAGTTGCATACTGGAAATGGTCTGCCCTGTATTAACTCGATACCGGAATGGACCGTTTGGGTTGAGATTTATACCGACATGACCTGTCCGATATAAACCCCTTAAGCTTCATTTAGGACTGGTCACACCGGTATCAAATTTACACGGGATAAACAGGACCGGTTGAAACCCGTTTGTCGCGATACGGGATTTTTCACTACGGCCATTAGACGTCATTACGTGGCTGGTGCGGAGCACAAACAAAATGTCATTATCTTTAATTCGGAGAGGCCACCAGTTGTTATGAACGCCGTCTTCTCGCAGTCTCTATCGTCGACTTCAATTTGCCAGTACTTGCCCTTCAGGTCCATCTACGAGAAGTACTTAGTGTTACAGAGCTAGTCCAGTGTGTCGTCGATGCGGGGAAGTGGGTAGACATCCGTCTTAATTATTCTATTTAGGTGGTGGTAATCAATGCAGAAGTGCAGTGTGCTGACTTTCTTCACCACAACCACAGTCGCCGCCCAGGGGCTTTTGGATGTCAGGAACACGTCATCACGCAGCATTTCCTCAACTTGATCGCGTATGGCCTAGCGTTCTCGCTGCGATACACGGTAGGGGCCTTGACGTAGCGGTTGAGTGTTTTCGTCCGTGATGATGCGATGCTTTGCCAACGGAGTTTCCCGCACCTTCGGCGCTGAAGAAAAGTACTCGCTATCGTTTTCAATAAGAGTGCGAATCCAGTCTTGTCTGTCTCAAGGGAGCACTGGGTTAATGTCAAAATTGGGCTGCTTGGCTTGGTTGGTTGCATCGTCTTCAAGTTGGCTGGGGAGGGCGAAGACTTCTCTGGCGTCCTCTAACTCGTCAAAGAAAGCAATCATCATGCCCTTGTTAAGGTTCTGGTATTCGTCGGTGAAGTTTGTTACGAGAACATGAGGTTGCCCATGACGGAAACTGACGATGCATGTAATTCCAAGTCCTCTATAAAATAACAACTGCGTGTTCCCTTCGACAACTCCTTCCGTGATTTCGACTTCTTTTGTAACCACAGGGACGATGACGCTTGATCGGGGAGGTACGGTCATTTCTCCAGCGAGAACGTTGCGAGCGACGTAATGCGGCGAAGTTCTCGTAGCAGGTCGAGAGCTTGAGTCGGAGCTTGTCGGTCGAGAGCTTGACGAGTTTGAATCGGAGGTCGATGTTCGCTCGATGTTCGTTCAGAAAATCCATGCCCAGAATTACATCGCGGGAACAGTGCTGTAGGACGACGAGGCTGGTAGAGTAGGTACGCCCTACTCTAACCCTTGCGGTGTATTGCCCGAATGCGTAATATATTTACCACCACCAGCAGTGCGGATTAGTGGACTGTCCCAAGTGGTCGTTACTTTCTTGAGCTGGGCGGCGAAACCTCCACTGATGACAGAGTACTCGGTTCCGGTGTACTTTAGGGCAGTAACCGTGCGTCCGTCGCCAGCGACCTCAAGGTCGCTTGTTCGCATCCTAGTATTGCACGTTGGCTTCTGTGTTCGATAACTGCTTCGTCTCATGCTGAGGTCGCGGTTTGGGCACACCGTCGTCACGTCAATATGCAGCGATGTCAATTTGAAGTCTAGTCGTGACCTCGTCGACGTTGTCGTCATGTGGATCGGCGATTTAATGGCTACATCGTCTTGACTTGTCAACGCCGATTGTGGATCTTCGTGTTTTCGCCGCGAAGAAGCCTCACTTCCGCAGGTTGCTCTATTTAGCTAGCCCTGCGTGGGCTTGGGGACCGTCCGCGCAAACTGTCTTTGCAGGTATGGCCTGGCGACTTAACGGGAGCTCTGTACGGCGAGGATGAGTGTGATAGACAAATTAGCGACGCGTCCTCTCCCCTCCGCAGGAAATCGTCGATTTCTTGTGGCCGCTCGCCATGACGAAGTCGTGGTGCATCGATGGCGAAGCCGCGCAGGCTGATGCGTCTGTAAGGGCAGTAGCGTAGGAGGCGGGAGACCTCATCGTAGTGTGGAAGTATAAAGACCGGTTGTTCGCAGTCCTCCAGGTCTCGCCCTTATTGGGGCTTGAGTGTCATAGGTAGGTTTGACGGGAAGGGACCAAGGGGCGACTTTCAGGAATAGGGCGGTAGCGGCGAGGGCTTAAGTCACGTCGGGGTGCAGGACGACGTAATACAGCGGCAAAGTTCATGGCTGCTGCTTCTTGCACTGGAGCAGCCTGAGCAGTTACTTGAGGAACAACCAGTGCCTGCTTGACTTCTACACGGGCCACTTCCTCGAGCGTCACCATCTGGGGTTGGTGGAATGGCGGCAGCAACTGGTAGCGTTCTTCTCGCACGATATCCCTGATGAGATCCGCTGCTGTATGGGCTTGCGTAGACCGGCTGGTGCGGTCGTTCGTAGTTGCGCATCCGGGTGTCCATCGTCATCTCGATGGTCGACGCTTCACTTTCGAATTCCGCCACGGTTTTTAGCAGATTGCTGACAGGACCGGCAAAAAGAGACTAGCGCCTCACATTAAAAATTTCACTTTCTCACCTTCGGTGATGGTATGGTCGGTTCGGCGAAAGAGGCGCTTCATTTCCTCTACGTAGACCAGGACAGGCACGTTTGGGAGTTGACGTCTTGATTGGAGGAGGACCTGAGCCCTTTCTTCTTGGACGTCATTTACAAAGGCTTTAAAAAACTCTCCTTTGAATGCCTCCCAATCCTTCAAAAAAGTCTCGTGATTTTAGAACCAAACTCGTGCATGTCCTTGAAGAACAAAGTAGACTTGCTTGAGTTTCGCAGCGTCGTTCGAGCAGTTGAATTCTGCCACATGGCTGAAAAGGTCCATCCAGTCTTCCACATCTTCACTGAGCAGTCATTGGAAGGTAGCGGGCTCCCGGGGCTGCACGAAGATGACTGGTGCTGTTGACTCGGCCATTTTCAAAGTTGATGCCTTCCGGAGTCGAACGGAGTCAGGCAACAAACCTTGTTCGGGTTGTAGGACTTGTAGTCGGCGGCTGACTCGGTGACCTGTAGGCTGGTATCCCAGATTGACAGGAACAAGGCGGAGGTCTTTGCTTGAAGGATCAAGAGCAGCACCTTCACCAGATGTCACGTAGTGGTGAAAGGCGGTAGACACCAAAAGAAACAGACGTAATATTTCTGAAGTTACCTCTTTAATGGGTTGACTTGCGCCCGCGAAAGAATTAAGCAACTCGGCGGCAACGACAGCAACAAACTTTCTCGTCGATCATCGAACTATGTATGCCTGTGCACACAGAACTGCTCAATTTAAAGGCCGCTCTGAACTATCTAAATAACGTCGCAAACTGTTAGTGGCTCAACCTGGAACATTGTAGAAATATACGCGATTGGTTGGAATCTTCTAGACAGATCTCGGCGCATCTTGTGTGACAAAGAAACGTACGAAGGTTCATCTCGAGCCGTCGAGCATTAATAAGCAAAGAATACAGAATTGATACGCCTGCCAGAATCCCTATCATTAGGCCGCATGCCAGCGGCTGGTAAAAAAAAATACAGTGTTCAAGGTTTCGCGGCAATATAACACTACATTCAAGCCTTTTATTGGGAGAAAACGCCCTTGTTGGGATTTCGCGTGTCTTAGATTTCTTCAAAAATAAACGATCTACACAAACTATAGCCTAAGTATAAAGTATTTAAACACTACTCACCCAATCTTGTGGTCGGTACATGATAGCCTTAGATGCCTATGCGTAATAAAAAGCAACATAACGCAATACAATGTCATCAGCGAGTCCAAGGTTGCCGATGTCTGCTAGATAAACCTTTATAAATGTTCCCAATTTCAAGTATCACTCTGCTTCTTCTCAGATATCTGTGGATACTACTGGGGTGAAAGGGACTTCTTACTTAACGTTTTCTTGATACCTTACGGTGAAGAGGGGTGGCTGCGGCGCCAGTGCACATGTATACCAGTACTGGTAACTACTGGTACGGTCATTTCTACTAAACATTACTTATTTCCTTTGTTTGCATTTTCACTGAACACTTCCTTATGTTGAGAGTTGACCTGTGTTGTCTGATTATGCTACGATGGTTCGTGTTCCTTTCTACACTCTCCCACTAAGTTACTTTCCATTTAAAATAATGTGGTCTTTTCTTCGTCTGCTCGGGTAGTTTTAGGCTTATCGCGTTCATTCATCGAGAACGTTGAATTGGCTGCTGTCAAAGTGATGTTTTTTGTTTTTCCTGGCATTGTTTTCCCTGTGTGTCATTTATGCTGTATTTTCAGTTTTTTCTCCTTCCTCACGCACTCAACATCTCATTATGTGCATTTTACCAGTTTTTCCTGCCTCACGCAACGCTTGCGTCTTGATGCTGCACCCGATGAGTTCAAAGGAGCCGTAATGCTTCCACTCGACTTAGATTTGTGCACACTTCGAGACTTGGGTTGCTTACCATCCATTCTGGTTTTTTTTTCTGTTTCTGGGGCCTACGGAGCTTAAAATGTACGGCGCGACCGGCCTGTGTTGTTACCAGCCTTGAAGAGATACTAGCAGCTTCCCTCTAAAAGCTATTGTTGCCAGTTGAGCGGCGTTATGACATTCAATACATTTTCTCCTTAGCGCGTGCCAACTATCTCCTTGGAAGCAGATAATGTGCGAACCAATGCTCTGACTTGCATTTTCTTGTTTGTTAGTGGAGATATTAGGAGTTCTAACTTGGGGATATGTTTGTGGGCGAAATGTTGTGGCCTAATAAAAAAACACACCACTCATCAGTGGAAGAGCTGCTCTGATTTATAGTAGCCTAGTGAACGACGTCGTAGCGTTTGTACGAGACTGCATATTGTCATGTAGAATGAAAGCTAGCGTTCTATGACGTCTTGAGACATGATTAGTAGTAATAATGCAACATACCCTAGATAAGCACATTAGAAAGCAGCGTATTAGAAAGCAGCATATTTTAAGGTTTTGAGTGTGTGAAACATTATGTGTAGTGATAAGACAGTCTTAATCACGAGTCATGACTCGTAATCATTGGCAACATAGCAAGACTCACCACATTACAATGTAGCCTGAATATTATATGAAACTTGTAAAACTTTGTCTTATTCATTACCACAAAATTAGCCATATACCATGTTGCATCACTCAGCACTTTACAAAGTACGATACTGCAAGGCGTGGTCAATGATTATTATTGACGAAATTTTATCTTAGAGTCATAAGACTGACTCATAGCTTGTTATTCACAACTTATTTTTTGTTCTAATGGATTAGGACTGTACTCATTGCAGTGCAGTCATACTCAATAACAGCTGTCAAATGATCCATGCCAACTTTACAGCGCAGATCTCAATTTTAATGAGCTTCTAATTCCTTATTACAATCAACCAATCAATGTAAATTTTAGGAATGTCAAAGGTTTAGGAAGAGGGGTCATTGTCGGGTGGGAAACAACCTTTCGCTTGCATTTCCTTGATTTATATATTGTAAATCAAAGAAAACTAGAATAAAAAAATAACATGCACCACCTGGTATTCGTACAGCGCGCCTATACTCGACGCAAGGTAAGAAAGATATATGACATGATTTTGTAGCATGAAGTTCAAATTTATTTGCCATATACTAATTGCCTACCATCAATTATTACGGAACCATGAATTAAGTTCCGTTATGCATGACATAAACTATTCAATGATATATAGCCAAAAAGAGTAATCCTCCAGCTGTCAATGAATATTACCTAATTATTGGGAAAAAATGAAGAGCTGCAATTTGCCTAGCGGAATTGTACGGGACATAAGCTATCCAACGACACAGCAATTGTAGCTGTTATGCTCGAAATAAGCAACGGAGCCACGCCGAACTCTCTCTAGACACAAATTCCACACTGACATTGCCTTCGAGGTACGCAAGGGCCGACTAATGATACACATTGAAACAAAGCTTTTGAAAACGCTACTTCAAGGGATACTTCTGTTAGCTTTACGAGCATCATTAGAATCCAGTACGTTGAGTGAGATTTGAAAATCCCTTTATGTCAAGTATTATTACTCATTTATACTATAACAAGAGGCGCATCGCTGTAAAAACTCCATATTGTCACGTAGTGGTGACAAGGCCGTTGACACCAAAAGAAGACACAGGCTTGATGGTACTGAAATTAACTCTTGATTGGATTGACTTGCACCTGCAAAAGAACTAGGTAACTCAGCGGCGGCGATTGCAACAAACGTGCTCGTCGATCGTCGAACAAAGAATGCCCGTCAGACTCTTCAACGCTCAATTTAAAGGCTGCTCAGAACACTCTAGATAATGTCGTAAACAGGTGCCAGCGCAAGCTGGAACATTGTAGAAAGACACACGAGCGGCCGGAATGTTCGAGACAGATCTCGGTGCATCTTGCGCTACAACAAAACCTACAAAGGTGCGACTCGCGACATAAAGCTTTAGCAAACAAAGAATACAGAACTGACACGCGATCCAGAATCAGAGTGATAAGGCCGTACGCCGGAGGCTATTAAAAACAACAAAAACAGTTTTGAAGGTTTCGCGGCAATATCTGTACGTTATACACATATTATTATGAGAATGCAATTGGCGTTGAATAAACATTACTTCTGAAATTTCGGGTAAATTTTGCCATTTCTTGAAGTACACAGCAAAACTGCTCTCCCGATTTATTTGCCCAATTAGGAAAAAAAGACGTGTCGAAAAAACGCTCTGCACTAACATTTCGAGCTATTTACATAATATTGCCAAACGAAGTGCGTTTCTTGGGCAAAAGTTTTGCAGAAAAGCTGAAAATAATTCCGCACAAAATAGTTGGAAAACGCAATACTTTGTTGCCGTAGAATGATACATAATTAGAAAGAGCCTGCGAATAATTGAAATTTCTGTATGTTGATTCGTCAAGAACCTGCTCTTGCTGCAAATAAATGTTCGAGATTAAGACAGGGCAAGTCTGTCTTATCTCCGACACAGACGCAAGACACAATGTGGCCCTGCGTAAGCATCATATACATGCTGGCTACAACCAGCAGCGTTTTAGCCACTAATTTCGAAGACGACCCCCGCTTCAAGGACAGGCATTATGCGCTTGATGTGAGTACATGTGATTTGGTAGATACATTTTAAATGCTCTTCATGTACTTATGGCCCTCCTCCGAGTAGTGTAGCCCAAATTCAACGTATGATAAAACAACATTTTGACGCATTATGTTATTCTGCGCAATCCTACAATAAATATCTACCAAATATGGCCAATAATATGCCAATAGCACATTTTTTTCGGGCCATATCCCCTGCAACTTATGTTACAAATGTTATGTTACAAAAAGTAACAAATTATGCTACTTGCATCATCAAACGAGTTTCTGTCAGTCGTTTCGTTTGTTGTTACATTTATTCCAATATTTGCTTTTTTTTCTTTACATTCATCTATATATTAACAATACACATTTTACCACTCCTCTCAATAATCAAATTTTACCCGGATATTAAGGAATATGAAATTAATATATGGAAAATTAAAGGACAGGAATAGCTCAAATTTACTGCATTATGCGCCCAGTTGTGAATCTGAACCCAAAAATAAATTTTAGCATAGACTAAGAGGCTGCAATAGGATGCGCCTATTGAGCATGGCATATTGATGTATTATTTAGAGATGCCTGAAAAGATGGCGGTTTTTGAAATTCTACTTTCTACTGACGCAAAAACTGTTCGGAGCCGGTGACGTAAGTTTTTGTACTATATACGACAATAAATGTCGGCGTTTGAGATTAGGAAATATATAGTTTGACATCAAAAATAGCCTCTGTTCTCAATTTAAAATAATGCATTTGCAAAGGCATAATGACCACTTGTAGAAGGCAGGTAGAAACAAATATCTAGATACTTTTGAGTTTTGTAATTCTCATGGACGTCGAAGAAGGATGTAATGCTATGGAGAAAGTACATATAAAGAAGAAAAAAAAACGTCACTTCAATAGAGTCCGGCCACCTTATCAGACCAACAACGGCTTGCTGTAGTCAAATTGCTTTATTTAAAAGTATATTGGAGGTACGTGTTCAACGCAAACAGTAATGATGGGTTTGAATCACAATGTGTGAGCTGTTGTCTCATTTTTGGCGTATACCCAGCTGTTTTGACAGTATAGTGTATTTTATAATGACTTTCATCGAGCTATTAATGCGTTTTATAAAGTTTCGCTACCTCGTAATTCACTTAGTACTCAGAAGAGAGTCGTCCAAAAACTCTGAGAGCTTCTCCGCCGATGCTCAGTCTTAAAGCTGTGGCCCGTTTCTCTTTCGCTTCGGATACGCGTCCAAAGGGTCCCTTTCCTCATTAAACAGTGGAATCAAACCGTGAGGACTAATTAGGAAAGCCAGAGCCGGTACGGTACCGCGCTCAGCACTTCCAACACTAGGCCTCAGAAATTCCGTAAATCGTACTCGAACCTGCAAACTCTGGCTTTCTTGCTTCAAATTCTGGCTTTCTTGCTCCAAGTGCTGCTTCCCTCTTTCATGTTCTGCAGCTTTCGCTTCACTTTCTGCAGCTCTCCGCCTTCTGTAGCTCGGTCTTCCCTTGACTTTTGCAATTCTTTCTCAACCCATTCGCGCAACTCAACTCCCTGCAAACCTAAAAGTTCCTCTACCGCGAGCAACTCTGGTGCACTCACTTTTCTCCGATCTATAGTCGCGGGAAAATGAGGCTTGGCCGGCCTGGGCCTGACGTAGGCGCCAAAATTGTGAGGTTCTCTCCTTCAGATCTACTTCCCAACTTGTTCTGTGGCTTATTCAAGGACACCAACCGAAATACAAGACCAGACCGACCACGTTAGCGACGAATGATTTTAACTACACACATGAATGAAACGAAAATATGACGACCAAATAAGACGAAGATTAAACACAAAATAGTCAGGAGTCACCAGTTCTTTGGGTAAGGGAAGCTGATGCAGGAGTTCTGGGTAGTCACAGTCCAGGTAGTCACAAAGGCCTCGGTAAGCCCAGCGGAAGGCTAGGCCACCACACGGGGCCCAATGAAGGCACGAGGCCTCGAATTGCCGCTCCACGGCCGATGAGTCGGGTCTCCCCGACGTGTCTGGTGCCAGCACGGCACTGAACGCTCGTGCCAGTGAAGAGCTGCCGTTACAGCAACGGCAATGAGCTGAAGCTGTATTACTCCCTGGTCCGATCACCTGGGACAGCAAGAGGACCAGGACAGAATGCGGCATGCAGGCCCCGTGTGTGGATTCTCGGGTCAGGCCTTATAGAACACGCACCGCACCGAGCTCCGTGGAGAAACGATCGGCTCCGCAGCTCGCCTGTTCTCTCCTCGAGCCACCCTCCACGTTCACGTTCTCATCTTCTTTCTTCTTTTCTCCAAACTTGGTTTTTCTTTCTTCGTCCTTCCTCAGTTCCTCTCACACCGGTTCTTACGGCGAGAGCCGTTCAGGGTCATGCATCGAAAATTTGTGCGCGTGAGCTTTGCGTTTAATTTGTGCGCTGATGTGTCAGTCGCAAATAGCGGACGTTTGGGGTGGGAGAATAAGAATGAAAACAAATGACGGCATTAGATGATGAATTATAACTGTTTACACTGATAGAGTTAATAACGCTAAAGGCTAATATTGATGAATACTAATGACAAAAATACTTGTATAAACTGCTATGTAATGCTATAATTGTAATGACATCAACTCTTTGGAAATAAGTAAAACACTAGTCATGACTAAATATAACTGCTAATGACTACAAAACGACTAATCTGTCAAACGAGGATCAGTAATCGCCGCAAAAAATTGAAATCTGTAAACATGATTAGCTCTGAACGCCAATGAATACAATGACTAGGCATGAGTCATCATAACTATAGGAGTCATCAAATGTCTGAAACGACGACTTGAATTGTTGAAACTTAGTTAAATGATGAGACGCCAATTTTAAGACAGGAAGGGTAAGCTTTCGCCATTAAGAGATATATAAGACCCTCTAATTTTTTATTGTTATTATTATTTTGCTAGCGTTTACAAGTTGACATTTACATTATCCTAAACTTAACAAAATTCGTTTCGTACCGTAGCCAGGTCGGGAATGAATATATTTGAGAAGGCAGCTTAAAAGACTACGTAAGCTGTGCTTTTATGGGTAGCACGGCTCCAAATTAATAGTTTACATATGCCGCATCAGAATTGTTTTTAGGTACTCATAAATGTGTTGTTCCGTTAACATATTCACTCCCGTTTCCTTTTGCCTCCTATCAGTAACGTATATCAATCATCCTCTAGCATTCCTGCTGCATAATGTTGTAAGCTGCCACATTAATAAAAGAAGGGCTAACACCAATTGAAAGTTTGGAATTTTCCGGTACCAGCTAATTTGCTATAATCATTAGCCTTCTGGGAACTTTCCGCAAAGAGATAAACTGTCCCCAGATATCTGCAGGAGGTGTTATTGTTGCTTCTTGCAGACGCTTGCAAATAGGTTAGCGAATAGTCTAACTGTACATACCCCAAAAAAATCAAACATGATCTTCACAATCAACGTTTTGTTGGACATCTTAGCTCTGATCAACTACCACTCCTGAACCGTTGCATGATATAGCGCATAGATATAAACTATAACTTCATTTAAAATCATTTTTTTTTACTTCAACGTCTTCCTGGTGCAGGGGGTGATATAGTGGCGAGCAGAATTACATATAAGGCCAAAAATAGGGGAGGTAAGAGCAGATGTACAATACAGAGTAAGGTATGAAGGAGAACGATGTTAACAATTCCGAAATCACATTACAAAAAACTAAGAATACCAAGCAAAAGTCAGGTTATGGCTGCGAGGCACAAACTATTTGATTCCAAAAGCACAGGACAGGGTACTTTTTAAGAAAATAGAGAAACAGCAATGAGGCTCTGCTAAGAGCACAAAGGGATCACCTTCACTAAAAGTAAAAAAGGAAGCAGGTGTAAAGTAGCCTGCTACTCACATTATTTCTGGTGTGCCAAAGTACACAGGCTGACCTGCTAGACCATATTGCTAAAGGTATATATTCAGAATCTCCAATTGCTGTACAGAACATATTTATTATTTTTTGGTCTTCGACAACGAAGCAGCAAACATTGTACCTGGCAGGGTATTCCAATCGACAGTTTTAGCTATAAATGAATATTGATAGGGCGCAGGTCGCTAGGAAGTATTTCTTCATTACAGAAGTTATGGCTATATGATGAGACATATTCTGGTTCATTAGCCTTTCGCTCGATAAACGACCATATACCCCGAGAATTAAACGTTACGGCATATTTTGTGTTCCCAGTGTACCAATGACCTTGTCTGAAGGCCGCTGTTCACTGTGATCAGCCGGTGCAGCAGGTAAAAAAAGCAATCTCTAAGGTCAAGTAGAGGACTATTTCAGTACGCAGTTCCACAATCAGGCATATTTTGGCATCGGAGCATGCGCAAGTTAGTATATATATTGCTACGAAGACGACAAAGCGGGCAGTTTCGCGGGGCGGAGTGCTCGCGCTAGGTTCGCTGGCCATTGAAAGCATATTTCATCGTCATGTCACCACATCGTACTTCTTCGGTTGTGACACCGCGTTCCATCGCTTGACATGCCACCACGTAACATTTGGTTAAAGTTGCGGGTCATCCCCACCATCGCATTGGAGCATTGACGACATCTGCCGGGACAGTCGACCGAAAGCCCATGGAGATCGCCGCTCAGCTCCGTCCAGCCTTTCTGCACAGACCCGACCAGCCTCTCTCCCCAGCCTTGATCACAACACAGGACGACCAGGCAGAGCCTAAAGCCTATCCAACCGATCCCACTACGAAGCGACCTCACGACCACACGAGCGAAGACAGCACTCCCGCCAAAGCCGTCCGGCGTGTCCAGGGGCCTTGACCTTCGGCAAACGGTGAACATTGAACCTGCTTCGCCGAGGCAAGCAATCATCTCATCTCGCATCCATGCTGGTTGCAAGCATTTTATCTCCGAGTTCCCAGCCTGCGTTCATTTTGCACATCATGCATCATGCTTGGTGGCCCCGGGTCATGCTACGAAGACGGAGTGCTCGCGCCAGGCCCACTGGCAATTAAAAGCATATTTCATCGTAATGTCATCACGTCGTTCTGTTCCCGTTGTGTCACCGTGTTCGATCGCTTATCATGCCACCACGTAGCAATATATTGTAAAAGTAGGCTAGGTCTAGACGGCGAGGTTGTGACGGCAAGGACAGCGAAGCGTTGTCCAGCGTTTTAATCCGATCACGAACCCAGGCACGCGCCGAAGCCAGCGCCGCGAGACGATGATGATGGTATGTACAAATGAAAGAACGTCCACAGAAGGCACACAATATATATATATATATATATATATATATATATATATATATATATATATATATATATATATACATTGTTACGATACGGCAAGCCGATGAAGACAGGAGACAGAACATGACCGATGACGATGGTAGATGACGTTTAATGAATGTTCGCGGCGGGCCTAGCGCGAGCGCTCCTGCACGCGCCACTGCCCGCTTCTTCTTCCTTGTCGTCCGTAACATGACCCGGGGCCACCGAGCGATCGTTCTGATCGTGGACGAGGAAGTTTAGCGATGTTAATGATTTTATGGCGTGATGATGGGCGTGTCTGAATGCTTGAAAAAGAAGAGGGAGAAGGAAGGATAGAACGGCTTGCCGGTACGATGTCTGATGCGCGGGTTATCCGCCTCGCTTGGAGCTGTCAACCATTTGTCACCAGAGTCCATGGGACCGATGGCTCGAGGTCACGTCGGGCAGCTTGAACGGGGGTTGCGTGTTCGTGTCCATCGGTTCCTTCGGGTTATTCGGGTCTTTCGGGTTCTTCATCTCGGTTCTGATTGGTCTGTTCTCCTTGTCTTCAGGTCCGGGCTGGGGGCTGGGCGGTGGTAGTTGTTCAGGTCTGGTCTTGAAGGGCTGGGGCGAAGCTGCTCGGTGATGGTCCCGGCTTGAAGATGGCCTCGATGCTCCAAGGCGAGGATGGGGATGTCGTACCCCGCACCTCCAACCAAATGTTACGATACGGCAAGCCGATGAAGACAGGAGACAGAACATGACCGATGACGATGGTAGATGACGTTTAATGAATGTTCGCGGCGGGCCTAGCGCGAGCGCTCCTGCCCGCGCCACTGCCCGCTTCTTCTTCCTTGTCGTCCGTAACAATTTATATATATATATATATATATATATATATATGTATATATATATATATATATATATATATATATATATATATATATATATTGCCACATGGTGGCGCCTGGGAGAAAACGACGCTAAAGTCTGCTCGCGCGCTCTGTGCGGAACGCTGGCTCTTGATACAGCTGCTCCCTGTCTTTTTAGGCACGCCTAGCCCTATTTTTCGTGACATATTTTGGTGTCGGCACCGCGTATCAATCCCAGTACATGTCCCGCACATCACTGCGCGCCCAGCACTCAATTTCTGTGCCAGTTGACAACCCTGTGCACCGAGCTAGCCGGATGAATCAAGGCCTGCCCCCTGAGCACGGGCCGTTGGAGTTCAGCACACAACCGCCCCTCGGCTTGCCATGCAAGCTCCAGTTAACTACACTTTGGAGAACCCATGACAGCCTCACCACTTCCATGGTAGTCAAACCGAAAACGCTGAAGACTCACTCGTCGAGTTTGAACGGGTCGCCTCATTCAATCAGTGGGACGACGCCGCCAAGTTTACAAGCGTCTTCTTCAGCCTGGAAGATGGCGCTCGTACGTGGTACGAGAACCGAGAAACCACCCTAACATCATGGCGCGAGTTCTGCCCACGCATCCTTGAGACTTATACCAGCCGCGGATCGGCGAGAATGTGCAGAAAGGGCCTTACGGTCTCGTATGCAGATGCCGAATGAGACTGTAAGCCCATATGTGAAGGACATGACCCGGCATTTCCGACGATCAGACCCGGCCATGTCTGAAGACAAAAAGGTGTGCCACCTTATGCACGGCGTTAAAGAACAACTATTTGCTGGTGTCGTTCGTAATCCACCGAGCACGGTTGCCGGGTTTCTTGCGGAAGCTGTCACAATAGAGCGGATGCTCCAGAAGTTGTCTACCACCTACGACAGACCGGTACTCACCGCTTCGGTTGCGGATCCGCTTTCGGCCTTCGGGGCCACCCAGAATCTTCGGGACATCATCCGCTCTGTTTTACGCGAAGAGCTCCAGGCGTTTTTAGGTGCTCCCCAGCTGATGGTCGCCTCGATAGCTGGCATTATCAGCGAAGCGCTTCAAGCATTGAGTCCTTCGGCGCCATCTGCTGATCCGCCACATTTTCTCGCGGAGTACCATCATCCACCGTATGCAGATATGTTTCGACGCCATGCGCCTACTACGACCCCATTAAAGCCGCCCGATCAAGGCTCACTCTATTCTGCAAAAACTGAGTCGTACATGGACCACCGACGAGAAACCCAGCGGAAGGCGGACCTGTGGCGCGCCCAAATTCGCCAGCGCCTGTGCTTTTATGGCACAGGCGCTGGCGAATTTGGGCGCCAGCGATGCGGTGGCCTTGTTCTCCGTTCCGTGTGGTACAGTTTTTGTATGCCATTCTGTATGCCATTTTTTATGCCAAGTGCGATCTTCTGTGAGACAGGGTTGTCCACTGTCGCCATTGTTATTCGCAGCCTACCTTGAACCGCTTTGCTCGGCCATCCGGAATAATGAATGCATAACGGAATTCAAGCTACAATCAGTACATGTGAAAATCCTGGCTTATGCCAATGACATCGCTGTCTTTTGTGCAAATAGAGAAAGTATTTGTGAGGTGACGAATGTAGTACAGAAATTTTGCAGCTGCACAGGTGCCCAGATAAACTGGGAAAAAAGTTCCGGTTTCTGCATGGTAGCTGGGAGGTCACACCCGAACACTATTCTCGGATGCGCTGGTCAACCACTCCAGCATTGTATCTAGGAGTGCCCTTTGATTCTTACCGGGACCAAGATCCGCACTGGCATGACCAAGCATCGAGGGTCAAGGAAAAAAGTTATGCGTGGCAAGGAAGGCAGTTGTCCATGTTCTCGCGTGCCACTATATGTAATCTGTTCCTTACTGCTAAAGTGTGGTACGTGATGAATGTGCTCAGTGCTTCGAGGACAAACATAAAAAACTTCACCGTGTTTTTGCCGTTTTCATTTGGGCGTCGACCTGGGAAAGGACGAGCCGAACAAATTTGTTTCTTTCCGTACAAAAAGGAGGGCTTGGTCTGGTGCATTTATTTTTGCGACTAGTTGTCTCGCGTTTCATGTACCTTCGTGACCAAAATGATGTCTTCCTCAGACAGTTCTTCAAGTTCGGCTTTGTCGAATCCTTCCTAATTTTCTTGTCAGTTCATGTCTCAATGTTGGTGGTAGAGTAAGAGGGTACTTGCGAGAAGTGGTGCTCGCGCACAGATGGCTGCATGTGCGCTTTTCCATGGAGTATTTGTGCAATGTTAAGCGGGAAAAATTGTATGCGGACCTAGTGGACACAATGCTTCCTGTACCGATATATCGTTTGTCGCACTGTCCAGGCCCAGGAGATGATGTACTCAAGAGAGTTAAGAAGATGCCAATATCACCACCAGTCAAATCATTTTTCTTTAAACTCCACACTAGCACATTATCAGTCAAAACATGGATGCACGCTATAGGCCTGTTCGTCCCTTGGTAAACAAACTGTTTCATGTGTAAAATACCAGAGATGATAGAACACGTGTTTTTGGACTGTTGGGATGCCATTTTTTTCTGGGATGTGCTTCAGAGAACTTTAAAAAAAGAGCTACCTCTAGAAGCGTATGGCATACGATTTTTACCTTTTTTTAATACAGAGGAGTTTCCCTTTGATACAATAATGCTCCTGGGCCTCCGCAGCTTGTGGAAAACCAGAGTGCAGTTTAACAATGCAGATATACAAGTCAATCCTGTACGAGAACACTTCATACACAGCGTTGTGCGGTTCAGGGAAGTGCATATGACACTCCCCTAACAGCCACAATGGATTCATGTGCTTGACGGTTTGGTAAAACTGAAAAAGTTTTAACCTGCCGTGTCACGCGAAAGTGTGCTGGCACGTTTTGTTGTTCATCGTCTTGCTTTGAATGTCCAAGTCGGCAAAAAAGAAACAAAAAGCGGTGGCCTTGTGGTAGAGCATCCGCCTCGCATTCGGGAGGTACCGGATTCGATCCCTGGTGGCACCGGTTACCCACCGGTTTTTAAATGGGTACAAGATTTCCCCCGGCCTGGTGCTCGGCACTTCTGGGGTGAAACGCTTGGGAAAAGGGGTCACGGCCCAAATAGTTGCGCCGATGTGGCAGTGATTCGTTCCGCCATCGGACAACAATAAGTCCGCCTTGCGCGGCAACAGCCCATTATGTGGCCCTTTTTTAGTTATTTTTTAGGACTGCTGCAGCTGAGGGTCTAAGGGAGCACTTCAGGTGAGGCTCAAAGGAAGTACGCTTGCAAGACAAACAGAACCACCTTTGCAGGCTGCGAAGTTCGAAACTGGATTTGGGCCCACTGCGGAGGAGGGGGGGGCGCAGCGGGGTTTACGGAGCTTCTCCCAAACGCACACCCCTGGAAAAGCCAAGCGCCAGGCCGGGGGACTGCACAGATTTCCCATGAACATGCGTCACCCTTCACTAGGCCAACGACATTGTGAGATTGAGGAAATACCTATCCCAGCAGCGCATGGCGCCAACTTCCCAGCGATGGTAACGCTCTCCGTCTCCACGTCGACCATCGTCACAGCCTAGCTCCTGCTAAATGGCGCAGCGACGGTCACCTAGTCCGCGTCGGGAAAACTAAAGACAGTGACCTCCGGGGGCGAGGTCGCTTGCAATCTAAGCGAGGAAGACCATCTACGCGAGGAAGACCGAGAAAGCCGGTGATACTGACACCGAGAATTGCCAGCACTGACGCGCCACCCTTCGAATTGCCGCCGAAAGCGTTTCTGTTGCCCCACGTTCCAGTGTTTTTGTGACTGTTACCTGCGGCGAACTATGGTGAAGGAACGGCGGTCGCTGAGGGCAATCCGTACCTTTGGCTCACCCACGTCATCACCTCGGCGCGGAGTCCCATCCGCCTCCGTAACGGCCAACCTGAGCTCGGGATGACTAATTTCAGGAACGAACCTCGTCATCTTTTCCGCGCTACTGTAATCGCATTCGCCGACTGCTTAGCGGACGTCTCTTAATGTTTTACGTTCGGTGCAGTTGAAAATGTGCCCTGATCCCTTGACCATCATGATATTCGTACAGATCTCTCGGAAACATAGCAACGCGAACTCTGTTCTCTCCTCCTAGAATGCAGCGCTTGTTTCGCGACCTCATCGAAAATTCGGCAAACGCCTCGTGTGAAGCAACGCATAATTACACCCGACGATGCCCGCCCTATACGCCAGCAGCCATACCGCATCTCAACACGAGAAAGGTGAATCGATTCAGACACAGGTTCAGGAGATGATATATATATATATATATATATATATATATATATATAAATATATATATATATATATATATATATATATATATATATATATATATATATATATATATATATATATATATATATATATATATTGTGGGACAGCACTTGCACAAACGTCTGTTCTTTTCCAGAATTCAGCTGGCACACAGTGCGCGGCGCTCCGAGCAGCAGTCAGCGATGGCGATGATGATGATGCTGATGATGCTGAATCTATACAGATGAAAGAGGTGAAAGTTCACGCGCTGCGCTCACACAAATTCCCCCGAGAAGGGAGTGGCCACCCAGTTCACTGATTACAGGGATGAGGGACGATGGGCATAAGGCTTCATGCGCGAGACGTGGACGATCTCTTCGGAGCTACGACGTCGATCTTCGACTGTGTGCGAGGGAATAACGCGATAGTTCACCGGAGACGTTTGTTGAAGTACTGTATAAGGGCCAATGTAACGATGGAGGAACTCCTCACACTGGCCGGGAATGCGAATTGGTGTCCACAGGAGAACTTCATCACCGGGGTAAAAGGAGGGAGTTCGATGGCGTTGATCATACAGGGCTTTGCGTTCTTGTTGAGCATCTTCAGTGTTCAAACGGGCAAGGTGGCGACACTGGGCCATAGGAGTGGCAAACTCTTCGCCCAGAGATTCAGACGTAGAGGGAGCAGAGACGAAAGAAGTGTCGAATACTGTCGATGGTTGACGGCCATAAACTAAAAAGAAAGGGCTATAACCAGTAGTGCGCTGATCAGCGGAATTGTAGGCGTAGGTGACGAAAGGTAAAACGTTGTCCCAGTTCCGGTGATCAGGAGCGATATACATGGATATCATGTCGGACAAAGTGCGATGAAACCGCTCGATGAGTCCGTTGGTCTGAAGGTGGTAGCTAGAAGAAGTCTTATGGACGGTGGTTGGCTGCGCGCAGTACTTCCTCAAGGACTTGAGAAAGAAATGTCTTTCCACGGTCGCTAATGAGAATACGAGGAGCACCATGACGCAAAGCTATCGCTCGCAGGAAAAAACCGGCGACTTCAGAGGCGGCACCGGAGCGAAGAGGTGCGGCCTCAGCGTACCGCATTAGATGGTCAGTTGCAGCGACAACAAAACGGTTGCCGTCTGACGTCAAAGGGAAAGGACCAAACAAGTCAATAGCGACCGTGTCAAAAGGAGCAGATGGGTAAGGTAGAGGTTGCAGTAGGCCAGCAAGAGGGGATGTTGAAGGCTTGCGATGCTGGCAAGACGAACATGAAATGCATTTGGTGATGCTGGTAGAAAGCCCAGGCCTAAAGTAGCGGCTGTTGATACGGTCGTAAGTTTTAAAGTTGCCTAAATGTTCAGCAGTGGGGTCGTCGTGGTAAGCCTCCATAATTTTAAAACGAAGGGAGAGGTGTACAGCGGGTACCCAGCGTTGACCCGTAGGGTGATAAACGTCGCGGTAAAGTGTTCCATGGTGAAATCGGAACCGATGAAGCTGACGGCGCAAGCGACTGTTTGGGACAACTGATTCTCCACGGAGGCGAGCGATGATTGCGCAGCACTAGGGGTCAGTCAGCTGCCGGGACGAGAAATCAGCATTGTTCTCGGGTGGAGCTATAGCGATGGGTGCAACATTCAGCTGGCCAGCAGAAGGCTGCCTCGGATGGCAGGAGGGAGAGGAGATCGTATGTGGGGCCGCGTCAGTAGGTATCAATGGGCAGCGAGAGAGGGCGTCAGCGTCGAGGTGTTGTCGCTCAGATTTTTAAGTGATGGTGAAGGTGCATTCTTGAACACATAGTACCTAGCGACCCAGTCGACCCGATAAAATCTTCAGCGATAACAGCCAACAGAGTGCGTGATGGTCTGTGACAATTGTGAAGTGCGGCCATACAAATAAGGTCGAAATTTTTGAACCGACAATTAATGGCGAGGCACTCTTGATCGGTAATAGTATAGTTACGCTCAGCTGCAGTAAGCGTACGACTGGCGTATGCGACGACTTGCACTTCAGACACTGCGTTGCGTTGCAAGAAAATAGCTTCAATACCGTGGCCACTGGCGTCTGTATGAAGTATGATGGGCGCGTCAGCGTCAAAATGGCGAAGCACAGGAGTGGAAGTGAGTGCCTGCTTGAGAGCTTTGAAGGTGTCTTCACATTTTGTGGACTAGGTGTGGACACTTGGGAAGACACGAGCTTGTGTAACGGCGCCGCAATTGTTGCAAAGTTCCAAATAAAATGACGGAAGTAGGAGGCTAAGCCAAGGAAGCTGCGAAGATCTTTCTGATGTTGGGGCCGAGGAAAATTAACGATAGCCGTAATTTTTTCGGGATCGGGCTGGATTCCTGCCTTACTGACGACATGGCCGAGTACTTTGATGATCTTACTGGCAAAGTGGCATTTCTTGGTATTCAGCTGAAGTTCCGACTGGTCAACAACGTGAGAACTTCAGTGAGACGCTGTAAGTGCTGAGCGAAGTTTGACGAGAAGACAATGATGTCGTCGAGATAACATAGGCATGTTTTTCATTTCATGCCGCGAAGCACGGTATCAATCATGCGCTCAAAGGGGGCCGGCGCAATGCAGAGACCGAAAGACATCACGTTAAATTCGTAGAGACCATCGGGGGTAGAAAAGGCAGTCTTGTCCTCGTCTGCATCGTGAATAGGAATTTGCCAGTCTCCCGAGCGGAGGCCGAGACTGGAGAAATACTGAGCGCCTTGGAGACAGTCTAATGCGTCATCAATACGAGGCAAAGGGTAAACATCCTTGCGCGTGATATTGTTAGGTGCCCGGGCCACAGAAGCGGACTGAGCCATCTTTTTTTCGTCGAACGAGAACCACAGGTGAGGACCAAGAGCTCGTGGATGGCCGGATGACATTTCGAGCAAGCATGTCAGCAACTTGCTCCTCAATGACTTTGCGTTCTGCTGCTGAAACGCGATACGGCCGTGGTCGAACAATAGTAGAGCCGTCCGTCTCTATGCAATGAGAGGTGACGGAGGTCGTACCCAACGCTGAGGCGCACACATCAAAAGACTCTCGGTGTCGCAAGAGGAAGAGGACGTCTAGCAGGGCTGTGGACTGCTCGGATGTAAGGTAAGGGCTGATGGCGGCTGCGAGCGCAGAGGATGTCGGAAATGGAGGCTTGGCAGCAAGCGGTGGTGCGTTGGAAAGTGTGTTGAGGGGAACGGGATCGCAGTCAAAAATAAACACAACAGTGGCTTTCCTGGGCAGTAAGAACGGCTGGAGAGTTGTATTGAGGGCAGCAACCACCGCTAAACCACGGTTGAAGGAGGTGAGGCACGAGGCAAGAGCTAGGCCGTCGGAGGTCCACCGAGGAGCGGGCATAACAAAGGCCTCGCCATCGAGAGGGTAGTCCAATGTCACGATGATCAGCAACTCGCATCCTGGGGGCAAAACGAAATCAACTGCTGCGAACACGTGTGGTGGTGAACAATCGGAAGTCGGTAATATATCGGGGTCCGCAAAATGAATAAGGCGCTCACTGCAAGAGATGAGGGCAGGCGCCGACAATAAGAAACCCCACCCCAAGATCATGAGATGAACACACGTGGGGAGCATAATAAATTCAATATGATGCCACTGGTTATCGATGAGGAGACATGCTGTGCATTGGCCGCTGGGTTTCATAAAAGTTCCATTAGCTCCGCGAAGTGGCGGACCGATGTATGGCGTTAGAACTTTGTGCAGATAAGAACACAGAGAGAAATGCATGACGGAATAAGCGGCGCCGGTGTCGATGAGGGCCTCAACGTACAATCTCTCAACAATCACTACTAACATATTCGACGGTCGCAAAGGAGGAATTGTAGATTTCGAACTCGAAGCAGCTTTCCCTCCAAAAACTGCTTCGGTTAGTTTTCCGTTATAGGCTGGAAGGGTTGCGAGGCAGGACGAAGCGGTGACGTGCGGCGAAAAGGCGAAGGGGATCGGCGTTGGGAAGGACGCGAGGGCCGTGAAACATGGGTGGAAATCGGAGGAAAGGAAGAACGCCGGTAAAAGTCTGAGTAGGGCAATGTAGAATCATCAGGCTAGCGAACGCGGGCACGTTCAAGTTGAGCATAACCCCGTTGCTCGTCTTGCTGGCGGCGGCGACAGACACGGGAATTGTGGCCACATATCCCACAATAGTAGCACACAGGGCGGGAGGGGCACCAGGCTGTACAGGGCGGCGCACTGTAGGAAATGGTGCCATGGCAGCGACATGACCGCACACGGATGCCGAACAAGTCGGGGAAGGCGGGGTGGGTTGAGGTGAAGTAATCTCGGCATAAGTTGGCAAGGGATGCTGGGAGGTGGCGAGGGAGGTTGGGAGGCAATGGGAGGTGGGGCAGGTGCCACAGTGCAGTTGAAATATGTCAGTTCATCTCTGATGATGCTGCGCAAATTCACCGTTGCTGGCGGAAGAGTTGGAGATACAAGCCGAGGAGTTGGTGAGTCCGTAGAGCTCCTCTCGGATCATGGTGCGTATTAGGGACCGCAAATTTTCATCTATGAGGGAGCCTCCATCACTGGGGTCTTGCATGAGGTGGCACGAGTGTAGCTCGTCCAGACGTTGACATGTGCATGTGATGTCAGACACGGACGACGGATTTTTAACCACGAAGGCATTGAAAGCAGCAGTGTTGATGCCCTTAATTAAGTGGCGAACACGCTCAGATTCAGGCATAGCAGTGTTGACAAGGCGAAAAAGGGCCAGAACGTCCTCGATATACAACGTGTAGGACTCGCCGGCCTGCTGGAGAGAAGCTTCAAGATTTTATTTGCCCGCTCTGAGCAACCAGCCGGAGTGCTGAAAATTTTCTTTAGCTGGTCCGTGAATGTAGGCCAGTCAGCGATGTCATCCTCATGATTGAGGAACCAGGTTTTGGCGACGTCAGCCAAGTGGAAGACGACGTTGAACAGTTTATGAGCGTCATCCCAGCGGTTAAATATACTGACCCTGTTGTAGTTGTCGAGCCAGTCGTCGACATCTTCACCGCGAAGGCCAGCAAAGATTTGGGGATCGCGCTGGCGGCTGGTGACTGTCCAGGCAGGGGCAGCCGCAGTAGGAGCAGGAGACGCCGAGGGTGAGCGAGCACCGTTGCCCTCATCCATAGCACAGGGCCGTTGATGTAAGCGAAGGCCTGAACGGAGCTCCAGGGAGAACGGTAGGTGGGTCAAAAGCGAGAGGTGGGGAATATGAATCGCACCTCCGCCACTTGTGGGAGAGCACTTGCACAAACGTCTGTCCTTTTCCAGAACCAGCTGGCATACAGCGCGCGACGCTCCGAGCAGCAGTCAGCGATGGTGATGATGATGATGGATTTTTACAGATGAAAGAGGTGAAAGTTCACGCGCTCGCTCATAATATATATATATATATATATATATATATATATATATATATTAAGAATTTAAACCATTTATTTTGACGTTCCCGTCGTAGCACGACCTTTCACAAGAATGGTTTGCAATGCACTCAGGCGGCTTCTTAAAGGTGTTGCAATGACAGCGACAAAAGCCACAGAAAGGGGAAATGACAGAGAAAATTGACAAGAGGGGGGAAAAGTAAACAAGAATACATAAGGGCATTTCGCCGGCACGTGAACACAAAAAGGTGGCGAAGAAAACAAATAAACGGATACGCGGGCACAAACTAGGGGGAAACGAGCAGTCAACAACAAGAGTGGGTGGCAACCAACCCAAGAGGGAGGCGGGGCGTCTCGATGGGTGTAAACATTTGCGTTCAGTGCAGGTATAAGCGGCGCATTTGGGCTAGGACGGTGCAGCAACAAGGAGCAGGTTTACCTTAAGGCAGATAAAGTATGCAAAAGGCACCTAGGAAGTCATATGGAGGAGAACAAAGAGAAAAAAAAAATAAAGCTAAATCGGTAGGGATAAACGAACTTATCACTGTAAGCGCTGTCTATACAACTTTCTTGGAGAAAACATGCGATAAGGGATTGATTGAAAATGTCGAAAAAGGTACAATGAAAGCGCCACATTTACTTAAATAGGAATTTTCCTCAGTGGGCCAGCACCCCTGAACAAAACAAGTTGTCACTACACATACATATGCACTCCACAATAATGGCAGTGCTCAACGTCAATGAATAAATAAGTAAAAACCACAAAAATAACTGTGTATAATATGAAAACCATGAGCACTAAACAACCACCAGAAACAGTGATCGTATCGATTGAAATTTACGTGGAAAGGAAGGAGACCTTGCCAGCACTTTCGTTAATGCCAGCCTTAAAGGTATTGAATTTGTAATTAGGTACGACTCGCACGCTTCTCTCTCATTATGTGTTTGGAAGCGTGGCTGTAGTAGCGTCATCCTGATGGAGTCAATCGACTGCCCTTTTGTGCTTACATATCTCCAGATAGGAAGACATGACAGTGATCGTATATGTGCCAGGTGGGTAATTATTCTTAATCAGAAAGCCCAAGAGTAAAACGCACAAAACTGAGAAATTGGCGCGGGCTGCAATAATTGCGGCTATTGACTTCTGATGTCTATTCTTCCATGCAGTCAGAAAGGTCAGAAAGAGATGAACCTTCAGAAATACAAATAAAAGGCTGTGAAAATAGAGTCATGCAGTTATGGCCACTTGCAAGGGAGAAGGGAGTCAATGGTGGACATTAATGCAGAGCCCACACAGACGAGATAGGTGCCATGCAACAAAAGAAAAATAACAGATTGACACATGGCTGCTAGCATCTTTCTAAATTAATATCATCACCATTATTAACTAATGAGAGTACTTCATAATTGAAATATTCAAATTATCCAAGTGCTTTCAATACCGCAGAATTCTAATCTTTCATAGTGTCTCAAATCTGTCATAGAAAATAAAGGGGACTTCAACTGTGACACAAGTAATGTGGTCTATCTCTTCGAGTGCGACGTGTGCCATGAGCAATATATTCTGCAAAAAAAAAAACGCTTCTTCGATTAAGAATAAACAACCACCACGTGAATATACGATCACATATACGAGATCATCTCGAGATATGCAAGCACAAAAGGTCATTTGTTTGACCTCTTCAAGGTGACGCGACTGCAGGCAGTCACGCTTGCGAGTGGTACTTAATTTACAAATTCAATACCTTCAAGGCTGGTATAATCAAAGTGCTGGCAAGCTCTCCTGCCTTTCCACGTAAATTTCAATCGATGCGATCATTGTTTCTGGTGGTTGTTTATGTGCTTAAGATCTTCATTTTTATGCACTGTTATTGCTGCTTTTTTTATTTATTTATTCATTGACTCTGAACACTGCCATAATTGTGAAGTGCATATGTATGCATAGTGACAACTAGTTTTGATCTTGGGCGCTGCGCCACTGACTGAAATTCCTATTTAAGTAAATATTGCGCTTTCATTTTACTTTTTTCGGACCCCTGCAATCAATCTATTATGCCGTGCTTTCTTCAAGAAAGTTGTATAGACAGCGTTTGCCGTGATATGTTAGTTTATCCCTACCGATTTAGCTTTCTTGTGTTTTCCTCCTTGTTCTCCTCCGCTTTACTTCTGTGGTACCTTTTACATGCTTTACCTACCTTATGGAGCACCTTTGTCTTGTCGCGTCACCCCACCAGCTCAAAGGCGCCGCAAATACTGCACTCAACGCAAATGTGTACACCTATCGAGACGCCCCGCCTCCCTCTTGGGTTGTTTACCACCCACCCTGGTTCCTGATTGCTCGTTTCCCCCATTTTGCTTTTGCCAGCGCATCCGCCTTTTTGTTGTATTCGCCCCCTTCCGGTGTTCACGCGGCGGCGAAATTCCCCTATGTTTTCTCGTTTCTTTTTTCCCCCCTCTTGTCAATTCTCTCCGTCATTGTCCCTTCCTCTGCCTTCTGTCGCTGTCATTGTTATACATTTAAGAAGGCGCATGGGCGCATTGTAAACCATTCTTGAACAAAGGGGTGCTACGAGCGAACATCGAAATAAATGTTTTAGGTTTTTCAATGTGGCTCTTTCAACGTACTAAAAATATGTATGTATGTTCATATATATATATTATTGATGTCCAAGGCTAAATAAAAATCCTGTCAGTACACGTGAATGGATTGCGCTACTTCAGCCCGCGGCCTTTCTTGAACACAGCGCAAAACATCGCTTGTGTTCTTTTACAAGGGCTGACATCACATCGCACACCACACCAGTGGATTTAGAATTTGCCTTAATCAAAACGAACCGCAGCGGTCAGGATAGCACTCTGGAAAACTGCTTCAGGATTAAGAGCCATGCGCAATGCCCTCGTAGTAACGTTCGCAAGGGCGTTGTTCTTTGCCGAAGGACTGAGTTTTTCTTTAACATTGAACCTCATAAACGCAACCAAATGAACAATGCTAAAAAAAAACGAAATCAGACCATGCAAAGCGATGCGCGAACGAATGCAACAAGATCACTTTCTATAGCAATATGGTGCATGCTACGATTTCATTGCGGCATGCTTCGCTCGTGAATGAGCTTCCGCTTGTCTCGCCGCACAGCTCAGGCCTTGTGTCATCCACTGTATAACCGCGCATTACTCTGCGGGGATAATAAGCGCGCAGCACAACTGCAAGTAGGCAGATATGCTTGCATTCTGAACTCGCTGCAGCTCCTTGAGGTCCAGTTTCGTGGTGGTTTCTTCATCTCGCAAAACAAATTGAGCTGCGCCACAACCAAGCGAACGGTTGAGTGAAAAAAGACGCCAAGCAGGCTAGGCAACTACGCTTCAAACTGCTCTGAAAGCAAGGCTGCTCGGCTCTTACTATGGCGCGCGGAGCTCCTCGTCGCGATAGGTATGGTCTAGCAAGTGACGTGTCGGAATGGTACAGCCTGCGTTCTCGCTCTTGCCGCAGTGCTGAGAGCTCTAAAAAAGAGGGGTTCAACGCTGCTGAGCTGAATGTGCACCGAAAGCTTTGGCAGCGAGTGAGCGAGGGTTGCATCGAACAGAAGCGGCGTTTCCCTGAACGCTAGGGATGACCAGGTGGCCGCCGCAGCACACGGACGCGTCCCCCACCAGCTTCGTTGTTATATAATGTTTTTTTTGTGGCTTTTTGACTGTTCAAGAAATAAAGGTGTTCCAAACGGTTGTTGAAAGTGTTCCGCACCACTTACATCCACTTTTAGGAAATTTCCGGCAGTAAATTTTGTACATGCATTGAGTATTGACACGGACTAGCAGACGCATCACTGGGCCTCGCTGTAGGCCCAACTAGACATCGTAGCGTCTACGCTAGGCTAGACCTAGCTTTTTTGTGCGCACATGGCTTCCCCTCACGCCGAGCCGCCTTGCAGCAGAAGGGCATACCAAGTCGCTGTAAAAGCAATTCCACCCGCAGAATTCGCCATGGATCCTAGATGGGCCAGGGCCCTCACAGCCAGCAAAACGGCATACCCAACACCATTCGTACTCACTCCCGCCCTCATGAGATAGCCTGTCAAACCACCGGACCACCCACCACTGCGTCCAAACCCACGCAATGCGAGTCTACTGCATCAAATATAAAGCGTAGGTTCCCCTACCATAGCTACCCGCCCTAAACGTGAAAATCATTGACCGCCCGAGCGGGCTCCTCGATCTTGAAAACCACAATAGAGCCTACATCTTATCCATCGTGTTCGCGGCACTCAAACTTTCTATAGAGGCAGTGCGTCAACAAGACTTCATGCGCATAAATCCTCGAAACAACTCATTCACTCTCACTACCCCATAAGAGAACAGAGCAGAACGTTACGTTCGGCTGGAGTCTGTTCAAGACTAGAAGATAATCTACCAACCATACAATGCCATCCGAGGCGTTCTCTGCAACGCTATCTACAACCTGACGCCTGAAGAAACAGTTCAGGGACTTCAGACCTTCTACAAAACTAGTGCGTTCATCATTACGGATGCAAGACAGTTGGGCAAAACAAAATCCCTACTCATCACTTTCATTAACACAAAGCCACTTCTTGAGCAGGTACGTTTTACGGCGCCGTCAATAACTATTATTCCTTATTGGCGAAAGCCAAGGCTTGCTTCACCTTCCGGCAAGCTGTTCATGAAGCGGCGTCTGTCTCAAACCCGAGCAAACTCTCTGCCAGAGCTGCCTAGAGAATCATTCACTAGACCAGCCAATCACGTGCGCAGCCAAATGCATCATTTAGAATAGACCCCACTTCACGGGCTCCAGAGACAGCAAGCAGCATTTCAACCGACCGGGAAACAAAAAAGGGACATCCATCAACAACGAAGATAAAACAGGCTACGCATACCTGCGAGAGCCCCATCGCAGGCAGCGACCAAGCTCAAGAAGCCCCACCAACTTTCGTCATCGGTCTCGGTCCTAGTTCTTCCCACCCCTGACCAGACATCTCACGCCTAAGAAAGAAGGAAAGACCGGACAGTCCACACCCGACAAACAAATGAGTTGGGGTCCGCGATGTATCTCATTTATCCAGGAGAATAATAACCTTAAAGCGCAACTCAAACAGAAGAGCAAACAAATCCAACACCAGAGTCAACAAATCGATTGCCTTAGCAATCAATTTCTGTAGCTCCTAAAAGAAATCCCCCCGAAAGGGACAATTCATATTCCTCATAACACCTCTCTTACACCGGCGGCTAGCACACGGATCTCACGCACCGAAAGCACACCTGCCAAGCGCAAAGCAAACTAAATCGCTACCACTAAGGACATGGCAATGTTAGGAACCCTGATCAATGCCATGAATATTTTTAAACACGAAATAGAAAATAAATGTCAAGCCATGGTCAAAAAAGTGAGCACACGGGAATGTAATCTCAACAACAGAATGATGATGATCGAGCAGAGGTCTTCCGCCAACGAGACCATCACTCCTCAGCTGCAGAGCAAAATGCACCACTTTTTTCATCTCACAAAAATCAAATTCAACCCCGTCGTCTACATACTAGTTAATGATGGCTACAAACCAAAAAGAATGTAGTGTGGCAGTGGAAGTGCAGAGGATACCGCTGCAAGCGAAGCAATATGCAACTCCTTATTTATTCTCTTTTAGACACTGTAGCACTCGTAGTCATATCACTATAGAAAACTGAAGCTTCAGTCAAATTTATGAACTGCACCCCGCACTGGCCAACAAATAGGCCCACACAAAGTGTAGCAACCCTAGTTCGCAGAGCATACACCGCAACAGACTACACGACAGAGGCTGAATACATAGATTGTCCTCTAATAGAGCTCCGTCTCAAAACTAGAAATAGTACTATCCTAGACCTCCTTATTACATGCAACAGCCAAAAACGCAAAACAGCCTCCTCCTCGTAGACATGGGCAAAACACTCCATATCAGCGCTAAACACACGCTTATAGTTCTTGGGGACTAAAGCCAGACACGTCCACTGGGAGTACAAATTCAACTGCTGGGAAGGGGCATAGCTCTGGGCACTAATTCAAAACAAGGGACTCGCTCTCGTCAACAATCTCCAGCAACATACACGCATCAATAACAGTGTGACCACAACACCACTTCCGATCTCAAAATCACACAGAATATCGCATAATTCCAGTGGTCGAACATGCAGATCTCCCTAGATAGCGATCACTACATAATTCAAGCCACTCTGTCGGAAATCTTGGTTACCTATTTCATGCAAATAAGGCTGTAGATCACAGACTCGGAGACGTTTCAGAACATCCGGAACGATGCCCTCGCCCAAACATTGCGAGATGGGTGGCAGAAGCAGAGTAGCGTTGCATCACTTCAAGCACATAGCCTCATGCTCGACCAAGAAAATAAAATAAATCGAAGCCGAAGAAGCAGCCATAGCGCTTGACATTTCATCCTTCGCTGCTGCACCCATTATGAGCAAGTGTAAAATCGCAGTCACGAATGTTTCACGGGGACATATTCCTTCTACCGTATCAAAAATTATCAATTATCGCTCCACCGAACATAGCGCAATTCAAACAGTTGAGCCCAAGCGCACATACGTATACCCTGCAAACTTCCCACTCTCTTGTTGGAACGTAGCAATTCAAACAGTTGAGCCCAAGCGCACATACGTATACCCTGAAAACTTCCCACTCTCTTGTTGGAACGTAGGTGCACCGAGCAGGGCACATCCTAGACCAGTGCGGCGCTAGCGACCAACTTAACAGCTATCATGACATTGCACTGCACTACGCGAAGAAAAGACTCGTGTATCACTACCACACAGCTGCCTCTGGAAGGTAAAACAAACAACAAGGAGACTGCTCCAGGCTCACACATTCCCTCCACTTGCTTTGGTAGTCCTTATCCACTGAAGGCAACGCCTCCTTGATTTGGGTTCGTGAGCCGTGGTCACACCCGAGCACTAAGCCCTGACATGAGGATAATAGGCGGGTTTCTTCCGGGACAAAAAATCACAGCCAAGTGTTACTCAGGCATTGAAGGGAAAAGAATAAGAAAACAATGCCCTCAGTGGGGCTCACGAAGAGGTTCCGAGTGATGAGAGCAGCTTCACGTTAACAATACTTAACAACATGGCACAAGTACAGGCGGTAGAGTAAGCGGCCACTCGCGCCGGGTACCGCAACAGGCTCAGTCTACGATGCAGGGCCAGGATGGCGACACACCCCAACTTTGTCCCAGAACGTCAAGGTAGTCTGCGACGGGCTATCACAACAACGGTGCCCGCCGGCAGTGTGTCCAAGAACAACCACATTCATCCACGAAACCCCATTCAAGGCGGCTGATTGCACCACGGTTAACAAGCTTCACCGTCACGATTCCTCAGATATCACGCAATAGCCGGAAACGCGCCGTTTCGCCGCAGCCGAGTGCACTCACACTCGGAAAAAGAAAGGAAAGCGCGCGGAAAGGCGCGGAGCAGAGGCTTATGTGACTATAACGTCAGTAGGTGAGTGGGCGGAGAGCCCATAACGCCTAGGTCATTACAAAACCCGAATGCTTTCTTTGTGAGGCTCCGAGAGGCAATTTCGACACATTTTATATATCTGCGGAGAGTTCCAACCACCACCGCACCTGAACCTAATGGATATAGAGGTTTGGGAGATCAGGTTCTCTGTCTCCGAACAGGCCTCACAAAGGCGGCTAGTAGAGTGGGCTGAAGAGTCGTCACACGTCCTAGACTGTCGGTCATCAGCCGGGACCACGACCCAAACTAACCGTGCGGTTTAACAGCCTGTTTAGGGCTCACAGATAAAGATTTCGCTTGCCTACTTTCGTTGAACGCATCAAAGTTCACCGCCTTCCAGGCAGAATCAACTTTCATGCTCTGCGCGTGCGAGGATACTTTCCTGCTCCACTTCGTCAGTTTGTAGCGGCCAGTGCATGTGAAGTGCGGAAACTACCCTTCTACTCCTCTCCATGCCGGTACCAGGCACAGCGCTAACCCGCGAGCGAGATACTCGGTAGGTCTAATAATTAACCCTCCGAGTAGTGAACGCAGGCTGAAGGGAGAAAATCGAGGGTTGCCATAATCTCCACCTCTCAGCGAACGATCGTGGTCCTGTTTGGTTGATGGACGGCTGCTGCAGTGTTGGCAAATCCTCGCACGAAGACGTAGCAGCTGTGTTTCGAAACATTAAAAGCAGGGTGCAAATAAGACGGTATTTAGCTTGCTCAAAGCACCGTCATACATCGAGGACAGAGTCGGCCGTCACAGAATCTTGCAACGAAAGAGGTTAACAGTGTCAGCAACAAACCCTTTAAGATGTTGCCCACCTTGTCAGACTCAACATGGCGGTGTCCACTTTGCGGCGTAGACCTAGGACGTCGTTTATGTACGAATGATATGATTCGGTCAACTACTGTGCTCGCGATACTAGGTCCTTTTTTAGCGCCGAGGTTGCGTCCGATCGGCTTGCCGAAGAGATCCCGGAGCTCCTCTTTGCACATATCCCATGATTTCACATCTTCGTGCGTCTCAAACAAGACGCGCGCCGGAACCTTCATGTAGACAATGACGTTCGCAAGCATCAAGGTTGCGTCCCATTGGTTTTACTTTCTCACTCGCTCGTACATAGCTAGCCGGCCGATGTCGATGTCATCAGTGCCGCAAAAGGTGCTCGGGTCACGAGGCTGTGCCACGACGGCAGTGGGCGCTGGTTGTGTTGTTGTAGAAGGGGCTCCGTCGGACTGCTTAGTAATAGCACCAAGCTGGCGGCCGGCCTCCGCGGAGATCCAGATTGTGCTACTGGTGTGGTACCAGGCACGCTGCACCAAGATGTTACCAGGTCCACTCCGACGTAGCCGCAGCAGTTCGCCATCAGGGACACCCTCACAGGACCAGCAGAGCCTAGCTTCAGCGTCAGCGTTGTTTACTAGTACAGCATATCGTCATCGTCTCCGTGACTGTCTACCTTAACAATATGTCCTATGCACTTCCGATTGCACGTTTTTCGTTGTAAATATAGGTGTCCGCCTAGAACTGAGATTGGTACTGCGCCTTTTCTCTACGAACCGACTTTGCCATACTACATCAGTATCACAAAGCCGAAAATCAGGGGAGTGAAAGGACGATGCGAAAGACTATGACACCTAATATTCCTTAAGAGGATTATGTGCTTTTCTTTTTATTTCTCTCCAGATCATAAGAAACGACGATACGCTCTTTGTGAAGATGCGCAACTTTGCGTTGCAGTCACCGTGGCGCTGCATCGCTATGAAAAGAACGGACTCTCCTAACCAAGGCCTCCACTTTTTCACATTGTTCTCAACACAAGATTTCAAAAAGGTGTAAGTGTTAACATTCTAAGATATCCGAATAGCATGCATATCGAAGAAATCGCGTCGTAGCCTGATTTTCGTTTCTTTGTTCTTATTATTTAAAGGGAGACATTTCTTACACCCATGCATCTTTCTACAACGCCTCCTCATAGGGCACCGAATGTCGTGAGTTACCAAATTGAAGCCGGTAAGCTTACTCCAATGTTAAGTATTTAAACTGCCATTATTCAAGAAAAATATAATTGAAGCAGTCTTCTTATTCTTAAGCTGGGACAGCAAAGTGATTTAGAAGGTTCTGCTTCCTGCCAAAGGTCACTAATTTGGCGATATATTACAAAATTGCGTATGTGTCGTTTATGTATATTTATTCTATTTCCGATTGCATGAAATTAGTACAAACCGTTCCTGATACTACCAATAGCGACAGAAAAGTTGCATACATCACAGTTATTCGCAATTCTCAGAACGCAAGAAAGAACATTTGACTTATCGGTCGTTATCAGCTGAATACAAACAGATGTTTGATTCACAAGCTCTTTGCATCTCTATGAACGCCGTTACTGTTCTTTTCAGAGAAAGAAACCAAATGGTCTTTTGTCAAGGCTTTTTAATGAAATAATTCGTTTTTCACCTTTTGAGACTTAGCACAACAATTTTTTATTTATATATGTGTTTGCACTGAGCTTGGAAATAAAAGTAATCTGAAAATTATTTCAACCACGCAGGTTTTTTACGCAATGCTGGTAGCATATAACAGGAACACGTTGCCTATTATAAATGCTTTCCGTTATGTATCTTTCATATGTTCCTCATAAATACGTGAATACGTCTAATGTACTTCTATAACTGAAGCTAGGAAATCATGAAGTTTGACCAAATTCACCTTCAGAGCGCCCATTGTCAGCTGTGGGTTTGACCTCCGTTAAAACGGCGAATAGCCTAAACAATCTAGGTTGAATGTTTGACAAACAATGCCCCCTAGTTCAAATATTCAGCAGCACAGAAAATGATACTCACAAAACGTGCGCGCTATAGACTAACCATTTGCTTTTTTCTATATGGCCCTCAGACACTAGTTATGGAATATGTGTAAGTGGGCAGTTAGTGAATAATAGCTTTATATTTAACGTTTCCTGCCACCTTTATCTATACCTGATACACTCATGCTATTCTTCAAATAATTGTTAACGTAGAAGTTTTAAGCGTAATATTGACAGTGTGATAATGCTATGTGCATACGTGTATGACGTCTCCATATAAGAGCTGTGACATCAACCTGGCCTGCTGATGTGCTATGGTTTAGGTCCCTAAATTAACAAGCGGCTTCTCTAGCAGTTGCAGACTAGAAGAAAAACAAGAATGTGTTTATTATGTTTCTGTACGTGGTACGTGATACCGGATTATAGCAAGTCTCACTACCACTACTATGGAAACGTCACACATTATCTAGATAAATCAAAGCTGCTCACCCCGCAAAACACTATTTATTTAACACGGTGTGATTTTGCTTTCCTCTCCAGCAAAATATATTCTCCAATTATATTTTCTAGAGATCAGCGCGTAGCTGCCAAAAAGAACTCAGCAAAAACTATATTAGAAATTTTCATTTCTGTCTTTATTAAATATTGTATTCGGAAAAGAGCTCACATTTTAAGTCAAACCAAATATATTTTATCTTTTATTATTTCGCTTGAAATCCAAAGCTTTGTAAACATTGAATTATCAAGGTTATTTTTTTTCTATGGGTATAGTTTTCCTATTATGACAGAACGATCTGAATTTATTCGTTCGTCTGTTTTCGTGGAGCATCTGATATCAAGCATCCGAAGACAAGCCTTCAATCAGTTATTTGTTTTTATCCAGCGGGTCTTCATATTGTTACGGGGGTAGTTCAGCTTCAGGGTTCAGAGAGCGAAGACGGGAGACAAGGCTTTCACACAACAGGTCTTTCCTGTAGGCACCAGCCGACACTGCTCGAACGTCGTCGTGTTCGCCCAAACTACCCAGATTCTTCTTTTTCTTTCTTATGCGCATATCAGCGCATGCATCGCCTAACGTAACACTACCCCGCCGGCTGAAAAGCACCGTCCCGGTGCGTACTAGCGTTCAAACCAGGGTCCGTCTAGTACGGCTTTAGGCGTGCAAAATGAACCGTTTTGGTGCGTGGTGTAGAAGTATGGCATGCGGGATGCAAGGGCGCAGTTTTGTATGTCACTGGTGTCACTTGTCGTAAAATATGGTAGGGTCCTGTATAACGGGGCAAACGTTTTTCCGAGAGACCGACGCGGTGAGCTGGGGTCCAAAGCAGCACGAGAGACCAGCAAGAATACTGGGAATTGCGATGTGAGAAATCATAGCGACGTTTTTGGGAGTGCTGGGAGGCTGCGAGTCGGTTGCGAGCAACAACGCGGGCAGCATCAGCTTGAGCTATGGCGTCACGAGCACAGGAGCTGGCAATGGTGACAGAAGGGGGCAAGCTGTCAAAAGGAAGCAGAGGTTCACGGCCGTATAGAAGATAAAAGGGGTGTATCCGGCAGTGTCGTGACGCGACGAATTGTATGCAAATGTCACAAACGACAGTGTTATATCTCAGTCGCGGTGGTCATCAGAAACGCACATTGATAGCATGTCAGTCAGTGTCCAGTTAAGGCGTTCGGTAAGCCCGTTAGTCTGTGGATGTTAGGCAGTCGTGAAATAAAGACGAACGTTGCACAACCGTAAAATCTCGTTGACTATACGCGCAAGAAAGCAACGGCCACGGTCGGTGAGCAGTCGGCGGGGAGCTCCATGGACAAGTATAACGTCGTTGAGGAGGAAAGCAGCGACATCAGTTGCACAACTGGTTGGTATTGCTCATGTGACCGCGTAGTGTGTGTTGTAATCTGGCCACCGCAATCCATTTGTTCCCCGATGCGGACAGGGGAAAAGGCCCTAAAAGATCCAGACTCACTCGAGAAAATGGGTCTATGGGGATGTCGATTGGCTGCAGAAGTCCAGCTGGTAAAACTGATGTCTTTTTCCGGCGTGGACAGTGGTCACAGGCAGCCATGTAGCGGCGGACTGCGCTGTATAGGCCTGGCCAAAAGAACCGATGGCGCACACTGTCGTATGTGCGAGAGACGCCTAGATGACCCGCTGTGGGAACATCGTGAAGCTGTTCAAGGACGACTGTGCGTAGGTGCTGAGGGACTGCTAGTAGAAGGTCGGGGCCATCAGGTTGCATATTGTGCCGGTATAAGATGCATGAAGAACAAACGACGAGAAGGGTCATGGTGATCGGCGCTTAGGCGATACATAATTTCTCGAAGCTGAGGGTCCTGGCGTTGCTCACGGCGAATGTTGGAAAAGTCAAAAATACAGAGCACGCAAACGTCGTTGTCACATTCAGGTTGGCTTGGCGGGTCGACTGGATCACGGGACAGGCAATCCGCATCTCGATACAACTGGCCAGACTTATAGACCACTGAAAAATTGTACTCCTGAAGGTGCAAGGCCCAATGTCCTAGGTGGCCATAGGGTCTTTGAGTGTAGAAAGCCAACACAATGCGTGGTGGTCAGTTACTACTGTGAATGGCCAGCCATACAAGGGAGGAACTTCGTAATGGCCCAAACTAGGGCTAAGCACTAACGTTCAGTTATGGAATAATTCTGTTCGGCCGCAGAGAGGAGTCGGCTGGCATAGGCGATGGCGCGAGAGGAACCAAGTTGACGTTGTGCGAGAATGGCACCAATCCCATGACCACTTGCGTCGGTGCGTACTTCTGTGGGCGCTGACGGATTGAAGTGAGCCAACACTGGCGGGCCGGTGAGGTGGCCAATAAGAGCGGCGAAGGCGGCCGATTGTTCGTGGTCCTACGAAAAAGAGACCTCTTTTTTCAGAAGCTGCGTAAGTGGATTTCGATGTAGGAAAACCACCTATAGCGCGAATTTTGTCGGGGTCCGGCTGGATGCCCTGGGTGTTGACCAAATGTCCTAGAACCTTGAGTTCCCGGCAACCAAAGCTACACTTCTTGTAGTTGAAGTGAAGGCCAGCTCTTCGGAAGACGCCAAGAATAGCCGAAACACGATATAGGTGGCCCTCACAGGTTGATGAAAATACCATGACGTCTCGAGATAGCACAGACATGTGGTCTATTTGAACCCGCGAAGTAAAGAGTCCATCATGCGCTCGAAGGTCGCAGGAGCATTACATAAGCCGAAAGGCATCACCTCGAATTGGTAGAGGCCATTCGTGGTGACAAAAGCCGTCTTTTCACGATCTCTTTCGTCAACAGAGATCTGCCAATATCCAGAACGGAGGTCGATGGAGAAGTATTTGGCACCGTGCAGGCAGTCGAGGGCGTCATCGATCCTTGGAAGAGGGCACACGTCTTTCTTTGTTATCTTGTTTAGGTGTCGATAATCTACGCAAAATACCTCCAGCTGTTGTCTTTCTTTTTGACGAGAACCACCGGAGACGCCCGGGGGCTGCTCGACTGCTAAATAATGTTGCTGGCCAGCACTTTCTCCACTTCTTCCTGAATGATCCGGCGTTCGGAAAGAGCAACTCTGCAAGGCCGTCGCTGAATAGGGCGGCCTCTCCAGTATGGATGCGATGTGTGAGGACGGACGTTTGGCCCAGGGATTCGTGAATCAAAAATGTCGCTGTATGACCGCAAAAGGCCGGCAAGGACACTGGAATATTTGGGGCGCAGGTCAGAGGCAACCATGGTTGAGATGCGGTCCTCCGGACTATGTGACGAGACAGGTCGGACAGCACTGCAGATATAGTAAAGCTGGACAAAGGTGACAGCTCGGCAAGAAAAATTCCCTCAGGGAGAACTTGCGAAGACATGCTGAAGTTGAGTACGGGAATGTAGGCGAGGTTATTCGCGACGTACAATGTTATGAGGTAGGACGATGTTGCGGTGTAGAGTGACGTCGGGCATGGAAGCAGCACGGTGGAGCGCATGGCTAACGATCGTCATCTTCACGTTATCCAGGTTTTCGCTTGGCTTCTACCATGTCTACACTTACGGGTAGACATGGTAGAAGCCACTTAGAAGTACACTTACACGTACGGGTCCGGTGCACAAGTGCACCGGACCCGTACGTCGCTAGCTGCCTGAAGCGATGCTGTGTTCGGGAGTGCGACCTTGTTTCAAACCCAGGCGCTGCCTTCGTTTAATCGAAATCCTTGTTCATCGGTTCAGCCGCATCAACAGGAACATCATCCACGCCTGCCTTAAAAGCCAACGGCCGGCCGCGACACGTCAGTGGGCATGGAAGCAGCACGGTAGAGCACATGGCTAACGATCGTCGTCTTCACGTTATCCAGGTTTTGGCTTGGCTTCAACCATGTCTGGCCACAAGTGCACCGGACCCATACGTCGCTACCTGCCTGCAGCGATGCCGTGTTCAGGAGTGCGACCTTTTTTCAAACCTAGGCGCTGCCTTCGTTGGATCGAAATCCTTGTTCATCGGTTCAGCCGCATCAACAGGAACATCATCCACGCCTGCCTCAAAAAGCCAACAGCCGGCCGCGACACGTCAGTGGGTATGGAGGCAGCACGGTGGAGCACATGGCTAACGATCATCGTCTTCATGTTATCCAGGTTGGTCAATCGTGTTCTCTACATGATAGGAAAACATCAAATCGTTTTTTACTGCTGCTTCCGTGCCCACAAGTGCTCTATGACGTGTGCTGTGACTGCAAAGAGGTGTTGCGTATGTTGTTGCTATGTTCGGGTGACGTTGAGCCAATCCCCGGGCCTAATCGCAAGCAAACTACAGAGCGGCACACTCAGGTAACTGGTGAAGACGGCACGTCGTGCGCCCATCGTCATAATGAAGTCATGGCTGCGTTGTCCTTTATTAGAACGGCCTGTGAGGCGTCAGCGGAGGCCCGAGCCATAGTGACGCAGGCTGTTAATGACGTAAAAGCCAATCAAGAATGTTTAGCAAAGCGGCTGTCTAATATTGATACTCGACTCGCTTCTGTTGAAACAGAAATGAGCATTGTTAGTAGTCTCGCAGGAGAACTTCTGTTAACAAACGACACCATTAATGACTTGACGCAACAGAATAATGCGCTTCTTTCCCGCATCAGTGATCTGGAAGACAGATCTCGCAGAAATAATTTAATATTTTATGGCGTCCCCGATAGCAATAAAATGTAGAATTACACAGAAAAAAAAACATTATTAGTTTGCTTTCATTCAGCTTTGGGTCAAAATTTAAACCGAACAAAATAGAACGAGCCCACCGCCTTGGTGGCCCTTTTGTTCATGAAAAATGCCGAGAAGTGATAATAAAATTTTCGCACTTTAAAGCGAAAGAAGTCATGTCATATCGTGATTAGCTGAAAACAAATGACATTTCAGTTTCTGAAGACTACTGTGCTGCAACTAGGCTAGCTCGCAAAATGTTAACTGCTTTCGCAAAATCTTTGCCTGGTTCACCATCTTTTAGGCTTGGCTAACAGAAATTGTAAATAAAAGGCAATATATTTATGACCCTAGAACAGACAGTTTCAATGAGCTGCCCCGGCTGCGTTATCATTCTCCTTCTCGTAGCCAATCCAATGATTCATCTGCACGCGCTCGACCCACTTCATTCAAGTCTGTTCGCGCATGCGCGATTGGAGACATTTCGACTTCAAGTCCCACTCGTCATGTTTCATAACAATTAGCCAGGGGTAGTGGATATCGGCGCCCTATATCGGTTCTTTATACTAATATCCGGAGCATTTTAGGCAAGAGATATCAGCGCAACTATCAATTCGTGCGGTGCCGACCTGGTGGCGCTCACTGAAAACTTTGTTAAATGTTCGTGTAAGCGACACCGAAATTTTTACTCACACCAAGCCTTTCAATGTCTATCGTTGTGACAGAGATGGAAGACAAGGGGGTGGAACCCTGCTCGCAGTTTCTACTAGCCTAACGTCGTTCACAATTAATGTTTCATGCAACATAGAATCTGTCTGGTGCGGCGTCATTTTAAACAATAGAGCACACATCATTGGCGTCTGTTATCATCCACCTAATGCAGACATCACATTCGTGAATAAATTGCATGACGCAGTTAACGCCGTCGTCCTTCGTTATCCAGAATCCCCGGTATCTCTTCTAGGCGATTTCAATTATCCGTCAATAAACTGGACATCGATACCGGCCACCTGTACTCCGTATTCTTTGAATTGTCAAGCTTTTCTCGATATATGCTTTTTTTTCAATTTTGATCAGGTTGTTGACGGTCCAACGCGTGTTATCGGCAGTTCTGCTAACATTCTTGATCTGATCCTCACCACTAACCTTGATATTATAGGCCCAATAATTTTCATGCCGGGAATCAGTGATCATCCTTTACTTCATTTCGACCTAAACTTTACCGCGTCTTCAGCTATGAAAAAACGCAAGATGATATTTGATTACAAAAAGGCAAGAGATAAATAGAAAACTTTCGCTCTTACTTGATAGCTATCTTAGTGGTTTCGAACATCGTTCTGTCCAAGAGAACTGGGACTTGTTCGTCAATAAAATTTCATATCTACCTGAGGCTTACAGTCCCAAGAAAATACTAACAGTACATAGATAATCGCCATGGTATAATCCGTACTTAAATCGACTTTCGAACAGAAAAAAACGCTTATTTTGGGCAGCAAAACTGCTGCATACTGCGGCACGCTGGCAAGCATATACTAATGCATCTTACACCTTCTCTCAAGCTGTCGCTCCTGCAAAATCTACTTTTTTGAAATACACTCTACCATCCTTGCTTACCCTAGCAAATTTTGGAACATCGTAACTAACTCCCAGAGCAACTCAGAGATTTCTTTACTGGACCAGAACGACTTCCCTGTGCTGGCAAACAGTGCGCATCGATTTTAAACAATATGTTCACACTGAAATTTTCTTCTGCAACTAATCTTAACTGCCTACACATTCGTTTTCGGGCTATGCAATTATGCATCCAATATCAATAGATGCCGACGGGATTGCAAAGCTCTTTTAAACATTAAGACATTCATGTTCCTCTGGTGTTGACAATATAAATGCAAAATTCCTTAAAGAAACAAACATGTACTCCTCTGCCCTTTGGGCAAAAATATTTCAACAATCTTTAGATACTGGTGCTCTTCCTGTACATTGGAAGCAGGTGAAGGTGATTCCACTTCATAAATCCGGTAACAAGCAATCTCCCCTTAATTATCGCTCCATTTCTCTTACTAGCATACCATGTAAAATCCTTGAACATGTCATTTGCTCACACCTAGCTAGTTTTCTTGACTCTAACTTTTTTTTTCAATCCAGCGCAACATGGCTTCAGGAAATCATACTCATGCGGGACACAGCTACTTTGTTTTACAAACTCCATGCTAACCTTTATTGACAACCGTTCCTTGGCTGATTGTATCTTCTTGTATTTTTCTAAAGCATTTGACAAAATAAACCATCGTCTTTTACTACTTAAACTCAAGTGCCTTAATATTGCCGGACATCTTCTTACCTGGCTCGAATTTTTCCTTATCGGTCGATCACAGCATGTCTTTGCTAACAACAATAATTCAGCGTCAACACATGTTACATCCGGTGTACCACAAGGGTCCGTTTTGGGCCCCCTTCTTTTTTTTAGTTTATATTAATGACCTTCCTAAGTGTGTGACTTCCCCTATCCCCTTACTTGCCGATGACTGTGTTATTTATCGCGAGATTGCTGAAACCACCGATGTTTCTGATTTATAATCTGACCTCAATAATGTAACTAAATGGTGCAGCACATGGTCTATGGACCTAAATGATAAAAAAATATAAAGCTATGCGAGTGTCGCGCACTAATCTCATCCCTGCTTGCTATGTATTGAATAACATTCCTTTAGATATTGTTACTTCGTGCAAATATTTCGGTGTGCATATAACTAATGACTTCAGCTGGAAGCAACACATTGATTACATTATTAACAACAGTAACCGCATGCTTGGGTATATGCGCCGTAACTTTTCGAAGGCACCTGTTTCGACTAAAATGACTATGTACAAAGCTTTGGTACGTTCAAAGACTGAATATGCTTCTGCACTCTGGGATCCCGGTTTCACGAACTTGAAATCCTCACTCGAGATGGTGCAAAATAATTTGGCGCGTTCGTTTCTTTCCAATTACAGTCGCACTAGCAGCATAACTTCAATGAAACTAACGCTATCTTTGCCATCTCTCGAGCTTAGAAGGAAAATCTCACGTCTTAGTCTTTTTCACAAAATTTATAATCATAACGAATTGTGGCATACTTGCATTTTGCAGCCATCGTATCACTCCTCCCGCGTCAATCATGCTTACAAAGTAAATGTCATAACTTACAATACTAATGCCCTTTTTCCTTCCTTTCTACCTCGTACGTCAGTAGAGTGGAATCACCTTCCGCCCGATATCGCATTCATCCAAGGCCATGATTCATTTCGCTCATCACTAATGCAATGTCTTGAAGCTGATCCATGACACTTTTTTTTCCTGACTATTATCTTGATTCAGTTTTTGGTTTTTCATGCTTGTTTGCTCCCAGTGCTGTTGTTCTTTTCGCTGTATAATGCTGTTTTCTCACCGCTTATGATCGTTTTCGTTTTATCCCACTTGTATAACGTTCTTTATTGCAAGATTGTTTTTGTTGTTCTGTATTCCCTTGTTCTTTTAGCCTTTGTTATGTTTTGTTCATTTAGCGTTCTATGCTTTCTATGATATATGACGTACCACTCCCCTCTATAATGTGTATGCGCTTGAGGGTAATAAAATGAAATGAAGAAAAAAATGGGGTTGACAACGTAGTCGCCGTCATGGGCGGATGAGATTAAGAAGTTCGCAGGGGTCAAGTGGATGCAGCTAGAACAGAACAGGGTTAAGTGGAGACATATGGGAGAGGCCTTCTCCCTGCAGTGGTATAGTCAGGCTGATGATGATGATGATGATTTAGGCTAATAACGACCTCACTTGTGCTTGTAAAGAAGCCTCTAACAAACAATGGCTCAGCCCACATCATATGTTCCGGTTCTAATCCAGCAGCCCAGAACGATTCATAATTTTAATAGCACCCCGGAAAAAGGTGCAGAGAACAGGCCATACCAATATGGCAAGTAAAATCGTTTATTAATTGAAACGATGATTTCCTGCTCCGGAACACATTCTCTGCACTCGATGGAGATGGTGGTACGTGGTAAAGAACTACGAGTACTTGATAAGAAATAAAAAGACAAATCTAAACCTATTTATGACCATCGTCAGGACCCAAATAGCCGACACGATCTTCAAACAGAATGCCCAGATTTCTTTTGGGTTCATCGTGATTCGTGGTGAGAGGTCGGATTTTTAGGCCCCAAAAATGGACGCTTTGGATCCAAAAATGGCAGATAAAATTGTATGTTAGGCACGCAACGGGGAAAACTAGGCAGTAAAAACTTCATCAAAAGAGCATGGATGCTACATCAGAAGATAAATGGCGTGTTACCACCGTGAATCCTGAAAAAAGAATAGTTACATAATGATTTGTGACACGAAATCACGTTATAATTTTTCCAGACAAGTTCGGCCTCGTGCTTGAAGCCTTCCTCTGAAACTTAGTTACGGCGACAGCTATTCCGAAGAACAAGCCATCCAAGCTTATAATACGCAAATTTTAAGTAGTGTGGGCAGTTTCGTTGAATTAGGGGCACGTGATGAAAACTATATTGTGTGTTGCAGGTGGTCGCGTGACTATTTTCGGGCCACTGCCAAGATTATATTAAAAACGTGTCTTTGCGAATTCACTTTCCTTCTTATGGTTAGATGAAGACAGCATCTAGCGATATAAAGTTTAGCTTGATTAACCAGGTTTAATAAATGTGTTCTCGCATGGCTACTAAGACCGGTACAGATCCTTATCCGAATATGGAAATTGCGAGGCGTAGTGCGTCAACGCTGCCTGTTCTGCTTTTGTTAGCGGCGATTTTACTGGGATGTGACACAATCTGCCGAAAAGCGAGTAAAGCAGCCCGATGAAAGTACCGAGGGAAGTTAGCGCGGGAGTCACTGTGGAGAACTGGTCTTCATACAGTAAATTAACTGGAGTCCTGTTATACTTTATACATGTTAAGCCACGAATGTGTCATCGTATGTACGCATGCTTGCCCATTTTGCACTTTATCATGCTCCTGTACGAGATTGCCGTCAAATATTATTTGATGAGGATTCCATGCGGCCGGAGTCTATGGGCAGACACGGCGGATAGAGAGGGAGAAATCACGACCAGTTAAGCAGGTTCTAGCCGGTTTGTGCAACCATTCAGGGTTAGCTCCACCTGAAACCAACAAGGAATTGCCCAGACAAACGCATAACTCTCTTCAAGCCCAGTCTGAAATGCGACGCCATCCTTCGATTACCACATAATCGCCATATTCTAGAATTTGCAGCGATAAATATTAGAAGTACGAAAACAGTTCTTTCCGTAATTTCTGTTCAAAGGAATGGAACGGTGTTCAGAGCTATGTATTGCTGTCGTGGCTATAAATGGGATATTTTAAGTAATAACTTAGGATAAATCCGCATTTATGTGCACTAAGACCCGATTAAGTGTGACGGAGCACTGAACAAGGGTAAAAGGGGGACGTCTCAATTCGTAGGGTGAGCCAACGTTTCAACAAATTAACTTGTTTTCGTCTCGGCCAAATGTCTGGCCCAGATTAAAGACACGTCCACTTGTCGAAAATTTTGGCTCGACTTGCGACTTGCAACTTTACCCTTGTTCAGTACTCCTTCACACCGTGCAAACCATCTTCTTTCGTTCTACCAAAACCCGATTTAGGCATTTCTGGGAACTATAGGACTAATAATAAATGTATCCTCAACAGTGAATTTAAGCTCATATGTAAAAATGTTGTGTCTACGAAACAATTTAAAATAGGCATTTGCTTGAAATTTATTCTCTCGTTATAATGAAGGAATGAAGCGTCTGTTTGGCCGCGCTGGTTGATAACTATCTGATAAAAATGAAGTGCATTTTTATGCAAATTGTCAGATACTCTTTCGCTGGCCTTGTGGGACACCCATCAGAACTTCTCGCATTTGAAATAAATATGGGCTTCATTTACCAGCATCTCGGCGCGAGAAATTAGGTGTGGGACCTCCGCACGCAAATCGTCATTCAGCGACACCAAATACTAAAATTTCTTGAATTTGTACGGAAGGAACAACTTCACCTGCGCTTTCCTCTGGAGAGCCTCAAGTAGCATAAATTGTAAATGTTCCACCAGAGTTGCAGCTCACGTTGGGTACTCCAACTCCGACAAAAAAATCATGGGCCTTGATCTAGGCCGCTGCTTTACATAACTGGGTGTCCTGACAAGATGCAGTGATGCCTTGCAATGTAAACCTTTTTTTACAGAGTGTAAACCTACTGCTCTTGCTCTCCTTACAGCTAGCCCGAATGATCAAGAACTACGACTCCAAGAGGGCGCCTAATAATTGCCCTTTATCCTTCTACTGCGGTAAAGCCGCTCTAATTTTTCACATCCGCTCAGAATAGAGCAGTGTTATTTTGTCACCGACAATGTATAACCACGATCGGCCAGCAACAGTGAGATATAATTGCTACCTGTCGAGAAAAGGTGACATGTTGGCCATTGGGCTCTACGGCTTCCCATCGCTGTCTAAGACAATGGGGCTAGACAATGCCTGCAAGAGCAGTGGAAAGTGCTCTATCTACAGTTCAGACAACGTGGCGCCTACGAGACCGTAATAAACACATACGATTGCGGCCACTTGTAGTGTGATATCAGTTGCACACCTATTTGTATTAACTGTTAGCAGGTGAATGCTGACGAGAGATGCTGGGATGAACGAACATAATTTAATTTAACGGTCTCTTTCTCCAATGATACTGACGTCTGAATACGGTGACCTCTATACAATCTGCGGTCCTATATAGCGCCGGACAGAGGAGCAGAATATGTTTAACGCACTGTCGGCATGATGGCAGTTACAAAGTAAACATAAATCCTGCTGGGTGCAGCTTCACGTTTATTAGAATACTCCACTCCCCCGCTTTTTAAGATAATATTTACCAACACTTCAATTATTTCCATGGTGTAGATTCGATGCTTCTTCCGTGGGAGGGCTATGTCTTTTCTGTTATTTATAGACGTGCAGATCAACTGGGTTCTACCTTGCACTTTGTAGAGCAAGTTGAGTCATTTCGAGCAGTATATGTTATATCTGTTTTCTCTACTTGTCTTGGCAGATTATAATTTCTTTATAGGTTTTAAACTGAGAGCTGACGAATACCGTTATTATTTGTATTCAGTGATCGTCCTGAATCCCTTCGGTTGTTGCCGCTACCATATTTTAGAATTGTTTTGCGGACGCAAGTCAATCTTATAATGTTATCTTTACGAGGCTCCTTATATTTTTTTTGTTCTGCACTTCCACTACAAATATCTCAGAAATTAAAAAAATGTATCTAGTATTAGAAAACGACCTCTCGAATTTTATGACAAAAGAGATCGATCTACTAAGAGGAGGAGTAACGTGCTCTTATATTTAAAGGCATTTCTCTCCACTTTACTGCAAACAATTCCTCGCTTCTTATCAACACGGCTTCAGGGCCGCTCATTACTTTATGGCCCAATTGATTAAAATTACCAGGTATCTTTTTCTTCATTTCATTCCGGCACACAGATTGATTGCATCAAGTTAACTTTTCATAATGCTTCTGATACACTTCAGCAATATTTGCTCTATTTCAGACTAACCTACATGGAATGGCCATTTTCATGAGTAATTTTAGGAATATCTGAAAAACCGAAAATAAAATTTGCAAGTGACGGATTAAATTCATAGTAAGTGAACGTATCATTAGGCGTCCCATAGGGATTCGTACTAGGCTTGGATGTCACATTCAAGAGGATATTGTATGCCGATGAGTGAGTGATTTATAGAAAATTTAAAAATTATGTTGAGCCGAGTGCCTTGCAAACGTTCTCGGCAATATTGTTTCAAGGTTTATTATTAGCACACAACTATTATTCTCGAAATTTTGCGACATACTGTTGAATAGAAAATGCGACACCACAATGAATGAGTGGTGAGCAGTAAGCAATTACTGACGAAGGTACATACTTGGGTCTTATGTTTTTATTGAACCTAACCTGGAATAGCCATGGAAACTGTGTGACAGTAAACGTTTGAGATGAAATTTCATGAAAGCATCGCGAGGTGTGTAAGAAGTTCTATATTGTCACGCCACTGACGCCGATGAAGGATTGTGATGGTCTGGGAGAAGAAGTAGAGAAAGCGTTGGTGCCTGGGGGCTAGTAGGCTTCACCTTATCCCACTGCCATATCACTGTAAATAAACACCCCTTTGCTATTTCATCGTAACAACTTGGTGGAAGGTGCTCCGTTCGATCCCTAAGTACGGCGCAGCAAGACCAACTTGAGTTTCGACGTAGTCGCCGCCTTGATGGACTGCCACCGCTTCAAACAATCATGGACCACACCGAATCTAACCGTGCCAGCCGCAACGCTGCAAGCCAGGCTGGTGACAGGCCTGCCCCCTCCAGCTCTACTCCCTGTCAACCTTACCGGGAACCACGACCGTTTGCAGGAGAAGAAGGTGAGGACGTTGAGAAGTGGCTACTTCATTATTAACACGTCAGTCGGTACAACCGGTGAGACCCTATCACCATGCTCACAAGTGTCGTTTTCTTTCTGACTCACACGGCTATGATCTGGTTCAAGAATAACGAGGGCAATTTGATAACTTGGGAACGGTTTGCCACCGAGATAAAACAGCGTTTTGGTGACTCTGTACCGAGCAAAAAGCGGGCTGAGCAGACTCTAGCTCAAAGGCTCAATTGCCGGATGAAATTTGTACTACTTATACAGAAGAGATCCTCAGATTGTGCAAATGTGTAAATTTCAACATGCCCGAAGAAGACAGAGTAGGCCACATGTTGACGGGCATCGCGGCTGACGTGTACAACTTTTTAATTGCCAAAGACACCCCTGAAACCGTCTCCGATGTTATTAAACACATCCGCGCTTTTCAAGCTTTCAAAACGCGTTGTATTGCGCCAAAATTTGGGCGGCTGGGCAACGTGCCTACCGTGGCCAGCCTTGATGACCATGCTCAACTGTGCCTTCCGTCGACGATCCGGCAAATCGGGCGGGAGGAACTCCTGCGGCTCAACCCACTTCCCCTGCACGAATCTGCTGAGGTCTCTGTCCAGAGGGTATCTAGAAGGCCGGCTTCACCACCACAAGCGATTACAGTGCAGCCTTTCGCACAAGGTCCTGAAGTTGCAGCTCCTATTGACTATCTGTGAAGAACATGCGTGTGAGTGGAGAGAATTTGATAAATGACGAAAAAGGAAAACCACGTTTGGAGAAAGAAGAAGAGGAAAACGTGGAGGTTGGCTCGAGGAGCGCGAGGCACGAGCAGGGGAGAACAAGCGAGCAGCGGAGCCGATCGGCTGTCCAAGGATCTCAGAGCGGTGCGCCTTCTGCCAGGCCTGACCCGGGAATCCTGACCTGGGGCCTGCCGGCCGTACCCTGTCCTGTTCTCCTGTTGTCCACGAAGCTCGGAACGGTGGTCGGGCCCGGGAGTGCCACAGCGCCAGCTCTTCACTGGCACGAGCGTTCGGCGCCGTGCTGAGCCTATGCACATCGGGGAGACCGGACTCATTGGCCGTGGTACGACAACCCGAGGCCTCGTGCTTCCACTGGGCCCATTCGGTGGCCTACCCTTCCGCTAGACCTGCCGAGGCCCTATGTGAGCGACCATATAAAGCTTGAACAACCGGAGCGAGCGTCTACACCGACTTCACGTTCCTGCCAGCCCAACGAACTGGTGACTGTAGACAATTTTGTGTTTATTCTTCGTCCTACTTACTCGTCCTACTCTCGTCCCGTCCATGTGTGTACATAAAATTATTCGTAGTTAAATTGGTCGGTCTGGTCATCTATTTAGATTGCTGTCTCTGAATAAGCCACAGAACAAGGTAGCCAGAAGAGTTAAAGAAAAGAACCTCACACTATCCTCTTATGCATTTCGCCAACCGGAATGCGTCGATGCCTGACGCCCCAAGCTATGACATCGCCTCAAGTGCACATATATCTTCCATTCGATCTACCAGGATTCCTGAGCAGTATGAGCATTCAGCCAGACCTACGACGCGCCCAACTGTTCCTTGCTCTTATCCACAACAGCATTTTCTACTTTCCCCGCCGATATGATACCGCTGCGGCGTCGAAGGTCACATCGCCAGGTACTACCGCAGTAGGTTCCCACCTCGCAATAACCGTCCGGCGCTTTCAACAGAACTCAATAATCGGCAATACAGTCCCGTTTTTCAGCAATCAAATACTCAGCGTGGGTATTACCGCATCACCCATAACGAGAATCTCCGCGACCACTCCCCTGCAACTGATAGAAGTGTTACTTCTCCACCCACCTTCCCTGCGCGTCGTTCTCCATCACTGCGGCGGCGCTCCATGTCACCTCAGCAGGAAAACTAACCAGCGCGACCAACGAGGGTGGGGCCGCTGGAAATGTGCTGTGTGCCAACATCCCTCCAAATAAATGCTCAAAAACAAAATTCGTGTGTTCATTGGTGGTGTGTGTACACTAGCTTAGTTGGATACCGGTGTGACTGTGTCTGCGATGAGTAATCAGTTTAGGCGCTTGTTGGGACGCAAAATGATGTTTGAATATGACCGTGCTTCAACGTTTTGTGGTGTGAGTGGAGAGGCGTTGCGGCCACTGGGTGTGTGTAGTGCGCAAGTGTCTGTGAGTGGTGCCATTTTTCCAGCCGTAATCGTAGTCTTACCCCACTCTACTCATGACATCATTTTAGGAATGGACTTCTTGAAGATTTGTGGCGCTGCCACCGAAGTCAAGGGGTTCATTTTGACGGCTCGCATCTACCGACTGCTTTTGAGAGTGGCCGTAATGAAGAAACGGTTTTTAGTATTGCCGAAGACACAGTAGTTCCACCTTTGTCTGCCATGTTCATCCCCGTGTCCTCTCCACTTCTTGACCAGGTTTCATTTCAGGCCGTGGTGCACCCCGCTCACTTAGCATGCCTGAAGAAAAATGTTATTATCCCTCACTGTATGATCTCTGTGCATCACGGTAGTGCCTCGTTATGAACAATCAATCCATCGTCCGAGCCCGCAGTTTTACCAACGGGATTCAAGCTTGCCTCCTGTGGACCCGATGCGCCCCACGTCGTTGCTTTGGTCACAGATGCTACGAGTGCCAACGTACCTCTGCCTGCTGATGAAACTTTGATCTTCAGCATGATCAGCGCCGATCTCAGCTCGCCTCAACGCCGTACTCTTGTGGATATTCTTCGACCCTTTTCACTTATGTTTGACTTTTCTCAAACAGATGGACCGACCTCTCGCCCTGCACATCGGACCCATCATACTATCGACACTGGTTCGGCTCGACCCATTCGTCAAAAGCCATATCGCGTATCCCCATCTCAGCGCAAAGTCATTCATGAGCAAGTGGAGGACATGCTACGGAAGAAGCTGATACATGAGTCATGTAGCTCCTAGGCTGCCCCTGTTATTCTTGTACGCAAGATAGACGGTTCGTGGCGATTCTGCGTCGATTATCGGCGTCTAAGTTCTCTTAGGAAAAAGGACGTCTATCTTCTTCCTCGCATAGGCGATGCCCTCGACTGCCACCCTGGTGCGTCCTATTTTTGTTGTCTTTATCTCAGATCTGGCTACTGGCAAATTCCAATGGACCCTGCGGATAAAAAAAGGCAGCCTTCTTAACGCCAGATGGCCTTTATGAGTTTAATGTTATGCCATTCGGGCTGTGTAATGCGCCAGCCACATTTGAACACTTTATGGACACGGTTTTGTGCGGCTTAAAATGGGACATTTGTCTTTGCTATCTGAACGATGTCGTCATATTTGCGAAATCCTTCCCAGAACACAATGACCGTCTAGTACGCGTCTTGAATTCTCTGCACAACGCCGCCCTAATTCTAAACTCGAAAAAGTGCCGCTTTGAAGAGCGCCAAGCGCTTGTGCTAGGACACCTTGTCAATGGTGATGGTGTAATGCCGAATCCCCAGAAAACTGCCGCTGTTGAGTCTTTTAAACCCCCGTAGACAGTGAAGGAGTTGCGCAGCTTTCTAGGGCTGTGTTTATACATCACTTTGCTGACGTTGCTTACCCATTGACGTGCCTTCTCAACAAAAGCTCCACTTTTGACTGGACACTAGACTACGACGCGTCAATTTGTCAACTGCAGTTTCTTTTAATATCGAAGCCCATCCTACGTCACTTCGATCCTGCTGCAGTCACAGAAGTTCACATGGACGTTAGTGGAATCGGTCTCGGGGAAGTCATTGTCCAACGGCAAGATGAACGAGAGCATGTTATCGCGTACGCAAGTCGTACCCTGAGCAAGCCGGTGCGAAACTACACAGTCACCGAACAGGAATGCCTGGCTGTAGTTTTCGCTGTGCAGCGTTTCCGATCATATTTGTACGAACGGTCGTTTACTATCGTAACTGACCATCATTCACTCTGTTGGCTGCAGAACATTCGAGACCCATGTGGGTGCCTCGCACACTGGGCCTTCTGGTTACAGGAATATTGCTTTGCCGTGGTGTACAAAAGTGGGACGCGTCATGCAGACGCCGATATTCTTTCTAGGATGCCAATGGCCACTAGTGGACCTGACAGTGACGATTTCGAAATATTATCGACCCTCGAGCCAGCGTTTCCCGGCACGAATGGTTTCAAAACGGAACAGCAAAATGATAGCAGTCTGCAGCCTCTATTTGCCGCCGCACAAGCCAGCGTACCTACAAGCCGTTTTTGTGTGCGTGATGGCCTCCTACGGAAAAGGAGTTTCTCGCCTATCAGCCAGTGATACCTACTCGTAGTTCCCAAGACGCTGCGCTCGGACGTATTGCGTGTTATGCATGATGATCCAACTTATGGGCATTTGGGATCGGTTTGAATACTCCACCGTGCTCAAAAAAGATTTTACTGGACCAGAATGCGCTAGACGATCGAACAATACGTTGCCAGTTGCAAGCAATGTCAACGCCACAAACGTCCAACTGCAACTCCATCTGGCTTGCTGCACCCTGTGAAGACCCCGACAGCTCGGTTTGATCAAGTAAGCATCGACCTAGTAGGCGCGTTTCCGAAGTGTGTGGATGGAAATCGCTGGATTGCAATCTGCGTGGACTATCTCCCACGTTACTGTGAAACCGCCGCTCTCAAATCTGATACGTCGCATCAGGTGTCGCTTTTCTTGTTGCACTCAGTCATCTTACGACACGGGCCGCCACAAACTGTCATCCCTGATCGGGCCGGCAATTCACTGCTGATGTTGTTGAAGAGCTCATGCGTTTATGCGCCATAACGTTCCGACACTCGACGCCGTACCATCCCCAGACAAATGGCTTGAATGAGCGCGTCAACAGAACGCTTATCAACATGCTAGTCATGTATGTGGACGCAGGGCATAAGAACTGGGACACCATACTACCTTTCATTACGTATGCGTTTATTACTGCCACGCATGAGACGACTGGGTACAGTCAATTTTTCCTGCTCTTCCCTGGATACTATCCTGCCTTTCACAAGCCGTGAACACCCCTGCCTGGCTGAGACCCTCTGTCTCGCCGAAGAAGCTCCGAGAATCGCCCGATTACGGTCTGGTGCTTCACAAGAACGTTCTAAAGTGCGATATGGTGCCAGTCACAGGCGGGTCACGTACTTTGTAGGTGATTTAGTCTGGCTGTGGCGTCCAATTCGGCGCCGTGGCCTACATCAAAACTATTGGCCCACTACGACGGCCCATATTTAGTTGTCAAACGCATAAGTGATTTAACTTATGCAATAGCCCGCCTGACAGCATCGGGTCGTCGGTCTGCCAAAACCGAACTATGTCATGTTGCCCGCTTGAAGTCGTGTCAGCCTCGCACGACTCACGAACATGCCCAGAGGGCTTAGGCTGAGTAGGGGGGAATGTCACGCCAATGACGACGAAGAGGGATTGTGCTTGTCTGGGAGAAGAAGAGGAGAAAGCGTTGATATCTGGGGGCTAGTAGGCTTCACCTTATCCTACTGCCATATCACAGTAAAAAACACCCCTTCGCTATTTCAACGTAACAATATTTTCATAATGCGCCTCCTATCTTTCAATAATCAGCGGCGGACCGAGAGATGGTGTTTTAAACCCTGCTTTCAAACTTGGAAGCTATACAAAATAATTCAGCACGAAGTCTAACTAATTCATACAGGAGCAGTACTAGCATTCTGGACACGCTCTATAGACCTCCTTCAATCTAGCTACGTATCAAAGATGCGGTGGCGCTGTTGTCGGGAGTGACTTTCGCGCGGCAGGCTAAATAACATGTCAGTCGCATTTGCCTACTGTAATTGCTGCGTTGTTCGATGCTGCTGAAAAAAAGGCAGCGTCATGACAACTAGTTGCGCATCCGTGGCGTGTGCTGAAAGGCATAGAAAGGGAAGCTTAATAAGCTTGCACAAGTTGCTTAACGACGAATGTCGCCGTAAACAGTGGGCCGCCACGGTGAAGCGTAAAAACTAGATACTGACGCCGGCTCATCGAATATGCGGTAACCACTTTGTCACGGCTATACCAAAGCTTACCTTTAGGGTGGTGCAGCCTACCTGCTGTTAGGCAGCGCATAACTGAGCTTTGGCCTTCTGTACGGCACGTATTGGGGTCTTTATTTTGGTGCGGGTGCGACTGCGCACGTAACATTTGTAGACAAGGCGGGCGGTATATTTTATTGCACATACCTATTACTTTGTTGCAGCATACGTAGATGTGTTTAGGTATGTAAACGATTCCTCAAACACATTTTTTGAACTTCGGTAATTTTACGCATATATATATATATATATATATATATATATATATATATATATATATATATATATATATATATATATATATATATATATATATATACACTGTAAATAAGATGTTCCGATCAAGCGGAAGGATAGCCGTGAAAGAGGAAGTGCTTTTGCGAACCAGCATACTCCGAGTTAAGCCACCACCCCTCCGGTTCTGCTCGTTACCATGGTGGAGATCGCGGGATTTATCTTCCATTTCCTCGCCCTGGAGCTCAACAGACGCCAAACTGCGACCTAAATGACTGATTCCAGCACCAACAGCACCGGCCCCGCTCCCTCGGCCTCTTCTATTCCATGCACCGGGTTGCTTCGACAGCGTGACCCGCCGGTCTTCAGCGGTACCAACGATCAGGACGTGGAGGACTGGCTTTCTTCGTATGAACGTGTAAGCAGTCACAATAAGTGGGATTACATCCTGAAGCTTAATAACGTGATCTGCTACCTCACACAAGTAGCAAAGTTCTGGGTAACAATTCACGAGGCTGAGATTCCATCTTAGGCCTCCGTTTGCGCGAGCGGGTGCAATAGACATATATTATGCTGATGCATGCAAAAGGGAAAAAAAAAATAAAGAGCTTCTGCCCGTGCCACAAAGTATAACGGGGTAGGGGTGCAACAGACATATATTATGTTGAGGCATGAAAAGGAAAGAAGAATAAAGAGCCTCTGCCCGTGCCACTTAGTATAACGGGCTACAGGCAGGCGAAACCTTCGCTAGCTATATCGAAGATGTTTTAGATTTGTGCCACAACGTAAATGCATCGATGACTGAAGCCGAGAAGATTCGCCACGTCATGATGGGCATCAAAGAAGGTGTATTCAACACTCTCATGGCAAAAGAGCCCCGCACTGTAAAGAATGTTGTCACCATGTGTCAAAGTTTACGACCTTCGTCGCGAACGCATCGCATCTCGACAACCTGAAGCCATGATTTCGGCTATGTCTGATGCCACTGTCAGCTACACACTAATTCAAGTAATCTGACTTCATAAGGGACGAAGTTGCACGGGAATTATCACTAATTCCAAACGTTCCACATTCCAGCCCACACCTGGCTCCGGCCATACGCCAGGTTATTCAGGAACAGGTTGCAGACGCACTTCCGTCCCCTCGACAATATACTCTTCATGCCGCTTCACTGACAGCTCTGCTCATCCCTGCCGACGCTGTGGTGACGCCGGTACGCGTATTAGCAAACCATATTCCGTAGAAGCACTCGAACAGGCGACGCTTTGGCGCGTGATTCCGATGAGCAGTGCCGCCAGGCGACAGAGTGCATATATTGTCTAAACGAATAAGAACGCATATAAAGGCCACCAGAACCGTCGTTTTGGTGGCGCAGTGCATTAACACCACCCATTTGTGCACTTATGCCACATCTGTTCGACTACTGTGTTGTAAGTTTTATCCTCAAAATTTATTCTTTGCAATCGCGTTCACCGTAATTATATCCTGCCTTCAGTGAGTGTATTGTTACGCACTCAGTAGGGCGACGGGAGTGTTTATTGGTAGTCTAAGCGCTGCGAGTCAGCAAGGAACACCAGCTCACACCACTGTAGCTTCTGTTTCTTCTTCTTCCCTCCAGCCTCTTCTTCCTTCTCTTGACGCCCCAAAGCAGTCCCACTTCCCCGTACGCAGACGATGCCCCCCCCCCCCCCCGGGCAAACGGGGATGGAACCTTTTTAGCCGAGCCACATGCACCACCTGGGTCCGGCGTGAGCATCAGCCAGTTTCGGTGCGGCGTGAAATTACATAGCTCACGTCACTCAGGCGCTCCACAACGATAAAAGGGCCGCTATAGTGAAACAGCAGCATCTGGGCTAAACCACGCTTTGCAGCGGCGTCCTCAGCAACACTAAATCACCGGGAACATAACAGACGTGGGCGTCGGTTGTCGTAACGCTCCTTCGAACGTTCCTGTGGGTCCAGGATTCGGAGGCGGGCAACGCAGCGAGCTTCTTCGGCTCGACATAAAGTCGATAGAATGGTTATTTTGGAGGGAGGAAGGAAGGATGGTATCAAGACACCTGCGGGGAACTCGATCATAAAGGAGGTAAAACGGACTTTAGCAAGTCGTCTCAAGCTTTGCAGTGTTTTACGTGTATGTAATGAAGGTGAGGATGTAAGGTCACTTATGTGACCAGAGTTCACGTACATCGCCAACAAAGTGGTCAGAGTGCGGTTGGTCCGTTCAACAAGTCCATTCGATTGCGGGTGATACGGCGTTGAATGAAGGTAATCGCAGGCGCATAGACGAAGGAGTTCTTCGATAACTTCAGCTGTAAATTGGCGCCCGCGGTCCCTGATCAGAACTCGAGGAGAGCCATGGCGCAGGACGAGAAAATGCAGAAGAAATAAGGATACTTCGTACACCGTGGCTGAGGGTATTGGGGTGTTTCTGAACATCAAGTGAGATGGTCAACACATACCCCTATCCACCGTTTACCGTTCGAATTTTTCAGAAAAGGACCCAAGAGGTCGATGCCCACCTGCTCGAAGGGTACGGTCGCAGGCGCAGTAGGGTGCAGCGTTCCCGGTGAACGGAAAGTAGGGACCTTGTACTGCTGGCACTTGACACAACTGGTTACGTAGCGCTGAATGTTCTGACGCATTTTCGGACAGTAAAAGCGTTCCCGTGTGCGATAAAGGGTCGGAGCGACACCCAAGTGGCCCAACGTGGCTTCGCGGTGCATCATTTCGAGAACCGGAATACGGAGAAGAAAGAAAGCGTGCACCTCCGGGGTTGAATTTCTTGTCGTAAAGCAGGCCGGCACGAACGCAGAACCGCGCATCTCTTGAATCATGAGTGACAGAGAAGAGGTGCCAAAGTATAATCGTCGTGTTGTTCTGTCTGAAACAGTTGAGGGTCAGGAAACGTTGCCGAGATAAGTGCCAGGTAGTCATCAAAGTTGTCACTATCAATATCAGTAGACGAAAGCGGCAAGCGGGATAGACAGTCAGTGTCAGCATGTTGACGGCCGCTTTTGTAGGTGTCATGAAATCGGCGCCCATTTTCATCAAGCCGGCACGGCGCGAGGCCCGCGCGGCGTCGCGTGGAAAGCATGTAAAGAAAAGCCCCCTTCCCCGCGCGGGAGAGCGCGTAGCTTTGTACGCGTTGTTGTCACCCTCTTTCCCCTTGCCCGGGGAAGACGGTGGTTCATCGGCCAGGAATGCGCCAGAAAAATCGAGCATCTTCTATGGGAGCTAGCCAATGACGACGCGCGGCTCGACGGGAGGAGAAGAGGGAGCTACAACCAGCGAAGCTATGTGTGTGTGCGCGCTAGCTTTGGCGCATGTTAACAAACAGACGCGGTGCGCCTTATTTAAAGCGACCGCGCCGCTTGTTGAGTCAGTCAGTCAGTCAGTTCGTCAGTGTTTTGCGGAGTGCTCGCTTGTGCTTCGGCTGGACTCCCGGGGATCACCCGCTGCTGGCAAGCCCACGGACTTTCAAGGGAGCGGCGCTCGTCTCGTATGGAGGCCACATCGTGACTCTTGAGGCGTCGGACTGCAGCAGTGCCCGGTGAACAATTTGGTGTTTGTTTATGTAACTCTCTCGTGTTTAATCTGTTGTAAAGCCTGTGTTATTGAATCATTCTGTAGTTGCAGGCTTAGCGTTTGTATTCTGTGAACCTCTTGTCTGTTGTATTTCACGTGATCTTGTGTATTCATTTGTATCGTCTCTTGCTCTACATAAATTGTGTTTTGTTTGTTACTTCTGACTCCGATCCTTTCTCTGGTTTGAACCGGCGACCGCTGGGCACCAAACGACCACCCCCTTCTGTCACTACAAGGTAGTCGAATTCCGGCTGAGCTTGCCACGCAGGTCGAGGGCATCTCCTTCGCGACCGGAACAGCTACCCCCACTCACTCTAAGGGTGTCTGGGAGTGTGCGCACCGTTAGGGCGCATCGTTAATAATACCCCATAATTATTAACGGGTGACAGTAGGCCACAGTCAAGTTAAACTCTTGCAACCGCAATGCCCATCGAGCGAGCCGGCCACAAGGGTCACGAAGATTTACGAGCCAGGAGAGCGAATGGTGGTCGCTGACGCTGGTAAAAACATTGCCGTATAGGTAGGAACGAAATCGTGCCACCGCAAAAACCACTGCGAAGCACTCTTGTTCAGTAACGGCGTAGTTACGTTCCGCCTTGCTTAACGAATGACTAGCATAAGCTATCACGTGCGTCGGTGCCATGAAGCTGGATGAGCACAGCGTTAACGCCCACGCCACTGGCGTCGGTGCGAACTTCGATGGGGGCAGAAAGACAGAAGTGACGTAGGATAGGCCCTGATGCCAGAAGGAATTTGAGGTGGCGGAAGGCAAAATCGCAGTCAGCACTCCAATTGAACAGTGCATCTTTGTGCAAAAGGGACGTGATCGGGTATGCGATGTCAGCGAATCTGGGCACAAAACAACGAAAATAGGAACACAGTCCTAAAAAGCTCCGAAGCTGCTTCACTGATTTCGGTGCTATAAAGCTGGTTACATCCGCAGTCTTCTGATGATCCGGCCGTACACCATCCTTATTGACCAAGTGACCAAGAACAATTGTTTGACGTTCGCCAAAGTGGCACTTCTTAGAGTTGTGGACGAGGCCTGCTCTTTCAGTGCAGTCTAGAACGATGGCGAGGCGGCTATTGTGTTGCTGAAAAGTCTTGCCGAAGATCACAACATCGTCCAAATGGCACAAAGAAGTTTTTCACTTGAGTCCGCGCAGAACGGTGTCCATGAATCGCTCGAACGTGGCAGGCGCATTAAACAAACCAAATGGCATTACGTTGAACTCATAGAGACCATCGGGTGTCAGAAATGCCGTCTTTTCTTTGTCGCTTGGGTTCACCGGCATCTGCCAGTACCCCGATCTCAAGTCTACCGAGTAGAAGTATCACGCCGAATGAAGAAAGTCGATTTCATCGTCAATACGTGGAAGCGCATATAAATCTTTTTGGTTACGGCGTTAAGGCGACGATAGTCCACTCAGAAACGCCATATGTCGTCCTTCTTTTTAACGAGGATAACTGGAGCCCCCCAAGGACTTGAAGATTTCTGGATAACGCCACGTTGGAGCAAAACGTGAACTTGTTCCTCAATAATCTGATGTTCGGTCGGAGACACACGATAGGGCTTCCGTCTGATCGGGCGAGAGATTCCTGTATCAAGCGAATGATGGATGCGAGAATTTGGAATCGCTGGCTGATAATCTTTGGCGAAATAGAAAAGCAAAACATGCTTGGAAAGCAGGTCATCAAAATTCACCGCTCCTGTGCTCCCAAAGATGTGTTTATTATTGCCTGCCATGGCTTCGAGATTCTGCAAAATGGGATGTTTTCTCTTCAAGAGCTTAGTACGGCTGGCAAAATACGGCTAGCTCCTCTGAATAGTTTACAGTTCACAGCAAGGTGCGGCCTCTGATGACTGAAAATATGCAACGAGGCACCAAGACACTCTTCTTTGCACAGGCAAGTGTTGTAGGTTCCACTACGGCGTCGAACTCCTCGCACAAATTTGTACATGAAATAACCTGAATGAATTCTCCGGGCATCGCAGGTACAACTATATCTTCAGACACAGAAACAGCGGGCGATGATCTTGTAGCGGCGCGCCCCGCCGATGGCAATACCGGGACATATGTCCGATCATACCACAGCTACAACATGCAAGTTGCTGGCGCCAAAGGCCAGATTTAAAGTGAGTGGAAGCTCGCTCTGGGTATCGGTAGTAATCGGGCCGGCGATGCTGACGAACCACCTCGCGTGTGTAGGTGGTTCTTCGGCCCATCCGTGGCTGAGAAGTGCCTAAATCGTTATACTGTCTGCGCTCACCAAAGCGTGACGCATTTAAAGCCGGAGTCCAGGAAGTTGATGGGGTGATGGGTTCTGCTTGCAGCGCGCAACCGTCATACTGGTGCTTATCACGGCACGCAGAATCTTTGTCACGCAGCAATTCTTCCCACACGATCCGGCGTATCAGATCAGCCATGGACTCCGGAGCACTGACATCAACGCTCGCTACAGACGCGACGTTGTCCAGTCGCCCAACTTTAGGTTGTGATGAGGCGCAACTTCAAGGTGTCTAAAGTGCAGCAGTGCCTGAATAAGTCAGCTGTGGAGTTTAAATTCTCTTTACTTATAGGAATTTTTAGACATCTGCAGCTACACCTTTCAGCAAGTGCCCCCTTTATCTTCCTCGGATATTCGAGGGTGTACAAGCTTGCACAATTTCATAATGTCCTCGATATATGTGGTGCAAGTCTTGCCAGGTACTAGGGCTCGCTGCATCAATGTTTCCTCTGCGCGTTCCTTCTTCGCGGATCCGTCGCCCAAATCACTCCTTTATCGCTTTTGTGAAACAATCCCAGCTGGCAAGTGAGTCTTCATGATTATCAAACCAAACTAGGGAAAACTACGTTCGCTAGTTTCACGGTCGTATCCCAATGATTGTACCGGCTCACCAGTTCGTAGTTGGTTAGCCAATCGTCGACGTCCATGTCAGCTTTTTCATCAAATGTGCTCGGCTCACGGCATGTGTTGCTCGACCAGCGTCACTGTCTTGTGCCATATTAGATGGTAGGGATGGCAAAACACCGAGTCGGCGGCTTCGTCGAAGACAACGGGGATCCGTGTTGATTTACACCGCAAGCTCCACCACAACTGTTACGTATTCAGTACGCAACGGGGGCGTTTATTGGTAGTCTAAGCGCTGCGAGTTCGCAAGGAACACCGGCACACACCACTGTAGCTTCTGTTTCTTCTTCTTCCCTCCAGCCTCTTCTTCCTTCTCTTGACGTCCCGAAGCACGTTACACTATGTTATCTTTAGGTTGTATTCACAGACACCTTCAGTGACATTCGGTCTGACAACAGTTACACTAAGAATTAGCTTCCCAATAATCATATCCTGCCTTTCAGGTTGCGTTCTCAATAATCATTGCAAGTTGCGTTCAGAGACATCTTACAGCCACAATCGCCGTTTACAGTGATTGTATGTTACTTTTAGGTTGCGTTCAGAGAGACCTTTCAGCAACAATTTCCGTTTAACTCGCTGAAAGCATCGCCTGCTCCAGTGCGCCAACGTGATATGGTTTGGCAATTGTCACCCGTTAATAATTAGGGGGTATTATTAACGATGCGCCCTTAACGGTGCGCACACTCCCAGACACCCTTAGAGTGAGTGGGGGTAGCTGTTCCGGTCGCGAAGGAGATGCCCTCGACCTGCGTGGCAAGCTCAGCCGGAATTCGACTACCTTGTAGTGACAGAAGGGGGTGGTCGTTTGGTGCCCAGCGGTCGCCGGTTCGAACCAGAGAAAGGATCGGAGTCAGAAGTAACAAACAAAACACAATTTATGTAGAGCAAGAGACGATACAAATGAATACACAAGATCACGTGAAATACAACAGACGAGAGGTTCACAGAATACAAACGCTAAGCCTGCAACTACAGAATGATTCAATAACACAGGCTTTACAACAGATTAAACACGAGAGAGTTACATAAACAAACACCAAATTGTTCACCGGGCACTGTTGCAGTCCGACGCCTCAAGAGTCACGATGTGGCCGCCATACGAGACGAGCGCCGCTCCCTTGAAAGTCCGTGGGCTTGCCAGCAGCGGGTGATCCCCGGGAGTCCAGCCGAAGCACAAGCGAGCACGCCGCAAAACACTGACGAACTGACTGACTGACTGACTGACTCAACAAGCGGCGCGGTCGCTTTAAATAAGGCGCACCGCGTCTGTTTGTTAACATGCGCCAAAGCTAGCGCGCACACACACATAGCTTCGCTGGTTGTAGCTCCCTCTTCTCCTCCCGTCGAGCCGCGCGTCGTCATTGGCTAGCTCCCATAGAAGATGCTCGATTTTTCTGGCGCATTCCAGGCCGATGAACCACCGTCTTCCCCGGGCAATGGGAAAGAGGGTCACTGCAGCGCGTACAAAGCTACGCGCTCTCCCGCGCGGGGAAGGGGCTTTTCTCTCCATGCTCTCCACGCGACGCCGCGCGCGCCTAGCGCTGTACCGGCTTGATGAAAATGGGCGCCGATTTCGTGACACTGCCCCTCCCTTAAAGAATATTGTCCCACAATATTCACAACAACCACGAACATCGCGCGCACATGCATGCGCTCACAAGTATATGGGGCAAATGACCATATCACACACATTGCACAAATTTCACAAACTGTAATAACCCATTACAAAATTTACACATCAATGCCATGAAATTCACAAACATAGCAACACACTGTCGTCAGATACACTTAAGAATCAACAACACACCGCTTTTCAAATGTGAAGCGCACAAACCTAAATTTCCGAGCGTAATTCTAACCCGCGATCAGTGCGTGACACGCCTCTGTCCGCCAGGGATTTTGCCTTCGCTCTAAGCTCTCGCATTTGAGACGTTTCTATGTTCTCCGATCGGGCTACTGAAAATTCCCTGAGGCAGGACTTATCCTCTTGCAAATCACACAACCAATGTGTGCCGACAATTGCCCCTACAACCAGTAGCGCCGACGGATACACGGGAACATGTGCCAATGCGCACAGACCAACAAAAAGAATCACAATAATCAAGGCCCTATCTCGCTATTTTTCCCATATGCTTACCTAAAAGCTGCTTGATGATAGCGAGGGGCTTCGTGGTTACCAACAACGCTAATTTATTCATCGGTCTGAAGAATCATCCGAGAGTGCAAATCTTTCTTCGATTACTTCGTACGTGGGTTACGTACTCGAATGAAAGTAGTTGTAAGCATCCGACTCTGCAATTCTCGAAGCGTTCTGTGGTAAATTGCCCGGCAAAAATAGCAAATGAATGAAGTTGCTCATTTCCCCCGTCCGGCAGCAGCGCTTCACATTTGCGCCTTGAACACGCTATCCGTCTTCATGGTACGGCGTGCGGGTTCTGACGCTGCACACCCTCTATAGGGAGTTTTATGTTTAACTCTTATCCTCACAGCTGAGGGTGCCTCAGCGGTGAGGCACCCTTGCGTACATGAACGACACAGCATGCTGGTCGAGTGAAAAATCGATTTTTTGATGGGAAATGCGTGTCTGGTGTTTTGCGTCTTCCTGTATGTTTTTCCCTTTCCCTTCAAATGGGTACCCGACTTGACTTGTGACGGGTTCTTGTAAACACAGGAGCAATTGGTTATTTCTTCTGCCAAGCAAGCACCTGTATATCACAATAATATAATTTTGACAAACTTGGTCACTGTGTCCTTCCCATGCTTTGTGCCTACCATGGAATCGCAGATGACTGCAGCGCCACACCGATCGCCTTCTTTCTTTGTAAACATGGAGCAGGTCTATGTGCGCCACATCTAGATAGGTTTTCGCTGGTAAATCGGACTGACTGGAATCATATGGCCATAAGATGCTATGGTTTCTTTACACCATCTAAAATCATATCACAAAGACATGACCACCGCAGACGAATACCAGAAATTTGTTCTATAGCGCAAGCCGCACTTGGGCTTGCCCACATTATTCTCATGCGGGGTAAGACGCAGACGATGGGAAGCCTTAGTCTGTCAGACCCTCAAATAATGGCATAGGACCGATTCGTGTCTATAGCGCAAGCCGCACTTGGGCTTGCCCACATTTTTCTCACAGAGGTCCGACGCAGATAATTGATGGGGAAGTCCAAGTTCTCCCAAATAATAATTATGGACGTAATTCAGCAATTATTTTATACATATCTTCCCTTTATAAGCAGCCACAATATAAATTTCATATATTATTCATTACATCATTCTAGCCTAAATGACTTCATGTACATCTTGTTCCGGCTGTGGGGACGAATTCTAAGCATTAATATTGTAACAGCTGCTACACAGAAACAATTACTGTGGCCGCTGAGTGAGAGCACCGAAACAGCTGAACCTGCGAACGAGGGAACCAGGAACGGGTCGCACACTTCAACGTCGTCTACTTCGTCCCATTGCGCTCTTTCGTCTAGCTCTGATGCACGTGTCACTGCCCCCTCCTCTGAAGCATCGCCCCGATGCGGTGTTACCGTCAGACAAAACAGCGGGAAGAAAAAGCGTTCAAGAGTTACACCACGAGTCTGGCATGACGGAATAGACTACACGGAGCCTGAAAGTCAGTCGGGGGTTCGCTCGTAGTATGGCTTTATTCGCACCACATGCACAACGTCATTGCGCTTACTGTTGTGCGATGAATGAACCGGCGAGGCTGGTGCAAACTTCATACTTTGCGACGCTAAGGCAGCGGACAACAAGGTAAGGGCAGAAGTAGCGGCGCAGTAACGTTTCGGAAAACTCGCGGTGACGAACGGGCGTCCAGATCCACACATAACCGCCCGGGTTGTAGGTAACGTAGCGGCGTCCAAGATTGTAGCGGTCAGCATCAATCTGCTGCTGGCGGTAAATACGCTGTCTAGCCAGTTGCCGCGCTTCTTCCGCGCGCTCAACATAAGTGGCGACATCGACGTCAAGTTCAGTCTCACTGTTAGGCGGGTCCACGGGTAGCATAGTATCCAGGGGGGTGGTTAACTGGAGACCAAAGACTAGTTCAAACGGAATGAGCCGCGTCGTTTTTAGTTGCGCTGTATTATACGCGAATGTTGCGTATGGAAGCATTTGGTCCCATGTTTTGTGCTTGACATCAACATACGTGGAAAGCATGTCGATCAAGGCCATGTTGAGGCGTTCCACCGACCCATTTGTCGGTGGGTGATAGACTATTGTTCTATGGCTGGTGTGCGTGAGCTTCAGTACAGCCTGAGTGAAGCGAGCCGTAAAGCAGCTCCACGGTCGGTAACTATAGCTGCAATAGCGCCATGACGCAGGATGATGTCGCGAACAAGGAATTCAGCGACTTCAGCAGCACTACCACTTGCAAGTGACGCAGTTTCAGCGTATCGTCTCAAGTAATCCGTCGCGACCACAATCCACCGTTTTCTAGTGAAGGACTTCGGAAAAAGGCCGAGGAGGTCAACGCCAATTTGCTGAAAAGGGGTCTTTAGGGTGTTATAGGCTGCAGAAAGCCAGCTGGTCTCAGAGGAGATTTACGCCGTTGGCAATCATGGCATGCTGCTACGTATTTACTCACTGATGGCCGTAAATTCGGCCAGTAGTACTTCAGCCGAATCTTTGCCAGTGTGCGACTGACCTCCAATTCGCCGGCGGATGGTTCATCATGACAAGCGCTCAAGATTTCGGGTCGTAACTGGAATGGCACAACAAGCAGAAACGTCTCCCTGGTGCTGTCATAGTTGCGTTTGTAGAGCACCCCACGCCGCAGAGTGAAGGACCACAGCCCACGACGAAACAAACGGGGTAAACTAGCATTAACACCCTCCAGGTACTCAATGAGTGGCGACAACTTCGAGTCGGTCCGAAGCTTCGCCATACGGGAGATGCTAACTGCACAAAGGATAGGGCGATTTTCGGTGATGTCTTGCGTAGCAGTTTTCATCAGCGCTTGTAATAAACACTCTGCGTCTTGGTGCTGCCGGCCCGACTTATAGACGACCCTCATGTCATACTCCTCTAACCGGAGGCTCCACTTGGCCAACAGCCCAAAATGATCTTTTTTGCTGGCTAGCCAGCATAGCAGTGATGATCACTGACAACACGAAACGGTCGGTACTTACTCAGAGCCCAGATGACGGCAAGACACTCTTTTTCTGTCATCGCATAATTCCTTTCCGAACGCGAAAGTGTAAGGCTCGCGTAGGCGACGACTCGTTCTGCTCCACTGTGTAACAACTGTTACAATATTGTGGTGAGAGTTGCAGGTTGTCCATGGCAACCACATTAGGAGCAACAGTTATAGATCAGTATGTTCCACTATTTTTAGCGCAGTTTGCATGAGCACGTGAACTCAACCATGTTATGTTTCTAGCCGACTAAATATGCTAACAATTGTTAAAGAAATCATCTATAGTAACTTAGGGCAACATCTAACATAAATAAAGGATGGAAAAAATGCTTGCATAATTGTGTGCGGGAACGTTGGTGTGTTTAGCCCCGCTGCGGCCAATACAGGACCCACAGCGGCATAATTCGGCAGCCCCATTTGGGCTACGCTATATCTTTCACTATATATAAAGTTAAAGCTCAGCTACTTTGGTCATCTGATGTGAAGAGAGGAGTCGCTGGAGAGAGATTTGATGCTGGGAAAGGTTGAAGGTCACCAGAGAAGGGGTAGGCAGCGAACGCGATGGTTAGATGGCATCCTCGAGGCGAGAGAGATTTGATGCTGGGAAAGGTTGAAGGTCACCAGAGAAGGGGTAGGCAGCGAACGCGATGGTTAGATGGCATCCTCGAGGCGCTGCAGATGAAGTTATGTGATCTTAGGAAGATAGTGAGAGACCGGAAAGCGTCACGTGATATGGTCCATAGGGTCACGAAGAGTCGGACAGGACTGAACGACTGAACTGAACTGATATCTTTCGACAAGAGCCAGCATTTACGTTGCGTCAGCAATCATTCTTAACAAATATGACCAAAAAATGGAAGCTCTAATTTCTATCCCCGGCAAGGCAAATGTGGGGCCTCCAGCCGTTTTGTGCGGGCAGCCCTGATTGGGCTGGGTGCGTTTTTAAATTAGAGTCCATTAGCTGTTCCGCGTGCTTTCAAATTCCCCCCAAGATACCGATTGTGGCATCATGCGGGCATGCCCGCCTTCCAGCCTCATTACGGCTAATGTTGGACCGCGGACCACCTTGTGTCTGTTCAAGAACATTTAATAGGATCTTCATATAATAATATTGTAAAAGAAGGTTTAATCTATTCGTCGAGGACGACGTCGAGGTGGGCAAGGAAGCGCACGATGATCAAACCAGCACGATGATCTGCGCGATCACAATTCCACAGACTGCTTCCTCTTCATCCGCGTCCAGCCAAAAGGGCTCATCTTCTTCTTAACAATGCCCCCCAGAGAAAAAGGAGCCATCCTGGTGACTTAAGGCGACGAAGGTACAATTGGATCGTAGAACGGCTTAAGACGCTGAACATGTACAGTCTTGCGGCCACGGCGTCGCAAATCAGATGACGGCGTAAGCGGCTCAACAATATAGTTCACTGGTGAAGTGCGCTCGACGACACGGTAGGGCCCGTGATACTTTGAGATCAGCTTTGCGGAGAGACCGGGGCTATCGGATGGAACCCATAGCCACACAAGTGAGCCGGGCTCAAAGTGTGGCGCATTCTCCTGATCGGTTTCATGGCGATATTTTTGGCGCCACTGACAGTCGGTCGTAAACGTGCGGGCGATCTGGCGGCATTCTTCGGCATACTTTGCAGCTTCTGTCACTGTAGGGCATTATGATGGATCAGGGTTGTAGGGGAGGACAGTATCAAGGGGAGCAGATGGATGCCGACCGTAAAGCAAAAAGGACGGAGAGAAACCCGTGCTAGATTGCGTAGCACTATTGTACGCATAGGTGATATAAGGAAGGACAATGTCCCAGTTCGTGTGGTTGGATACGACATACTTCGCGAGCATGTCGCCGAGGGTGTGATTAAATTGTTCAACAAGGCCGTTCGTTTGCGGGTGGTAAGCGGTGCAAGTCCGGTGAATGATTTTGCACTGATCGAGCAGGGCTTCAACGACTTCGGATAAGAAAGCACGGGCTTTGTCGCTGAGCAATTCACGAGGAACACCGGGACGGAGAATAAAGGTCTTCAATAAGAAACCGGCCACATCTCGGGCTGTTGCAGCTTGGAGCGCGGCGGTTTCGGCATATCGCGTCAGGTGGCCGACGGCGACAATGACCCAGCGATTGCGATCGGGTGTGTACGGAAGAGGGCCATATAGGTCAATTCCAATGCGGTCGAAGGGTCTAAGCGGGCATCTGAGAGGCGGTAACTCACCAGCCGAACGGGGAGAGGCAGGTTTGCGGCGTTGGCACGTCAGGCACGATCGAACGTATCCGAGAACTGAGTTGTACATACCGCGCCAATATTAACGAAGACGGATTCGTGTGTACTTCTTGAAAACTCCGGCGTGTCCGCACTGTGGATCGGCATGAAAGGCTGTACATATTTGAGTCCGTAAATGGCGCGGAATCACGAGGAGCTATTTCCGTCCACTTGAGCTGTAGTTGCGCCGGTAATGGAGGTTATCCCGAATCTCATAGTGGGAAGCTTGGCGGCGAAAGGCGCGTGAAGGGGTAATCGCTGATTGGTTTGAAAGGTAGTCAATAAAAGAGCCGATCCATGGATCCTTCCGTTGTTCGGCAGGCATGACACTGACGTCGATCGAAGATGCCACTGAGTCTAAGATGGAGAAGCTGGCAAGGTCTGCTGGAAGCGGTGAGCGAGATAAAGCGTCGGCGTCTTTCTGATTGCGAAAAGATCGGTAAATAACGCGGATATCGTATTCTTGCAAAGGCAGAGCCTACAGTGCCAAGCGGCCGGATGGGTCCTTTAGCGACGAAAGCCAGCATAGGGCATGATGATCCGTGACTACGTCAAAAGAACGGCCGTAAAGGTAAGGGCGAAACTTTGTGATTGCTCAGACAATGGTCAAGCACTCCTTTTCTTTTACAGAGTAGTTCGCTTCGGCTTTGGAGAGAGTACGTCAGGCGTAACTGACTACGTACTAACCGAAGCCAGAGGGGCGCTGAACAAGCACAGCTCCGAGGCCGACACCACTCGCGTCTGCGTGCACTTCGATTGGCGCCTGGGGGTCAAAATGACGCAGGATAGGCGGGGCTGTGAGGAGGCGGCGCAAGTTGTTGTAGGTGCCGTCGCATGCTGATGACCACAGCGAATTGTCTGAGTTATTGCCGAGGAGCTCAGTCAGCGGGGCGACAGTGGAAGCAAAGTTCCGTATAAAACGCCTAAAGTATGAGCACAAACCCAAAAAGCTCCTCAGTTGCTTGATGATAGTAGGTTTCGGGAATGCAGTCACAGCTCGAAGTTTGGCGGGATGAGGATGGATACCATCTTTGGACACAACGTGGCCCAAAATGGTCAGCTCACGAGCAGCGAAACGACACATCTTCAAGTTGAGCTGCAGACCAGCGTTCGCAAGACATGTCAAGACCTGCTTCAGTCGAAAGAGATGGGTCGCAAAGTCCGGCGAGAACACCACGATGTCGTCAAGGTAACAGAGGCACGTCTTCCATTTTAGGCCACGCAGAATTGTATCCATCGTACGCTCGAATGTAGCAGGAGCATTGCAGAGACCGAACTGCATGACGGTAAATTCAAAGAGGCCATCGAAGTGACAAAAGCGGTTTTAGGGCGATCTTCCGCCGCCATGGGCAATTTCCAGTAACCGGATCGTAAATGACGGGAATAAAAAAGTTCAGCACCTTGTAAGCAGTCCAATGCATCATCTATACGCGGAAGAGGGTAGACGTCTTTCCTCGTGATTTTGTTTAGGCGACGGTAGTCAACGCAGAAGCGAATAGAACCGTCTTTCTTCCGCACTAGGACAACAGGGGAGGACCAGGGACTATTAGAAGGCTCAATCACTCCATTCTGTAACATTGTTTGAACTTGGCCTTCAATAACTCGGCGCTCAGTGGCCGACACTCGATAGGGGCGCTGACGCAGGAGAGCATGGGAACCGGTGTCAATGTGGTGGGCAACAGTTGATGTGCGGCTCAAAGCAGGCTGGTGAGAGTCGAATGAAGAACGGAACTGATGAAGCAGCGCTTGAAGTTCAGAGCGTTGAGGTTCAGGGGGACTGGCATCGGTGGAGCGGAGGAAAACGTCGGCAAAGACAGGTCTAGCGCAAGAGCAGGTGGTGTAAGTGCAGCCAAGTCAGCGGGCTGTAAAGCGGGTGTTGCGTCAGCAGGGAGAATAGAATCAATGAGCTGGATGGTGCCGAGGCATTCACCGCGACACAGGGATACGGGAAATGAGAACGGATTACAAATCCAGAGCGCGGTGAGGCCAGCTGACACAGAAAGTACGGCGTACGGCAGGAGAAGATTTTTGCGGCTTAGAAAGATAGGCGATGGGATGAAAAGTACGTCAGTACGGCGGGAAAAAGCACAAGCGGTTGGGACAAGAACGAAAGAGCACGCAGGTAGATCAGTATCTTCGGCAACGAGGACTTTGGGAAAATGAACGTCCGGCAACGGTTCGTCTAGCGCAAAAAACTCCAGTTCGGCACGTGCACAGTTGATCACCGCATTATGACGCGACAGAAAATCCCAACCCAAGATAAGATCATGAGAGCAGGAAGGCAAAACTACGAACTCTATAGCGTACAAAACGTCTTTAACTATGACTCGAGCGGTGCACACCGCTATAGGCTCTACAGGCTGGGCACTTGCCATGCATAGCGAGAATCCTGAAATAGGTGTCGTCACTTTGCGCAAGGAACGGCACAGACTTGCAGCCATGGCAGAAACAGCAGCACCGCTGTCGACCAGAGTCAGTACTACAACCCCCTCAACAGAAACATCAAGCATATTTGCAGGAGATACGTGAGGCCTTTTACAGTTCGCTCGTTGCGCAGTTCTCGAATCAGGAAATGCGACATTCAGTTTTCCTCTTGCGCAAGATTGGGACGCCAGCGCAGAGGAGATAGGGAGCGGCGACGCGGCGAGGTTGAGCGGCGAGTAGAAAAGGTAGTACGGTCATTCGCAACGGAACCTGCAGATGAATAGGCGGCTGCGTACTGATCCCGGGTTGGCTGCCAGGAAGGTGATGTTCGGCGCCATAGAATTCATCGGGAGTGCGATTTCGGCAGTACCGGGCAATATGGCCAGCAGATCCACAAGAATAACAAATGGGACGGTTATCACTTGTTCGCCATGGATTGCGGCGCTGAGGTCGAGGCGGGGCGAAAGGCTGTGGCGCCTGAAGATATTCCTGTACAGGCGCTGGAGGCGTAGCGTACACCACAGGGTAGCTAGGTGGCCGTGGTCGGGCAGCGACCGCAGCTTACGTCAGCGGTGCGACAGGTGGAGCGACGACAGCGTATGCGAGGGTGTCAACGGCTTGTGCGGGCTGAGGAATGGGCGCTGGCGGATAGACAGGGGGAAGGGCGTCCGCCACGCTGTCGGCGATGACCTGTCGAAGGGGCACCAAATTGCGGGAAAGCTCGCAGTTTGTTCGCAATAGTGATATTTGGCGAGCAACGTACTCTCGGATGAAATCTTTGAGCTGCTGCAGCAGCGACGAGGTCTCAGATGTAGCGGAGAGGCCAGAAAGTGATTCCACAGGCGTGGAAGATTGTCGAGGGAGGAGTCGCTGCTTGCGCAACTCATCGTAGCTTTGACAAAGGTTGACAACTTGTGAAACAGTTGTCAAATACCGGGATGCCAACATGAGGAAGGTGTCATATTCGATGCCCTTCAGGATGTGCTTGATCTTCTGTGCCTCGGGCATCTAGGCGTTTACGCGACTGCATAGGTGGAGCACATCGTCAATGTAGCTGGTAAACGTCTCGCCGAGCCGCTGTGTTCGATCGTGCAAGTGTTGCTCAGCGCGGAGATTGCGTACAGTAAGACGACCAAACGCGGCGGTAAGGTTCGCCTTAAATCAGTCCCAATTCGTTATTTCGGCTTCGTGGTCGCGATACCACAGGTTGGCGACTCCGGTCAAATAAAAGATAACGTTTGTTAACTTTGTTGCATCTTCCCATATATTGTACGAACTCACTCGCTTGTATGACGCAAGCCAGTCGTCACAGTCGGTGTCGTCGGTCCCACTGAAGAGCGCAGGGTCTCGCTGGCGCAAGGAGCCAGAGCAGACGACCGGCGGGGTCATCGAGGCAGTTGGTGGGTGTTCCTCTTCGGCCATGTGAATTACCGGTAGCGTACGGGTGCGAAGCTCCAGCGTGAGGCAAGAGTACTAGGCCGCACCTCCACCAAATGTAAGAGAAGGTTTATTCTATACGTCGAGGACGGCGTCGAGGTCGGCAAGGAAGCGCACGATGATCAAACCAGCACGATGATCTGCGCAATCACAATTCCACAGACTGTTTCCTCTTCATCAGCGTCCAGCCAAAAGGGCTCATCTTCTTCACAATAGATTAATGTATTAGAAATCGCCGGGAAGCTATGATGCTACGCTGGTAGCGGAGCACCAGAGCAAGATGACCAGCGTGGCAGGCTTCTCATTCTGAACAGCCCGTGCCGTGCTTGCGCTCCGAGCACGCGCTTTGCATCTTTATTTTCCTCTAACACGGGCTTGTAGCGCTGATCTCAGCTCCTCCGCTTTATAGCGTCTGCGAGCGCTATAACTTAAAGCGGTTTTGTGCGGGCAGCCCCAATTGGTCTCGGTGTCATTTTAGAACCTAGAGCCCAGTTGCATATTGCACGTGCGTTCAAATTCACCACAAGGGAGCAATTTTGATATCATGCCGGAACGTCCAGCTTCAAGCTCCGTCGCGGCCGATGTGGGACCTAAAGTTGTTTATCCAGCGCTGCGTCATTTGGGCTTCATGCGGGCTTTCCCAAATTGAGCTCTCATTCATATTCTATCTGCGCTCAAGTAACCTACAAGGGGCCGAGTGGGGCAACATGCGGGCTAGACCGTTTTCTTGCTTTACTACGGCCGATGTAGGTCGCACAGAGATTTAATTTGGGTGGCCTCATTTCGGTTCTATGAGGGCTTTCCCATAAAGAGTGCACATTTAGGTTGGATTGCCTTCAAATATCCTACAAGGGACCCTTGTGGTCTGGCTGCAGGAATGTGCTGTGCATTAGCCGGAGCAACGGCGCTATGGGACCCATGCAGGAGGAACAGGGGCAAGCCCAAATGGGGCTTGCCCACTTTTGCCTCATCGGGTACCGATGGAGGTTTTATGATGGTTTGCCCAGCCCCACTTGCTATAACAATGGCTTCTGACTATTTTTAATACAATGATATGAAGATCGTATTACATTTTCTTGAACAGACTCATGGTTTCTCATAAGGTCTTTAGAAAATGCTTTCATTGCACCCTTGTGACAGAGAAAATTTATGTTTATTTATTTATCGATCAGTCAGAAAATTGTTGGCAAGGACGTATTTAGCCTATTCCATTTTTCTGCTGCCTAAATATTGACATCTTTTTTTTAGAAATGATCTGCTCTTGTGTTTTGTTTACATCTATTTCGTGTCACACTCTCTTAATAGGCTGCATTTGTTCCTTTCCATCTTAGCGCAGCTTGTAGTTGCAGAATGGACTGACAGTGATGTGCGCTTGAACTTTACAATATGCAGAAGTGATTCTTGCAGAATATTTCTCACTGACAGCAACATTACGATTATACGTCATTGAGTGCATCTATCCCTAAATATTGTCCGGCACATCGTGAGTTATGGAATATTTGAGCTGTCGATTTTTTCTTCTCAATACATTTTAAGGAGGTCCAAGAACACACTACAAGGTCCTGTTCGTTGACAATAGTAGGCAGTGCTACGTCTTAATTGAAAACCGGCGCAAAGGATTTAGAGGTAAGTACCTTCTCTTTCTCGTCATACCGTTTAAGTATTAGAGCCACTCATGAACCAAAGAGGGGACTTTACTTGTAATGCCAGAAGCCCCAACAAAGCAAAAAAACTGCCGGCCATAAAAGACACGTTGCAAGGAACAAGAAGTTGTTGGGTGAGTTGCTGGAAATCGCCCATAGTTGCAGCGCGACAGACAAAGCTGTGTTACACTCTTCTGCTTTGGCCGTCTGTCCAGCTGCAACTATAAAAGGTGCAAAAGATTCACATTTTTGAACATGACATTTCTTTCAAAATTGCACTTAGCGTCTCACGAACAAATGCAAAAAGCAATGAGATTATATTCACTTGCTTCGATTACAATATTTGTTTTGGTTAAGTGTTATAACTTCCTCTAATATGGCCATGCCTCCTTTACAACGTTAGTGTAAAGCAGTGCATCTAAATGCCGTTGATAATTGCAATAAGTTGAATAGGAAATCAAGGCTATTCTCAGCTTGAACCAATCACCCCACCGCATCGCGCAATTTTCTTACTGACATTTCTACAGACTGACAACAATCGGTCACTAGTTTTTACTTTTCAGGTACTAGTTCACACTATGCATAGACGTGCAGTATATGCCTTCACAGAAGAGCCAATTATGCACGCAGTTTCAGTAAAATTGCATTTCTTGCTGTCCGTGCATGCGTAGGGTAATAAACTCGCGTGCATAAGAAACCGCCTTGAACTTTGCATGTATGAAAATGCACGTTATTTTATTTCGATAGCAATACTGCACTAGGATTCGGCCCGTCGCGCCGTCCCGGGAAGGGTCACATTTGACCCGGAACAACTGCGAAGAAAGAAGAACGCTCGGTCATCGACAGCTAATGCGTTCATTCCATATTAGGTTCAGCAGCATTGAATCCTTCACATTTATATGTGGGCTGATAGCTTATGCTCTTGCATCCTACTCTTAAAGGATGAGCTTAAGTGTCCCCAATAATGTAGCACCTTACACTGATAGGGCGTGATATGGGAATAATGTAGCAGTCGAAGGAAGCATCCGCCGCTACTATCGAAATTTATTCAAAGTTAAAACACAACTAATTTTTTTATGCAAAATCGCCAAGTCTAATCTTGCTGCAAGCTGTTGTCTGTGTGCATATAGATGGCTTCGATGAAATTCATGCAACAAGATATTCAACAGAGCCTACTTATTATGTAATAGAAAAGTGAAGTACCGTGACGCTTTTCGATTTTATACGTGGGAATGGATATATTAGTTGTTTTTTGAAGAGAATTGATTATTTTCACATGCTCTACATTAAACGTGTATGCTATTTAGGATTTTAAGTAATGCGAGATTAGAGTGCAGATTTTTCACAATAATTACTTTGCATTATGTTATGGTTAACAATTTAATAAACATGCACAGACTCATGAAACACTGTTTAGCCTCCCTCAAGATCAAACTTCAGCTGACATTCCTTCCTATTATAATGGTTGCTACAAAGAATGTCTATGTTCTGAGAAGCTGGAGATGTTCTTCGCGTGTCTGCCTAATGCCGTTCTTTAAAGAAAGGTCAACGCAAGAGTTAGGTGAGGTCGCTACGGCGGTGGCAGGACTCAGCCCATTTCGCTTATCGCTTCTTAGAAGATGCTTGTTAGATATTGGCGTCTTTGCTTGCGATGCGCTACTATTTTGTCACAGCACTTGAAACACCTGACAGAGCAATTGAGCGTGATCCCACTTCCCTGTCCCTACCCTTTACACCATTTACTTTACACCATTGCACTTAATGCTTCCACAACTCCCTCTTCCGCCACTGCTTTCTCCGCTTTCTCTAACCGCATCAGTTTCTCTCAAGCCTCATTTCTTTCACCTATAGTAATGTTGCATTTTTTTTTTGTTGTAATAATAGATGTGTGCATTTACGGTAACCACCCATCTGCTTTGAATTGAAGCAGTGATATAGGTTGCGCACGGTTTGGGGGATACTAGTGCTATTATCTGTTTCCATGGTAGCTATAGGCAGGGTCCTTTCCTCGTGGAAACCAGCTTCTGGTAGTGAATACCTGCGCTGTCGGCTTACTCCCAATCTTCTTCCTAACAGCACTCTCTGTAGAACCTCCATTTTTTTCATCTTCTATCCGATTTGTCACTTTTCACCTGTTAGCCGTGGTTGGTCCAAGACGGCTGATGGTGCTTCGCTCTTCTGCCTTTGCATACTAAGAATCCCATTCAAGTGTAAGAAATAATAGCCTCACTGGTTGCTCGAAAGCCAAACGCTGCCATTCCAAATATCACAGACGTTTGTGTGCTGTGTGACCATGCTATGCTGTGGGGGCGAAGCAGAATCTTGCGCTCCATGTTGGCCAATGCCAGTTCTAATTTGGGGTCCCCTGGACACATTTTCACATTTGTAGAGTAAACCATCGACTTCTTCATAGCTATCCAGGGGTTACCCTGATGCCGATGGCGACGTCTCTGGTGTCAGGCCACGTATGAAGTTCTGCTATATGCTTTAGCTTTCACATTGCTTCCGTTCTTAGAAAACTCCCTATTGCAAAAACCAGCGTCTCCAGTGCTAAACCCGTAAGATTTTTGCGCTGGTTTTGCACTGGATCTGCTGGGCACGCTGGAGGTCTGCGATATTCACTTGAGCAGTAACGGGAAGACACTGGCTGCACTAGTGCGATTGAAAAAAAACGCTGGGATTAGCCTTTTGACGCTGGGTTTGTCGCTTGCATCCGCGATGCACAGGGAGAAGCGCTGTATGTGCGCTGGGGCCGCACTGGTCCCAGTGCTCCAGTATAGCCGGTGCGCCCTGCGGCGTCAGCCGGAGTAGCATCCCTCAGGGGCCAACAGGGAAACAGCGTACTCACAATCGACCATCGGGGCGCATGTGAAAAATATGGTTCAAGCAAGCGCCTTTTGCTGCGAAGTCGTTGCGCATTTGTAAGAAAACAAAGGTGGTATCTTTTTTCTAGAGTTTCCATGTTTCCATAGGTCGTTTCGAGCGTTTAGAGAGAGACAACGACCGCCGCGCCTCGATCTCATGACACACTGGCGATTAACGCACAACTAAAGCTGGAATTGAATAATGTGGGCTACCATGCTTAACCAACTTCACAGCTGATCTTAAAGGCACTCTAACGCAATGATTACTGCCAAAATGTTCAATGCGGGCTCAATCGCAGGCGAGCGTAGCCTGCACCACGGCCCAGTATAAACAGCAGAAAGAAAAACTAAAACAAGGAAGAGAGTAGTTTACTGAGCGATGGGCCCATGAGAGAAAAAGCAACAACATACAGCGCTTGTAATACATAATATTTGGAGTGTTTCTCAAGCTTTTGCGCTCGTTCTTACTCTGCGTATCAAGCAGCCGAGCCCTCGGTCATCGCAACGCTTCCCGCAATGTTTACATACAAATCAGGTTTAGTTACACGCAATTAGGGTCATCGCTGCGGCGCTTGCCGTTATTGAAGCTCGGTCGCACTTTTTTCCTTGAAGGCTTGTACTAATGCTCCATGTTCAGCGAAAATTGCGCCCACGGTAGCAGAGCACCACCCAAGAGCCAGCGCTGGTAAATTTGCCAGCGATGTCAAACTCCACATGTTAAACAGATTCCAGTGCACAAAATAGCGCACATAGGCACTAAGAACATTAGTTGCAAGTCGTGAGAGCAGACAGCAAGCTAAAATGATCAAGAAGTTGCAATTGTTAGACCAGTAGCAATGGGGGTCTGTAGACTGCGAAACATGAAGTCCCAACCTTAAAAATGCCAGACATGACATAAAATGCAGAAATGTTTCAAGAAAATAAAGTTCTCTTGTTTTGAATGTCCAAGTATGGCAATAAAGAAAAATAAAAACAAAAACTCTGCGTGCCGAGTGGTTAGCGTGTTTAGCTAGTGAATGATATGTACCTAGGGATGCAGTTCGAGGCGCGCTTGGTACACTAATTTTTTTCTTTGTATTTTTACTTTTTTTAGGTTTTTTTATGTACCTAACTTGTTTCGTTACTTTTTACTTTTTAATTTTTATCCCACGCCTTTTTTTCTCCGGGCGAACAGTGCCGCCAGTGCGGAGTGTCCCAGTATGCCGCGTCCCAGTGCACCCAGTTTCCAGCGTCATACTGGGACCATAATCAGGTATGGCGCTGGAGCGCTGGCACCCAGTGGCACTGGTTTTTGCAATAGGGCTGTGTGCTGAAAATTCACAGTACTTGATGGCTGAAGTTCTAAAATTTTTCGTTCTATGCAATTTCTGGCACTGCATTGCCAGCTGAACAACTACTACAGGTTATAAAGGTTACTAAAAGTGTTAGTAGTTTTGGAAGGGTGAAGACTGCTACGGCGGAGATATTTTTTCTACTATCGCTTTGTGTTTTTGTTGCAATGTTTATGAAACCTCGGGTCACAAGAATGACTCATGCATGCGGCAACATGCAGATGGCATGAACAGACACTGCGAGGTAGGTTGGTTGTCTGGCGTAATTAGAGCGTATTACATTTCCGAGTTGGTAAGAAACGCAAGCTCTATTAGCCGCAATGAAATGTGTTGGTAAAATTATAATCCCCCTCGTGGCTTAGGTACCTGGGCAATGCCCGGTGCCAACGTTGATGCTGCGAATGCTAGCGTCCCATTTTTTATGGCGATCAGGAAGGATTGCATTAAAAAGAAAAACTTGAGCAGACGATGGAAGCATCACAACCTTCACACTAATACAGAGTATCAAGCACATGTAAAACAAATCAGTAACGGCTTTTATGTTACCAAACAACTCACGGTAAAGCTGACGAGTTAATGGAGGGCTCCGAATAATTTAGGCATGATGTTCTTTGATACTGTGCGAGATTGCTCACTATAATTGTGCTTCGAGTTTTGCCTCAGCTGGAACGCCGCCTCGGCTCGGGCACAACTAGCGGTACAGATGGATAGCGCGAGCTTCATTAATATGACAAACACTTAGAGCACATCGGCAAACATAGAATTGCCTATATTTTCATTCTCGGAAGCGTTTTGATGTCATGCGCCACCACCTCTGGCTTCTCTTCAGGCAGATTTTCCACGTACATTATTATTTCTTACATTATAGACGATTTTGCGAAAGCGTTAAGGGTGCTGCCATATCGGGGCACAGGGCTGCTTCCGCAGCAAAGGAAAGAGTTGAAGACACCCCCCTTAACAGACCAGTCAAACCGGTCTCTCCGAGCGTTGTAAAATGGTGTATACAATAACCACCTAAATTGCCACTATTGAATAACAAACGCTCATTAGCACGCAGCTAGCTGTTATCGCAGATAGTGTGCAAAATACCAATAGACATAAATATGATGTCCGGCTGTAAGTAGGTCGAACGAACCTGCCTGCGTGGAATAACAGCAGCATGGGCGTCCGACGGAGTGCTAGCTCACGCGCTTACATGCTACGTCCTCTTTATGAAAAGGACATCGCTGGTCGCTCTGAGACTAAAACGGCACTCGGGACTTCTTGCTGTGCTGTACTGGGAAGAATAGGAACAGACAGCTAGGACACTGTCTTAAATTTATTTGGGTTAAAAACGGCAAGGATTATGTGGTGAAGGTGGAAGGTCAGAGAGCAGTTAAGGTCTCAAACGAAGGCGACTTTCTGAAACTACACTAAATATGTTCAAGAGATTTGATTCATTTGCCGATTGAACTAAATTGAGAGTTGAATCTAGTGTACAGAGCAAATTGATATTCGGCCTAATTCACGTGAATGTTGGAAGTAATAAACGCTACAGGAACTTACTGAACATTTTCTCGACTCAGCCACTTACATACCTTGATATTGCGCTGTTAACCAAGGTCGATGTAAATCAGGCTGAATCAGATATGTTTGAAATTCATGTCATTAACTTCTTTTCGCGTTATCGGCAATCTGGAAAAGGTGAAGGTATCATGGCGTAGGTAAGAAAGACGTGGTTACCGAACTTGTTCTGTGTTATTTTCCTCAGCTGAACCTCACGGGTTCTCTGTTAGGAATTCCGAACTGAATGTTTGTCACCGCGCTATAAAGGCCTTCAAGCTCCGATCATCATACATTTTTCACTGAACTGTCATCATTGATTGCTTCTTGCGAAAACGACAACTTGGTTACAACTGGAAATTCAAATATAGATATCAGCCAAACCGGAAAACGGGAAGCTGCTGTTTATTTGTATTTAATTGCCAGCTATGCAATTGTAAGCGACATGAACCCCCATCCGTAGTATATTTGCTTGTCATTGTCCAACTACGCTTTCCTTCCTCCAACTGATTGAGATGAGCTACGTACAGTGCTGGCTTTCATTTCCGTCCACAGACCTCCGGGATATAAAATTACAGTACGAGATCTGCAAAAAACGTTAACAAATTAAAAAAAAGCTACTGCTCTTCATTTTGAGTCGCTGCATTGGAACTGGGGAAGTACCTGCAGCGCTCAAGAACGCAGTGGTCACACCAGTCCCGAAGAAGGGCGCCAGGATATATAAAATTACCGACCTATAGCTTTCTTGCCTGCATTCAGCATTTTATTGGACAATAGGTTTTGTAAACAATGGAGACATTTTGGATAAGGTATGCAGTAATTCACCCTACTCAGTATGGCTCTCAGTACGGGCTGAGTGGAATAGACCTCCTTGAAGATTGCTCGGACCATATAAATGAAACTATCGATCAGAATGTAATCTCTCTTGGGATTTTTTTTAAACCTGTGTAAAGATTTTATACAGTTTCCTTTCATTTCAATTCATTTAGTCATTTTACCCTCATGGCCCGAGGGCATTGAAGAATGGAGTGGTAGTATAGAGTGGTTATGTACAGAGTGTTTCAATTCTAATCATACAATTTAGCTTATGCGGAACAAAAACGCTGATGATTGATGATGGAGGCAGTAGTTTCGGAAAGGTGGTTCAAGTCATTTGCTGGTTTTGGAAGCAGCGACTCTGCTGCAAGTTTAGTTTTAAAGAAGGAATAACAATTTTGTGCGAATGATCAACTCGTGACGAAATATAAAATGAAAAAGGTATAGGAGCGCTGCACAGACTGGGGTTATGGTGCATTATTTTATGAAGTAAACAAAGGCGATCATACTTTCGACGGCTTGCAAGAGATGTTAACTGTAATGTATTCTTCATAGATGTTGCACTGGTGGTGCGATTATAGCTCCGAAGGGTGAAACGTGCCGAGTTGTGCTGAATTAGTTCGAGGCCGCTGATTAGGTTTTCAGTGAAGGGATCCCAAAAGGACGCAGCATATTGCACCCTACTGCAAACTAGAAATTTGTAGAGAAGTTTCAATGAGGTGGGAACAGAAAATACAACGGAGGTAGACGAGACCATGGTTGGTGTTGGTATATATGGAAGTAATGTGAAAGGACCAAGTTAGATCATTGGTTATGTGAACGCCTAAATAGCGGTAAGAAGACACTCGTTCTAGTTTATTGTTACGGAGATGATAAGGGGTGGGCTGGGTCGATATGCGCGACACATGTAGCAGTTTACATTTGGTTATACTTAGTTGCACTGATTATGTGGTACACCATTCACGAATTTCATCAAGGTCTTTTTACAAAAGAAAAGCGTCATTAGAGTAATTATTTTAATGAAATATTACGCCGTCAGCTGCAAATAAATAATTGTTAGAAAAATGAGAAAGGCATTCATTAAGATGAAATAGACACAAAAGCGGCCCTACGAAGGAGCCATGGGCAAACCCACAATGCACGGAAGTGAATGAAGAATAAATGTTTTTAGCTATTACAAACTTTTTTCGATTAAAAAGAAAATATTCTAAACGTGTTAAAACTTTGGTGTGAAGAATTAGCTTGCTAAGTTTGAAAAGAAGCATTTTGTGACTAACCTTGTTGGACAGATGTAAAAAATATATAGTCCACACATGAACGACGATCAAAAATAGCATGCAGTTTTTGCGTGGAAGTAATTGTGTTCCGCACGAAAATAACTTACGATAGCCGTGTTCAGCTTTAGTGAATAAGAAGGTAGATTCAAGAAATGTATGTTAATGCATAAGATGTGCTCAAAACGTTTACACGTGATACTTGTTAGCGATATTGGGCGGTAATTAAGAGGGGAATTCGTGTTCAGCTTTAGTGAACAAGAAGGTAGATTCAAGAAATGTATGTTAATGCATAAGATGTGCTCAAAACGTTTACACGTGATACTTGTTAGCGATATTGGGCGGTAATTAAGAGGGGAATTCGTACTACCTGACTTGTGCAACGGAACCACTTTCCTGATCCTCCAGTCCGCTGGAAACACAGATGTATCGAGTGACTGCTGAAATAATTTGAAGAGGATGATTGAAGAATAAATTTTTGTACATTTAAAGAACGTAGCGTTAATTAAATCTGCTCCAGGGCTTATAGAAGGTTTCAGAATTTCTAACATAATTTTTTATTCCTTGGGCCTCGACGAACATTTCATCAAACATTAATAATTGACAATCTTCTACGTATTATACATGACGTTTAAAGAGAATAAAAGTACGACAAAATGTTTTATTTAGAATTTGAGGACAGTATCAGCGATAGTTGAACCTTTTCATTTAACAGTTTAATTGACTGATTTCTGTTGGAATAATGGTACGCCAAAATTTTTCCCGATCATCTGAAATCATGTTCGGCAAATTGTGCTGAAGGAAGTGAGCCTTTGATTTTTTCATTGGTGATATATGCGCTTTTTGAAGCTTGGTAAGTTTACCATTTAGAAACAGAGTTCGATTGTTTGGGAATGCGGCAAAAGCGCATTTTTTGTGTTACGATTCCTTCTTATGGGAGCGTCGTACCACATATGTATTTTTATTAGTTGTAATGGTGCATAGAGGAATATACCTTTCTGTCAGTTCAATAATTTTGGCAATTAAAGTGCTCCAGCTCTCTTCCGTCTGCCGGTTATCGAGATCTGTTAAATATACACGACCAAGGAAGATAGCACTTCGTTGACAGCCTCAAAATCAGCTCGGCCATAATCACGGACGTGCTTCAATTTCTTGTCAGCGTTATTTGATGAAATTCTGAATTTAAAAGAGAGTAGAGATTGGTCCCTTATGCCGGGCATGCAGGTCAAATAAGGAAGTAGATCGGAATGAGATGCTAATACCAAATCTAATATGTTAGCAGTGGTATCTGATACCCGTATTGATCGTAATACTAAATGAGAAAGGGAAAGAGTGATCAAAGGTTCAAAAACTCAATGTGTTGCGACAATGGGAATGTTTTAGGAATTGATTCTGAAGACAATGTCTGCTCAGGAAAGTTAAAATCGCTCAACAAATAATGTGTGCTGCAGGATGCCGCGTAACAAGAAAGTTAAGCGCATCACGCAGTTGTAATGGAAACGTGGAAGGATGACTGGGAAGTCGATAACATACACCAAGAGCGTATTTTTGATAGTTAAGTTCCATTCATGCCAAAACAAATTTTGGTTTACTTCGCACAGCAATGTGAAGTACTGTGTTGTTTTAGATACAACAAACAAGACACCACCGCCTGTTCGCAAGGTGCGATCTCATTGGTAAACTAAAAAGCGGGATGCATCGCCAAATATCTGACTATCGTGTATATTAAGATGAAGCCAAGTTTCTTTTATTGCGATATCAGCCTCGCACTTATAATTACCGGAATTAAACGATTCGCGTAATAACAATGTTTCTTTCATTTGCCAGCGGCACATTGATAAGGGTCGGATTTTGCACAGAATTACAAACTGGTTACTCAGAAGAACTGATGGTCGGAATGGACTCTGATGCAATTGATGGAGCAGATGTTGGCGATAATAAATACACATTATTCACACAAAGGGAAACTGCATGTCGGGTAACTGGCTTGGCTGGGGAAGAAGAAAGTTTCACCGAAGAATTTGAAAAGTGATCCCAATAATAAAACGAATGATCAAAATGCAGCCGTACACGAGAACCGTTTCTGAGAAAAGAAGCCGAGGCGTCCCAGAGTTTATGTCGAACAAAGCGAAAAGTCCTCTGTACTGTAAATTTTAGATTATTTCAGCCTTTTACCATTCTCATTAAGTTGATTTTATTGCGAAAATCAAGCAGTTTCAGACCAACTGGATAAAACGTACCATTGCGCCTTTTTTCGGTCCTGTGGCAATGTTTGAGTACGGTCAAATCTTAGTTTTTCTTGAAATACCTGAGAAACATCGGTAAGCAGAGCGTTACTGGTTTCTTGTTTTTCCTCAGCTTTGCCATGAATAGTAATGTTATTACGTCTTGAACGATTTTCTGAGTCATATATTTGATTAGGTTTGTGGTTGTACCATTAGTTCCAGAAAGTTCATGACGCGGCTTTTCACAGCCGTGGCCACAAGATAACAATTGAAGCGCTGTCATGGGAGACTCCAGAGCTTCAAAACAAGCTAAAATATTTTCCTGATATTAATAACATCTCTGGCAATTTTTTCTGATTTTCAGGCAGTTGCGAAATCATGGAAGCAAAGGAGGTATCTGAATTAAGCTATATCCGATCGAACAATGCGTAGAACAAGAAGAATCATTTCTATAGCGTGTTGCAGGCCTATCACCTGACCTGTTTGAAGAATTATTTCTCGCTGGGAGCCCAGGGTTAATCTCACCATTGCCACTTAACAAAAGGCGACAATTGAAATAAATCAAAGCGTGTAAAGCTGAGGCAAAACTACGTGGGCATGGTTACAGCAGCAAGAAGCAATCGTCAGATCGGACACAATGCACACAAGGAAGATAATATACCTCCACAAGAATCAAGCATTGGCTAAGAATTGTGTTGCTTCTGTCACCAAACCCATTTATATGACACAATGCATGTCCAATGCTCTTATATCGTCGGCATGCGACGTCACTAGACTAGTGCCGACGGTGATTGGTTGTTTGATGATGAACACGGACGAGCAAGGAGCGTGAGTGTCGATGGCAGCACAAACCGACATATCTTCGCTATTGTACACAAGAGCAATAGTCCGAGTGAAAAAAGGTCGTACATCTCCATGCACCTTGCTGCCGAGTTACTACGATGTACACGCCAGGCAGCGCAGGAGGGCCCAAGAACGGCATTACGGTGACGCATCGCAGGCATTGCAGAAGAAACAAGCATCGGCTAAACGTTGCGTGTTCCCGCTGTCACCAGGCCCAATCTATCGACCACTCAATTTTGATATAAAAGTTAGATAAGGTTATATACAAGGGACTATACTAAATCTTATTTAAAAACGTGTTTTCTAATTGCTGTTAGTCATGATAAAAAACGAATGCAGTGATTTTGTCCAAGTCAAATTTGGTGTCCCACAGGGATACATATTGTTCTTTTATTATTCAATATTTATATTAGAGGCTTAAACAACATTGCACTCAATTCCAAACGTTTTCAGTACGTAGACGACACAACACTCGTTATATACTAACGATCCTTTGAACATGATAGAGATTTTCTACAAGCAGATGTTTATAGTATACTACAGTGGTTTTCTTCGAACCACATATATTTGAATTTAAAAAATTTTCCGGTTGTGCTTTAGAAACTCACAAAAAATGTAACCTTGAGTGAAACGATTATTCTGCAAGAGGCTGGGTGTACTTGACGTTAGTGCGAGCGCATGCGATTGTCATTTTCTGTAAAATACCTTGACCTTTATTTCGATTAACTTTTATCATAGGCTACGCATATCCAGCATGTTGTCAATTGTCTTCAAATTGTATCAACACAACTGTACAAGCTAAGGTTCACCTGTGAAATCAGGCACTGTAAAATGATTTTTACAGATTTTGGTGAATCTGTATTGATCTGGATTCACAGTGTATCGCTCTTGTTCGAATTTCAGAATTTTTCAGGTAAATAAACTGCTGTAGAGACTCGCAAATAATAGTTTGTATAGAGCTATCCTAGAAAACTTAGATCAGAGTGCTTGACTATGAAATCGAGTAACCTGCCCCCGATAACATCTTTTTTTTTGAATAAATTCAAACTTGCTCAGAATAAACCTAGAATGTTCTACAGAAACGAACTTTTTAGACTACTGTTCAGTTCAGTCGTTCAGTCGTATCGGACTCTTCGTGACCCTATGGACTATGTCACGCCACGTTTTCCGGTCTCTCACTATCTTCCTAACATCCCATAACTTCATCTGCAGTGCCTAGAGGATGCCACCTAACCATCGCGTTCGCTGCCTACCTCTTCTTCGGCGACCCTCAACCTTTCCCAACATCAAATCTTTCTCCAGCGACTCCTCTCTGTTATATCGGCGCAACTTCCTCCTCTAAAACAGTTCATCTGGCGATTGGCCAGTGAATGTGTGCGGCAGTAGTTCTTAGTACTGTTCGTGAAATGGTATGGCACGGATGGCCGCGTGCTGTGGACACACTTTATCAGCCTTTCTTCGTTAGGCGGTTTGAGCTTTCAGTCGATTGCGGCTGTTTGGTGTGGAACAACAGAGTCGTTGTACCACAGTCGCTTCAAAGTGAAGTTATGTGCTTGTTACATGAACAACACATCGGTATCACAAAGATGAAAGCACTTGCGAGGTCAATGGTTTGGTGGCCACAGATAGACAACTGCCTCGAACGAGCAGTGAAGCAGTGTGAAATTTGTCAAAGCACCAAATCCGTGGGGCCACTAGCGCCGCTTTCATCTTGGAAGTGGTGCACAAGCAGTTGGGAGAGGGTACATCTAGACTTTGCTGAAAAGGAAAAAAAGATGTTTCTTCTAGCTGTAGATTCCTATTCCAAATGGTTGGAAATAAAAATCATGACGTCAACGACGGCGCAAAGCACGATCGAAACGGTGCGCTCGTTGTTCGCAAGTCATGGCCTGCCGATAGAGGTAGTCACAGATAACGGGCCGCAGTTTCGTGCAAAAGAATTCGAGGAGTTTCTTTTGACAAACGGGGTCAAGCACACGCTTACTCCGCCATATCATCCTCAGTCGAACGGCTCGGCAGAACGTGCTGTCCAAACAGTAAAACAGTCGCTGTTGAAGCAATTCCTGGAGGACCAGAAGAACAAAAGTTCCAGATCACTGCAGCACAGGATAGATAACTTTCTGTTCGCTTACAGAACAACGCCGCACACATTCACCGGCCAATCGCCAGATGAACTGTTCTTGAGGAGGAAGTTGCGCCGATATAACACTCTCTTCTCATCAGATGACCAAAGTAGCTGAGCTCTAACTTTAGAATTGAACTTTAGACTACTGAGTGTACACCAAATATGTAAAAAGTTATCGTGCCTATTATGTCCTCTATCACTTTAATAGACTGTCAAATGAAATCTTACAGTTGACGTATCTTGCACACGCAAAACAAGAAGCTCATGTGCTTGGCGTTTCGCTTGCCTCATTCTACACAAAAATAGAAGAGCTGCATATTTCTCGGTATTATCTGCAACACTTAGATACCCCAGAAAATTGACATTGTCAGTCGAATAAGCCTATACTGAAAAGACAACAATGTAGAGATGCATATGTAAGGAACATGAAACTGCATCATCTATCAGGCGGTTCTGATGTGATGGCATATTGAAAATAAGGGCACGGCAGAAAGGCATTTGTTCGCGCAATGTGCAAGCAGGTTAAGTAAGAGCTATAATTTTAGAGCTGAATTAATTAATTCACCGGTGTTGCTATCCAACTGAACACATTTATTTATTTATTTATTTATTTATTTATTTATTTACAATACCTTACAGCAGGAGTGAACAGTGTTAAATACGAAAATATATTAAGCAATCATTGCAAATATAACAACCACGCAAAAGAAGCAGCCCAACATGAACAAAATAATTAGCAAGAAAACATACATATAAAGTAACCTGGCAGAAAAACAGATGCATATCTTTCAGATGGAAAAATAAAAAATAGTAACAGCGTAGCAACCATATGTGATAAGACAGGGAAATAAAGTAAAAACAAAGTCATGGCTCCCTGATACACATGAGAACGGCCTAAGTACAGTTGTCGGTGAAATGTTTGACTAGATGATCATGGAAAATTTCACGATTGCGCTGAGAGGCGATGTGGTTTGGAAGGGCATTTCACAGGCGTATAACACGTGGCAGGGCCGAAAAGTTGAAGGCATGAGTACTGCCATAAATGCGTGTAAAACTGTAGTTAGAGTGGGATCTGGTTGACGAATAAGAGGGTCGTTGCAGGTGGGATAAAGGTGAATGAGTGGCATGGATTAATTTGTGAAATCGAGATAGAAGGGCAATATATCGACGCAGTCTTAACGGAAGGAGCGAGAGTTCCAGCTTTATTTATGTTACGCTTGAATGATAACTATAATTCTGTGTAATGAAACGACTAGCCCTGTTTTGGATTGATTCTAATATATCGGCTATGTATTTTTGATGGGGAGACCAAATGGAAGAGGCGCATTCTAGTTGAGATCTAACAAATGTAAAATAGGCTTGTTTACGCACATTGGACGGAGCGTTGTGCAAGTTGCGGCGCAGGAAGCCTAAAGACCGGGAAGCTTTAGCTGAAATGGTAATTATGTGATTCGCCCACGAGAGATTCGGTGTTAGGTGAACACCTAAGTATTTATATTCATTTTTCCGCGCCAGTATGTTGTTACTAATGGTGTAAGGAAAGTGAGAAGTAGCTGGCTTTCGAGTAAAAAAGATTATTTTACACTTGGAGACATTCAAGGTCATTAGCCATGTGTCACACCAATTGTTAATGATATCCAAGTCGCATTGAAGTGCGCTATTTTCACCAGTACTTTGTTTTAATCTATATATAATGCAGTCATCAGCAAATATTCGCGATTGGATGAAATGTTGTTCGGTAAGTCGTTGGTATAAATTAAGAAGAGTAACGGACCAAGGACATTTCTTGCGGTACACCCGACGTAACATCTGAGAGAGGAGAGGAATAATGATTAACAACTGTGAATTGCTGCCGATGAGAAAGGAAGTTGCGAATCCATAACAAAGTTAGAGAGTCTAAGCTAAGAGCAGAAATCTTCGATATTAGACGACAGTGTGCTACGCGATCAAACGCTTTTGAGAAGACAAGAAAGGCCCAGTCAATTTGTAAGTTGTTGTTCATATTGGAATGAAGGTCAGTATTGAATTCGAAAAGCTGTGACTCGCAAGAAAAGCCTTTTCTAAGGTCATGTTGATTGGGATATAAGAAATTATTAGATTCCAGGGGACCATAAATATTAGACGCAATAGTGTGCTCAAGCATCTTGCAGCAGATACATGCTAGTTAAATGGGGCGGTAGTTTTCGCGGGGGTGTTTATTGCCACTTTTGTAAACTGCTACCACTTTTGCTATGTTCCAATCGTCAGGGAGCATGCCCGTTAATATTGAGTGCCGAAATATATGAAGTAAGAGAGTATTAGACACAGAAATAACGTTTTTTTAATATTTTGGAATTGATCTCATCAATACCACTTGAAGAGGATACCTTAAGGCTAGTGATCAAATGGACTATGCCATTTAATGTAATCTCAATCGGAGCCATATACGGGTAGTCTGAATCAGATACGTGGGGAACATTAGAACTGTCTTCTGCAGTGAATACTGATGTAAACAAAACAGTTATATACTTTTGGGCAGTCAACATCAGAGTAAGGATTATTATTGATGTCGTGTATGGAAATGTCATCATTCATGTTACGCTGACCTATTATCTTCCAGAATTTTCTCGGATTATTCTTTAGCAGAGAAGAAAGGTCTTGTGAAAAATATTTAGCTTTAGCGTCACAAAGAACAGAGCAGTATGTTTTCAGGTAGTTTTTATACTTACTCCAAGCAATTGGAGAATTCACGCGTTTTGCATCTTAGTACAGCCGTTTTTTCTTATTCCTCGTTCGATTATGATTTTTTGTAAACCAAGGGTATGATTTACCATTTGTTATAGTGACCAGGGGAACATGGTTATGCACCAAGCTTGCCAGCTTCTCTCTAATAGCACCCAGTTGTCATTGACAGACCGGTCAGAGAAACCAGAAACGTGTCAGAAAATTCCTCAAGTTCTGTGTTGATAGCATTGTAATGAGCTCTATTGTAATCACGAATTAACTTTCTCGCAGTGCCACAGAATGGTAGCGGAATGTTAATAGTCACCTGAAGCAAATTTTGGTCACTGAATCCATCTCAAAAAATTTATGTTACTAATTGTTTCAGGTGCTGTTGTAAACATGAGGTCCAATATATTGAAACCACGGGTTGGCTTGGTAACTATTTGAAATAGGTTAAAATCTAAGGTCACGTTTATGAAATTTGTTGAGACATTACATGGAGATTATAGCTTTATCCAGTCAAAATTGCGGAAAATTAAAATGGCAAACAGATAAGTGATATCGGCCTGGATGAGTTCAAGCGCCCTCGTCATGCTGTCACGAAGTTTATTTGGAAAGCAACTGTCGGAATCTGGTCAGCGGTAGCAGTTACCTATCAAAATTTTGGAAGGCGAAATCATGCAAGCTGTTCAGATTATTTCTAATTCGGATCCAGTGTCAATGACGAATGATTTAAAAGTTTTTCTTATTCCCAGGAGGACGCCTCCCCCTGCGCCTTTGAGGTCGATCACGCCTATATATATAGCGTTTCATGATCACTGATATCGGGGTGGAGCCATGTTTCAGTGAATACGATAATGTCAGAATCGCTATCCTCAAGAAAATATGTTACAAGAATGGGCTTCGATAGAATACTTCGTATGTTAGCAAATGAAATAGGCAAAAATGATTAGACAACAGCTGATTTAGGCTTGTGACAGTTGGGAAAATGAAATCTGGATAGTGGCTATTGTTCCAAAGGGATGACAGCGTTAGAAGGGATGTCGTAGATGTACGTTTGTGAATCCACGTGCAGCCTGTCTAACGATCGCTTGAATTTTTTCTTGTCATGCATTTTAGCGAATTCAGTCAGCTTTGACCTGACCTTCCGTGTTGCAAGTGAAAAATCCTCACGAATGGCAAACGTCGTTCCTTTCAACTTATAACCACAAGACAGAATGCGGTCCTTGTTTTTTAAAATACGTGAACTTTGCTATTATAGGGCTTTGATTTTCAGTCTGATATTTTCCTAGCCTGCGAACTCTTTCGAATTGTTGCCCAGCTGTGGCGATACCTAGCTTTTTCCAGCAGAGGTTAATTACTTTTTGTTCAGACGTTGCTCAGTCCTCGTTTGGGTCGTCTTCCACCCCAAAGAAAAGCAGATTGCAACGTCGCATCCTATTTTCAGTATCGTCACATTGTGACGAAAGGGCTGCCAACTGGTCTGAAACAACAACCGAATCCGCAGCGTTTATCCCATCGTCCGTAGTAGCGTGCGAGGCAAGGGTTGCTTCCAAAGCCGCCACTTTACTACTCAGTAGTTGCAGTTCATTTTCTGGTGCCACTTGTTTTTCTTTGACAATGTTGAATTCATCCAATAGTGAACTATATCCTTCCTCAAGTTTACTAATAGTTTCAAGAGCCTCAGCAAGTACTTCAGCTTCAGATTTATTCATTGGACCAGGGTTTGCTTCCACGTCACCGGCGAGCATGAGCGGAATTTCACACAAAGCAAAGTAAACACCAGACAAAGACGCAAGCACTCGCTTCAACACATCAATTATCTCTAGTGGGCACGAAACCGAAAAAAGACAGTAATTACTGCTCATAACACAGGTCGCGTTATTCAGATGACTCACTTGTATCATCAACCAGCGTGAGCAAGGCATCCTTTGTGCGGCGTCGTGCCAGGTCTAAGTCACGTGCTAAGTCAAATTAGACTAAAAGTCATTTCATCGCTTATGTGGCCAAGACGACTGTGTTAGGATTGAAACAAGCAATCAGTTTGGCTGCTCACGTATGTCAAAGGAAGCCCACAGGATAGTGTACTACTGGATTGATGGTGGTTTTATAAAACCTTCCGTCCCGTTGCCTCTTTTGTTACTCATTAATGTGTGCGGTGCCGTCTGTGGGAATCGCATATCTGCTTTACCACCGTCTTTAAGAAAAATTATGGCACCCGCAAGTTTATTTTACAATTGACATTACAATAGGCTGCTTAGCTCCATGTAAAATGCAATTTCTGAATGTAATTATATTTTTCTGTTGTTAAATTGAAAGCCAGATTTATAAGCGTTTTCCTAAGCAAATCGGATGTTTCGAACAAAATTGACAATTATATATTTTTTTTTCCATCTCGCATGACCTGTATTCTCGTACTTCAGAAGACATCTCCTTTGAAATGATACTAACCAATAAGGCGAATTTTGATGTGTGCAATATTTTCGTTTCAGCACCTTTTAGGGTTCTGCTATATCAAAGCATGAGGACAGTGTAATTTGTTGCAGACATTTTTATTTATTTCTATGAGCCTTCATTCATGTTTTGTGAACTTTTTTCTGAGGGGAGGATTGTATGCGCGATTTCTTGACCTAAATCAAATAATAGAGGCTTTTGATTGTTTCTTCTTTTCGCCACCGCAGCCTGCCAGCTTTTGCAGACATCATACACTGTGGACACGGTTCCTTCACTTCAGTGTCTAACTGCTTACCAGAGCAACTGTCCCGGAAAAAAACTATTTCCTTACGATAGCCGCTGTAAGGATCTAATGAGAAAAATGTCCCATTGAAAAGGTACTGGCGGTCGCACAAGAAAAATAAAGAATGTGAAACAAGCTGATCTTTTGTTTTTTATAACATCCAGTCTGTCAGGGGTCGAATGACACCGCCGAACACGTGCCTAAGCGGAATCCTGCTTCCTGCGCGTCTATGTCTGACCGTGTGCAGGCAATGGATTCAGCGGAGCACAAGTGCTTATGCAGGGCTCGGTAACCAAGAAGTAATGTTACACGAAGCGTTTACTGGTAGTTTGGTTGAAAAGGCGCCGTCTTCACCGTCAACGAGAATTCCTTATACTAGTTATAGGATCGAAAGCCCTTTGGACTTTGTAGAGTTTTGAATGGTTTGCTACCGGTGTACACAGTTTAATTTCGTTTGTGGGGTAACGCCCCAAAGCGACTCAGGCTATGAGAGACGACTTAGTGAAGGGCTCCGCAAATTTCCACCTCCTCGAATTCTTTAAAGTGCACTGGCATTGCATAGCATATGGGCGCCTAGCTTTTCGCCTCCATCGAGAAGCGGCCACCGCAGCCGAGATCCTGTCCCGAATACTTGAGTGCAGTAGTCGAGAGTTCTACCCACTGCACCACCACAGAGGGGTAGTTGTACACAGACAGATGATTTGTATAAGAGGGGCAGTAAAAGCTTAAAATAGAGTTCACCTGATCCCCCTTAAACATCACATTTTCATTGCTCGATTTTAGAGCAAAAGCACTATGCACAAGCGTCCAAATCTGAAGTTCGCCTGGAGTAGGCCGGTAACAATAAACTCTGTCGGACACCTCATATAGCCTTTTTCGCTTTAAGCCTTTGACTAGCGATAAGGATATTTTCTTCATGAGGCCGAACCTCGTCTTCGTTTCTTTAAGCTTCTCTGTCGGCATTAGGATATTTTGAAAGGAGAACGTTTATTGGCACGGTCTGAAAATAGTAATTAGTAGAAAAATGGTGTTTCCAGTATGTGATGATTGTACTCAAAATTCGAGTGAAAACGTCTTTGACGTTTCTTGAAACCTTAACCGTAAAATTCGCTGCTCTACAGTCATGTCGCTCTGGCAAATGAGCATTTTGTCATCTATGCTCAGACTTTTTAACTGTGATTCTAGATGTAACTTGGTTCGCCTGCCATGGAGCTTGGGATAGTGAACTTAATACCGCGAAGTGTTCATGGAGGCAATAATGACGTGAGTATAATAGGTGAACGGTGGTTGATGTATATGAGTCCAAGGCTCAATATTTAAGTGAACACTACGCTGATATTCCGAGGAAGTTTGTGTGCATTGAGCTTCTGCATATAGTGGTATGAGTGGCGCTACTGGACAGCTTGCCGAAGATGTCCAAATTATATAACTGTTGTAGAGTGGTTCGGCCTGTAAGATGGTTAATATACGCCTCTTGACATTGCGAAATGTTCCCGGAGTCGATGGTTCCAGGCCGATAACAGTCCGACGATTGTCTGTGTTGATAGCGAGGCTTAACCTTCGAGAAAAACACCGTAAAGAATTCCTGGAATTGGTATAATAAGCTTAGCCTTTTAATCCAAAGTTTGTACTGCAGCCGATACACAGCAGTTTGCAAGAATTCCCCCTCACTTCACTTCCTTAAAGACCTATCGCAGGATGCATTACATAAGGGTTGGGATTACAGACATGAAAAAATACAAGCACACGTCATTGCGATTGAAAATAAATATTTACGGCTCCAAGAATTCGAAATTGGCATGAGAGGGCGGCGAATTCGTTGGGAAGGGCATTCTAGCCCACAATTGTTCGGGGAAACAACATTCTAAAAAAAGCTTTTGCATGATCACCAAGCCGAGGTATCTGAAACGAGAGTGAAGCGCGGTAAGATTAGTGTATGCGATGAACAATGTTAGGTGCCTGTTTTAGTGAACTATTCAGAATTTTGTGCGGCAAACAAATACTGGCAATGCGGCGGCGAATTAAAAGGTTTTCAAGGCTGGAATGTGTTTTTTTATACATGAAACGTTAATGGAATATGAGCATGCAGGATGTAGGAAACGGATCGCACGGTTTTCATCTGATTCGAGCAAATGTTTTAGGTATATCTGAGATAGGTGTTCCCCATTAGACTAGCGTACTAAAATTTTGTTCGGATCAATGTTTTATATCTCACCCGTTTTACTTGTTGGGGTGCATGATATAGGTGATGTATTGCGAAGCTTAAGGACCTGTTTAGAGATGATATGATGTTAGTTCTGTGTGCAAAAAGAAAGATCGCTGCACATGGTAATTCCAAGACACTTATATGATTCAACGCTTTCTACAGAATAGTTAGCAACTTAATTCCAAGACACTTATATGATTCAACGCTTTCTACAGAATAGTTAGCAACTTCATATGAAAAAAAGAAGGGGTTAAGATGACGGGTGAAGAGATGAGCTTGCTCTACTTGCCGTTTAGAGTCTTTAACCAGCGATTGCACCATTCTTGCACTTAGGTTATGTCGTGCTGTAGAGCTAGTAGAGCTATTTTATAAGAGATGTAGTAATTTTCCGAAAGATTACGCTGTCTTCGGTGAACATTCTTCTTTGACATTTTGCATGAAGAGGTAGGTTATTTATATATATTAAAAACAGAAGAGAGGTCAGTTCAGATCCTTGCGGGACGCCATATGTTGTAGGGATATTGCTTGAGCTTTGGGTATTGACGTAGACAAATTGTGAGTGGTTAACAATGAAATCTTTATTCCAGTTTAAAATGTTGGGATGCAAATCTAGATGGCTTGTTTCAATACTAAGGGTTTTTAAGGCACCTTGTGAAAGGCCTTTGGAAAGTCTAGCAATATTGAATCAGTTCTGCTTACGATCAAGGCTAATGTGCAGGTCGAATGTAGAGATTGCTAGTTGCGTTTCGAATGAGAAACCCTTTTTTGAAACCATGTTGTGCAGGATCTAAGAAGTTGTTTGAATCCATGAAGTTTATGATATGAAAGTAGGTGACGTGTTCCATGAGTTTGCATGTCACGCTGTTAGGAGGAATGAGCGGTAGTTTAAGGAAGATTCTCAAAACCACGGCTTGAGGGGCTAGTTGGTGCTGCATCTTATTCAGAAATGTGTTGTGTATCTTCTCCTGTGTTTGTGTTTGTTGCGCCACATTTCTGAATAAGATAACGAAGATTCCCTGCTGCCTGACTTGAGGACCAGCATTACCGTCCCAATCTTCCACTCGTCCGGTAGCGTTTCTGTTTAAAGAGTGTGTGAAAATAATAGAGACCGATATACGGACGGTATGCCCTTACTATATTTTACTCTAGTCCGGTAGCGTTTCTGTTTAAAGAGTCTGTGAAAATAACAGAGACCGATATACGGATGGTATGCCTTTACTATATTTAAGGTTGGAGTTGACATCAATTCCAGACTATTACGAGAGCTTAATTTTGTCAATGAGGATTGATATGCCATGCGCATTGATGGTACCAGGCGATATTGCTGAAAACAGTGACGGCAATAGGCTGGTAATTGATGAGTCAGTGTCTGGCGTGAAAGCCAATGCAATCGTCCGCACAGTGGACGTTACTTATCTCTTTATGTGCTGCATTAGTAAGAGTAATGACACTGTATGTTATGAGTTTAGTACTTCCCAAAATTTTTGTATAGTTGTTGATGAGGATTTTTGGGAGGTCAGTTTCAAAGAAACTTTTTTTGTCTCTATGGAGCGCTGTGTAGTGCGTGTCCTCGTCTGCATAATATCTAACCTTACTTCTGTATTCGACTGTCTTTTTCCTGACAGATAAAGCTGTTTCTTTTTTTTTTCCAATATTTTGAATGTTTTGGTCAACAAATATTTTTTTGGCGATTGTCCCAAAAACTGGTAGAAGGAATAAAGTTACAAGTTAGTTCGTTCATCTTGTTTGTGGTTAACCATGTACTCAATGGATCGGTTGTGAAAAGTAGATTGCTAAGATGACAGAAAAGCATAAATCTAATTAATAAATTCATCATAGATTCCGTTATCATGCACGCGGATAATTTTGATAAAGTTTAGCGGGGTGTAGGGGAGAATTTGAAGGTGGCATGAATAACTCTATGAGCACTAGTTTCACGCATGTAGGTAAGTGAATTTACATTCTCAGGGTAGTTTGTTAGGTATAGGTCTAGAACGTTAGATGTTCTTTTATTAAGCTAGTGGGTTCAAGGTTCATTTGAATAAGAATAAAACTAAAGCATACATCAACAAAGCTTCTTGCTCCAGAGTTTCCAGCCGGCAGTGGTTCTACGCCTGCCAGTCGTTACCGGAAAGTTAAACTCGGCAAAAATGACAATTTTCGCGTTATGATGCTTGGCAGTAACTTGCGCAAGCACGTCATTTATATTTTTCGGCGAACCCAGGCTTACTGCTTGGAGTCCTATAGCACACGAAAAGAAGGATGGTCTCGTTTGCAGCGCTAGACTTCAACAATACTAGTTTCAGGTTAGAACTGATTGCTGCAGTTGAACATGAGATTTATTTGTTAATGCAGATAAAAACTCCTTCGCGCATCTTTACGATCGTTTCGATATAAGTTAAAGGCAGGCATGTCATCTAGAACTACACTATCTGCAACGTTCTTGTAGTTAAGATTTGTATGTTGCTGCCAGAAGACGAGATATTTCCCAAGGCTTCGCGCTTAGGAAGAAAGCTGCCATCATTTGCGTCGATTACCGAGAATGAAGAAGCTTTTTTGAGTGTTTTTTTCTGGCCAATTGCCCGGTTTCAGACGGCGAAATGATTAATACAAAACGTCTTTCATGGCTTGAGATTGTTCATAAAAACAGCGACTTGGTCTTATATGCAACGTTTTATAAAGTAAGAAAAAATGACCCGTTTTGCTTTTCGCAAATGCAATAAGTTGTTTCAGTGCGTTCGACAAGGACTAGAGAAGTCTTCGCTTATGCTAGAATCGGTGTTTTTGAGCGTTTCACTATTACTGGTCTTTGATTGTTCAGAGCTATGTTAGCCAGGGCGATGAGCACCCTCAATATGTTTTGCCTCTATTTACAAGCTCAAATTTTGAAGGCAGTGGTGTATGATCAACTTTTCAGATTTTTCATATGCTTCGGATCAATTTTCATTAGGGATGCCATAAAATATTACGTAGCTCCTTCCTGACTGGTTCCAGAAGTCATCTATGCATAAATCAAAAACGGAAAGCTGGCGGCTGGTGTCTGTAGTGTTCAGATGTAGGCTTTCAAGTTCTGTCCGTATGTTGCCGAGGCGTTGGCTTTTGATTTCCAAGTCTGTTATACGGTCACTTAGGGCTGATAACGTTTTATTACTTGAAGCTAGTTGGTTTTTAAGACCCTGTGTTTAACTGCTGAGCTACGTTTAACCCGCGGTTAACTTATGTAGTTTAGCCAAGATATTGTCAGTATCTAATAGTTCCGGGTTCATTTTCACGTCACCGGAAATTAAAAATAGCGAGCGGATGACATTTGCACATTCAGTAGCACGACAAAAGCAACAATGAAGGCCCGCCAGCTGCACGAGGCAAATATTCCTTGTTTTTCAAGTGAAAACGAAATATTTATTGCTAACCTGCATCGCAACACTAAGCATGCTAGCGACGTGTGCAATGGCACAGCCGCAGATCCCACAGTACGCGTGGGTGAATGTCACTGTTTTATAGGCGATATTTTTAAAGTTGACAATGACCATTGTGTTCCTGATGCTGGTTCGACAGTCCGGTTGTCGACAGGGGGCGTTTCGAGGTGCTTGGAGACACAGTTGACAGCCGTGTGGTGCGGACGAGTGTTCGATCGCTCCTCCGATTGCGCATGGCTACCGGAAACGGACGGACTGGCGACAGCGGGAGCTTCCGAATCGTCAAATAGATGCGTTCTTTCTTTTATTAGCTTTATTTCGTTTTCAGATAGTCAGGTTAGGTGCAACCTAAAGAATAGATGTTAGCTCTTTGTCCTAGGGGCCTGGTTTTTCGTGCCGGTAGCTAGGTTTTCTCGGCGTTCATTCTTTAACTTTTTTGTTTAAATAAATACTTTTGTTTCTAGGCTATTGGCATTCGCAGAATTGTTTTTAACGCGTGTTTGCTAGTCGTTTCTTGTGTTTTCTTTTCGCAGTTTGTATATTCTGAGAATTCGTAATAGACGTAGCTCAGTCGGTACATTCTTAAGATATGCAATCAAACGAAGGTAAAGTGTATACGTGAGGCGCAAATTAATCTCAAGAAAACGAGTTTTGACTTTGTAGACGAAGCGGAAGGCAGCACCTTTTTGTATTTTTTTGTCGGGGTTACGTTCTGAGTGCAAGCCTAGATAGATTTGATCAAGATAGGGGCAGTTTAATGTCTCGTGTGGATGATTTAGAAAATGAAGATGCCCCGCCGGGGTGGCGCAGTGGTTACGGCGCTCGACCACTGTGCCCAAGACGGCGGGATCAAATCCCGGCCCCTGCGGCTGCGTTTCGATGGAGGCGAAACGGAGTGGCGTCCGTGTGCTGCGCGATGTCAGTGCACATTAAAGAACCCCAGGTGGTCGAAATTTCCGGAATCCTCATCTATGACGTCCCTCATAGTCTGAGTCGCTTTGGGACGTTAAATCCGTAAACCAAACCCACCCAAACCAGAAAAGGAAGTACGTTTCTTAAGGGCAGAAAACCAGAAACTGCTTGGACAGCTTCCTCAAATAGAAAAAAAAATGGCCGACATTATCCTTGCAACCGACGAGGACGAACATTCCAGTGCAAGCCACGTGGCTGGGACCAGCACTGGCATGGAAGGCATAAGCAAAGTAGGTCAGGCGGATCCGGACCGACAGAGTTATTTAGAATCAGTTACTAAGAAGCCAGAAAAGAAGGAAGAAGTAAGGAAGAATGAAAATCCCTGAGAAAAGGACAGAGATAACCCAAAGCCGGAGCCAACAGTCGGGAGAGGGAGAGAGAAGGCCCAGGTGCTCATCGCCGGAGATCCTAACATGAGCAGGTGCAAGCGAGATATCTTGGAACGTGTAAAGGGTGATAAGCGAGTTTTAGTTGGAGCTTTCCCAGAAGCACAATAAGGGCAGTGCTGAAAGAGACTAAAAATAGGGCGGTGAAAAATTCCGCACAGCGCAGTGTGGCGATAGTAGCCGCGGGACTAAACTATGTCCTAAATGGTGACGCTGCAGGAGTGGTGGAAAGTTTAGCTAAGGGAGTTGACGACATCAGGGAGATAGCACAGCAAGCGCTGATAGTTGTATGCACAGTACCGGAGGTGAAAGGATTGAACGGAAAGCTGGAAAAAGACGTGTTGACTTCAGAACATAAGTTGAGCCCGGAGAAGCGTTTCGAAGTAGTTGAGGTAAACAGGGAGGTGCATAAAGCAGGTTTTGGTAATGCTTTTTAGCGAGATGGCATTCATTTTAACAGAAGAGGGGGAGCAGAAATTGGCTGGCACCTGGCAGGCAGGGCTCTAGCTTTTTTACGGGGTCCGCGAGGACTCCATGTACAGAGGTAGTTAGACGTACAGCAGAAAAAAGTGTAGTAACGTAGGCTGAGCCCAAAAAATGGCAAGGAGGAGGTCGAGAAAGAAAAGTACAAAAAGAAATTTAACACTAGGATCAGCTATATAAACATGCAAGGAGGTAGAAAAAGAGCGAAATGGCTAGAGATAGAACAGCAGGTGAAAGATTACAAAATAGGTGTGTACGCTTTTGCGGGATTCATCGCAGGGATCTAGAAGATCCGTCGTTTATAGATGGCTACGTCTGGGAAGGGTGCAACAGAACGAGAACGGAAAAAAGGGTGGAAGGATAGGTAGCTGGGGGGCAATTCTCTTGAGTTATGCAAAGAACGAGATTATTATCGGGCCTCAAGCTGTTATTCTTGGCCTAAAGTTGTTATTGGACTCATCTTACGTTTTTAGGGCCATGGGAGTTTGCAGAATTTTTTTCCCCCTTAAGTACATGGGCCTCGTGGCTTCTTAGATGTTGGCAAGATATTAGTTTCTCAATTGATAGGGACTACTTAAGTTATGGTGTGTAGATGGACATGTCCTACTGTATTTGCTGTATTTGTGTGGTGGTGTTTTTAGTGCATGATTTGTGACTATGTGGTGATATTTACCTGTCCAGTGTGGTAGGAGTTACTGGGCAATGCAGTGGTGTGGATTTACAAGACAGTATAGAATTTGTGACTGTAATGTTTTGGCGATGTTTTTTGGGCTGAGAGGAAGAAAGTGTCAATTTCCCCTTGGTAAAGAAGAGGAAGAATAGAAGAAAAGAAAGAAGAGATTGGTCACCGCCATGTTTGGACAAGGTTATGGTCTGCGAGGAAGAGTGTGACATTTTCCCCTTGGCAAAGACGAGGAAGATGAGAAGAAGAAGTTGAGACGTGCCTGAGTGTAGAAGAGGAAGTGTTTTCCGGTTCTTCTTACAGTTGATAGTGTGCGCGTGTGTTGTGGATCTTCTCCTGTGTTTGTCTTTGTTTGCGCCACATATCTGAATACAAGGATAGGTAGGTTGATACACCAGGGAACAAATTGGCAAAGAAATAAATCATCTTGGAAAGAACATACCTGGGTATCAGGAACAATTGCCGGCATAAGGACATGGCTAGGTGTAGTTTATTTACGAACAGGACATCAATACTAGCAAGAAAACAAGGATCTTGTTGAATGTCTCAGGGACGATATAAGCCAGTTTGGAAATGGGGCCAATATTATTCTACTGGGGGGCATGAACGGCCACATCGACGATCTGGATGAATACACGGATTGTAACGGCAAGCTAATGCTAGATTTCTGTGAGCGACACGATTTAGTTATATTAAACAGAGAAACAAAATGTGAAGGCCAAATCACGTTGGAATTCCGCAAAAGGCAGATGACCATGGAATACTGTTTAATGTCGCAGGAAATTTATAGCAAGGTCACAAAAATGGAAATAGACGAAGGGGAGTGTAGTGTGGGAAGTGATCATAAACGTATTAGTTTGCAGATGGGGCCCTTGATGAAAAATAAATGGTACTTAGACAATAAGTAAACGTAAATGTAAAAGTAAAAGTGAAATTAAACGACGATCAAATAGCGCAGACAGCAGCAGACATTGAGGAGGCACTAGAGAAAATTCCTATTGAACTTCTCCCTTTATACAACAAGCACCTCTGCAAACACTGAAGCGGCCGTTGTGCGTGGCACGAAAAACGCTCAAGCGTCAACGGAAAGCCATGCAGGCATCCTGTGGCACAATATGCGCGACACCAACTGAACACCAACGAATTTTGGAAATCGCTGACGAGAACTGTCTCATAAACATAGGTAAATCCTCATTTCATTTGTACTGGACTATTATGTTCACTGTTGAGGCCTTTTACCTTGAACGTATATTTGAACTCCGGGTTTCTAACTTACTGAATATTCCGCGATGTTTCAAAAACCTTTGACGAAGTTAACTATGCATTCCGTCTTTATAAACTGAGCGTCTTGAAAATAGACCAGCCGTAATTGATTGGATCCGCGCTGTTCTGACGTCTCATGCTCAGTTTATACTGGCACTATTGATGCTAACCCACCTTAGCCCCAGTTGACTCCGGTGTTCTGCAAGGCTCAGTGCTTGGTCCCTAATTTTCCTTAATTTATATTAACGACTTGCCCGCTCATACTTCCTAAAACATTTGCCTGTTTGCTGACGACTGTGTATTATAGCGTAAAATAACTAATCACCCAGATATTTCGGCCAATCAGGAGGAGCTTAATAGCATTATTGAGTGGTGGCGCACATTGCGCATTATAATAAAGATTAAAGGTTAAGTGCATGTTGATATATCCCACTAACATGACGTATTCAACACATTGCTTAATAAATATTCATTAGAAAGAGTAACTTCTCACCGGTGCCTGGTGGTTCGTATGCCTTCCCATCTATCCCCGAAAAACATATTGAAACGTGTTTCATCTATGCTAGTCTTATAGGTTATATATATATATATATATATATATATATATATATATATATATATATATATATATATATATATATATATATATATATTTATATATATATATATATATATTGTTAGCGGTATTCGCAAGTCACAGCATTCATCCCACCCGCCGGCCTCTACCAATCTAAAAAATGCCTTTTGGCCTTTGCAATGCCCCAGCAACTTTCGAACGCATGATGGACTCTTTGCTCAGGGCTTCAAGTGGACCACTTGTTGGTGTTATCTTGACGACGTAATTATTTTCTCCTCTACATTTGACAGCCATCTCCTTCGCCTTTCTACAATCTTTGCGCTTTTTCGCCACGCCGAGCTTCAACTAAACTCCAAATAGTGCAGCTTCGGTCACCGCGAAATCAAAATCCTTGGCCACTTGGTTAAGGCTTCCGTCATTCAGCCTGACCCAGACAAGATTATGCCGTCAGATTTTCCCACTCCGCGTTCATCCAGCGATGTTTTAAGCTTTATTGGCCTATGTTTCTATTTGCAACGATTCGACGCGAACTTCGCAGCCCTTGATCGTCCGCTCACCCACCTCCTTATGAAAGAGGTTTCTTCAATTGGTGGCCTGAACAAGTTGCAGCTTTCTCGGAGCTTATTGCTGCTCTCACTACTCCACCTGTATTGGCCCATTTCAGCCCATCCGCCAATACTGAACACCGCACCGACGCAAGTGGCTGTAGCATAGGAACTATACTCGCTCAGCGACAACACGGCCGTACAAGTGTGACTGAGTATGGCAGCCACCTCTTATCAACGCCCGAACAAAATACTCTATCACGAAGCGAAAATGCCGGGTGCTTGTTTGGGCTATTTCCCAATTCCAGCCTTATTTGTTTGGCCGCCCTTTTACGGTAATAACAGACCATCATGCCTTGTGTTGGCTTTCCTCAAAGTTCCTACTTGCCGCTTGGGGCGCTGGGCGCTACGATTGTAAGAATATACCTTTTCCGTCGTCTACAATTACGGCCGGCTTCACCAAGAGGCGGACTGCTTGTCCCGTCATCCCGTCGACTCCCCTAGTCCTACCGACTCTGACGATGACGCATGTGTCCTGTCTGTCTCGGCCTTTTCTAACAGTGCCGACGAACAGCGCTTGGAACCTTCGCTTCATTCTATTATCCGCTGTCTTCCCTCTGACCGCCCTGATCCATATCTCGCCTTATTTGTGCTCGACGAGAACACCCTATACCGATGTAATATGCGACCAGATGGCACATACCTTTTGCTCGTCGTTCCCCAACACCTGCGTTCCACCATCCTTGAACAGTTCCATGATGCTTCCATGGCTAGCAACCTGGGTGTCTCTCGCACATACGACAGTCTGCGCTGAAGTTTCCACTGGCTGGGGCTCTACCGCTCCGTCCAGCATTGTCGCATGCGAACAGTGTCAGCGTCGGAAGAAGCCCACAATTGTGCCTTCAGGTCGTTTGCAGCCGATACCAATACAAACTGACCAGTTTTCCCGTGTAGGCGTTTACCTTCTTGTTCCCTTCCCAGTTTCCGCCTGGGAGAACAAATGGATCGCCCTTGCCACCGATTACGCTACGTGGTACGCTATTACCCGAGGCATCCCGAAAAGCTGCGCCACAGACGTCTGTGTTTTCCTTCTAGAAAACGTGATCCTCCATAACTTTGCCCCTCGAGAACTGCTGACTGTGGCCGCCGCTTCCTGTCGCGAGTGGTTGACGAAATTTTCCGTTCGGGCTCCGTCCGCTACAAATTCACCACTGCCTGTCAACCCCAGACCAATGGCCTCACGGAACGTCTAAACCGTACCCTCATAGATATGCTGGCCATGTACGTGTCTGATGACCATCGCGATTGGGACGTTCATCTACCCTTTGTGACATTCCCCTGCAATTCATCTGTCCACTCTGCAGCTGGATACTCTCCATTTTATTTATTATTTGGCCGACATCCGTTACGCCCTTTGACACCTCACTACCCGCTGCAGACGCCACGAGTGCTTACGTCAGTGATGCCGTCACCCGCACTTATGATGCCCGCTGGATAGCTCGGGCCAGGCTGTTCTCTGCATCCCAAGACTCCCAGAAGTTCCGATACGACAGTCGCCACCGTGATGTCCACTATTACTCCTGGATCTCTCGTCTTGCTGCGGCTCCCATGCCGACGAGTTAGCTTGTGTGAAAAACGTTTGCCCTGTTACACAGGCCCTTACCGTGTTTTGCGCCCCATGACCGACGTCACAACGAAGTTTATTCTGTTTATCAGACGTCCTCGTCAACCAGCGCGAAACTCCGAAATAGTGCATGTGTCCCATCTGAAGCCCTGTTATGCACGTTCTATTTCGCTAACATAGCACGCACCGGGACTGCGCTTATCCCGAGGGGGGTAGTGTTATTTAGTGGTATTCGCTGGTCTGGCTGGGGATAATGAAGTGAGAGAGATCCGTTGAAGACGGCGACGCTGAGAGTAGTGAGATCGGTGCTGCCTTTAACGTTAGCTGTGTTGACAGCTATCGGACTGAATATCTTCTCCGTAACAAAAAAAAAAAAAATATATATATATATATATATATATATATATATATATATATATATATATATATATATATATATATATATATATATATATATATATATATTGACACATGCCATTCATAGGCGACGAAGATTTGAACCAGCGATTCGGAGAAGACGACGAAGCGAAACAGTGCTCCGCTTTCGTGCTGCCCTGACTGGCTGTTGGTGTCCTTCGGTGTCAGAGTGCCAGAACGCCTTCTGTGTAACGTTACGTTACAAATCTGGTGGAGGAATCGCCAGGTATCGATCCAGTCCTGCAGAATCAACCTGCCAATACGGAGCTTACCCCCGTACATCAACGCCTCGGCCGCCGCCTACGTGGAGAGCCCCCTGAATTCGGACCCCTTCCGGCTGCTACTAGAACGACGCATCCTCAGACGGCCGTCGAACCTGCTGCAATGACATCTGAGAGCAGGCTTCCCACCCACATCCTGTGTCATCAGCCGCGAACACCCCCCTCCTTTCATGGCGACATGTTCGAGGACGCCGAGGACTGGCTTGAGAACTACGAGCGAGTTGCTCGTTACAACGGGTGGACTGATGAGCGCAAGCTTCACAACGTGTACTTCGCCCTTGAAGAGTCTGCACGGACATGGTTTGAAAACCATGAGGCTGCCTTCCCATCCTGGGCAGCCTTCTGTCGTGATTTCAAAGCCACCTTTCCTAGCGCCGACCGCCGGGAGCGAGCAGAAGCTGCGCTACACTCGCGCAATCAGCGCCCGAACGAGAGCGTGCGTATGTTCTTTGAGGACATGACACGCCTTTTCAAGCGTGCAGACCCACAAATGCCTGAAGATAAGAAACTGCGTCACCTGATGCGGGGCGTTAAACAAGAACTTTTCGCCGGACTGGTGCGCAGTCCACCGCGCACTGTGGCGGAGTTTCTCAGCGAGGCAGCGACCATGGAGACAACGCTGCAACACCGAGCCCGTCAGTACAACCGTGACGTGAACATCATTGGGTCCGACGCACCTCCTGTGCATATCGGCAGCGACATGGACGCGCTACGAAATCTCATCCGTTCTGTCGTGCGGGAGGAACTGCAAGCGCTCCGGATGCCTTGCAACACAACAGCTTTTCCTTCACTGGCTGAAGTCGTACGGGACGAGGTGCGTATGGCAGCTCAGCAAGTTGCTGACGTTCCCCAGCAGCGCGTTCCCCACCAGACGATCGACGCGAGGCTCACCTACGCGTCCGTATTACGTAGGGCTCCCCCGCCGGATCATAGTATCAACGCCGCAGCTCCAGCAATGGAGCCGCAGGGTCCTCGCATGGAGGGACTCGCATGGAGCCGCATGGGGTCTCACTACTCCCCTCCGCCAATCTACCAGCGACCCCATCAAGTATGGCGGCCCCGGGACCGTCGCCCCCTGTGCTATCATTGCGGGGAAGCCAGTCACCTTTACCGGGCGTGCCCGTACCGCCGCGTCAACATGCGGGGTTTCGCCTCGGAGGAACTCCACCCTCCGAATGACGAACGGCCCACTGAGATTGCAAGCGACCTTGCAGCGCGACAGTATCCCGTAACGTCCGGTTACCAAGAGCGTCGGTCTACGTCCCCGACGAGCTACCGCTCTACAAGTCCCCATACTTCCCGACGCCGCTCCTCTCCCAGCCCTAGCCGGGAAAACTAATACCAGCGGCCTTCGGAGGCAGGGTCGCTGATGTCGGGAAATGTGAAGATCCTCCGTCATCGTCAGGCCGACCCGACGAGATTTCGCTTGTGTCAGGTAGCGACAGCATCCGGCATACTACCTCCGATTTATGTGTAACGATTGATGGAGTGGATGTCACCGCGTTACTCGACACTGGTGCCGATTATTCAGTAATGAGCCGTGGTCTCGCCCGAGAATTGAAGAAAGTTTTGACACATTGGTCCGGCCCGAAAATTCGCACGGCGGGAAGTCACTTGATCCAACCTGCAGGCAAGTGCACAGCGCGGGTCGGCATCCGTGGTTTTATTTGTGTCGGAGAATTTATCGTGCTTCCTGAGTGTTCGAAAGACTTGATCCTCGGTCTAGACTACCTGCAGACCAACGGCGCTGTCATTGACCTGAAAGAAGCGCGTGTTTCCTTTTCGACGAAAAGAGCCGTGGCGCACATTGGAAACGAAGATCCGGGTCTGAACGTTTTGCGTATAGTCGACGATGACGTGAGGGTTCCGGCACGTTCTAGTGTGTTGGTTCTTGTAAAGCATGACTTATTCCACGATTACGAGGGCATCGCGGATGGGCACCTTCCGCTACTACTCGAGAAGGAATTAGCCGTTGCTCAAGGACTCGTACAACTCCAGAACAGTTGTGCTACTGTCCTCCTGACAAATTTTGCTAAGGAGATGCGGCATCTCGTCAAGGACACGGCTGTTGCCGTCCTTCACGATGTTACTGCCTTGCCTCATTTATGCACCACCGGAGTGAACCCTAAAGAGGAGGCCGCACCTTGTCATGCTCTACAGAGCGTTAAAATTAACCCCGACTTGAGACCCGATCAGAGGAATCTTCTTTCGGCTCTTCTGAGCGATTTCGCAGACTGCTTCGCCACAGGCTCTAAGGTTGGTCGTACTTCTGTCGCCAAGCACCGAATCATCACCGATGAGACCACGTTACCGGTATGCCAGCGCCCGTACCGGGTTTCTCCTAAATAACGTGACGCCATTAAAATGCAAGTGGATGAAATGCTTGCGGACGACGTGATCCAGCCTTCGACGAGCCCATGGGCATCGCCAGTGGTCCTTGTCAAAAAGAAAGATGGCACCTTGAGATTCTGTGTCGATTACCGAAAGTTAAATAACGTGACTAAAAAGGACGTCTATCCGCTGCCCAGGATTGATGATGCCCTCGACCGACTACGCGACGCCAGGTACTTCTCCTCATTAGACCTCAAAAGCGGATACTGGCAAATTGAGGTGGATCAGAGAGACCGAGAGAAGACTGCATTTGTGACGCCCGACGGCCTATACGAGTTTAAGGTGCTTCCGTTTGGTCTTTGCTCTGCACCGGCCACGTTCCAACGTATGATGGACACGGTTTTATCAGGTCTGAAGTGGCAGTCGTGCTTGGTGTACTTAGATGATGTCGTTATTTTCTCGCCTACTTTCGAGCAACACTTGGACCGGTTGCGCATCGTGCTTCAAGCACTCAAAGGCGCGCAACTAACGATCAAGCCTGAGAAATGCCACTTTGCTTTCAAGGAACTACGCTTTCTCGGCCATGTTGTCAGTGCACAGGGCGTTCTCCCTGATCCCGAAAAGACTACCGCAGTGTCAAATTTTCCACGCCCCACCGACAAAAAGGCACTAAGACGATTTCTAGGTCTTTGTTCATACTACCGACGCTTCGTCCACGATTTTTCTAAGATAGCTGAACCACTGACAGCACTAACCAGAGAAGACATACCCTTCCTGTGGGGAGACGATCAAGAACAAGCCTTCCAGGAGCTTAGAAGCCGCCTACACAGACCCCCAATACTCGCCCATTTCGATGAAGACGCCGCGACCGACGTACATACTGATGCCAGCAACGTTGGCCTCGGCGCGATACTCATTCAGTGGCAAGGCGGAATAGAACGGGTTATCGCCTACGCGAGCCGAACACTCTCACGATCAGAGGCGAACTATTCGACAACAGAGAAGGAGTGCCTTGCGGTAATCTGGGCCATCAGCAAGTTTCGACCATATTTGTATGGACGATCCTTCCGTATTGTCAGCGACCATCATTCCTTATGCTGGCTGGCAAGCCTTAAAGACCCTTCGGGACGCTTAGCTAGTTGGAGCCTCCGTCTTCAAGAGTATGACGTCACTGTTGTGTATAAGTCGGGACATAAACACCAAGATGCGGATTGTTTGTCACGCGCGCCATTGGACTCCACTGCAGTGGAAAACGCCGACGATTTTCCCTTTATTGGGGCCATTACCCAATCACATATGGCTGACCTTCAACGCAAGGATCCGGAGCTGGCGCCGCTCATCGATTATCTGGAAGGACACGGTGGTAGAGTACCGCTTGTTTTTCGCCGTGGCTTGCAGTCATACGCTTTACGAAGTGGAGTTCTCTACAAGCGCAATTTTGAAAGATCCAAGGAGACATTTCTACTCGTAGTGCCTACGCACCTACGGCCTGACATCTTAAGCGCTTGTCACGACGAACCGTCCTCCGGCCACTTGGGAGTTAGTCGTACGCTTGCAAGAATTCGGGAGAAATACTATTGGCCGAAATTATTACCTTCAGTGCGATCTTACGTAAAAACCTGCCGTGATTGTCAACGCCGAAAGACTCCACCCGTGAAACCAGCTGGATTTCTTCAGCCGATCGCTCCACCGAAAACTCCTTTCCAACAAGTGGGGATGGATCTTCTTGGTCCTTTCCCGAAGTCAAGTAATGGAAAGCATTGGATTGTTGTCGCGACGGACTACTTGACCCGATATGCTGAGACCGCGTCGCTCACAAATGGAACTGCCGCCGAAGTCGCAGAGTTTTTTGTCCACGAGATTGTGTTGCGTCATGGCGCTCCGGCTGTTATCATTACCGATCGCGGGGCAGCTTTTACGGCCCGCCTGACTAAGGCTGTACTGAACCTTGCACACACTAGCCATAGACGGGCCACGGCATACCACCCACAAACTAATGGCTTGGTGGAAAGGCTAAACAGAACTCTGGCTGACATGCTGTCTATGTACGTGGATATAGAGCATAAGACCTGGGATAAAATCCTCCCATATGCCACGTTCGCATATAATACGGCACTTCAGGAGACGACGCGGCTCACACCCTTCGAGCTTGTCTTCGGCCGTCGAGTGACCACTCCACTGGATACAATGCTGCCCGTATACACCGACGACGAAGATGAGCTTGACCTGGACATCGCTAGTTTTACCCAGCGTGCCGAAGAAGCACGGCAGCTGGCAAGGCAGCGCATATACCTACAACAGCAACTAGACGCTGACTGTTACAACAAGGGACGGCGCTTCGCTGCCTACGAGCCTGGAGACTATGTCTGGATTTGGACGCCCGTTCGTCATCGTGGGCTGTCTGAAAAATTGCTGCGCCGGTACTTCGGCCCATATCGTGTCCTCCGCCGCCTCAGCGACGTTACTTACGAAGTTGAATCCGCGACCCAAGATCCCTCAAGCCGCAGAGGACGCAAGTTCACTGATGTTGTGCACGTCGTCCGGATGAAACCCTACCACGATCGTTCCGCTGACTAATCTTGAGACTGATGGCGCCCCGTTTTGTGCTGTGGTATCCCACACCAACCTAGCATAGCATCTGTCAGCTCATCGCATCAAGCAGCATTTGCAGCATCGAGGCGATGCTGCCAAGAAGGGGGGCAATGACAGATGCCATTCATAGGCGACGAAGATTTGAACCGGCGATTCGGAGAAGACGACGAAGCGAAACAGTGCTCCGCTTTCGTGCTGCCCTGACTGGCTGTTGGTGTCCTTCGGTGTCAGAGTGCCAGAACGCCTTCTGTGTAACGTTACGTTACAATATATATATATATATATATATATAAAGAGAGAGAGAGAGCAAAGTGGCTTCATTCAAAGAAGCATTTTATAAGACCCGATGTTTCGATCAGGGGACCGATCTTTTTCAAGAGGTTTTCAAACGATGATTCCAATAATATGTTTCTTTAAATGAAGCGCACACTTCGCGCTATAATTTTTTACCGGCCAGATAGTTATATTCTCGCATCCTTTATATATATATATATATATATATATATATATATATATATATATATATATATATAGGATATATATATATATATATATATATATATATATATATATATATATATATATAGGATATATATATATATATATATATATATATATATATATATATATATATATATATATATATATATATTGCGAAAGAAGGCCAGTTCGAGAGCGCAAAGTCATGACGGCAAGGCAACGTATGCCATGTCAGCGTTTAATGCGATGGTGAAGCCATCGGGATGCAGCGCCGTGAGCGTAAGTCGGCGCTGGGCGGGGTGCAGAAGGGCCAGCTGTGACAGGGTGGGTGATAGTAGCCAACTCTGCTTTAATGATGCGTTGGAGTCCGGCGTCATTAGGAGGAGAAGAATGATTGCACCCGTGCCGGCAGAAGGGGCTGAGTGCTTGGAGCTCTTCACATATTATCGCTCGAATCAGGGCTCGTAGATGAAGTCAGTAGAGCTCGGGCCAGTAGCGAATCTGGGCTGCAGTCGGGAGGACTGCAGCTGGTCGAGGCTTTGGCAGGTCGTAATAATGGAATCAACATTTGATGAATTCTGGGCAACTAGGGTGTTATAAACAATAGAATTGATTACATTCAAGACATGGTGTACGCATTCAGGTTCTGGCATGTTGGGACTGATATGTCGACAGAGTGCAAGTACGGCCTCCATGTAAGACGCATATGACTCATCGGGACCTTGAAGGCGGGAAGCGATCTTGTTCTTGGCGATCTCAGTCCGATCAGCCGGGTCGCCGAAGTGCTGTCGGAACTTCTGCTTGAAGGTGGGCCAGTTAGTGTTGTGGGACTTGCGGCTAATAAACTAATTTTTGGCGACCTCAATAAGGTAGAATGAAACGTTGACGAATTTCAAAGCATCATCCCACCGGTTGTAGGCACTGCAGCGTTCATACGTGTCGAGCCAGTCATCCACGTCTTCGTCGCGACGACCAGCAAACGTCGGCGGATCGCGTTTTTGTGTGAGCACAGTTCGAGGCGGCGGTGTAGCCAAGGTAGAGGGTCCGGTCCGGTCGGGACAGCTCTGGGTTGACATGACGATGATAGCTGTTGCCAAACGGCGACCGGAACGTAGCTCCAGCGAGATGTAGGGCACAAGGCGACAAGGGGATCGAATTTCACCTCAAACACTTGCGAAAGAAGGCTAGGTCTAGACGACAAAGTCGTGACGGCAAGGTAAGGTAAGCCCTGTGAGCGTTTATTCCGATGGTGAACCCAGGCGCGTGCCGGAGCCGGCGCTGCGGTGCGATGATGATGGTATGTACAAATGAAAGACGATCCGTAGAAGGCTCACAATATATATATTGTTGCGCTGCGTAGCGGCGTACTTAGATGCAGCAGAAGCACAGGAAGAAGCGGAGGAAGCGAGGCGCGCGCAGACTGATCCTGGTTTTCTGAGCCGTGTGCGTCCATCCTTCATACGAAGTATATATATATATTGTAACGGGTGAAATGGTTTTATTACAAGCGAACTTCGTATGAAGGATGGACGCACACGGCTCAGAACACCAGGATCAGTATATATATATAATGACTTAAATGAATAAAAAATATATATATATATATATATATATATATATATATATATATATATATATATATATATATATATATATATATCCTGTAAGGATAGTGGGACACTGGGATATATTTATCGAAATTTCACACTTGCTCCATCATCACTAAAACTTATTTTATACAACTGACATTCGTTCACAAATCGAATATGCGTCATCCCATTGCGACACCGCGCATGTCAAACGCATGCCATATCTTGATGAAATTAAACATTTCTCAGCCTGATTCATCCTAAACAATTAGCAATAGACTTCCAATGTTACAAACATGAATCTTTCCTGCACTTCACGCCATTACTCATCTGCAGAAAAATAGGTCGCCTATGTCTTTTTCCTAAACTATAATATTGCAATTCATACTTACGTCCTGTTCGGGTTCAATCACCACCATATATTTAATCTCGCCTCAACCACCGCCAAAATGTGAATATTACTCATACTAACACCGTAAGCTAGTCCTATCGTTTCTTCCCGAAACAAGCAAAGATTGGATCTTGCCTGCGTCACTCACAGGCATTACCAGCACTGATAACTTTAAAATGGCCATCTAAGGATTTGTTTTGTAAACTAAGGTAACAAATTGCTTACTCCATAGTAACATTGTTTGCATACTTACATTTCATTTTTTGTGTTTTGGCTCGTACTACCATGTGAAACTCGGCACCATAAAAATAGTTTCTTGTAAGCACTATAGTTCTGTTCGCCTTTTGTATCTCTACGCTTTATAGTTGTATTCTAGCTTTCGTGTAGTTTTTGTTATTCTTTGCCCCTCCCTTCTATTGTCTACTATATGCATGGAGGGTATAATAAAAATTTCAATATTATCAGTCTACCTAATTGAGCAAAGCACGTAATGATTATCGTAACTCTCAATTTCTAAAAATTATGTAGTCTGTTGTGAACAATTTATGGCAGGTTTGATATCTGACATAAGTCCTGCAACGTGGTCACAGGTGCTTGATATCCTTGAATCTAATATATTAAAAGGCTTTCGCAATATAGTACTACTCTGCAATCACATTGAGTCATGCGAGAGGCCTTCGCCCTGCATTGGGTATAGTCCGGCGGATGATAATGATGAGTAGCGGAAATCAACTCTTCCTTGGTTCCACGTTGCGGTGAAATTTCGTCTGGTTATGAAATTTTGCACCACATTGAATTTGAAGTGAAAAGCGTTTGAGCGTTTAGAGCTTAGGTATCAGGCATTGGTCAAACAACGAAATATAAATGCTATGGCCCGAAAAACCATCGACATTACCTAAGACGAGATGGGTTAGGTTAAAAGAGATGATCGCAGTAATTGTTATCGGTCAAGAACAATACATTTTATTGGTATACATTAGCGCAGAGTTTCTCCTCACTGCACTGCGTGGTTCCGATTCCCTAAGTGCAAGTAGTATAGTTGGAAGGGAACTGTTCGCTTTGAGTGAGAGACAACAGAGCTATTCCTGCGATTCAGCTGCATATACTTGCGTGTATCCAATCATAAATGTCTCCTTTTTTTATGTACATGATTCTGAAGGTAAAACTACAAATCTCATTTCATCATCATCACCCTCAGCCTGACAATACCCACTCCAGGGCGAAGGACTCTCCAATATTCCTCCAATTAACCCGGTCCTGTGCAAGCTACATCCACTTGACCCATGCGAACTTCTTAACCTCACCCGCCCACCCTACTTTATGCCATCCCTTGCTACGGTTTCCTTCCTTTAGAATCCATATTATTGCCCTAAGCGACCATCGGTTATCCTTTCTGCGCTCTACCTGTCCTGCCCATGCCAATTTCATCTTGATTTTTAATAGAATGTCAGTGACTTAAGTTATTTCTCTGACCAACTCTGCACGTTTCCCATCTCTTAATGTTATCCCTACCATTTTTCTTTCCATGGCCCTCTGCGTTTTCCTTAACGTGCTGCTCGCCTACACCCCGATATCGCAATGTCTTCATGACCGCCGAGAGTTCTACTGAATCAAATGCTTTTCCGTAATCAATGAATGCTAAGTATAAGGGCTGGTTATATTCCGAGCATTTTATGAACATGATCGATAGTAGAGTATCCTTTGCAAAACCCTCCTTGACTGTTTGCTTGCTTGCAGAATAAAGTTGCCCTGACTCTATTCGCGATTACTTTGGTAAATACCTTATACGTAACAGACAGCAATCTGACTTGTCTGTAATTTCTCAAATCGTTAGCGTCCCTTTTCCTATGAATTGAGATAATGTTTGCGTTCTTCCATGTTTCCGGTATCGTCGATGACACCAGACATTGCGTATACAGGGTGGCCAATTTTTCTTGTCCGATATCCTCCCGTCCTTCACCAAATCTATATTTACCTGATCACCTTCAGCTGCTTTCCCCCTTTTCATAGTTCCCAATGCATTCCTAACTTCATCCTTCGTCACAGGCGGAACATCTGACTGCATTTCCCTACCGCCAATCTCATTATTGTTGTGACTTCGTTGGCTGCTGTAGAGATCAGTATAGAACTCCTCGGCTACTTGGACTATCTTGTTCATATTCGGGATGACATTGCCCGCATTGTCCCTTAACGCATACATCTACTTTTTGCCTATGCCAAATTTTTTCTTCATCGCTTTAAGGCTTCCCCAGTTCTTTACAGCATGCTCAATTTTCTCCTTGTTATACTTCTTTATATCGGCGTTTTGCGCTTCTTGATTAGTTTTGATATCTCTTCCGATTCTATCAGGTCCGTTGGCCTGGAAACGTTCATACTTTGGCGTTTCTTAAATAAATCCTTCGTCTCCTTAGACAGCTTACCGGTATCCTCTCTAACTATCCTACCGCCTACTTCTACCGCACATTCAGTGATGATATCCCTGAAATTATTGTTGATTGCTTCTACGCCAATGCCACCATCCTCGGTTGGAGCTGAATATCTATTTTGTAGCGAGACCCTGAACTCTTTGCCCTCACCCTCACCGCGAATTTTTTGATGAACTTCTTTCTTTCTAATCTGTTTCGTCGTTTTTCGAATTTAGACTAATTCGAGACCTTCTCATCTTGTGGTCCGTGCATCGCACATTCCCGTTTACCTCTAACCACGCGGTTAGTGTGTTCTAACCACGCGGTTGTAACACAGTATGAAGTCAATTTAATTTTTAGTCTCCCCGTTAGGGCTTTCGCATGTCCACTTCCGGTTCTTCCGTTTGCTGAAGAAGGTGGTCATGATTCTTAGGTTATTGCTCTTTGCAAATTCAACTAGTAACTCCCCCCTGCTATTCTAGAGCCAATGCCATAATCACCCACTGCCTGATCTCCTGCCTGCTTTTCCCCACCTTGGAATCGAAGTCGACCATTAGTGCAATATACTGCGTCTTTCATTTCCGCATTGCCAATTCTACATCTTCATATCAAAGAAGCGGACCTAATAACATAGCTGTTGTCAATTCCTTTCTGGCAACTTAGTGTTGAGTTCTGAAATGCTGACTGAATCAGGATCTTAAGTACTTCGAGAACATTTGTGTGTAGTAGGTGAAGGACAGCTTTTTCAGAAGAAAAAAAAAGCTTGTCCAATAGGGCAACAAGCTCTGGATTCAGATAATGCAGTCCACTAGGACATTGCCTTCGTAGAAGAGCTTACTACATGGGGTTGCTTCTTTCGCTAGTTTCAAGAAGAATAGCTCAAGCGTCACAGCCGAAGTTGATTATCTAAACGATATATCCAGCGACATAAGGTGAACCGGAATATGTGACTGTGTGAAATGGGATGGTAGAAGATGCCATCATTTTCTTCAGTGCCTTGATTTTGCTTTCAGATGAAACGTCCGTCTTGACAATGTAGTCATGTGCCGCTAGCTGTTACGGCCTTCGCATCTAGCATATATGTCATTCCCTTCCGCACATTAAACTTACTTTCCCGATGAGAGCCTCGGTGGGTCGCTATATAAGGCTTGAAATGAGTCTTCAGTGAGAGTGTCCTTGTTTAACGCTTTAGAAGTTTCTTGCATACTTTCGATATAGCAGGTGGACTCATTTGTAAGTCACTGCGTCGAGTATCACCTTCATTATTTATTGGCCTCTTTTTACCACTTCGAGCACAAGTGGTGCCATGAATATCAAACCATTTTTTGTTTTCATAATAAGTATATCATGTAAAAATTTCATTAAAACAATGTTTATTTGCAAAATTAAAATAATCTTTTTAATGCCACACATTGCGTAATATATGAATTGTAATATCTTTTAAAACTCAACCCTACAACGTTTACTTTGACTGTTATACTAATACTTTATATCATGCAAGCGTTTAGCAATTTACATTACATTTTTATGAAATTACTTTCATCTTCGGTGCTACATGAATGGTTTCGAATCTAGCGCTGAAAGACTGTTTTGCTGTTGCAGACGAGTTGCTGTCATGTTAGCCTTGAAGAAGCTTCGATGTGATGACTGCTCATTCAGTTTTCTTTTTGTTCCTATTCTTGTACAGGCTTGGGGAAAATTCGGATTAAAATGGACAAAAGTAGCTACCGTGCCGCAATGTATGCCATGCTTGTCGAACGTTTGCTGAACGACAGTGTTTTTTATATCCGTTCACGTGTGGTACGTTGACGACATGCCGCTGCAGCATCTACCTTCTGTGCTCTTTAATTTCGGGGCTGCACTCACCACGAAACTCGCGAGTGACAGCGCAAAACCAGGCAAAAGCCACCCGCCGCCGCTGAAGCAGACCCGGAGCGAACAGTGAGCAGGTCGCGCCCCTTGCGATGGCGGAGAGCGTAACTCAAGGAGAAAAGTTCCCATTGTTCCCGCGGCGATTCAGAAGGCCGTAAGAAAGAGCGCGCGCTCTCACCCTCGAGACCGGCCGTGCCACGGTTAACCGCCAGTCGCGGTTCGATGTTGTTGCACAGCTCGCCGCCCTTCTCGGTATGGCGGCCATTGCCCATCAAGTACAACAACCGAAGCGACGCAGTGATCAGCGGAACAAAGCTGCATTTACAAATATCTTATTTATATAACGTGGTTTCAGGTGTACCCGAGTGTCGTCCGACGAGGCGTCAACGACGAGGTCAAGCACAGCACGATGGCACCTCCTCTACAGCCGTAAACACCGCCACTGTGGCCTCTCCTCCCGCATACCGTATACGCAAACGACACTGCGGATTGTTAGCGCCAATGTCCGAAATAAAGCGTGCTAAAATTTGTTGGCGTCTGGAATACTGAGCCGAATATCAAGTATGAGGCCCTCGTGAGGATCGCTGACCAGCAACAAATTGCTGTTAAGAGCGATAACCGTGATACAAGCAAGTTTCTGCTCAAGCCAGCTGCCGCTGATGCATTTCGACTCATCCAATCTGCTCGTACTAGCTATGCGATTAATGCGTCGCGAGAGTTAATCGTATGACTCTTTTAATATATCAGCATAGGATTCACAATAAGGCAGTTTCATGAGTAGGCGATTTACAACAGCGTTGATCAGTTCCAAAGCGCCGACCGCCGCGGTTTCGAAGCGAAACAATTTAGGCCTAGTCACGACTCGGGACGGTCACGCACGGCGCCGTCGTTCACCGCGGCTCGCGTGCTCCACCGCCGCGGTAAAGTGTAATGTAACTCAGCCTGCTCGCGACATCCCGTGCTGAAAGCGTTGCAAACTCGTGTACTTTCATTACAGCTAAGGCCGCGCATTTTTTGACGTTCTGCTCAGCAACAAGCGTTCAAACTATACAGCAGGCAGGACAAGGCTTTAGAACGCAGTCCCTGCGCTGTCGGCCGTAATCGAAGACGTCGGGTGGCACAGCAGACACCGCATATTCAATACATTTACCTTTAAATGTGATACTGTGGGCAAATGAATAACTTTGTGAAGCAGACCCGCTCGTACGTTTCACGCACTCGGGCGCCGACGAGTAGCCTCCGTCAACAAACGCCGCCATAACCTTGGCTAACGACGCAAACCGAGGTCACCAAGCTCGATTTGCGATAACCGCGGTAAGTGGTGTAACCATGGTTTGGCCTGCCGAGTAACATGGGCTAATCACGGTTTCGCGTAACCGCGGTAACAGTAACCGTATTACTCGTGCGCTGCGCGAACTGGCAAACTCCTCAGGCGCAGGCGTGTGCAAGCGAGGACGGGTTGACGCGAGTACACTAGCGAGCGAGCGAGCGCGCGGCAGCGGGATGTTCGTCGAAAGGACATATTTCTGTGCGCAACACTGAAGTTGCTTGTATTCTTTATTTTTTATGACTCCCTTTGGCGTACGAGTTCAGAGAGAAAATTGGAAGGGTCATTTTTAATCGCCGATTTACCTGGTGTTGCAGAAGCTAGATCAAACATTTTTGCGGGAGAGTGATGGGAGGTTCAAAATCTATCAGTGTTATGGCGTTGTTTACCCTTCTTGGTGACCATTTCAATGGACCTTTAAAGCGTTTATGATGACATATCCGGCACTGTGTTATATCAAGATGCGCTACTATACCAAGAGGTTAAATCAGTTTAAATAGCTGTTCCGGTCGCAGCGGAGATTCCCTCGACTGCGTGGCAAGCTCAGCCGGAATTCAACTAACTTGTAGTGACAGAAGTGGGTGGCCGTTTGTTGCCCAGTTGTCGCCGGTTCAAGCTAGAGTAAGGGTTGGAGTCAGAAGTCATAAACAAAACGCACTTTATACCCAGCAAGAGACGATACAGAGGAGCACACAAACACTAAAATTGCACAGACGAGAGGTTCACAGAACGAACAAACGCTAAGCATGCAACTGCAAAGGTATTCAATAATACAGAGGCTTACAGCGCGTGCCTAGAGCAGCACCGGCTTGGTAAAAATGTGCACCGATTTCGTGACACTTCCCCTCCTTCAAAGAATATTGTCCTACAATATTCTCAAGACGTACGAACATCGCGCGCACTTGCATGCGCTCACAAACTTACCGGGCAAATGTCCATATCACGCACACACATTGATGCTCAACATAAGCGTTAAGAACTCAACTGAGTTTCCACCACATGACACAGTGGCATGCCACCATAAACATGACTCCACCTCTAGATACACTCAACATAGGCCGCTACTCGGCAACACTGCGACGAACTCTTACAACAAGAGTCTCACAACCTCAACCTTGATACTGCACTTTGACTCATACCACACGCACCGTGAGGCAGCGTACAATATACATAACATACAAGGTTTTCATGTTTCCTCATTTGTGGGTTCCAATCCAAACCTAAATTTCTGAGCGTAATTCCAACTTGCGATAAGTGCGTGAAACGCTTCTCTCCGCCAGGGATTCTGGATTCGCTCTAGGCTCTCGCATTTGAGGTGCTTCCATGTTCCCAGATCGGGCTACTGCAAAGTCCTTAAGGCATGACTGATAGTCCCCTTGCAAATCACACAACCAATGTGTGCCAATAAATGCCCCTACAACCAGTAACGCCGATGGATACACGGGAACCTGCGCCAACATGCACACACCAACAAAAAGAATCAGTGTAGTAGTGCTCTTTTCTATGCACCGGCATTCCTTGCCCTGAATGTTAAATATTCTAAGGAATGCCCACATAAGCAGGAAAAGCACTTGGGCTACCTGCATCAACTACGGCCTAGGCATTCCTATCTTTATTTCCTCTGTCGTCTCTTTCTTTTCAGTCACCTCCTGAGGTGCTTCCTTTTGTTTATTCTTTTCTTGGGGCTTTTCCTCCGGCTTCACCTGGCCTTGCTTGCCTCGCCTTCTCGTTTTCTTTTTAGGTTCACTGCAGTGCACAGGCGCGGAACTTCGATCAGGATCCTCGGGAAATGTTGCGCCCTTGATATTGCCCAACACCAAATTGTAGATAGGGCGCTCAATGCAAAGGGCTGTCAGTTTTGCCTGAGGTAGCAACTGAATTGAGCCGTCAATTATCCTCACAGGGCATTTCTCACCAGTCAGATCATTCTCCTGAATCAAACTGCGTTTAACGATTACGGAACTGCTACCGGTATCTCGTAGCGCAGAAACTGATTTTCCTCCTGTCTTGCCCCTCGAACCCGGCATCCGATTCACCGCAGATCCAGGTTGCACGTGTACTACGGCATATACCGGTTCACCACCCGGATTTTTTTGTCCTTCTTCCGATTACCAACCTTCTCTGCTTCCTCCTCCTGTAGGCCGTGCACCACGCGGACTTTCTTGCCGTTCTTCAGCTCAACAAAGCCATCGGCATCTTCTTCCTCCAGGCGACATTCCGACTCTGCCAGAGCCCTCGCGCATGCCGCCTGCGGAGCCGTCTTGTCAGCGTCGGGACACGACATCGCTTTGTGGCCCTTCTGTCCGCATTTCCAACACGCGGATGGATTGTTGGTTGCGAGTTTGCGGCAGTTAGAAGCATAATGGCCGCAGAGATAGCAGCTCGGGGGTTACTTTACGCTAGGTCGTGTCTGCCGGAATTCGGGCTTTAGAGGGATTTTAGAATTTACATTCTTGCTCAAATTTTCGTCTCCCTGAGCTTCTAAATATTGACCTGCAAGATCCATCATTTCGTCCAATGTATGCGCTCTTCTTTCTTTTTAAATAAAGCGACAGACCAGGGTGACAGCTGCCTAGGAAGTGTTCCCTAATTAGGAGTTCGCGAAGTGCGCCACACTCTAGTTTAATGTTTGAGAGTTCAGCGCAGCATTCAAAATAATGACTCAATCGCGCAACATACTGTGTTGCCGTTTCACCATCCATAGGTTTTCCAGTACTAAACTTCTCACAAAACCCATCCGTCGTAAATCTAAACCTTTTAAGTAATGCAGCCTTCACCTTGTTATAGCTGCCTGCATCCTCTGGAGGAAGTCTTCCAAATACGCCTAATGCTTCGCCACTAAGTCAAGTGCTCAAGATGGTACCACAATCACTATATGTCCAATTTGCATTTATGGCGATCCTTTCGAAGCGCAATAGGAACACGTCGAGATCTTCTCTTCTCTCGTCGTATTTCGGGATTAATTAACTTGCATCTATCTGCAAGCTGCTATGTTCTTCACGGTGGCTACGCACTTCAGCTAAACCATTGTTGTTCCCTGAGTTTTGGAGTTGAAGTTTCATATTAAGTAATTCCTTTTCTCGCTGAAATTCCTCTTCTCTCTTTTCCTTTCTGCCCTCTCTCTCTTTTCTTTTACTCTCTCTCTTTGCTCTTTTTCTCTCTGGCTTACCCATTTGCGCCGTTCGGCCCCGGACAGCCCCAGCTGGGTGCCAGCATCAATCAGCTCTTTCAGACTCATATATGAAGCGCGAACCGTCTGGGTGTAGCGTAAAGTCTGCTTAAGCCGGAGTCACACTGCGGAAACACAACAGCGGCATCAACCGAACAAGTTCGCCAAACGAGCCGCCAACAAGTTTCCGAACCAAATTGTTCCCCAACAGTATGTCACACCGCACGAACAGCCGGGAAGCTGAACAGGTTGCTGCAGTGTTACCTCGGTGTGACAGTGTTCGGCAACCAAAGCAAGCAGGAAACAGTGTCCGTCAACGCTGTTCGGCCTGTTCGCCGGCCGGGCGAATTTCCGGGCGACAACACCCCAACCAAAGCACTCATATCTGAGCTGATTGACTCATTCCTGCGCATTTCCTACTTGCAGATACTTTTTTTTTTGCAGGAAGTTTCCTAGCAAATCATTTTCCATTTCTGGCTGTTGTGGCGTCTTGCAGGCAGCGCATGCAGGCGTGCGTTCACGCGGCGATGGTCGCTCCTCCTTTTGTCGAGCGAGATTGCTGCGGTTGCACACCGGCGTTTCGTAAAGATTCTATGTACGTCCATGCTGTTATTTAAACAATTGTTGAGTACACCTAACTATAACCAAAACTCTACTTGATTGCCGTTTTCATTCAATAAAACTTGTAGAGGCTGTCGCAGACGGTGCGCCGATGGTTCGCGTTGTCCGTCGCCGCTGCCGAGACCGCGGAGCGGTGCAGCATATGTACCGCTGCCGGGTTTGATGCAGTGCACGGTCGTATCAGAAAAAAAGCTGCTATCAGAAGGACTCCCTGCTATATTTGTGCAACAGCAGCATGCATGCCTGCACAAAGCGTCGAGCAGCTTTACGCAACAGCGCCTCCCAGGGGTGCGCCAGGCGATGATATGCGCAGCTGCTTGCCTGCCGTACTCGTCGCTGGGCCTAGTCTGTTTTGGCGGACGTCATGGAGGAAGAAAAAAACAGGAGTGAGCGCCGCGGGCTGGTGGTGAATGAAGCCTAGTCATAAAAAATATAATAGAAAACATCATGGGAATTTCGCCGTCAACTGGCACGGCAAGCGGTAGACGGCAGCTAGTGTCGGTTGCGGTTGCGCACGCCCCGCTCTGGAGGAATGCCTTCGCTACGCGACGCCTGCTCTAGAAATCTGAGGCGCGCGCTGAACGCAGACGATGGATGGAACTTTGGACCTTTAGACGGGCCGATGGCCTAGGAGCTGCCGCTGCCACAGTACACACGTGTGTTTCGCGACGTGTGGTTGGGTCCCCTCACTGGGCCATACGAAATGCTTGCGGGACTCGGCGCACGAAGTCAAGAGCAAAAAGAACGAAGCGATGATCCGCTTCGTCCAGTCGTCCTTCGTGCTCTTGTTGTTCGCCTTTGTGCGCTGAGTCTAGCAAGCCTGGAATCAAACCAACTAGCCCAACAACAAAGGCTGCCATATGAAATGCGCTCCATGCCGGAATGCTAGAGCTACACGGATAACCGCCCGGGACTGTCGCTCCAACGGTGAGTATCCTGTTATGCGCACTCCTCGAGAAACGAGACGTTTTCAGGGTATGTGCACGTATTGTACAGCCTCTTTCGCTATTCAATTCTCCCCAGCCCCGCGTATAGCGCATGAATTTGGGCAAAATAGGAGCGAAATGGGTGGATTCTGACATCGGCGCCGCAACGAGCAGCAAGTTTTCGCGGTGTGACACTGTGTCGCCCAACTGTCTAAGAACAAGTTCGCGGCAGCTGTTGGCGGGCGACAACGACTTGTTTCCGAATAGTTCGTGAAGGCGCGATGTGACAAGGCCGCCAACACTACGCGAACAGGCTGTTGATGGACAGAGTTGACCAACTGCTTCCGCAGTGTGACTCCGCCTTTAGTGAATCTCGCCTAAACGCTTTCTTGCGGCACTACCTCTCGCTATCGCTCTACTGCTACACAGTTTACGACCACTTCGTAAACTTCTCCAACTCTTTCTCCGTCCTCTGAGCTTGAGTGCACCAAATGTCCTGTCGCGGACGCCAGAATAATTCGTCACCCGGTAATAATTAGAGGGATTATTAACGCTGCGCACACTCCCAGACACCCTTAGAGTGAGGGGGGTAGCTGTGCCGGTCGCAACGGAGATGCCCTCGACCTGCGTGGCAAGCTCAGCCGGAATTCAACTACCTTGTAGTGACAGAAGGGGGTGGCCGTTTGGTGCCATGCTGTCGCCGGTTCAAGCTAGAGTAAGGGCTGTAGTCAGAAGTAACAAACAAAGCACACTTTATACAAAGCAAGATACGATACAGACCAACACATAAACACTAAAACTGCACAGAAGAAGGTTTAGAAAAACAACAAACGCTAAACAAGCAACTACAAAGGTATTCAGTAATACAGAGGCTTATAATACAGAACAATACAGAAAGCAGTTACATAAACAAACACGAAATTGTTCACCGGGCGCTGTTGCAGTCCGACGCCTCGAGAGTCACGATGTGGCCGCCACACAAGACGAGCGCCGCTCCCTCGCAGGTTCGTGGGCTTGCCAGCAGCGGGTGATCCCCGGGTGTCCTGTTGTCGCACATGCGACCACGCCGCAACCACTGACTGACTGACTACACAAGCGGCGCGGCCTCCATAAATATCGTGCGCCACGTCTGTCTGTTAACACGCGCCAAAGCTAGTGAGCACACACACTTAGCTTCGCTGGTTAGAGCGCTCCCTTTTCCTCCCGTCGAGCCGCGCGTCGTTTAGGACACATAGAAATTTCTGGAGAAGTCTAGCATATTTCAGACTGATAAGTCAACGTAATCGCCGGATGACGAGAAGGAGGGCGACGGCGACGCGTACGAAGGTAGGCGCTCTCTCACGCGGGGGAGGAGACTTTTTCTCGAACTTTGTGGAAGGTTCCATGCGGCGACACGCGGGCCTGGTGCCGCGCCGGCTCGGTAGAAATCATGACATCGTCCAAGTAACACATACACACCTCCACTTTAAACCGCGGAGTATCGTGTCCATGAATCGTTCGAAGGTGGCGGGTGCATTACAGAGGCCGGATGGCATCACATTGAATTCGTAAAGGGTGTGATAAATGCAGTTTTCTCTCAGTCCGCCGGGTGGACAAGTATTTGCCAATAGCCAGATCTGAGGTCAACGGTCGAAACGTAGGAGGCAGAAAAAGGACAGTCAATGGCGTCATCTATACAGGGAAGAGGGTACACGTCTTTCTTAGTGACTGCATTTAGAAGACTTCAGTACACGCAAAACCGCCATGTGCCATCCTTCTTCCTGACAAGAATCACTGGAGCAGCCCAAGGACTCGACGACTAATGGATAACACCCTTCGTTAACATCTCGTTCACTTGTTCATTTATCACCCTTCGTTCAGATGCTGACACTTGATAGGGCTTTTGTCGAATCGGATGCGAGGCGCCAGTGTCGATTCTGTGTAGGATACGTTAAGCAGGAATTAAAGATGGGCCACCTGGTTGGGAAAAGTAAAAAAATGATGAGTGTCGCCCTAGAATGGCCCGCAGTGCACGGCGCTCCTTCGTTGAGAGCGAGGGGTCAACCATACGAAGCAGTCGCGATTCATCTTGGATATCAGTTACTTCTTTGTCTAAGGCGTCGGTAATCAAGTCACCAGATATTGGCGGGTCATTACTCCAGGATGCAAGTTTCAAACCTGTGGGAAGAACGACAGGTTCCGTAGAGCAATTCACTGCCCAGAGTTCTGTGCGGCCTTTGGCAACAGACACCATGGCGTGAGGAATCAAAACATTTTTCTTGATGCAGGTGAGGTGCACCGGTTCTAAAGTCGCTTCAGACATGTCGAGGGTGGAGTCGAGGCAGTAAACCGGTTCGCAGACAGCCAACGATGGAGGCACAACTGTATCTTCATAAACACAAAGCGCACTCATATCACTAAACGAGCCTTCCATCAGACCAGGGGTAACAATTTTGCCGACGCTAAGCTCGCCAGTTTGTCAGTCGATATCGACGCCGCACATCTTCAAAAAGTCGATCCAAAAGATGACGTCGTGCGCTGATTGGGCGAGCACTGCTATTTCCGCACGGAACACATTACCACACAAAAAAACTCCAACAGCAAGCAATGGTTCGCCACTCATACCACAAAGCTGAACACTTTTATCCCGCCTAAATAATACTTTTCTTCCGAGGCGACATCTAAATGAAGCACTCATTACGGATATGGTGGCCACAGTATCAACTAAAGCCATTACAGGAACGCCATCAACTAAAACGTTGATTTCGTTCTGTAACATCAGCACAGGCGGAGGTATCTCTTGTAACATCGAACGTCCAGCGACCTCACCCCCACCGTTCGCGCCGACTAGTTTGCCGCGGCGGTGAGCGGCACCGGGGCGATGAAGAACGGCGCCCGCGGGATGCTAAAGGTGGTGTCGTGCTTCTGTTCGATGCCGGTGAAATACACCGCAAAGGTGCTTGCCATGGGTCAACGGAATCAGGAGGGTAACGGGAACGACGAGAAGAGCCAGGATTGTAACCCTGCTGCTACGAGTAGTTCATGGAGTCGTAGCCGTAACGCGATGCTTGACGGCGAGAACATGATCTTGAGAGGTGGCCAGGTTGGCCGCAGCGATAGCGCACAGGAGGTCTAGAAAAAAGTGGCGCGGGCAAGTAGTCACCACTGAGAGCGTCGCGTCGACCGTTGTCATACCGGTTATGTGTCGGCTGGTAGTAGCGGGTCCGTTGCCTTAGGGGTGTTATTGGTATGTTGCTCTGCCTGCGCTGCCGCGGTCCCCGGTTATTCATCGACATCCGCTGAATTAAAGGCGGTTGTAGAAGGTGGACACGGCGGATGCGACGGTGGCAGCGCTGAGGAGCCCCAAGCTGGTTCTAGTGACCGGATCACTTCGGGAACGGATCGTGGAGGATAGGTCGCCAGACGATGTTACGTTAGCATCGTCAACAGCGGCCACCGACGTAACGCCAGCCAAACGCTTGAACTTGGGTGTTATCGGACGCATTTTCAGCGTCCCGAACATGCGGCAATGCTGGATCACGTCAGCCACTGAATCAAGGCTCGATTTTCCGATAAAGAAATTATGAATAACTATTGCAAACCCTTTAGGCAGATGACCAACTTTGTCCTCTTCAGTCATGCGAGCATCGACAAGCTTACACAGCTTCAAGACTTCCTCAATGTATTTGGTGCACGTTTCTAAGGAAGCTGAGCTCTTTGAGAGAGCGCTCGTTCAGCTCGCTTCTTCGCGTCAGAATCTCCAAAGCACTTCTTTTTTTCTTCCATAAAGCGTTCCCAGGTAGTGAAAGTGTCCTCGTGGTTGTCGTAACACGTTAGGGCTGTGCTTTCAAGCGCAAAGACTGTTAGCTAGCTGGGCGGAAGAGTCCTGCTTATTGTAACTGCTCACCCGCTGACGTGAGTGAGCCATTCATCCACGTCTTCGCTGGATAAGCCCGTGAAACTCGTAGGCTCAGATGGTGGCAGGCTGGGAATCCGTCTTCGGGGTTCGGGGTACCCAGCGCCTCTCACCAATATATTACAAGCGAGGTTTCAGTTGACGCAAGACGAGCGTCGAAGACCCAGCTGTGTCCCCTTGCGAGTATACCAGCATGAGCTGCTTCTTCCATCGACCTCATCTTCTCTTCTCTCCATTTCTGGGCATCACAATATTATTACTTTGCATAATGCAATGCTTTGAGTGACTGATAATACTGATGTTCTTGGCACTGTTCCCAGAAATTAAATTGTGGTACTTTCTTAAATTCGACTCACCTTTCCATCTTTTGCCATTTTGGAATTTGGCTGACTTCAAGATAATCCGCTGAAAGAACAAACAAATCCTGAGTTGCAAACTTTTCCAAGATAAAGGGCAAAACCTGGATAATATAGAGAAATAGTGTCAGCTTCTACATTTTATTGAATCGTGCCAGAATGCAAGGCTGAATTTGGCCATTTTCAGGAAAAGCACTGTTTTATTTTTATTGTCATATTTTAAACATTTTAATGCAACAATTTTTTTGTCCTTGATATTTATAGCTACTGAAGATTCTTGAGAGAGAGATGAATGAAAATCGAAGGTTATTTTTTAACTGGAATAAACTGCTACCTTTTTTGTTTTTGAATTTTGGCCGATTTTGATGCGTTGAGAAGACAGTGTTTAATGATCAAGAGCTCTAAATTTTGCCTGAAATTAGGCACATAAGACGCATATGAAAGAGAAAGAGGTTTAGTTCAAACAACGTAAACGCGTTGTGCCAGTATGTCAGGTAAAAAATGGATAATTTGGACCAAGTTGCTCCGGAAACAAAGTTCGTTATTTTTACTAAATTTGCTGCAACAATCAAACATGCTTTAATAGTTCTGAAAAACTAAAAGTTACGCAGATTTAGGGTGTAAAAAATAATGGATGACAAAAGGTTGTTCCGCTAGCAGCAGGTCTCTAAACTTGCAATTTTGTGAAATGGCAATAATGACGTTTTCACCCCTAGTGATATAGAATTTCTTTTTTCGAAACAACTGCGCCGGGTCTTGTATAACTAAGGGCCATTATTGGCCTCGAAATATTTTCCCACCACATATAAAATATTTATTGAAAACAAAACAACTCTTTGGGACCTCGATTTCCATTCTTATCTGAGCGCACATATATATATATGAGTGGGTTTGTTGAGTTTCTTAGTGCCTAGCTTGATCTAAGCACCATTGATGTCAAAGCCATTGTTCACTTGTTCAAAGAGAAAAATTAGATGGGAAGAAAATTACCTGCGAATTCAGTAGTGGCTTGCGGTAAATTTCATGTGCTTGATCCATACGCGCATGTTCAATGCATCGTTATTAAAGAGAAAATGCAAATCTAATTATGACTCCATTCAGCTACTCATTTGCTCTGATTTGCCCTACTGAATTGCTACTCATTTGTCCATTCAGTGGATTGAAAAAGAAGAAGGTGCCCATCTGAAATGTAGGGAACAGTGTCAGGCTGAGTTGCCTTGAGGACGTTCAAGCCTGCATACGATGTCTTATACAATTAGGTCTTATTCTAAGCTGTAGCAGTATGCGCCTCGGATTTAATAATAATTAAGATATCTTTGTTGCCGCATGCATATCGAAGAGTTGTAGCTGAGCAGTTTGCTTCAAGAGTAAATGACGCTTTTTGCTTTTGTTTCTTAAAGAAAATAACAGTTGGAATGAATCGCTGTACTAAAGATCCTTTCAGCAAGAATTTGGTATGACCGGGTCATGCACGTTCTACTAATATTCATTGAAGAACCACAAAAGCCAGTTTTCCTCGGCTCTCAGGAAATGCATAGGCTGTGGAACTGTGTTGATATTCGTCATATGGCTTATATTATTCAAATTTGCTGCTACTTTTAGGAAGTACTAATTACGCCTGAAGGAAGACCAAGAATGGCCTGACATCGACTTCCTCAAGTGTTACAACAAGCATATTACTTGTATTTTTCGCTACATGTTGTGTCAGAATAAATAATAAGATACATTTTACTGGAAGCAAGAGTTATAGACCAATGCACATATTGCCTATACCTACTGCACACTTCCTCAAGGCAGTGGCGATGGTATCGTGGTATCTTTTGCAGTGGTTCGATGATGTGTTACTAGAGTCAGCTGCGCATGACAAAGTCACATGTCTACAGGATTAAATATGGAATAATGTAATTTGCATTTGTAACATTATAGGGTTGGGATCTGTATAGAGTATACGATATGATTGATCTCTCATACAGATCTTATTATCATATGAATCATATAGTATCATATAGATCATTTGGATTACATTTCTTTGATCTGATATAGATCATATGAATCATTCAGGATGATATAGCATCATATGGATAATATGTGTATGACGCCACAACATCGTACAACTTGGTTTGTGTGAGATCATGCCAAATATCATACACTTTTTTTTCAATATGAAACAACATCCTGTGAAGAACTTCGCTTCCAACAGAACCACATATCTCCTTTTCATAGCTAAGGAACTGTGAAACGAAATTTTACAGGGTTTCCGCGATGTGCCGACAGCAGGGCACCTTGGGTCGTTGCGCACGTTGCATCGGATCCAAAAAAGATATTACTGGCCGCGGTTAACTGACGACGTTGCCCATTACGGGACGCAAGACGCTCCATATCAGTCCAGCTGGGCTTCTGAACCACACACCGCCCTCGAGGTAACCTTTTCCACATGGATCTGCTCGGCCCCTTTCCGACTTCATCTAAGGGTACCCTATAAAAAATGTCTATGATATTTGGTATGATCTCATACAAATCAAGTTTTACGAGGTTATTGCATCATACACACATGATTCATATTATGCTATATGATTCATATAATCTTGAATGACCCGTATAATCTATATGAGATAGGACAAATGAGATTCGAATGATCCATATGATAATATATGATCCATATAACTTTTTTTTCTTCATACTGTGAACCCTATATATATGAGGGTCATTACAGGCAGGGAAACACATACAATGCAAGTACAATCATCTTCGCTAAACTACACTCTATAAAACAAAATTACAGATTTACACTGTAATGCTCCAAGAACGTGTTAACACCTACCTCAATTTTTTCTACTTCTGCTCGGTCCACAACTTCGCTTGGAAGTTGGTTCTAGATTTTGACTGCATCGATAAAAAAGGAGTAGCGATATACATCAGTAGGTGTAATAATAGTTTGAAATACCTTACTGTGAATTTTTCGTGGGCAACGCTTCAGAGGACGTGTAACATAGTGTTGTTTATAAACTTTTACTTTATCATTCATTATCAGAAAAAAGTTTCAATTTCTGCGTTGTTCTTATTTCTAGTGAGTCTAACTGATATTTTTTTAGCATTTCTGCGACTGAGTCAGTGCGGCGATTTAGAATATATAAAACATGCCGAAATCCTTTGCAATCATTCCAGTTTTCGTTTTAATTTCGTTGATGTGGACTCCATGTTGCACTTGCGCACTCTATGATTGGCCGCACGAACTTATTGTATGCAATCAATTTAATTTCTGTGGTCACATTCGGCAACTTCCTCCGCAAGAAACAAAGCTTCTGATAGGCTTTTAAACAGAATTTTTCAATATGGGTGCGCCAACAAAGATTATGTGTTAGTGTCTCTCCCAAGTATCTAAAACACTTTACTGCATCTAAAGAAATTTCACCGATATTGTATTGAAACGGCACAATATTCTGCTTCCTTGTTACATTCATGTAAGTAGATTTCTGGTAATTTATTTCCATGCCCAGTTCAGGCACCAAAAGTTTAACGATCAAAGACCCCTATGTATATGCATCCGACCTTCCAGGGAAGCAACAGGAGAGTAAATTAAACAGTCATCAGCAAAAAGTTTCATTTTGAAAGACGATTAAATGATAGAAGAAATATTATTTTTATATAACAAAAACCAAAGTGAACCTCAAACGGAGCCCTGTGGAACCCCTGACAGAACTTCACACTTATCTGATAGTGCTCTTTCTATTTTGAAGTCTTGACAGAGGTTACCTAGATACGCCTGAATCCATAGTACTATATTTTCACTGATTCCTAATCTTCGTCGTTTAAAAAGAAGTTTATGATGCGGAACTTTATCGAAAGCATTCACGAAGTCAACAAGACCACATCTGCCTTGCTGACGTTCGTCGAAAACCTGATACCAAGATCAGTATGAGAAATAAATCACACCAAACACTCATACAGATCCCAACCATATGATGATCAAGATTCAAATCACCTTATTTCGTATGGTAAATCATGTAGATATGTCACTTTGTCACCCACAGTTGATCCTAGTAACAATTCATCGGACCACTGCAAAAGATACAATACCACCTCCACTGCCTTGAGGAAGTATGCAATGGGTAAAGGCAATCTGTGCAATAATCTATAACTCTTGCTTCCAGTACAATTTGTCAAATTATTTATTCTGACTCAACATGTAGCGAAGAATACAAGTAATATGCTTGTTGTCACGCTTGAGGAAGTCGATGTCCGGTCATTCGGGGTCTTCGTTCAGGCGTAATTAGTGCTTCCTGAAAGTAGCAGCAAATTTGAATAATATAAGCCAGAATATCAACACAGTTCCATAGCCTATGACTTTCTTGAGAACCGAGGAAAACTGGCTTTTGTGGTTCTTCATTGAATATTAGTAGAACGTGCATGACCCGTTCATGCCAAATTCTTGCTGAAAGGATCTTTAGTACAGCGATTCCTTCCGACTGTTATTTTAAGAAACAAAAGCAGCAAGCATCATGTGCATTGTGTAAAACAGCGCGAAAAAAACGACAGGGACGAAGGAAGACGACAAGACGAGCGGTGCTTCTTGTCGTCTTGTCGTGAAGACGACAAGCAGCGCTCGTCTTGTCGTCTTCCTTCGTACCTGTCGTTTTTTTCGCGCTGTTCTACACAATGGATTACCAAAATGCCCAAGCTTCTGTTTTAACATCATGTGCACTTGAAGCAAACTGCTCAGCTACAACTCTTCGATATGCATGCCGAAACAAAGATATCGTAAGTAATTATTATTAAATCCCAGGCGCATACTGCTCCAGCTAAGAATAGGACATAGTGGTGCACGACATAGTATGCAGGCTTGAATGTCTGTGAGGTTCTTTTCTTTGAATCTTCTGGCCACCTTATTATGTCGCTTATTCAGAAACAGCAATCTAAATAGACGACCAGACTGACCAAGCTAACAACGAATGCTTTTATGTACCGACATGGACGGGACGAGTGTAGAACGAGCAAGTGGGACGATATCAAAACACAAATTGTCAAAAAGTCACCAAGTTGTTGGATGGAGAAGCTGGTGCAGACTCTCCGGGTATTCACAGTTTTGAAGGGTCGGTGCAGTAGGGCCTCGGCAAGCCCAGCGGAAGGCTAGGCCACCGGACGGGGCCCAGTAGAGGCAAGAGGCCTCGGGTTGCCTTTCCGCGGTCGATGCGTCAGGTCTCCCCGACCTGCCTGGACCCAGCATGGCGCCGCACGCTCGTGCCAGTGAAGAGCTGGCGCTGTGGCACTCCCGGGCCCGACCACCGTTCCGAGCTTCGTGGACAACAGGAGAATAGGACAGGATACGGCCGGCAGGCCCCAGGTCTGGATCACCGGGACAGGCCTGGCAGAAGACGTACCGCTCCGAGCTCCTTGGACAGCCGATCGGCTCCGCTACTCGCCTGTTCTCCCCTGCTCGTGCCTCGCGCTCCTCGAGCCAACCTCCACGTTTTTCTTCTCTTCTTTCTCCAAACGTGATTTTCTTTCTTCGTCTTTTCCCAAATTATCATATGTTCTTCACAAATATGCCCCCCAAGCTTTTTTTTCGGGAAAAAATAAAACTTGGGGCCATGACACTGATGCACTCTTTCGGAGGACGACCGCACACCACAACACTGCTGCACCCATAACTGCACACCCCACAGAGTGGCCACACCATTGCTATTGTCTGCTGAGAGTCTGAGTCACTCGCGCACACAAAATAAAAAACATTCGTACTAATACAAGTAACATTAACACTCAACACTTGTCAGAAGAAATAAACTCTAAGAAACATACTATGGACAGCACAACGGCACCTCCAGAAGCTTTGTACGAACTGTGCTCTAAGACGATATATCTCCAACAGCTTTGGAAGACAGCACAGAGATTAACATTGTCTCCCGTATCATTCTCGATTCAACAGTTCACTATTCTGTATCGAGTCTCGGTTCCCCAGTCCACTCTGGGACCAAGGTTCTTCACTGAACGTTGACAACGGAGTTTTCGACTCGACGTTATCAAGAACTACGAAGGATTAAGCTTGTAGGGCATTCACTGGCTGGCGCTCTTCGTAGCTTTTTGTGTTAATGGACATGCGTCCTAATGAAGCGTTCCTCAGGTTTCCTTTCGGGATAGTCCTCTGACATGCATCGCACGACCTCACAAACCGCTTAATGTCAGCTTGCACCCCTGGCAAGTAAAAGTCATCAAGCACTCTTGCGGTAGTTTTTCTGACACCCTGGTGGCCGACAAGTGCACTCCCATGTGTCTGCACGAGGACCTGACGGCGCAAAACCATTGGAACGACCGCTTGTTCAATCGTTTTTCCTGGACAAAGTTGATAGGTCCGGTATAAAATCATCATCATCATCATCATCATCATCAGCCTGATTATACCCACTGCAGGGCGAAGGCCTCTCCCATATTTCTCCACTTAACCCGGTTCTGTGCTAGCTGCATCCACTTGACCCCTGCGAACTTCTTAATCTCATCCGCCCACCTAACTTTCTGCCTCCCCCTGCTACGCTTTCCTTCCCTTGGAATCCAGTTTGTTACCCTCAGCGACCATCGGTTATCCTCTCTTCGCACTACATGTCCTGCCCATGTCCATTTCTTCTTCTTAATTTCCACTAGAATGTCATTAACTTGAGTTATTTCTCTGACCCACTCTGCACGCTTTCTATCTCTTAATGTTACCCCTACCATTTTTCGTTCCATAGCCCTCTGGGTTGTCCTCAACTTAAGTAGAACTCTCTTGTTAAGCCTCCACGTTTCAGCCCCATAGGTGAGTACAGGCAAGATGCAACTGTTGTACACTTTCCTCTTGAGCGATACCGGTAAGCTGCTAGTCATAATCTGCGAGTGCTTGCCAAATGCGCTCCATCCCAATCTTATTCTTCTTGATATTTCCTTTTCATGGTCTGGATCTGCGGTTACTACCTGTCCTAAGTAGACATATTCGCCTACTATTTCCAGTATTTCGCTACCTAATGTAAACTGCTGTTCCTTCCCGAGGCTGTTGAACATTACCTTAGTCTTCTGCATATTGATTTTCAAGCCTACCATTCTACTTTTTCTGTCTAGGTCATCAATCATTATTTGCAGTTCATCCCCCGAGTTGCTTAGCAAGGCAATGTCATCAGCAAATCGCAGATTACTGAGGTATTCTCCATCTACCCTTATCCCTAACTGCTCCCATTCCAGGTCTCTAAATACTTCCTCTAAACAAGCTGTGAATAGTACTGGGGAGATTGTGTCTCCTTGCCTAACACCTTTCTTTATGGGAATTTTATTGCTTTCTTTATGTAGAACTATGGTTGCTGTGCAGCCACTATATATATCTTCCAGCACTTTCACGTACGGCTCGTCTACCCCCTGATTTCGCAATGCCTGCATCACCGCCGAGGTTTCAACTGAGTCAAATGCTTTTTCGTAATCAATGAATGCTATGTATAAGGGCTGGTTATATTCCGAGCATTTTTCTATCACCTGATTGATGGTATGGATATGATCGATAGTAGAGTACCGTTTCCGAAACCCTGCTTGATCCTTTGCTTGATTGCAGTCTAAGGTTGTCCTGATTCTATTGGCGATTACCTTAGTAAATACCTTATACGTAACAGACAGTAAGCTGATTGGTCTGTAATTTTTAAGGTCCTTAGAGTCCCCTTTCTTGTGAATGAGGATAATGTTTGCATTCTTCCATGCTTCCGGTACCGTCGATGACACCAGGCACTGCGTATACAGGGTGGCCAGTTTTTCTAGCACGATATCCCCCCCGTCCTTCAGCAAATCTGTAGTTATCTGATCCTCTCCAGCTGATTTCCCCCTTTTCATAGTTTCTAGTGCTTTCTTGACCTCGTCCTTCGTCACTGGTGGAATGTCTGACTGTTTTTCCCTACCGCCAATCTCACTACGGTCCTGACTACTTTGGCTACTGTAGAGATCTGTATAGAACTCCTCGGCTACTTTGACTATCTTGTCCATATTAGTGATGACGTTGCCCGCCTTGTCCCTTATCGCATACATCTGGTTTTTGCCTATGCCCAATTTCTTCTTTACCGCCTTAAGGCTTCCCCCGTTCTTTACAGCATGCTCAATTTTCTCCATGTTATACTTCCTTATATCGGCCACCTTGCGCTTATTGATTAGCTTTGATATCTCGGCCAATTCGATCTGGTCTGTTGGATTGGAAGCTTTCATACTCTGCCGTTTCTTAATCAAATCTTTCGTCTCCTTAGACAGCTTACCGGTATCCTCTTTAACTATCCTACCGCCTACTTCTACTGCGCACTCAGTAATGATATCTCTGAAATTATTGTTCATTGCCTCTAGGGTAATGTCGCCATCCTCAGTTAGAGCTGAAAACCTATTCTGTAGCGAGATTCTGAACTCTTCTGCCCTCCCCCTCACCGCTAATTCGTTGATGGGTTTCTTTCTTACTAATCTATTGCGTTCGTTCTTCAGATTTAGGCTAATTCGGGACCTCACCATCCTATGGTCACTACATCGAACTTTCCCGATTACCTCTACATCCTGCACAATGGCGGGGGTTGAACACATTATGAAGTCGATCTCATTTTTAGTCTCTCCGTTAGGACTTTTCCATGTCCATTTCCGGTTCTTCCGTTTGCTGAAGAAGGTATTCATGATTCGTAAGTTATTGCGCTCTGCAAACTCAACTAGTAACTCCCCCCTGCTATTCCTAGAACCAATGCCATAGTCACCTACTGCCTTGTCTCCTGCCTGTTTTTTCCCTACCTTGGCATTGAAGTCGCCCATTAGTACAGTATACTGCGTCTTTACTTTTCGCATTGCCGATTCTACATCTTCATAGAAGCTTTCAACTGCCTGGTCATCATAACTACATGTAGGTGCATAGGCCTGTACAACCTTCAGTTTATACCGCTTATTAAGCCTAATTACGATGCCTGCAACCCTCTCATTAATGCTATAGAATTCATCTATATTACCCGCTATATACTTATTGACAAGAAAACCTACCCCTAGTTGTCGCCTCTCTGGTAAACCTCGATAACACAGTACATGCCCATCCTTCAATACAGTATATGCCTCATTCGGCCTCCTAACCTCACTAAGCCCTATGACATCCCATTTCATGCCCTCTAGTTCCTCTAACAGCACTGCTAAACTAGCTTCACTAGCAAGGGTTCTAGCATTAAACGTTGCCAGGGTCAGTTTCCAATGGCGGCCTGTCCAGCGGAGCCAGGCTTTCTTAGCACCCCCTGCTGCGTCACAGGTCTGACCGCCGCCGTGGTCAGTTGTTCCGCAGCCGCTGGTGACTGAGGGCCGGGGTTTTATGGAGCTTATCATAGGAGGTTGTGGCCAATTACTGCACCAGGGTGGCCAACTCCTGTTCTGGTGAGGGAGTGCGTTACCGGAGGTGTTCACCGGCATCAGGTCGCACCCCAAACCTGTATATGCAATTCCATCGACACGCGGATTTTTTTTTTTTTTTTTTTTTTGTCATCCGGTGGAGAATTGCGCGGCACCGGGATTTGAACCCCGGTCCTCTTGCATGCGAGGCGGATGTTCTACCGCTACGCCACCGCTGCTAGTCCGGTATAAAATGCCGTCACCTAGATGGAAGGTGTAGGCCGTTTGCCCTTTTCCGTGATAGGTTTTCTTAAGCTTGCGACGACACACGTCTAAGCTGGGGTCCTCTTCTTTCTTCTTGCGATAAACAGACCGGGATAAGTGGAGTACGGTTTGAGTGGCATCCTAACCAGTCCACGAAACTTTCACCGCCAGAACCTGAAAAGAAGCACTGGACCCATCATCACTGGCAGGTATGCTTCTCTGGCCCGTCAAGACTGTTGGAGCGTCGGCAAATGGGGCGCTTGCACCCGGAACGTTGCCGATAATTACGTCATATAATGGCGTCGGCAGGCACCTAGCAATAGCTTTGCCTGTGAAGTATGGCGACTTGATAATAACCTCCGCCTCAGGCGCTTCAATGTAAGAACCATCCGCTAAACGTACAGATGCTCGTTCACCGGTATATGCAGCCTCGGGCACCAAAGCCTGACGCACCACGATGCTATTAGAACCAGTGTCGCGGAGCACCGACACTGCTTGTCCGAACACTTCTCCATGCTCCACTGGCATTTTGTTAATAATCTGAGATGGACTAAGAGCCGAATCGTCCCTTCGAACATCTAGGCATGTTCCTCCCAGCTGACGACCAGGGCGGGAATCTCGAGGGGACGTGCAGCAAGCAGACATCTCCCGGTCATTTGACTTTCCGTAACGACACCACTGGGTTTTATGCCCAGATTTGCGACATAATGTGCAATATGGGGCTGCGTCCTGCGGTTTCGCAGAATTCTGCTCAGCTCTATCTTTAAAAACTCCGAGGTTATTCTGTCGCTGAGCCTCAAGAAAGTGATCGGCGGCCTCAGCAATCTCGTCCACCGTTTACAATCACGTTCTCGCAAGAAGAGAACTAAACGATCATGACAGCTGTTTAAAAACTGCTCAGCCACTATCATGTGCCGAACCACTTTAAACGTGCGACCTTGTCCTCGCATCTCAACCCAGCGGTCAAAAAAAACTTAACAGCCTTGTGGTGTACTGGGAAGCTGTCTCACCATCTAGCGGCTTGCTTCCACGAAACTTCTCCCTGTAGCCCTCAGCCGTGAACCGAAACCTCCGAAGTAAGGCAAGTTTCGCTACATCGTAATTGACTGAGTCCTCAGGAAAGAGTCGTCCAAAGACTCTGAGAGCTTCTCCGCCGAGGCACAGACTCAAAGCCGTGGCCCACTTCTCTTTCGGCCAGCCTTGGCCAATGGCGACATGTTCAAAACGCTTCAAATACGCGTCCAAATCGTCCCTTTCCTCATTAAACAGTGGAATCAATCCATGAGGACTAATTGGGGAAGACGAAGCTCTTACGGTACCGTGCTCAGCGCTTCCAGAACTAGGGGCTTTTTCTCCCAATTCCGCAAGTCGTACTCGTAGCTGCAAATTCTGGTTTTCTTGCTCCAAGCGCTGCTTCGCCGCTTCACGTTCTGCAGCTCTCTCTTCGCGTTCTGCCGCTTTGTCTTCCCTTGCCTTTTGCAATTCTTTCTCCACCCACTCGCGCAACTCGACTCCCTGCAAACCTATACGTTCCCCTACCGCGAGCAACTCTGGTGCACTCATTTTTCTCCAATCTCTAGCCGCGGGAAAATGCTGCTGGGCCGGCCTTGTCCTGCCGTGGACGCCAAAATTGTGAGGTTATTTTCTTTGAATCTTCTGGCCACCTTATTCTGTGGCTTATTCAGAAACAGCAATCTAAATAGACGACCAGACTGACCAAGCTAACAACGAATACTTTTATGTACCGACATGGACGGGACGAGAGTGGAACGAGCAAGTGGGACGATGGGAAAACACAAATTGTCAAAAAGTCACCAAGTTGTTGGATGGAGAAGCTGGTGCAGACGCTCCGGGTAGTCAGAGTTTTGAGGGGTCGGTGCAGTAGGGCCTCGGCAAGCCCAGCGGAAGGCTAGGCCACCGGACGGGGCCCAGTAGAGGCAAGAGGCCTCGGGTTGCCTTTCCGCGGCCGATGCGTCAGGTCTCCCTGACGTGCCTGGACCCAGCACGGCGCCGCACGCTCGTGCCAGTGAAGAGCTGGCGCTGTGGCACTCCCGGACCCGACCACCGTTCCGAGCTTCGTGGACAACAGGAGAACAGGACAGGATACGGCCGGCAGGCCCCAGGTCTGGATCCCCGGGTCAGGCATGGCAGAAGACGTACCGCTCCGAGCTCCTTGGACAGCCGATCGGCTCCGCTGCTCGCCTGTTCTCCCCTGCTCGTGCCTCGCGCTCCTCGAGCCAACCTCCACGTTTTTCTTCTCTTCTTTCTCCAAACGTGGTTTTCTTTCTTCGTCTTTTCTCAAATTTCATATGTTCTTCACAATGTCCTTCTGGTGACTCAGGCTGACACTGTTCCCTACATTGCAGATGGGACCCTTTTTCTTTTTGCCTCCACTGAATTCGCAAATGCGTAGCTGAATGGAGACCTAAATTTATATTTGCGTTTCCTCCTCAATAACAATACATTGAACATGCGCATATGGATCAAGCAGATGAAATGCACCACTGGCCACTCCTGAATTTACAGGTGACATCCTTCTCATCTACTTTTTTCTCTTTGAACAAGTGAACAATGTCTTTGGCATCAATGGCGCTAAGGTCAAGCTAGGCACTAATAAACTCAACAAACCCGCTTGTATATATGGATGTGCTCGGATAAGAATTACAATCGAGGTCCAATGACGATTCTTTTGCTTTGAATGAAATTTTGTATGTGGTGGAAAAATCTCGAGACGAATAATGATCCTATTTTATACAAAACCTGGCGTAGGTTTCTCGGGAAAAAAAATTCTATATAACTTGGGGTAGAAAACGGCATTTTTGCCATTCCAAAACATTGCAAGTTTGGAGACCTGTTGCTATCGGAACAACCTTTTGTCATTTATTATATTTTACTCATTAAAAACGTAATTTTTACTTTTAAAATACCTATTTAAACATGTTTGGATGTTGCAGCTAATTTAGTAAATATAGCGAACTTTGTTTGCGGAGCAACGTGGGGCAAAATATCTATCTTTAACCTTAAATACTGCCATGACGCATTAACGTTGTTTGTACTAAAACTTTTTTCTTTCATATGTGTCTTATGCTCCTAATTTCAGGCAATATTTGGAGCTCTAGACCTCTAGGAGCATTCTCCACAACGCATCAAAATTCGAAAAAAGAAAAAAGGCGGCTTTGATTCCAATTAAAAAGATAAACTTCGATTTTCATTCATTGCTATCTCAAGTTAATTCAGTACCTCGAAATATCACGTACAAAAAAGTGTTGCATTATAAAGTGTAAAATATAACAATAAATAATACTGAGCGCTTCTCCAGAAAATTGCAAAATTCAGCCTTGCATTTGGCACGATTCAATTGAATTGCCTTTATTTCCATAAACATAAAATTTATGGAGGATTTAAGGAAAAACTTGCGCACGGAAACTTGAAATAAATGTAGCTAGTGAAACATTTTCTCTATGTTATCCAGGTTAGGTTCATTATTCTTGAAAAAGTTTAAAACTCGAGATTTCCTTGTTCTTTCCGCAAAATATTTTGAAATCGGCCAAAATTCCAAAATAGCAAAAGATGGAAAGCTGATTCAAATTTAAGAAACTGCCACAGTTTCGAACTTTATCGAAATTACTTGAAGCATTGCTTAGTACAATATTATTATTATTAGTGACAAAAAGTGTTGCATTATATAAATTAACAATATCAATATAAAAACGCATGCTTTTATTCTATAGATGTGCTAACGGCTACCTTATGGAGTAGGTATCGAAACGTCGGTTTAGTACTTGCTGCATTTAGATACATATTATTTTATGTAATTACCCACGCCTTCTCAGTGCTTGCAAAGTCTTTTCCTGTCCCTGCTTGTTGGCAGGGGTTGAATATAGCTTAATATGGTATACTTCCGTTATTTCTGGAAATTGTATGGCAGAGCGCATGTGAAGGCTGATTGTTTTCTCTTTCCTGCCTTCTTTTTTATTGTGTAGTTCAGTAGTATTCAATCCAGCTCCCTAATTGTATTATTCCATTTCTCTATTTTGGCAATGATTAACAATACCATATTTTGAAGATCATTTGTTAATGTGCACTTTAAATATACTATCATAAGCAAATCGCTTTGGCGCACGAGTTTTCGTGGACTTTTGGTGGCATTGTGGGGAACACACTTAGCGGTCTAGAGCTCCAAATTCTGCAATAAATTAACTCTATTATCTGCGCAATAAACGGAAAGTGGTTTAGTGCAAGCAACACAAAGCATCATGGCAGTATGTAAGGTGGAAATGAACGTATTTGTAGCTCGCTGCTCCCGAAGCAATATTCTAATTTTTTTACTAAGTCAACTGCATAAACAAGACAAGCTTTTAACAGTTCTTATAAAAGTAGAAATTACTAAGGCATGGTAAGCGTGATGATGTTGATCGTGGCGAGTGCGCGGGTTGCTCGAGAAAAATTGAAGTGCGGCCGAGTGCGGGGCGTGCCAGTGCGCGTGAGTTTGTTCGGGGCAAGAGGACGGGACGGACGTTCCTGAGCGTGACTGGGGGTTGAGTTCATCATCCTGGGCCTGGCGTAAAAGGCCAGCTCGCCAGCACGTCGCTATCCCACGAACTACTCCCGGAGGCAGCTGGACTGCTCCATTGTGCTGGGCCGCCGCACTGGTGCTGTTGCAATATCCGGTGTGACCCACGGCAGTACCTGGTACGGGCACTGGGACGTCTGGCGTGGCCTGCCGCGCGACCGGGTACTCGGACGCCTGGACGAGAATAGGGCCCGCGCCACACCCCGGCTACCGGTCTCTTCTCAACCGGGCTTCAAGCATCGTAGGACTTCCTCAGCCGGACACCGAGCATCATCGGACTCGTCTGCACCGGCGTCGAGTCCACGAGCTGACTAAACAGAAGCAGGACGTTTTTTGGACATGCCCTATTAGGTATTACGCTAGGCTTTATGTCTGTGTGTTGCACGGGATACGGTAATAGTCAAGAAAAGAAAAGCGTGCGTGTGTCTGTGACCCCTGCCCAGAGCTCCTGGACTGATCTGGGCCCATAACATAACATCACAGTGAGTATGGAAAATTTTATTTCGCATGCGTGGGTCTTCAAACTTGCAACTCTTTGAGAAGAAAAAAAACGAAGTTTTCCAACTCTAGTGACATACGACTTCTTTTCCTACGAAACTACACCGCATCTTGCAAAGCTAAGAGTCATTTCTTTGTGCCAAGAGATAAGTCTACCACATAAAAAAATCTAAAAACAAAAAATGGTCGTGGGACGTCATTTATCATTCTTATCCGAACACGCCATATTTATTTTCATTTCGCCTCTTCGAAAAGGCTGGTTAAGGCAATGCGGTGAATACATTTATCATTGAATGTATTAGTTTTTCTCGCCTTATGCTATGCCTAAAGCCCCCTATAATGTCACAACCGTATTCCGTTATTTGAGTTAAAACATCACAAAAGGAATTCGATTGCAAATTGCTCACCAGTAATATAGAGGTATGAGATAACCTACGCATACTATAGTAGAGTACAATTTCAAAAAGAGCAGTTACTAATTATAGGCAGATTAAATCTTATATATTGTATTTGACAAAATATTCCATATTCACATAAGAACACTACTAAAGAGGTTCTCCACGTATGTAATGCATTACGTGCATGACCTAGTTTTATTCCAATGCGCATGTCACTGAAAAACAAAAAATATGCACAAGGAAAATTTGGTGTTACCACAATTCTCAGCGAGTATACCACAAATTACACTAACGTGCTCCGTCTATAACCTCACCACCTATCAAGTGATTTGGGATACTTCTTGCAACGTAGCGCTAAACAGACAGGGACCCAACGAGAAACACGGGACGGGCGCTGAAAAGAAATCAAGCACTCACCCTGATCTGCATTTCGCTTTTGTGCCATCTTCAAGTATTTTAGGTGGCCTTTAAGAATGATTATCCTCTTCTTTAATTCCCCTCCTAACCACACAGCACATGTCTTCTGGTGATTCCACTCAATCGATCCATTTCTACGTGAGAACCACTCCAGATGGGCATTTGAAAGAAAAAAATATCGCGTGTATGTTGAGGAGAAATCATTCACAAGAGAAAAAAAGGTTTGGGCAATGAAATGAAATGATCACACTCAGAGCGACAGGAAAGTGGTGGACAGATAGGAATTGAAGCAATGAATAGCAGTAACTAAACAAAGCCAGTAGGAAGAGGTTTAGCAGTTATATTGTTACTTAGCTGTATTCGCTGTTCGTGATGAGGATGAAGAAGTGCAACAGACTCCGAGAAGACGATGACGCTGAGTGTCGTGAAATCAGTGCCCTCATCAATGTTAGCTGTGCGGAGAGCTTTCAGACTGTAGATCTTCCACGTAACATCTCTTGGTGGAGGTCAATCTATTCGATCCTCTGTCACAAGCTGGATAACCGCAGCGGCAGCCACGTCGGAACCACTACAACGACTACAGCACTACCTCTACAGCCGCTGCACCTGCTTTTGTCATGGCCCATCCCCTTGACCCCAGAACCTTCTGCGGGACCGACGACGTCGACGTAGACGACTAGCTAGCCCTATACGAGCGCGTGAGCAAGCACAACCGGTGGGATCCCACACTCATGCTCGCGAATGTAATCTTCTACTTGGCTGGGACCGCGCGGGTGTGGTTTGAAACCCACGAAGACGACCTAACATCTTGGGATATCTGCAAACAGAAGCTACACGACCTGTTCGGAAAGCCTATAGGCCGCCATATCGTCGCCAAGAAAGCGCTCGCCTCTCGCGCCCAAACATCTACGGAGTCTTATCTCACTTACATTCAAGACGTCCTCTCTCTATGCCGCAAAGTCGACCAAGGCATGCCTGAGGAGGATAAAGTCGGCCGTATAGTAAAAGGCATTGCCGACGATGCCTTTAACCTCCTGTTGTGCAGGGATTGCTCCACCGTGGACTCTGTGCTGCAGGTGTGCCGACGTTTCGAGCAGGCGAAACAGAGGCGAATATCTCACCGTTTCGACCGGCTGCCGAACACGGCTGCGAGCTCCTCCTGTATCGATCTTCTGACCCCTCGACCGCCTGCTAACACAACACTTTGACACGCATTGTCCGCCAAGAGCTTGAGGCAATGACTCCCGCGGCCTCAATGTCGCATACACCCGACAACACCCTGGCTACTATATCACTTATTAAGGCTGTTGTTCGCCAAGAAGTTGCGAATATGGGCCTCCCTCCTGCCAGCGCCACCGCCACCGTGGATTCAGGACCTGCACCTCCAGTGATTGCTGCTGCTTCATCCAGCGCCGGTTTCTCGCCCCGATATCGGTACCGCAACCCAAATGAATGGCGTACCCATGAAAATCGCCCCATCTGTTTTACTTGTTCTCGCGTTGGCCACATTTCCCGTCACTGCCGTAGCCGCTGGTATACGTCATCTCGTCAGTTCACCTACGTCGACCACAGCGGAAACTATGCCCCTCACTATACCTCACCTCGCCCCGACCAGACCCGTGTTGACCCTGTTTCCACTGTCCGTCCTGCCAACCGTTCACCATCCCCGCAAGCACGACGTTCGCGTTCTCCTCATCCTCGCCGCAGTTCGCCAACGTCCTACTCTGGCCACTTACCGGAAAACTAGCCAATGCAGCTCCCGGAGGTGACGCTGCATTTATGACCCGGACTGAAAAGCCTCTGTTGACCCCTGCCCTACAAAATAACCGTATCGACATCCTTGTGGATGGAGTTCCCGTTTCTGCTCTAATTGATACAGGCGCCCAACTGTCCGTTCTCAGCTCCTCATTTCGTCGTCGCCTCAAGAAAGTCTTTACGCCAGCCGTCTCGTCCACAGTTCGCGTCGCCAATGGCAGCCCTGCTGCCGTGGTTGGCATGTGTACGGTGCGAGTTACAATTGCTGACTGTCATGCCCCAGTGTTGTTCACCGTCCTACATGAATGCCCCCACGACGTTATCCTTGGCATTGATTTCTTAACAGCCCACTCTACCCTTATCGACTGCTCTAGTGGCCTACTTCGCTTGGACCTCCCGCTCTGCTCTGAAGACCCCTCCTGCTCACCCCGACTTCGATCAGCACAGTTTAGCCGCCTTCCTGCAGAAACTGCCGTTTACATCCCTATGTCGCCATTCCCACCCGTCCCAGATGGCGACTATCTCGCTTGTCCCATTACTGATGTCATGCTGCAGCGGCACGTCACCCTTCCTCATCTAATTGTGCACATCTCCCAGAACCGCACCACTCTCCCAGTCCTCAACTTAAGCTTTTCAACTCAAGTTCTGCCCGAGGGAATTTCATTAGCTTCGCTGTCCCCGATGACCGATTGTGCCATTTCAGCTCTGTCTACAGATCATACAACTGCCGTCCCTGCCAACACCCCCTCGTCGTCCACATCGCGCCCTGATCCGCTTGACAGCATGATATCAGCTGATCTGCAACCTGAATTCGCCGCTGATTTCCACAAGCTTTTGTTTACCTACAGTGACCTTTTTGACTTCGGCACCCGCCCATTGGGTCAAACGACAGTTGTAGCCCACCGCATTGACACCTTAGACGCCAGTCCTATCCACAGGCGGCCCTATCGTGTTTCGCTTGCCGAGCGACGCGTCATTCAAACGAAGGTCGAAAAGATGTTAACGAAGGACATAATCGAGCCTTCCAGTAGCCCCTGGGCATCCCCTGTTGTGTTGGTCAAAAAGATGGATAACAGTTGGAGATTCTGCGTTGACTACCGTCATTTGAATAAGATAACAAAAAAAGATGTGTTTCCGCTTCCGCGCATCGACGACGCGCTTGATAGCTTGCACGGAGCCAGCTACTTTTCATCCATCGACCTTCGTTCCGGCTACTGGCAGATTTCTGTCGACTAGAGAGACCGGGAAACGACAGCGTTCATCACCCCTGACGGCCTCTATCAATTTAAAGTCATGCCTTTTGGCCTATGTAACGCCCCTGCACCTTTCGAAAGGATGATGGACTCATTGCTGCGTGGCTTCAAGTAGACTTGTCTTTGTTACTTAGACGACGTCATTGTTTTCTCGTCCACTTTTGACAGCCACCTTTCTCGCCTTTCTACCATTCTCGAGCTATTCCGTCGCGCCGGCCTTCAACTCAACTAAAGAAATGCAGTTTTGGTCATCGGGAAATCAAAGTGCTTGGTCATTTGGTTAATGCTTCCGGTGTTCAGCCTGACCCTGACAAGATACGTGCCGTCAGAGATTTTCCCACTCCGCGTTCATCCAGCGATGTCCGAAGCTTTATTGGCCTATGTTCCTACTTCCGACGATTCGTCCCGAACTTCGCAGTCCTCGCTCGTCCGCTCACCCAACTCCTCAAGAAAGACGTTTCATTTATTGGGGGCCTGAACAAGTTGCAGCTTTCTCAGAGCTTATTGCTGCTCTAACTACTCCACCAGTCTTGGCCCACTTCAACCCTTCCGCCAATACTGAACTCCGTACCGACGCAAGTGGTCATGAAATAGGAGCTATTCTCGGTTAGCAACAACACGGCCGTACAAGGGTGATTGCGTATGCCAGCCGCCTCCTCTCAACACCCGAACAAAATTATTCTATTACAGAGCGAAAGTGCCTGGCGCTTGTCTGGGCTATTACGAAATTCCGCCCTTATTTGTTTGGCCGCCATTTTACTGTGATAACAGACCATCATGCCTTGTGCTGGCTTTCCTACTCAAAGATCCTACTGGCCGTTTGGGGCGCTGGGCGCTACGATTACAAGAATACACCTTTTCCGTCGTCTACAAGTCCGGCCGGCTTCACCAAGATGCAGACTGTTTGTCACGACATCCCGTTGACTCCCCTAGTCCTACAGACTGACGACGATGCATGTGTCTTGTCTGTCTCCGCCTTTGCTAACATTGCCAAGGAGCAGCACCTAGATCCTTCTCTGCATTCCATTATCCTCCGTCTTACCTCCGACCGCCCTGACCCATCTCTCGCCTTATTTGTGCTCCACGAGAACACCCTATACCGACGTAATATGCGACCAGATGGCACAGACCTTTTGCTTGTCGTTCCACAACACCTGCGTTCCACCATCCTTGAACAGTTCCATGATGCTCCCACGGCTGGCCACTTGGGTGTCTCTCGCACATACGACAGCCTGCGCCGACGTTTCTACTGGCCTGGGCTCTGCCGTTCTGTCCAGCAGTACATTGCCGCGTGTGAACTGTGTCAGCGTCGGAAGAAGCCCACAATTTTGCCTTCAGGTCATCTGCAGCCGATACCCATACCAACTGACCCATTTTCCCGTATAGGCGTTGATCTCCTTGGCCCCTTTCCAGTTTCCGCCTCGGGGAACAAATGGATCGCCGTCGCCACCGATTACGCTACTCGGTATGCTATTACCCGAGCCATCCCGACCAGCTGCGCCACAGACGTCGCTGACTTCCTTCTATAAAACGTAATTCTTCATCATGGTGCTCCTCGTGAACTACTAACTGACCGTGACCACTGTTTCTTGTCGCGAGTGGTTGACGAAATTCTCCGTTCGTGCTCCGTCCGCCACGAATTCACCACCGCATATTACCCCTAGACCAATGGCCTCGCGGAACGTCTAAACCGTATCCTCACAGACATGCTGGTGATGTATGTCTGAGGACCATCGAGATTGGGACGTTCATCTCCCCTTTGTCACATTCGCCTACAATTCATCTGTCCATTCTACCGCTGGCTACTCCCCATTTTATTTATTATTTGGCCGACAACCGTTACTACCCTTCGACACCTCCCTACCCGCGGCAGACGCCACCAGTACTTACACCAGTGATGCCGTCACCCGCGCTCATGATGCCCGCCGGATAGCTCATGCCAGGCTCTCTGCATCCCAAGACTCCCAAAAGATCCGGTACGACAGCCGCCACCGTGATGTCCACTACACTCCTGGATCTCTCGTTTTGTTGTGGCTCCCGTGCCGTCGAGTGGGCTTGTGTGAAAAACGTTTGCCCCGTTACGCTGGCCCTTACCGTGTTTTGCGCCCTGTGACCGACGTCACCTACGAAGTTGAATCTGTGGTTCCGAAGTCCCCGTCCACAGCTCCAACCTCCGAAATAGTACATGTGTCCCGTCTAAAGCCCTATTATCAACGTTCTATTTCGCTAACATAGACCGCACCGGGACTGTGCTTTTCCCGCGAGGGGGGGGGGGGGGGGGGTAGTGTTAGTTAGCTGTATTCTCTGTTCGTGATGAGGATGAAGAAGTGCAACAGACTCCGAGAAGACGACGACGCTGAGTGTCGTGAAATCAGTGCCCTCATCAACGTTAGCTGTGCGGAGAGCTTTCAGACTGTAGATCTTCCACGTAACAATATGAATAGGCAATAAATTAAGACCCATTATGAGATTCATGCAGCAGTTACAGTGGTGCAGCGTTACCATTTTTTTAAACTGCAGTGGTTGCTGTAAATACCACGGCAATTGCTCGGCATCTCAGATACCCCCATTGACAATTCCACATCCAATAAACCGAGCAGCAGTGTCATATTATTTGGTGCTGTTAATGTAAAAACTGGCTGTCCGACAAATGCATGCACATTTCACCCTTTTTTCACCGTGACTGAAAGCGACTGACCAGTGGGTGTTGCAAGCGGTCCAGCGTCCCTAGGAATAGGGAAAGAAATTACGTTTTGCTTGAAAACGACAGAGGTACAAAAAGGAGTCAATATGCCTAGAGTAATGAGATGATGGCCTGCCTTTTCATCAGCAGCTATGAACAATTTGTCACTGCTAGTCAGTTCTTTGGATAGGGTTGCCAATGCCAGAGCTTAAAACTCAGAGCAATGTGAGCAATATATATTGCAGTCACGGCCGCAAAGAAGTCTGACACAACACTTCATTACTGTAACTATTCAACAGCCTATTTTATGCATATTTTTCACTAGACGACCATTCACATCTGATTTCAATTGCTGTTTTCTACTCCCAAATGATGTTTTTGTATTCACTTGGGACTCTGAGTACTTTATTACAGAATTTCATTTCTTGGTAGACTTCGCATCGGTTTCAACATTTCTGCGATGGCTATGACGTCCACTTCATGCATACGGCACGTGAGGCACAAATAGCTGTAATTGCCAAACAGGAGGACCTGACTTCCCATTTATATTTACCGAAAGTGCGCGCCGTGACCTAGCGCTTCGCGAACGATATATCTCGGATGGTATGGTCGCCCAACACCGGCCTTAAATGCGTATTGTTTACTTTGCAGTGACACGGGCGGCGCAGTGCACACGCGGTGTGTGTTCCTTTTTGCTTGCTTTTTATTTTCTTCTTCCTCCGAAGAAACCGGCCCGGTACAGCACGTAAAGGCGCGTGCTTGTGGGGGAATCAAGAAGACGCTTGCTCAGACTAAGGGGAGAGACCCACTGTAAAATCGTTTTGCACAGACAACACAGACAGTTTCCAAAACAATGTATTTTAACTACACTTCTGTTTGAGCTAGATGGTGCATAACTTATTTGGAAATGAATTCAAGCGCACAAGAACACGCATACAGGTTTGTTTCCTCTCTTGTGTGCGTGTTCTTGCGCGCTTGAATTCATTAAAAAGCAAAACAAAGTATGCACACGTAAAAACAAAAACCGTCCTGTACACACTTTTAAAAATACAAAAACTGCTCGAGCAAGCACGGGTTCCTGCGAGAAACAAAGCCGGGCGCGTAGTATCTTGTTACTAATTGATTGCGGCGCGCCGTGCACTCGATACAATTTGTGCAAATAGCTCCCTTGAGCGGTCGGTTGCGCTTGGATACCACGGACACCTGTTATGGACGGCTGCTCAATTTTGCAGCGCAAATGTAGTCCATATCGCAGCCAGCAAAATAAGTCCAAGCACTCCCTTGCGTGTAACCCTGACGAAATTTCGTCTGGTCTTTGAAAGTCCTGCTATGCGCAGTTATTTCCCGCAGGAAACGAAACCAGAACATTTTGATATTGTTAGGAGATTATACAGAACTCCTCCTAGGCCAAAGGTATGCTGCAAGAATAGATACTCATGGTTTAAGATTACGACAATGGCGATGGTTTCCCGCCGTTGCTGTACTCCATACGTCAGCGACATTTCACAGCTCTGCTATTCACAAAATATGTGGCAAGCCCAAAGCGGAGCACATGTAACATGTATAAGCGCGAGAGAACGAAATTATACACGGGGCAACGTAAAAGAAAACTAACGAAGTAACAAATTAAACGAAGGCATAAGAAGCGGTCACATGTGTTGTAGTGTCACCAACAAGCTCGGAAGTGAATGCTTGTGATGGAGGCAGCGCACCACGCAGGAACAGCCACAAGCGCTTGATCTAAAATAATAAGCAGCCTCCTCATTCACCTTCCAAGGTATTTTCTTTTTCTTTTTGCCATTGTTGGCTTTTCCGACTGGGCCTCGCGCTTGTCCTATGTACGTGGTTCCTGAATGCTTTCTAGTGTATCCGTGTATATCGTAGCGAAAAAATTCTTGAAAAGGTAAACAAACCAGCCCCCATTGCTGCTTTGCTCCGCTTTCCTCGCGGAGGACAAATCCTTTTTGTCTACTTTACCTCTCGGCTCCTGAGGCGATGGCAGCCTGAGAGCTACAAAGGGACAGGAAAAAGGGAGGGAGCGAGTGAAACCCGGTACAATAGTTAATGCCCTGCATAGGGATGGCTATCTCTGCTGGGCGCTCAGCGTGGGTACGAGCCCATCCTGAAAACCCGGTACAATAGTTAATGCCCTGCATAGGGATGGCTATCTCTGCTGGGCGCTCAGCGTGGGTGCGAGCCCATCCTGACTATCTGTTCCCTCCCTAACCTCTTGCAAAGAACTAGTGTGGCCAACCGCTCTGCTAACGAAAGGCCTGCACACATCTGCGAGTAATATGGAACGCCTGCAGTACCTTGAACGTATAACGCTTTCCATTTTGTCATGACCAGAAGATTTCGCCCGGTCCTGAATCACGTCACAGTTTCTGGCAACGCAACAAATTTGCCTGGCGCTGACTGCACGCTGTTCTTTTTTTCCTCTTTCGATTCCCACTTATACGAACCACTCCTTATCACTAGTACTTATTCCTTTTCCACCGCGTAGCGTGGTTGGAATGATAAACAAGTTTATTGTTTAGCCATGACGATATATGTGTTATGCGCCACATATACATGCCGAGACTTTGGCAGCATGCGCAAGTAACTTTCGTTTTGTTTTTGTTTTGTTTTTTTCTTTGAAGGGGGGGGGGGGGGCGGGCACTTTGCAAATGTCAAGAACTAAAATGGTAACCTCGAGAGTCCCACTGCGTTTAAGTTTAAACGTTTTGCACGTTATATGTGTAGAAAGCCAAACAGACGACGCTACGTGTAGTGCCTTATCAATACAGAAGAAGTGTTCGAAAAAAAAAAGGTATTGTAAGCACGGTTACTTATTCGATCCACTTTCTTTGAGGCAACGGCTTCCTTCTCGGAAATGAAAAGGTTACCTTCTGAATTTCGCATAATCGTACTATGATTCGTTTATCAGTTTCATTTTGTATGTGCGTTCTCACTGACAACCTAATTTGTGCTAGGGTTTAAGTACTCCATCTGCTTTTACATTGTTGTAGTTCGGTCATTCCGTCTCAAACATCCCAGAGGTACAGACTAGCTCTCAGCACGGCACTGTCTCAGATTTACCATATACAAAAGAAGAAAAAATGCATCTTGAATCGGGTGTGCTTGGTGCGAATTCAATGATCACAAATTTTTAACAATTACATTGATCAAATGACTGAATTTGCATATTTTTCTACATATTCACATGTTACTTCATGTTTCAGCTTAATGCAGAAATGAAAAATCTCGTCACTAAATTTTGTTTACTTCAATAAATAAAAAATGGCGTCATTTCTCTGATTGATTTCAAAAGCAGTGCTCGTATTGTGGTTGGATAAATTCTGTTCAATAATTTTCGAGATGATATCTTAAAAAAAAAAAACGTAATTGAACTCGTGATCTGTATTTTTGTTTGCAGACCGAAATACAAAATGCGTGACAACAGAACCAGATAGATAAATATTTCCAGTTATATTTCCAGAAACATTGCTTGCAGGATTAAACACACTGGGTCACCTACTAAAAATGTTATCTGCTTATAGTCCGATATATCTCCTTCTAACTCGATATACTTTATTTGTAACAATTTGTTTTCAGCTGGAAAATACACACTTCTTTATTAGTTGAGCGGCAATGCGGCGCAGCGCACAAGTCACCTCGGGCACTTCACAATTCTGAGTCCGCTGATGGTGCTATTAGATTATTAGATTGATCGAAGCTATAATCCGTAGAAAATGGTATTTGGTACCACATGGCAGTGACAAAACACACGTTTCTTCTTTGTCGTTGTCGTCTATGAGCCGGGGTATTGGCCACAGAACAAAACTGCGGTGAAACTTGAAAATAGTTTAATTGGCTGCACGAAGAAAACTGTACAGAAATTGGTATGGACGACCGATTCGTTCGGCGTCTCGCAAGCCACACGTCCCTCCACTGAGACCACATATCACTGTTGAAGAAGCAGCTGTATATGTGGATAGCACCGTGAAACGCGAGGGTGAGATTGGAATAAAATTCTTCGGAATTCACCGAGACAGAAGAGCAATACATTGGTCATGCAACCACTTTTCCAGAACTCTGTTATGGAGGAGAGAGAAAACACCCACCAAGAAAAACAAGTCATTGACATATGAGCTCCGGCATAGGAATCCTGTTCGCAAAGCACGCTGTGAACAAGACTCCCGTGCAGGAGCCATCAGTGCATAATTTGTAGTCTATGGGTTGCCTCTTCTTCATGTACAACCCGGACCAGATGGGCTTCTGTCAAATCGTAGTATTCAGGACTTGGGTAAAGTAATTTTTGGACCGTCCATATTACGAAACCTCCGGCGGTACTTTGTGAGGCAATGTACGCATAAATTTGAGATTCGTGAACATGTAAACGAAATGCAAAGGCAGCTGAGTGGGCAAGAAAACTGTAGGCGGGAGGCAGAAAATCGATCACGTGATAGCCCTACATATTGCCGAGAGCCGGCCTTCTTCCATTTCTACAGGGAAGCTATCCGCTCTGCAAGCGCCAGTTTTCTAATATTTGTAGCTAAAGAGAAACTATCCGAGTGCATACCAATACCTACAACACATCGGTGGATACGTAACACCGGTTGAAAATGTTTACAATTCATCGCATTATTTGTTTGAAAGGCGCATTGGATTTTAAATGCTTTCAGCAGATTTTCAATCTGTGTTGGATCTTTCTTTGGATACGTCAGTGATGACAGGAAGCTGAAATGCCAAGCAGCAATTGTTTATGAATAGGACAAGCTGCTGGGCTAGTTGGCATTGATCTGTGATTGACAGCGCTTAGCCACACGGACAAAGAAAGGAAGACATACAGAACGACGGCACAGGCGCTGAACTTTAACTTTATTCTGTAATAACCGATACTCTGCTTATGTACCCACAAACTCACCGGAAAAGCACAAAAACACAGGAAAGAAATCAGGAGTTGAAGTTGTCTTTTCTGCTTCAGAGCGCTTATCGCAGATTTGTCGGATCGTAAATGAAAAAGAAAAACGAAACAAAGGCAGTACCAAGCGGAACAGAAAACCCTTAGCAGAATGCACGAAACCGTTGTGTACTCCATCCCTTCGTCTTGAAGTAGGTATACATCGGTCAAACGGGCCGACACATCAGTGAAAGTCAAATGGGACATAAAAATGACTTATCATGTGCCTCCCTTAGGAATCTGCCAGTCCAGTGCTGGAACTGTGACTGAAAGAAACCATGCCACCCAATCTTCGAAACAACCACAGTGTTAAAAACTCGCCGAAATAAGCTGACACGTGAAACAATGGAAGCCGCAAAGATATTGAGGCTCAAGAATGATTGTGTAGGCAAACCCTCCGTCTCTCTCTGTATTTGATCTGGCGTGGTTTTTTGTTGATTCAATTACTGATTTTTATCTTTGTCGTACGTTTTCATGCGTCTCATCTTCAGCCTTTAGCTATGCTAAGTTTTGACTTCATCCTTGTTGCTCATGCGCTTTTCTTCTCTTGCCTTGTTTTAGTTGTGTAGTTCTCATCTTCTTCGTTTTGCGATGCTAACTATTGGCCTCATATCTTTGTTGTTTATGCGTATTTTTTTTTCTGGTTTTAGTGCGCTTCATCTCATGACTTTAGTTGTATTAATTGTTAGCTTTACCTTGTTAGTTTTGTTTTCTATTAATTTTCCTGCTTCTTTGCTGCATCTACGTCTTTCCTTATGCAACCGTGCTTGGTTGTGTTCGTTAATTTTAGTATGTTCTGGCTCAGTTTACGGAAATTCCTTTGATATAAGTTTTCTACTGTTCCGTGTGTTGGCTACTTAAATAATGATTTGCCTAATTTGTTCTCAAACTGTGTCTGTGTTTACCAGTTGCGGTAGTACCTTTTTAACGCCACCTTTTGGTGACACGAAAATCAAAAATCGCCACTAGTCGGTGCTTTTGTGGGTACATAGCAGAGTATCAGTGACTACAGAATGAAGTTGAAGTTGAGGGCCTGTGTCGTCGTTCTTTGTCTTCCTTTCTTTGTCCGTGTGGCTACGCGCTGTCAATCATGGAGCAATTGTTTAGTTTGAGGAGTAGAGTTTAGTGCGTTACCTGTATTTTAATTGAAGAATTTCAGCTGTGCTATAGAATTCTTCAATAAAAAGTACGTCAGCACTGCACACTATTAGTTGTGGTAGTAAATATATAAGATATGGTCAGTTCTAAGTATCGTTTCAGTTGTAATCAACAATATTTACATAGTGCGGCGGAAACGAAATTGTTATTGCCCAAATAATGGCAGCCTTTTTATGCTCCTTAATTCGTCTTGTTTGTCTCCCCCAGGTATTAAAGCGTTCTTGTGATACGTGAAGAGCGTACACAATCGTGGATGTACAATTTTTATATCTCGTATTTCATGTAGCATGTCCTATTAAAACTGCCAAAACAGAGTCATGGGTAAAGATTTCAGGGATAATATTTTGTGGTGAGCATATTGTTCAAAATAAATAAATCGCTTAATCCTCACCCGCTGCGAAACAGCTCTCTACCATTAAGGCATTTCACATAACACTCCAATTACAGCAGTCCAGATTCAGCGCAACAATTTAAATTTCGATTAAAACCAATTCATTGAAATATAGAAGGCAAAATTCCATGTTACTTGCTTGTTATGAAGGCAAGGCAAAGTATATAAGAAGCTAAAAATGCCTTATTTAGTTTTTTGAGCCTAAATATCACCTGCGCGTTGTTTTCCGCCTAATGCTGGGGGCCCATTTTTTGAGATAATCCGCCAAAGTTTAAATAACAGTACAATTATATATCTTCACCTCCTCCAAGTGCCGGAGCAATCACCGCTTCATGACTCTTCCTGGAGTGCTGAAGTAATAAGGCAGCTTTTAAACCAAAATATATGGAGAAGATATGGACGTGCAGCTCAAAAACTGGAAATATGTTCTTTGTGATTGTACATAATAGACAATATTTCATACTAAGAATTTGGCGCATATTTAAGAAGAAATTAGCGCTAATACTTAGACGGGGACAGAAAAAAATTTACGCTATGAAAGACAAGCGCTTATCTTTCGTCATGTGTGTGTTCGTCTGTCACCGTCCATGTATTAGCGCTAATTTCTTCTTAAATATGGAGAACCAACTATCCCGACAACACGACTCCTGAACTGTGTTTGGTACATTATTGTAGCTTAGTGCTGCTATTATGCTGAGGCAGTGAGTATTTTACACACTTTTCAATATTTTGTTTTCTGTTTCTATATTTAACAACTAAATCGTGGTGCAGCATCGGACCATAAAACTGGTGCAAAGATAGCTAGGCTAACTATTTTCGTTTCATGTTTCTTCTTGACAGCACTGCCGAAACTTTGATAATGCTTTGGACCCGTATCTTAATCTTCGAGGTCTGTATTTTTTAGCAGAACCATTACCTCTTAATATATATTTTTATGCGGTGTTTCCTTCTGATTAAATTCTGTTAGAGAGAAGTCACTTACTAGAAGGCACAGTGCAAGACATATAAAAAGGGGGGCACAGCTGGCCATGCCGGTGTGAGACAAAGTCTGGAAGTTCGTCGTCCGGTCGTTAGACATCGCCAGTTCGTCTTCGTAGTGCGGTGTTAGACATCCAATCTCTGGATGGACCCTGTAGCACGCTTGTGGGCCTGCTTCTATAAGCGCAGTATAGCCACTTAGAAGAAAACAAAGAATGCGTCTAGATGTGCCATTTTTCTGAGGTCATCATCATCATCAATATGTGTCCGTATCTGTTAGTCACGGCTGCTTGGTTGTAGCGTCGATACATGTCAGAGGCGCTTTACGATTTTTAACTGATTTGACATCAGTGGTGTAGTGTTTGTGTACAAAGCTATCGCGTTTGATTAGAAAGCGCAAAGGAGAACAACGTGTCGACTTTAGAGCTACGTTTTCGCTTTCTGCTACCTTGACTACTTTAGTTTACGTCAATTACTGCATCGGGTATGTTTGTAGTTTTCACTGCCTCTTACTCAAAAACTGAAAACAATGTTGACATTACTGCCATAGTAACAGACGCAGATAGTGCGCAGAATACTGACACTTCAGGATCCTTATTGACCAGAATATTAAAATATGAAACAGTCAATTTAAAGACAATTTTATTGCTTTACTGACGTAGGCTCCGGCAAATTATGCCACAGGTCGTGGAGGCAAGGGAGGAGGAACGTTAGGATCGTCGTATCCAACAGGAAGGGGGCGGCTGGGGTCCAGACACATTCCTAGGAGTGGCTGATTCCTTTCCCGGTAGCACTTGCAGCCAGGCGAGCAGTTTGGGTGATTGTCGAGCGGGTTACACTGATTCAGGGCGAGAAGAAAGAAAATACACAGATGCATAATTTACACAGATGGAACAGAATAAGCCGCGTGAGTCACTGGCTACTGCTCTCGTTCTACAAAATATCTGCACGTGTCGACGAGTAGTCAGCCACGATTTGAAAGTGATCGCGAGAGCGTTGACCAATCTATTATTCTTGGCGCCTAGCTGGCAGTTTTGGAAGAACGGGAATCACAATTTCGGATTCTTCTCTACCTCGTTCGCAGTGCCCATACCACCATCACCCCTAGACGAAATCGCTATCTTTTTGTCTTTACTATGCTTACCATTAATTCCGGTATATTGTGGACTTGGTTACCTCTTATCATCGATAACGATAGAAAGATATATGGGAGATATCTTGTAAAGCCAATGGTTAGCACTGCTTCAATTGAACGACTTTAAAGTAAAACAATATTACCAACAGATTGCCTCACGATGCTCTCTTTCTCCACCCATAGCTCCCGCCTCATCAGCAAAAACGTTGCATACTCCAGATGCAGCTTCGTAGCATCCGGTTCCATGTAATACCAAAGAATACGTCGCTCGCGATACCATCAATTCCTATTCAGTAAAGGTAAAGGAAAATAATATTAGGCTACAAGTAAAAAAGGGAGGGGCGGATGCTTAAGTAAGAGCAAAATGATGAGGGAAGTGGCTAGATATCTGTCTGGCAACGAAATCGCACTCTAGCTCATAGCGTTGCGCATATTCTCGTTCGATGCTCACGCAATAATCAACAAATCACGCTTGGCTAATATCATCGACAGGAGATATTAGAATATAACACGGGATATAAGCACCTTTTAACGCAAAAAGATTTTTTACTGTGCAGGTCAACATGAGCAAGCTTCAGTGCCACAAGAAGATTATTTCTGGGGGATAGTTGGTTCACTGAAGACAAATAGAACTGCGTGACTGAGTCATTAATACAATGGAAAGAACAAAAATCGACAATATGGGCCCAGACCTTCAACTCTTTAATCCCAACCGAAAGCACATGCTATCTACGTGAGCAACCGAGACGCGCAGCCCTGTAATAATTCGTACACGACTTGATAAAAAATATTGTAATCGTATTTTTCTTGTACTTAGTGGGTAAACATGTCATCATTACGGCAGACCATCTGCCACATCGATGACTCGACAAGCTCTTGATGATTGCCCATGAAGGGAAAGGTGGGAGGACGAGCAGGAATCATACGTAGGTTTCAAATGTCGGCAGGTGGGCAGGAACGCGGAGTGTATTTCATTGACTTGTAGTGGTTTGGTCAACCGACCATGATTGATGACACAAAAGTAGAGGACATAAAACAGAGAGTAGGGCACCTCTTTTGTTTGGCGACGTTGAGGGGGAAAGACCGTGACGCGCCATTGGTGGCTGGGCTTTGATGCTTCTTCTTCACGCTAGGTGGGTTAACCGAAGAAGGAATATGGGCGATAGATGAGCTGGTCGCCGAATCCACATCAACTAGCCCTCGGTGAAGAACGGCAGAGTATTTCGCAGCGGATTTCTCCAGACGAGTAAAATTCCCCACACACAGGAACTCGACGACGTAAGGCTCCTTCGACGATGAAGCAGGGTGCCAAGCAAGCTCCTGGCGTGGTTCGCGAACATTGACACGTAGCGTAGCAATGACCTCGGCTTCGTGGTCCGCGGACCGGTAGTCATGCCAACGTAGGAGCTCGTTCTCTTTTAGCGGTTTGGCAAATTTGTTCCTGAGAAAACATTATCTCAAAGAATCCCAGGTGGTCGAAATTTCCGGAGTCCTCCACAACGGCGTCTCTCATAGCCTGTGTCACTTTAGGTCGGTTAACCCCACAAACCAACCAACCATTATCTTGAGCGCGTGGAGGAGGGACGTTCGCTACCAGGAAAGTTCGCCTCATTGTGTTGGTCGGTGTTGAAGAGAGAGAACCATGACTGTAGTTGGGCAGTAGCAGGATGACAGCAGAAAGCAATGCAACTACCGGCACACCAAGAAAGCTACGCCTAGCACCTCTGGAAGAAGATAAGCGCACCTGCGACCTCGACTTCAAAAGGTACAGTTCGTAGTTAGCCCATGTGGCACAACTCACGTCTAGATGCCGCTAATAATAATGACAATAATAACATTGATGACGACAACAATATTATTTGTAATGAAAACCATAAAACAAATGAAAAAGAACGAAAAGAAGCAAAGTAATTATAATAAATATAAATTAGGTTATATAATTTGAATTATGCTTCGAATATTATTATCTGAATTTGAATTTGAAATAGATACGCTGACAGTTGCCATCAAGCGACTGTCAACTGCCCCCCCCCCCCCTCCCAGGATAAGCCTCTAGAGGACCTGCACTCGTCGGAAATTACTAAACCACGGACCATCGCAGCGCCACAAGCAACACTGTGCACAAAAGTGCTTCATCCACCGGCACCGCTCTGTGGGCTCAGTGACTACAGTACGCAGCAATCTAATCCACTCAGCTTCGCTATGCAGGTCACTAAACCATATGCCTTCTTCGCTAAAAATCAGGCAACTATATGCTATTGCAGTTTCCGAGCCCACAAGACTGTGTTTCCATTGCTGTTGAGTGTGCTCATGTAAATAATTCATTACTCAGGTAATCGGGTGATCTTGAAGGTAATCATAGTCCTTATAATAACACTACTGTACTAGCTAAACTACAGAAACTATGCACCAAACAGACACAATTGATTATTGAGATACAGGGCCTGAAAACCCAAAACGTTTTAACAGACAAAGACTTGGAGAAACGAATGGAAAAACTAGAAACGCACTACCAAATGCTTACTAACCTCAAAACAGGCACGAAAAAATGTAAACAAACACAATAAACATGGCGAAAAAGATTCAGGAGCTAGAATCACTCCTAGACGAAGCATTATACAGATCTCACCAGAATTTTCTATGGCATCCTTCCCCTTAATTACACGAAAGAACGTTTTGTTGGTCGAGCTGGTAAGAGTTCATTGTAAGATCAAGGCACGAAAACACACACGGACACAAGAAAAGTAACAGGGCAGATCTCCACTCACAACTGCTTTATTGAAGGAAGAAAACGCGCAAATATAAAACCACCGTACACATAAGGAGCATGAACTGAAAAATGGACTTAATCTGAGAAACTAATCATCGATATTTGTCAACATAATTTAGGAATACAGGTGCAAACTACCAACAATGAAAGACCCCATCACTTCGGTAATCACTCACTCGATCGATCTCGTGCTGGTATCGTAAAATGCTGGTCCTACAACACGAAAGACGCACTTTTATCTAATAGTCGAAAATTGAAAAACAGAAACTATCCTGTCGGAGAAGACTTTTTCCGCCTCGTTCGTCACGCGCGTAAGCAGTTACTTGCATTTGCCAAAGAATATTCCGACCAATGGTCTGTGCGCAATAAAACCCTGCACAACCCCCCAAAACGTTATATTTTCGACGCATCATCAGATACCGTTAATGAAATTGCAAATAATTTGCCACGTAATCAATCATCAACAAAACGTCTACTCACACTGCCTGCTTTTGTTTTCCATAGTGTTCACTAATATACAGAAGAAGAGCGTGTTGTCGGGCTAGTTGGTTCTACATAGTATATAAGAGAAATGTGCAACAACTTAAACAGGACACAGGAAGAAACACACACTCGTTAACTGTTGTGCGTGTTTCTTCCTGTGTCCTGTTTAAGTTGTTGCGCATTTCTCTTATATTGCCGCGAAAACTTCAAAACAGTGTTTGTTGTTTTTTAACAGCCGCCGGCATACAGGCTTATCACTCTGATTCTGGACCGCGTATCAGTTCCGTAATTTTTGTTTGTTAATGCTCGATGTCGCGAGTCACACCTTTATCAGTTTTGTTGTAGCGAAAGATGCACCGATATCTGTCTCGAAGGTTCCGGCCACTCGGGTGTCTTTCCACAATGTTTCAGCCCGTGCTGGTAGCTGTTTGCGACGTTATCTAGATTGCTCTAAGCAGCCTTTAAATTGAGCGTTGGCGAGTGTGACGAGCATTCTTTGTCCGACGATCGACGAGCACGTTTCTTTCTATCGCCGTCGCCGAGTTGCTTAGTTCTTTTGCGGGCGCAAGTCAGCCCAAATAAAGAGTTTCTTTAGTGCAATTATCGACCTTTCATTTGTGTCGTCGACCTCGTCAACACTACGTGACAATATATTATATACTTCACTAATATACGTAGCTTCCTTCCTAAGCGTGAAGTTGTATGGTACGAGTAAGTTCCTGCAGAAGGAACTTACTCGTACTATAAGAGACACTTGTATAAACGATTAGATAACAGACGCTGAAATCGCAACTGATGTACCTGATTTCCGCATATCTCGACATAAAAAGATTCCAGGGGAGGGGGGTGCAGTGGTCTTGTTGCGACTCATCAAAATATTTCATGCCCTGTTGTTGAGGAACCGTCTGCCCGTCTGATATAGAATCGCTGTGGCTGATTTGTCACCCCCCCCCCCCCCCCCCCCCCGCCGTATCAATGCTGATTGGCGTTTGCTACAAACCTCTGCAGACCAATCCAGACTTGCCACACCATCTAAATGACAGCGTTAATAAATTTCTTTCCGCATGTCCAAATTCCCGCATTTTTCTTTTTGGTGATTTTTAACTACCCAGATATTGGTTGGCCGAACATAACTAGCTCCGCAATAACATGCCATGAAGAGGCAAATAACTTTATAAGTGTTATTGATTTTAAACTTACTCAGTTAGTGTCACACTAAACCCGAGCCTCATAAGGATCAGCAAATATATTTGAACTGATACTAACCGATAGCCCCAAAAACCTATTATTCATTATTATCTTGCAGAAATAAGTGATCATAAATTTATACAAGCTCTATTCTCATTTATGTCTACTCGAAACCAGGTATCTGACAAAACGATACGTCTAAACGATAAGGGGAACTATAATGCAACAGCTGAAGATCTTAACACCTCTTTTCCTAAACACGAATCTGCATTTCACACTCGCTCGACCCACGAAAACTGGTCAATCGTCCAAAACAAATTTAACCATCTCGCTGATACGTTTGTCCCGAGTATTACCTTTCAAACTAAACGTAATGAACCATGGATTTACCCTGCACTCAAAACGGCTCGAAAACGAACTGAAACGAATTTTCCGCTCTGGCAAATGCATCGACAGGCCTGCTGCATGGGAAAAATACTGCGAAGCCGGACAGTTATGCTTGCATTTTGTTCGCAACCCCAGGCACTTACACTATTACATCGATATACCAAACCTAAAAATTAGCAACCCGAAACATTTCTGGCATGTTATAAATCCCACGCGTCATCCTAATATTAAACTAACCAGCAACACGAACGAACCAGTCACTAATCAGGATTGCGCAAAGATCAATATTACATTTGAATCTGTCTTCACTACCGAGCTTGTCGCGGCTTCACAATTACTGCCTTTTCAAATAGAATCCTTCATGCTGGCTATCACCTTCTTCTAAGAGGGCATTTCATCGAAATTCACACTACGAAACTTTCATCTTGAGCTGGTACGGACTTACATACTTCAAAACTACTGAGAAATGCAAGTTTTACTTGTGCAGTATATTTATGTCTCCTTTTTTTGCAATATGAAGCAGCACTGAACAAGGGTAAAGGAGGTACGTCTCAGTTCGCAGGTCGAGCCAACGTTCCGACAAGTGGAGTTGTCTTCGTCTGGGTGTCCACTTGTCGAAACGTTAGCTCGACCTGCGAACTTAGGCGCACCCCTTTTACTGTTGTTCAGTGCTCCTTCATACCCTGTAAACCATCTTCTTCCTCTCAATCTACCTGGATCCTTTTCTCGCCCTCACTAAACTAAGCAACCATTCTAACTGATCGGAAAAGGGGTACGAATGTTTCAGTCTACACATCAGGTACTCAAGGCTTACCCTAGATCTACCGCCCCATCTCAACAACTAGCGTACCTTGCAAAATAATTGAACACGTCATGTACTCGCAGATTTTTCACGATTCACAACACGGGTTTTCCTTGCAAGAGCTTCTCCTGCGAAACCCAAATAGCCCGCTTTCGTCCTTACTTATTTAATAATGTCGACTTTAACATAGAAACGGATACCATTTTTCCAGATTTCGAGAAAGGTTTTGACAAGGTTCCTCACCACCGGCTATTACTTAAACTTGCGCAGCTAAACCTGCATCATAACATACTAAAATCGATTAAGGAATTTCTACCCAATCGTTTTCAGTCAGTATATATTTACAGATACCTATCTAAATCCCTCGCTGTTATGTCAGGCGTTCCGCAAGGATCTGTGTTCGGATCCCTTCTCTTCTTAATATACATAAACTACTTACCCTTGAATGTTTTCTATAGCATTCGAATGTTCACGGACGACTAAGTCATCGTCTCACAATTACCAATCGTCATTATCAATACACACTTCGAAAACTTTTGACAGCGTATTGAATTGGTGCAGTAAATGGTTAATGTTCCTCAAACCTACTAAATTCAAACTAATTTGTTGATCTTGTCTTCAAAATTTCTATCGTTTTTATTCAGTTTCGAATAGACAGGTTGAACTAAAACAATCCACCGTCTCTTCCGATCTGCCATATTGTCCCAAGGTGGTGACTTGGCCGATGACACAAATGACGAGTCTGGTGGAGCACTCAAGAAACTCTTTACTGGGCTGACTTACGCCCACACAAAAAAAAATTAGCGATTCGGCCAAGGTGCAAGTAACTGTCGTGCTCGACTTTCGTCGAACAGAGAATGCCGTTTTTACGCGTCAGCGCTCAATTACGGTTTACTATTACGATTACGTTTACGATTTTACCTCGATATTTTTTTTAGCAGCCTTTATGCTGCTAAGAAAGGTCGATATAAAACCGTAAACGGTGGCTTGCACAACCTAGAAGAAACACACGCGAGTGGCCGGAATCATAGAGAAACATCTCGAAGCATCTTGTGTGACAAAGAAACCGATAAAGCTGCGTCTCGCGACAACAATTGTGATCGAAGAACATAGAACGAATAGGCGTGCCAGAATCAGAGTGATAAAGCCTCATGCTGGTGCCTGTCGAGAAAAGAACAATTAATGACTTGAATGTTTTACGGCATTACTCCCTCGTTAAAAAAGGCATCGACCGAATGCTTACAAATTAAACACAGAAAGGTAAACTAAACACTAAATTTTAAAGTAACTTTAGCGAGAGTAATAGGGTTCGAGGCGCACAATGTGGACGATTTCTGGGCGAGCCCAGTGCTTTTAGAATGTGGTCGGGCAGTCGGGGATGACCTCTGTATGGTCCGAACTACCATCTAAATAGCTTTTCACTCAGTCTGCGGCAGCGTATACAATACAGTACAATAATAAGTTTCTTTCCAGGTTCAACTGGAGTGTTTCCCGGATAAAAGCTGCCTTCGCAGCTCGACAGTCTCCAGGAAACCCATACAAGCAGCAGCAGACAAAAGGTGAAGGGAATCTCCAAATCAGTCGTACATACAGTAGTCACATTCAATAACAAAAAAAATACGCATGTAAACTTACTAATAAGCTTTAAAGTAAACGGAACAAAGAAAACCAGTTGAAATGTGCACTAACTGAAGAGAAAAATGTCAACTGGGCAAACATTCAGAAATCTACAAACAGAAGCCTAAAATCACATTTCAACAAATTATTTGCGCAGCTCGGCTTTTGTGTATCCTATTCTATTTTGATAAGTGTTTAAAACATGGGGCAGGTTGTAAGATAGCATTTGTAATTTATAATCAGTGCGAAAACGTGATACATTCAATGCGTTAGTACTTCTTGTGTGTATGTTAGCACGATGCATCTCCAAAGATGCTAAGGAAGAATAAAATTCGGCAATGGGCGCCTTCGAAAAACACATAATTTGTAGTAACCTCTAATTATACAATTGATCAGCACGGATAATGTTATGTGGTTGGAATGCATATTTGGAGGTAGTCGCATAATCAACATTAGCTATTATTCGAACAATTTTCATTTGCAATACGAGAAGCTTATTTATGTTTGCCTTGGTCATTGTGGCCCACACTAAACTACAGTAGCTAAGGTGAGAAAAAAATAATGCGTAATAAACTTGTAGTTTAAACTTCATAGGTGGAGTTGCACGACATCGCGGAAGGGCCCCACAGACAGAAGAGAGGTTTTTGCAGATATGTTCAACATGAGCATTCCAGTTTAAATGAGATGAAAAATATACACCAAGGGATTTATGTTCCTCAAAAATTTCTATTTGTTGGTTTTCAAACTTCAGTACACAGATTCGTGTTGTCGATTTCCAAACCCACACTTCCTCCGGCCTGTACTCTTCCTTACGCCGTCGCAAGTTGTATGTCGGGCGTCAGTGTGTTGCTGGTTTTTATGCGCAGTAGGCCAAGCCGTGACGCTTCCTCTTCACGTTGAAGGTAGCCGGGGACGTCCAGGTTCTCCTCCTCCAGTATGTGCGGCAGCATTGCGTCGAGCGTCGTCGTAGGCTCCCCGCCATACACAAGCTTGAACGGGGTCGCTCTAGTTTGACTCCTAGATGGCCGGGTTATACGAGGAGATCAATTACGACAGGATGGCGTCTCAGGTTTTCTGTTCGGCGTCGACGTACATTGCGATCAGCTCAGTGATAATTTTTGAGGCGCTCAGTTAAGTCCATTGCTCCGTGGTAGGTAGTTGTCCTCCGTTAGCTCGTTTGGCTGTAGTGCAGATGGCCTGCGTGAGCTCTGTTGTAGTGCTCCGCCGTAAAATCGTGAGTGTGTTGCTAGTTTTTTATGCGCAGCTAAGCAAGCCGTCACGCTTCTCTGCACGTTAAAGATAGGCGGTGACATCCAGGTTCTTCTCGTCGGTTACGTGCAGCAGCATTGCGCCGAACGTCATTGTGGGCTCCCTGCCGTACACAAGCTTGAACGGGGTCGCTCTAGTTGTCTCCTGGATGTCCATGATATACGCGAACAACTCGTAAGCACGCAGGATATCGTCTCGGGTCTTGTGTTCGGCCTCGATGTAGATTGCTATCATGTCTGCGATCGTTTTGGTGAGGCTCTCCTTAAGTCCGTTGGTCTGGGGATTGTAGGCAGCTGTCCTCTGGTGCCTCGATTGGTTCTAGCGCAAGATGGCCTGCATAAGCTGCGCCGTAAACGACAAGCAATTCAGGAGCGCCGTGCCGCAGGAGAATTCGCTCCAGAAAAACTTTGAAACTTCTGCTGCGGTACCATTGGGCAGGGCTTCCGCTTTGTCGTAACAGGACATGTAATAAGTTGCCATGGTGATCCATTTGTTCCCTGCTGGCGAATGTGGGAAGGGGTAATGGAGGCCGAACTCAATTTGTTGAAAAGGCTTAGTCGGAGGTGGTATTGGGCTTAGTAGAGCAGCTGGTCTGACTGGGGGCGTCTTGCGTTGCGGACACTCACATCACATTTTCACATACTGAGCAACGTCGGCAGGTGATCCTGGTCAGTAATATTTCTCGGGTATCCTGTGCAACGTGCTTGCGAAATCGAGATGCCCCATGGTCGAATCATCATGCAGCTCTACAGACGCTTCTGTTTGAGGTTTTTCGGCATTACAAGGAGCTTCATGGTTTCGTTTGCTGCGAATTTATTCACGACGACGTCATTGTTTAGGACGAATGACGATAACTGACGCCTGAACACAGCAGCAGGAGAAGCGATTTTTCATTCAGTGTAACTGGCTAGGGCCTTAAACTCAGGATTCGAGTGACGCTGCTGTGTAAAACTTAAAACTGCTGGCACTTACCGGTACCGAGATGGCCTCTTCGTCGCCTTCCTTTGGAGGCGCGTCAACGTGGGCTCGTGACAAGTAGTCGCCATCGGAAGGCCTGCAACCAGACTTATAGATGACCGTGATGTGAAATTCTTGAAGCAGGCTCCATCGTGCAGACGGCCTCGGGGATCTTTAAGTTGGAGAGCCAGCGTACCGCATGGTGGTCACTCACAACCGGGAATGGTTGTGCTTACAAATAGGGGCAAAATTTTGATGTAGCCCAAATGATTTGAAGGCATTCTTTCTCCGTGGTCGAAGAGTTACTACAGCTTTCGACAGGGAACGGCTAGCGTACACGATAAAGTTGCCCTGTACGTAAATTTTCTGAATAAGAAGGGCAGCTAGGCCAAAGCTGCTGGCATCGGTGTGAATTTCTGTCTTCGCATTGTCGTCTGATTGCCCGAGCACAAGAAGGGACTTTATGTGACACCTAATTTATCTGAAAGCATAATAGTGCGGGGCTTCCTATTTAAAAGGTACGCCAGCCTTTGTAAACTGCGTCACTGGTTCAGTGATGCGCGAAAGGTTCCTGTCAAATCGCTGGTAGTAAGAGCGCAGCCCAAGAAACCTGCGTACAGCTTTCTTATTGGTCAGCTTTGGGAACTATGCGTTCGCAGCTGTTTTCTCCGGGTAAAGGCAAACACCATCCTTGCTGACAATGTCACCTAGGAACCATATTTCCTCGTAGTCGCAGTGGCATTTCTTTAGTTTCATTCTTAGCCCTGATCTCTTAAATGCCTCGAGCACTGTCCGAAGCATTTTGAGGTGGTCTTCAAAGCTTGAGAAGAAGACGACATCATCTAAGTATACCAGACAAATATCCCACTTCTAGCCTCCAGCAGTGCCCATTCCGCTTTGAAACGTCGCTGTCGCGAAGCAGTGGCCGAATGACATCAACTGGAACTCAAATAGGCCGTCCGGTATGATGAATACCGGCTTAGCGCGATCTCTTTTGCCGACCTCAATTTGTCAATAACCGCTATTCAAGTCCACCAATGGGAAGAATTTGCATAATCGGTCCACTGTGTTGTCAGACGACTTTTTTCGTTATGCTATTCAAGTGCCAGTAATCAACGCAGAAGCGAAGGGTGCTGTCTTTCTTCTTTACCAAAACGACTGAGGCTCCCAGAAGCTCCTTGATAGGCTGATTAATGTTGTCCCGAAGAAATGTTTCTATTTGATCGTGGATAGCCTGTCATTCTCACGAAGTAACAAGGTAGGGGTTATTAGGCCGCTTCCATCTTTACCTGTTCTGGGTTATAAATTCAGCTGCTTTTGTCACGAAAGAGGCCCCATAATGGAGAAAGCATCCATGTCCTGCGGCGGGCATTCTTCGAGTGTCGCCTATGCTGAATTTAGGGTTGAGTCTTTTCTTTTTCTGAGCGCCTTACTCCTGAAGCGACAGTTCATGAGAAAGCTTTCTTACTAGGTACCGAATGTGCAACCTGTCACTTTTGGGAGGGGGATAAAGAAAGCAGTAATGTTTCCTCCCGGATATCCTTCACATAAGTGTCCTTGCGTTGTGTGCGGAACTGGATGTCTTTTCCTTTCAAAGTGGCGACCAACAATGTAGATGTGGTTAACCCGTTACTCATATCGAAGTGGGGAACAGAGGTATCCACCTGAGCAATTTGTGGAACATAGGTGGCCTACCGCCAATGAGCACAATAGAAAAACGAAAACGACTTGCCCGGTTTCCAACTTTTGTTGTTGAGGCCCGGTGGCACGCAAAACGGAACAAATTTGAGGAATTTCATGAGAAACATTTATGTAGAAGGGGAGTGGGGGATGAAAGTGAGAAGGAGACTCTGAACTCTTAAGAAAGAGGGGCTGCCTCTCTAAACGGAGATAGTAACGATTTCATTTATAATGAATACTTTTGTCAGCAGGGACCTGGGTCAGAGGCTGAGGCCAATCCACAGGACAGCGGTCGTCCTGCCTGACCTTCTTTGATTAGTTACCTGACAAAAGTGGGAGGCTACCGAAAATGACCGCCTCTACCTCCTTGTATACCGATGACTTGACAAGTGAAATTGCTCGCATATAAATCTCTTGTAAAATCGAAATTAGAATATGCATCTGCCATCTGGAGCCCACATACAGCATATATAATCACTGCAATTTAAACTGTTTAAAACTGTCCCGCCCTTTTCATTCATTCTCTATACTCATATGACAGCAGTGCTCGGCAGTCAGAGAACACTCCAGATTGCCACTACTCTCTTTTCGTCGCCGCATTGCAAGCGTTGCTCTTTTTCACAAGTATTTTTATTCACCTCTGTTCCAAGCCCCGTTCATCAAAGTCGCTACGAGCATTTCTCACCACACAAGTCATCCACTTCAACTTGCGCGCCCACCATCACACAGTATACCACCTTTTCTTCTTCCCTCTTCTTTGAAGGAGCTACAGACTGAAACGGCCTTCCCCATAACATCGTAGCCACCGCATTGTCATCTGTGTTTGAAGAATGTGTAACCTATCACCTGAAATGTTTAATAAAAATCACAGTTTCTTTTTAGTTCTTGAAGTACATTCCCACCGTTTATATAACACCCCTTTAAATGGCCACCTGTAAGGAATAAAAACAGAATTGATAATGGAATATCCGTTCAGTTCAGTCATTCAGCGGAGTCCGACTCTTCGTGACCCAATGGACCATATCACGCCACGCTTTCCGGTGTCTTACTATCTTTCTAACATCACATACCTTCATCTACAGCGGCTCGAGGATGTCATCTAACCACCGCGTTCACTGCCTGCCCCTTCTAGGGGACCCTCAACCTTTCCCAACATCAAATCTTTCTCCAGCTACTCCTCTCTTCTCATCAGAAGACCAAAGTAACTGAGCATTAACTTTAGAATTTGACCCTCCAATGATAGTCAGGTTTTATGGTCGAAAATGCCGACTGATTTGATCTTCTGGTTCGTCCAAGGAAATACAATATATAACGCCGCAAAATATTCAAAACTCTATTTGTTGTTTTTTTATAGCAGTCGCAGCATATGGCCTTATCACGGTGATTGTAGCCAAGATTGATAAAGTATTTTTGTTCATTCATAATCGTTGTCGCCCAACACGGCTGTATGATTTCCTTTGTTGTAGTAGATGCTTCTAAATGTATTTCGAAAGATTCCAGCCAGGCACGTGTGCTTCAGCAATGTTCCAGTGTATGTTAGTCACCGTCTGCGGTGTTATCTAGATATTTAGTTGCCGTCTTTAAATTGAGCGCTGACGAGTGAAACGAACATTCGTATTTCGACGACGAACGAGCGCGCTTCTTGCTATCGCCTATGGCGAATTCCTTAGTTCTCTGCGGGCGTAAGTCAGCCCAAAAAAATGTTCATTTCAATCTTATGGCTCCCTGTCTGTTCATTTGTGACCTACATATTTGTCACCATCATGTGACATCTGGTGGAGGTGCTGGCCTTCATATTCCGCGACTCCGCTGTCAAGCCAAGAAAACAGCCTTTTTTGTGTCTCCCCGGGAGACCTGCACGCAGATCCAGCAGCCGGTTACAAACACTACCGCCTGCCGCCGGGTTACTGGAACCCACTACGCCCCTGAAAGACATCAACACAGCCAATGACGTATGAGCAACAATATCTTCCTCTGATCGTCCAGCAGCTCTGACAACCACAATTTAGTAGTGGAGCACAGGCAAACGACTCGGAGGACTGGCTGGATCAATGCTACCGGGTTGCGGCATTTAAGACATGGGATGACGCCTTGAAGCTTCAAAACATTTTTTTTTCACTGGGTTTGGCAGTCTGAACGCGATTTGAAAACCAAGAGTCCTCCCTAAAGAAATGGGAGGACTTCAAGAAGGAATCTTTCCAGCTATTTTCCATTTTCCAGCTTTGTGAGGAAGGGGAGTGTTCAACTACTTTTCAAGTCTAAAGTACAGTTCCCTATGAGTCCGTGACGAAGAAAAAGAGCCTTTGTCGTCACGATGCTTGAAAAAGAAACTTACAGGGCCATCCACTTCTAACTATAACATGGTCACTGCTTTCAAAGCAACCTTGCGTCCGACGCAGATAGTATCGAAGAAAAGCGACAGGAGCGCAGAGAAACCCGCACGTGGTGCTTCACATGGCATGCCATTTACCTTTATAGCGTGCCCGGGTCGGATGCAAAGGCGATTTGAAAGTAGTGAGTGTGTTATAGCTGGAAGTGGACGACCCTGTACATATTCCGATAGGAGGCGTCAAAGAGATGCTTTTTCCAGGAACTGCCAGGACCGTTCTGAAAATAACTGCTGAGTTTTTTTTTTTTTGAGGAAATGTCCACCATGAAGAGGACCCCTGACTCCCGAGCCAGGCAGTACTCTCGCCATCCTCAATATTTAACTATCCGCGTCGCTGAAACGTCCCTGGGCAATCACAACCTGGGAATATTATCAAAGACGTCATCCGAGAACTTCGCTGGCTGCTACAGTCACATCAGCAGCACCAAGTACTGACACTTACACACATCGTCCGGAAGGAGGTGCAGCAAGATTTCGGTGCAACGCCGGCAGCGACGACCGCTCTCGAACAGCCACCGACCGCGCGTTACTGCGGAGCGCTACGCTGCTCGCCTTCATGATGTGAGACACACAACGCCCTCGCCTCTACCATCCTGTTCCTGTAAGCCGCCACATGGCTCCCGCCCACCAAGTCTACGAAAGACCCTCAAGCTCCAGGAAACGCGATTCCTGGAAGACATCTACTAATCGACTTCACACCTCCCATTGTGTTGAGACTCAATACATCATCCGCCACTGTTCATACAAGTGTATCAGTCTGCTTGATTTCGCCATCGACCACCCATGACCCCGTCATGGCGAGTGACCAAGGGAAATCGACGACTTCTGAGGAGGGTAGCGCAGCGTCGCCACTCCGTCTGTCACACTTCCCATCGCTATTCAAGTCCCTCTTTGCGTCACCGGACCAGACCTACATTCGATAAAGGTACCCTAGGCCACCAAGGAGAAGCTAAATAGACCTACCTTCGGTGGTGAGGTTGCTATGCGGCGAACCAACGAAGATTCTTCGTCGCTGATGAAAAGTGACACCGATCCTGCCATTAAGCCGACGCTCCTTGCAAAAACATGGCGCCTTCAGCAATCACTCGACCAGAATCCAAAGCGACGCCGCCGCTACGCACGACAACATCGACAACACGACTGGGGTCCAATTCGACCCAGCTGTCCCGCGAAGCGACAGCTTCGTGCTCCTTCAGTGACCTGACCACGCGACGAAGTATTCGCGGCGAGATCGACCTAGAGGTGGCGCCACCGTCACTCCGGTAGTGTGGATCGGCAGCGGGCGGCGCTCGTAGAAACGCAAGCTGCGTAGGTCTGCTTCCGAGTTTACGGCGGGTTTGTTGACGATGAAAACGTGTCTTCTGCAGTATTTCTGCAATATTGCAGAAAAAAATCCAAGTATTTCGCCAATGCAGCAGAAGAAGAGCGGATTTTAGGAAAACAAAGCACGCAACCACCAGACTTCTAGATTTACTTTGCACGTTTCTTGCGCTGTACCGCGCTCACGCGCCTAATGCTTTGGCCTGCCTAATGACAGCTTTGTTTTTCTTATCGACTTTTAAACACTTTGCGCATGTCTCATGCTAGTGAGACCGGCGAATTTAGTGTCAAGCCCACGCAGATACATGCAGTACTTTAGATTGAATCGAGAAAGCCTGGTTTATTATATCGTACTTGACTTGGAGATTAAGCAGGTTAAATGTAGCACTAGCAGCGCACTGCATGCCGAGTTGCTTTAGACTGAGTGCACATCAACTCTGTCCCAGACAACCACGCACAAGTATTCTCCAATAATAAGATCACGCCGACACTATACAGGAAACCTCGCCGCAAAGGAAAGCTGATTGTTCACGTGTACAGCGCTGAGTGGATTGAATTTGCCGAGATGCTTTTTGCGGCCACTGTCATAGAATGTGATAGTGTATTACTGCATGCGCCACCAACTGTAAATGATTTCCTGAATCCGAGGAAAATATAAGGGTTTTCTGGTGTGTGTGATGTTAATATATAATGGCAAATTAGTAGTGTACTTATTTTGTTTTGCAATGCAAATAAATTTTACCATATGAGAGAACTTTCACACACTTGACAGAATTTACAATAATCAGCGATTAATTTTCAGTAACGTAAAGTGCAAGCTACGAATTAGTTCGGCGAAAACATCGTTTTAAACTGCGCATGGACACTGTCATGTTCTGGGAAGCAATTTTACAGGCTGAAATTTTCTTTATCACTAATTATTTAGCAGTGACTAAATCTTATGTTAGGGTTGCTTCCAAAACAGATGCCGGATATAAAACTATTCCGAAAGAAATGGAGGTCATCTTATCATGCCACTATAACGATGTATTTATTCCCGAACTAAACACTGATATAAAGCACCACAGACCTAAGCAACTTTCGACCTATTTCCTTAACGGCAACAATTTGCAAGCTTGCTGAGAAAATGCTCGCCACACGAATCTCGTGGTGGCTTGAACATCACTGTTTCTACCACCCGGCCCAGATTGGCTTTCGACCATCTATAGGCACAGAAGACGGATTGGCTGTCTTGGCGTCCTCAGTATTATCATCAACACGCAGCCACAATGTACGCACCGTCCTCGCCATGGATGTAGAAAAGGCTTATGATAATATTAGACATGCTGCCATTCTGGATTCAATTGACATGCTCCATTTACCACTCAGAGTACGAAATTTTGTAAAATCTTTCTTGGAAAGTAGACAATTTGCAATACGTCTCAGTAGCGAGGCCATAGGATCATTTGTCCCTCTTCGCGGCGTACCGCAGTGTTGTCACCAACATTATTTAATATTGCGTTTATCTCACTTGCATGGCGGTTACATGAAATTTCTGATGTTAAATTCTTAATATACGCTGATGACATCACGGTGTGGAGCACACACAACGACGTACTGACTCAATCATCGGCCCTGCAATCAGCTTTAGATATTGCGTGCACATATGCATCTTCCATTGGCCTTGAACTTTCCGCCAGTAAAACTACGTTTATATTTAGTCGCCAACCGCTGGGGCCGCCGTAAACTATCGGCAACACCTATTCGTCTACAACTATCCAGAACCCCACTTCAGGAAAGTTCAACAGTAAAAATATTGGGCTTAGCAATTCATGAGCCAGGAACTGTAACTACATGGCTGTCTGGCGCTAAAAAAACAGGCGTTACAGACACTGGGTCTGATTAGACGCATTGCCACAAAAATGGGCAGCGCTCGCTCAGATGTTGCGAGACAGTTGGTGCGGGCAGTTGTGCAACCGCGCCTTGTTTATCAAGCCAAATTTCAGCATTTGACAAGGGCACAATGGGATCGACTTGAGGCTATAAATCGAGAGGCAGTGAGGGTCATCACCTGCCTCCCTCGCATTACACCAATCGTGGCGCTCCAAGAAAACGCACAACTAAACACAATAGATGAACTGGTGCAGCAACGACGTGATGCACGCGAGCTTAAGGCCACACTCTCTCACGCAACGTGCGCTCTGAAGGCTTATGCTTCGACACATTCACTACTACCACCGCCACTGCCAGTTTTTCCTCCTTGGCGTTTTGTACAGCTGAGCGATAACAAGCCAACTGATTTACGCCGACCAAGAACACAAGAAATGGCGTCGTCACTTCGCGACCGAATTATGGAACAAGACGGTGGCTTGCCACGTGGTTCCATTATATATTAAGTCGATGCAAGCATCAAAGCCTGTGAAGGGATAACAGCAGTTTACTGTCCTAGCAAATCTTCATTGAACAAGACGTCAACATTTCAATTACCGTAACCTCCATCTTCAGTTTGTGCGGAACTGCTTGCAGTGCAAGAGGCGCTTCGCTCTGTGACCGCCATTCCCACGCTTCCCACGGCCCGTATTATCATACGTACAGATGCCCTCCAGGTGACAAAGCTACTTAGACGCGTTAGTAGTAGCCCGGAAATCTGCCAGAACATACACAGTCTACCGGCTCGCATACCAAATCCAATTCGTATTGAATGGACCCCGCGTGACCTTTTAAGTGCTCGAAGCCAAGTGGATTCTGCGACCCGCCTTTCAAACTCAACCTCGACATCGCCAAACCTCATAAAATTGGACAATACCACCTTGCTTTTAACAAGAAAGGAGCACCTCCGGCGCCGTACACGTGCTCTTATACCTCCGTGTATGGTAAGCCTCCCCCGCGGTCTAACCCGTGCAGAGCAGGTGGCGCTTCGGAGGATTAGAGTTCGGGTGGCCCTAACACCAGCAGTGATCCGAAAGTGGCCACAATTTCGGTATTTATATCCACACCCTGGGTGCCCCATCTGCAAGTCTAGAATTATAGAAGCTGACATCCATCACCTACTGTGGGATTGTCCAGCATTGAAGCCAACGCGGATCCGGCACCTGGTGGTAGCTGGCCTCTCCCCCCATAATCCGCAGTCATATGCTGTTTGAACACTGGGACCGCATCATCGTTCACTCCTCAATTTCATTGCATCAGCCAACCTTTTTTCATTTATTTGACCACAAAATTCATCCATCATAACATTGCTTTTATGCCCTGAGGCAATAAACTTCGCAAAAAAAAAGCACTGATATTTAAGCCCGCATGAAGCTGTTTTACTCCCCTTGTCAGAAATGACTATTTTGCTCGGAAGACAGCACTTGGGCGAAAAGGTATTATAATGATTATAATAGGCTACCAGTAAAGTACATTAATCTAGGTGTATTATGTAATATTTAGGGAAACAATTAGGGGCAAAGAATATGCTTCCCAAATATTTGAGCATTTCTCTAAAGCAAAATGTGCTCTCTAAAACTTTTATGGATGCACAGAAGCCTTCAACTACAAAAAAAAGAAAAGAAAAGAAATGCATATTGGCCCGGGTTTAACGCATGACGAATGATTGCAGAGGCTGGTTTTGGTGTGGTTTTTTTTTTCATTATTGACACCACATTTACCACGTGGGATTGTTTATTGTGCAGTCAAATTCCGCCGCAGAGGAGCGCCTTTCGAAACGGTTGTGATTCATTCCCCCGTCCTCGAAATCAGCAGCCGAGAGCCCTTACCATTGAGACACTGCGACAGAGGTTTAAAAGCAAAAAAAAAGTACTCACACAACTCTATCGTGAATACAGAAGGCATAGTAGGCCTAGAGCGTACGGGGAAATTAAGCGCAAAAAAACAAACACAAGAGAGGAGACAGGACAACACGCGACAGGACGCGCTAGCGCGTTGTCCTGTCTCCTCTCTTGTGTTTGTTTTTTTGCGCTTACTTTCCCCGTACGATCATGAACCAACTAGCCCAGCAACAAGTTCTACTTCAGGCCTAGAGTGGTCTGGTCGAACTTCATTCTACTATATGAAGCAGTTTGCGGTGGCATATGTTTTAGTAGCTGTGGCATTCCAAACAGAAACGGGAATATGCAATTTCTGAGCGTTTGCATTAGCTTTTATTGACGACAGCGACCTATTTTGCTTTGACATGGCGGTAACGACAGCACCACTTCGTTTGAGACATTGCATGTCAAAGGATCTCAAGCGCCGAAGACCGCGATGGATGATGCCCTTATCCAAGTATGACATGCTCGATACGGACAAGTATATATTTTTTAATAAGGCGTGGGGTTATAGACTGTTCATATTTATTTTTCAAGAGGCATATAGGTAAGAAAAAGCTCACAGGAACCGCGAAACAAACAAAAACACTAATGTACACGCCGCATGCGCGGGCGTAAATCACTGCGGGCCGGCACGGGACGCGAAAACGCATCCACACTAAGTAGGTTTCGCCGCTGAGCCGCAAGGTGGCGACTCTGCTCGATCTCGAGGACAATAGGTCGAACACCGAAGCCACTATGCAATTCAAGGACATGACGAAGGACCGTTAAGTAGCTACACACGATAGCATAGTTACGGCCTTTGCAGATACAAAAGCTTACTATTCCGTCACCAGCAGGGCTTTCGACCCACACGTAACTAAGGTAATGACACTTGCAATTGCCCGGTGATCCGAACCGCAGGTGATAATCTCATTACTCAGTGGGGCGGTGCAGAGCAAGGGTATCCGTAAATGGAAGTCCTTACCCCATGAGTTTCATGGTTCTACATCAGGAGAACAAACATTATAAATGAACATAGAACGATCATCGACCTCAAATCTAAGCTCATCGAGCTCTCGACGGACAAAGCCATACTTGCTATGATGACGTAGACGCAACACATCGCTCTAAACGCCCTCGCCAGAGAATTTACCGTGCCGCCTGGAACAAGCGTCGTAATTTGCATGACTTTAAAAACCCCGAAGGTGTCATCTAAGAATGCCCCAAGTTGCTCTTGGTATGAGGTGCCGGCATCGCAAGAGGTGTCGCCAACTTCCGAACCTCTGGAGAGGACAGGCTCTCATACTTGCAACAAACTTCACAGAAGAATACTGGTATCTCAAAAAGGGCACGACGATCGCTTTCGTCGATGCGCCAGCGGACAGCTTGGATCTATTCGAGCTCTCCGGCTAACCTGAAGATGATGCACTCAATCTATCTAAACAGCCCACGATTTAACCAATGAAATGGCGCAAGGAGACGAACCAAGGATAAGAAGAGGACTAGAAAAAGCGGAATAGAAAATCAGGAAGAGAATGAAGGCGCTCTTTCCATTAGAGAAAGCGGGATAGAAAAGCAGGAATCAAAATAAAGCACTCTTTCTATTCTCCTTTTCCTGTGTTCGTCTCCTTTCGCCGTTTCTGTGGTTAGTGTAAGGCTGCAGTGAAAAGCGACTCGCGCGTAGAGTCGAGCTGGCGGTCGAACCCCCCACGCGCCGAGGCCAAGGAACGAGCGCTGTTTTTTTCTCTCCTTTTATCCCTTCTTCTTTTTTTTTTTTTTTTTTTTCGAAGAGTTTGCCACAAGGCATAAGTTGACAAAGGGGGAATGGGATGCAGGAGATAGAAAGTTAAAAGAAGGAGTGCAGTCCAGTTGTGCTTATGAATTCGAGAAGGTTGGCAGTATAGCGATTGTCCATTGTCCATTTGTCATAATCACTATCGCGATTCCACCGCAGGCCCACCTTCATGATTATCCGTTGCCTGATGTGCGTTGTTGATGGACACGTCCACAACAAGTGGCGCACATCGCAGACGTCAGGTGGAGTGTCACAGTGAGGGCACCTGTCAGTCACTGGTAGGTCTTTTTCCCGCCATCGATGTCGAACAGATGGGGTCAGAGCCGCCCCTGCCCGGATCCGGCGCACTGTCACCTCCTCCTGCCGAGTAAGACTACGGGGGAGAGGGTGCGAACACGGAGGAATGAGAGCGCGTGTTCGGTGGCGCAGAACTTGCGAATCGGAAACGTGGGACAGGAACGGATCTGGGGGAAGAGGGGAAGGTGGTGGATCGTCTGATGTGTTTATATGCGTCATAGCATCTGCTTGTATGTTATGGGGATCGCGAGCATGGCCGCGAATCCAGTGTATGCGAATAGGACATGGGTACTTTGAACATAGCAAATGTATAGACTGTGTTATTTGGAATGTGCGTCGAACGGCCTTAAGCTGTTTAAGGGCAGTGAGAGAGTCTGTGTAAAGATGAACTGCATTGAATGTAGGAACTGGTGGGAGGGAATGTATAGCATTGTAAATTGCTTGGAGTTCCAGTGCCAGAGGGGTGCACGTATCCGCGGTATATGTCACGTGAGTGTTGAGATGCGGATGAGAGGGACTATACACGGCAGTAACTCCTCGCTCTGCAGTATGTGATGCATCGGTATATAATATGCACCCTTCAGGCAGATGTGCGGATGATACCGACGGGGAAGCAGTGGGGCGATTGTCCGTGAGCTGGCAGTACGACCATGGAGGTAGTGTCTTTAAATGATGTAGTTGTAAAGACTGGAATTGAACGGCGGCGCAACACGGAAACGGACACAAACAAGAAGGGTTTGGAGCGGACTGTGGCGATGAGTGTGATGCTTGAGATGGACGTATAAATATGCCACCTTTCCGTTTAATAAATAGTTGGTAGTGTGCGCATGTGGTGTCCCCTTCTTGTCTGTGTCCGTTTCCGTGTTGCGCCGCCGTTCAATTCCATCATGCACCAACTCGCCCCCCAGGCAGTTATTCTGTTGTAAAGACTGTTTGCGAGCTCTGTTTGCCGTCCGCTGATCAACGAGTTCAGTGAGCGTATTTAGCTGGGCATACTCCTGAAGTACTGGTATGGGTGTTAGGCAGGGGAGGTACGTTATTGCACGCATAGCCTCACGATTGATGGCCTCAAGGGAGTCCCACTGTCTGCGGGTGAGACGTTGAAACTGTGCCTGGTATATTATACGTGGCTGGAGGACAGAGCGAACAAGCTGGCGGGCCGTGTGAGCACGCGCGCCGCCAGAGCGCATAGCTATGCGACGAATGAGACCTAAAGTAGCGTGAGCGGTCTTACGGATGGCTGTCAGCCACGGTGTGCCAGTCCCAGAGGAATGTAGAAGAAGACCAAGAATGCGAACGGTTTGTACCTGAGGAATTGGGGTATTATCTATCATAAAATTTATATTGGGAGCTTTCCGTAAGCCAGCTTTATTTCCAATTCGAATGAAACAGGATTTTGTATGCGAAAGAGTTAGGCCCAAAGGAGGGAGGCGAAATGTCAATATATCCAGCGCATGCTGGAGGGCCGCCTGATGGACAGACATATCTGGGTGACAGCACCATAAGGTTATATCATCGGCATACGCAAGCACCCGTATAGAAGGGATGGCTTCTAGGGCTCGAATAAGTGGAATGAAGGCCACATTAAATAAAGTAGGGGCGAGAACGGAGCCCTGGGGCACTCCTCTGTTTGAGGGGAAGTGACCAAAGGGCTTTCCATGGACACGCACACTGAATGTTCTATTTGTTAGAAAGGCGTGAATGGCGAGGAGAAACCTGTGAGGAAGACCAAGAGTTTGTAGGGAGGCAAGAATGGCTGAGTGAAGGATGTTATCATATGCCTTTGTTATATCTGTAGCGATCACAGTTCTAACAAGATGACTGTGCGGAGAGTGGTGAAGCACGTCAGCAGCCAAAGTAGCAAGACCGTCCTCCGTTCCTATTTGCGGGCGGAAGCCAATTTGGGATTCTGGATAACAATCATGGGATTCCAACCACCACGATAAGCGAGTGGCGAGAATGTTTTCGTAAAGCTTGCAGATTGTTGGCGTCAGAGACATTGGACGAAGGGCCGAGAGAGAAACTGGAGGATGACCTGACTTCGGTATTGGAACAACAATAGAATGCTTCCACTCGTCCGGCATGACACCAGAATGCCACACGTCATTGAATGCATCAAGCAGGGCCTGCAAAGCAGTCCCTTCCAAGTTGCGGAATAAGGAGTTAGGTATGCCGTCGTGGCCGGGAGCAGAGTTAGATTTGAGGCGTTCAATGGAGGCCAGCAGCTCTGCCATGGTTAGGTCAGAAGTAATCTCATCGGGGGGTTCGGTAACCGGTAAGCAAGGTGGAGAAGTTGAGGTGGAATCATAGTGGGGAAAAACTGTCTGGCCGCCTGTTTTGCAAATGTGTCCTCATCTACATTCATAGCAAGGCGAATGCTCTCTGTGTAATCAGAAACTTGAGAAGAGCGCTCCATGGCGTGAAACACTCTCCAAAGTTGTCGATTACTCTGCTTGGAGGACAGGCGCTCACACCATGAAGCCCAACGTTGCCTTGCTAGACGCTTTTCATACCGCCTCGCACGCGCGGTAGCCCGGTGAAGAGCGGGGATAGCCGATGGGTCATCGGGGTTACGAGCAGCATAATGATCTGCCTGGCGACGCAGAGCCCAAAGATTCAGGAGGTGGATGTCCGGGTTTGGCTCGTCTTCATTTACAGTGGTGGTAATCGTGTGGGACGCAAGAACAGCAGAGAGAGTAGACAATGCTGATGATGGGGTGAAATCAGATAAGCGATTGTCTGCGCGTACAGAGTCCCAAGATGTTATTCGTACGCTACGGCGCATTTTACGTATCCGCGAAGGAGTGAGAGAGATAAAGATAGGACTGTGATCACTACCCCAGGTATCTGGTTCAACAGCCCAACGAGGGCTACCAGGGCCTAACCACCAAGTCAAATCAGGTGAATAAGGCCCACCTCGTGGACGGGTAGATGTATGCGGGTGGTTTAAAAGGTGAAAAGAATTATCTGAAAAGCTTCCCTGGATGTGTGCACCCCTGGGAGAATCCGATGGGTAACCCCACGAGGTGTGTGCGCCATTGAAGTCTCCACCGACTAGAATAGAGATACCCGAGTAGGTAGAACGCAGAAAACGAACCCATCCAAGATTAGGAGATGCGGAACCAGGACGGCCATAAAAGGAAACTAGTATAAGTGGCGTGCGTACAGGCTTAACTAGGAGTGCTACCACCTCTTGGCGTGTGTTACACCAGCGTGAAAGGTCGATCGGTGTGTGGGGAACTGAAGTGTGAATATAAATTGCAGATTTACCTGGGCTGTGGGAAGAGGTGATGCAACGGCGATCAGGAATGGAAGGTGAATGGTAAGCGCAGAATCCTGAAAGGCGAGGAAGTGAGTTATGCTCTTGAAGTAAGAAGGCCCACGCCTTTAGCTTTTTGTCGCGAAGACGGATGTTCACTTCAGAGGCCTTATTCGCAAAGCCTCGACAATTCCACTGCACCACCAGAGACAGTGCATTATCCATTGCGAGGCCGAAGAGCTTCTACGATGAGGGAGGTCACCTGCTCCATAAGGGCTAATATTTTATCCACTGTCGGGGTATTCGGGGTTAACGTGTTGTCTGCACGTGATTGTGGTTTGTTGCTTATTCGAGGTGATTCATTTGAAATCTTATCACGAGGTATTATAGTTCTTCGAGAGGGGTGAGAGCGACGCTGTTCTCGGAGCTGGGTGAGTTCGTCTAGACGTTGGCGAGCCTCTGCAATGGCATTGTCTAAAACAGCGTCTTCATCTGCGGCATCCACATGTGATTGGTGCACTGGCCGTTTTGGTGTACCATTTGATCCACGAGGGTGGGTCGCTTGTGCGTATGAACCATGCTGAGAAGACGTATGATGAGCAGGTGGGTCAAGTAAAGGAAGTGCAGGGAAGTCGGTTTCTTCACATGTAAGAGCAGCGAAGCGATTACTTGTAGGAATATCTTCTTTTCCAGGCGGCTTGCGCGACGGCCTCGTTCTCTTCTTCTTTGGACAAGCGGGGGAGCGCATGTCATGGTCCGCCGATTTGCATAGGGCACAAAGCGCTATTGGTTCATTCATGTCGGCCACAGCTGCCGGATTAGGGCAGGTATTTTGCATGTGCCCTTCTTTATGGCAGTGATAACAAAATATACGACGAGGTCGGAAGGGCTGTGGTTTGATAATCGCACCATAATAGGTTAGGTACTCAGGCAAAGTCAGCGGGCCTTGTAGAGTGAGTAGGTATGAACCCCTGCGCCCCAGAGGCCGTGCTTGCAACACTGAGTGAGTTGAACAGCGAATGTTTGCTCGCACCTCCTCAGAAGGACTTCTGCTGTCAACATGGTAAACGACGCAGCGGAGGGTGTCAGGGCCAGAGGCAAAATATATTTGCACTGGGACATGCTCATTCGCATCCAGGGGAATTTGAGTAACGGCACACATTTTCTGGGCGTCCACCAAGGATGGCAAGTTCACCGTAATGGTGTTCGATGGGCGATGGACGACAAATCCACAGTAGTTAGTAGAACCTAGAACTTGGTCAATTGTGGCTTGGACACACCGGGGAGGGATAGTCGTTATATCAAAGCGCAATGTAGGCTTGATGGTGACGCGGAACGAGTTAGCAGCAAGTGGAAGCGAGGCTCGACTCACTGGCGGCATCTGTGGTGGTGTCAGGGGCTGACACGCTGTAGTTGGCCTTGGAAGGGAAGACTGAATCGGTGCGACGGGCACAGTTCCTTGAGGGAGGGTTACAGGCACCGAGTCGGCGGTGCAATCCATGGGACAAGCCGAAGTCGTTCCATCCGAAGACGAAGCAGACTGGGGGCATGTAAGCGTTGATGATTGCGTGGACGTGGATGTTGCGCCAGGTTGTAACACAGCGGAAATCCGCACACCTGTAGTCGGCGGAGCAGAATCCATGCAGGCGCGTAGCCCAGCCTCGCTCGGCAACGCCGAGCTAAGCCTAGCCTGCGCCTGAGGGATCCGGTTGGACTTTCTTACTTGAGAAAGGGCCCACCGAGTCGGAAATCGCTCCACAGGGGCGTCTTCGTCATTCGTTCTTACGGAGGGCACTGTCCTACCCACACAAAAACGACAGTTAATAGGCGAAACAAGATAAAAACACAGAGCTCTAAGCGGACACGTATCAGCTCAGGCGCTTCTTCTTCCTCTTCTTGGGCGTTAACTGCGCCCCGCGGGGCCCGTGGGAGGCTTGGTTTGTTTCGTCCCTTCGCCCCGAGGTGTCGCCAGGAAGCGAACAGCAGTCGCACCCTTATTTGCAGGGAACAGCAGCGGCAAGCTTCTGCGAACCACTTTACGGCCGGCTCGCCCAGCGATCTCCCGCTGTGGCGCCAAGCATGGGTGCAGGGAGACGCCGCTTATGAAGCCTTTTGCACTGCCACAAGCGCTCACTAAATGTCCTGCAGAAGGGGACAATAGGCGCGACCCTTGGCCCTCCAAAGTAGCGAATCAGCCCAGCGGCCTCCCGCTGTGTCGCCAGACATCAGGTGCGAGCAACAGCGACCGCACACTGCTCGGGGACAGCGGCCCCCTCCCCCTCTTTTTCTCGAACGGGACGGCTGGGTGGCCTAGTCCCCAGATCCCCCGCGGCGTTTCTTTCACAAAGGCGTCAGCTGCAAGGTCGCATCGCAAACACGCTGGGGAGGGGAGGGAAAGACAAGCGCCGTGTGAGAGGGTTTGGGGACCGACGAGTTGAGAGAGTGTGTGTTTTGAATGTGGTATTTTATTTGGCGTAATTAAGGACATATGTCCTTTTCAGTAATGTTTTTCAGTAATTTGATTGGCTGCTTCATTTTCAGGGCGGATCACCTAAGGTGACCGTCCTCGGGTCTTTGTTGATGTTTGTCATCAAAAAGCGGTCCTCGGACCATGTTCGGCAGTCAAGATTGAGGCTCCTTGCTTCGCACGTATCTACAGGCCCTAGGTCTTTAATCGAAACGCTCGGTAGAAAAGTAAGGGCTTGTAGAGTGACTTCTCTGTGTGAGAGTATTTTCTTTGTGGTTACAGTTATCTGCGTGACTGTTACTTTAATTTAGTTTGCCAATGTATACTATTTTTCATCTATAAATATAATTCTCCTCTTGACCATCATCTGATCAACGTCTACTGCTTCTTCACTGCCGAATGACCACGTTTGGAGAGGCTTCAGCCCCTCCGAAGATTGGCAACAAACGAGCATAAAATTACTGTTAGTAGGCACCAACTAGCCCTTCAGCAAGTACTTCTGCAGCCCACCTTCGGCATCAACACAACACTACCCCAAGACAGGCAAGGCCGGAGTCGCAGTCTTCTTGAAAGCTATAGCGAGTCCTTTTGTTCAGCTTCAGTAGTACGGCATACTACGTTGCCGAAGCACGGGATTATCACCGACGAACATGCCTGACTTCTTCGTCTAAACCCCTAACGTATAATGCCATCCACGATCAAGTGGAGGAAATGCTCCGCGGAGACGTGATCCATCCATCGAACAATCCCTGAGCGGCATTAGTCGTCTTAGTGAAGAAGAATGACGGAACACTTCTTCAGCTTTGATTACAGCCGCTTGAATAACGTGAAGAAGAAGGATTTCTACCCGCTCCCTCGCACCGACGATACTCTAGACAGCATATGCAGTATGAGGTATTTCTTGTCTGTGAACTTCAAGAGGGGGTACCGATAGCGGGTTTGCACCACCAACGTTCCAGTGGCAAATGGACACTGTCCTGGCTGGCCTCAAGTTTGTTGTATTTGGATTACTCGTTGTCTTCTCTTTAAACTTTGAATACCACCTGAAAATTCTCCGTACAGGGCTGGATGCCATCAAGTCCTCGAGACTAGCGACAAAATCAGAAAGTGTCACTTGGCCTACTAGGAGCTGTCATTCCTATGCCATATTGCGAGGAAGGATAACATTCCCCCCGGTAAGCAGAAGACTGCTGCGATAGCCTAGTTTCCACACCCTTCCGACAGGAAAGCCATGCGCAGATCCTTTAGGCTGTGCGCTTACTACCGCCAATTTCTTAATAACGTTTCGTGCATCGCCGAACAGCTGGCGCAACTTACGAAGGCTGATGTGTCTTTAAATGGGAAGCGCCATAAGCGGCTGCTTTCAAAAGGCCTTAATCGCTGCTTACAGATCCCACCTGACCTAGGAGACTTCGACTAAAACGCTGAGACAGAAATACATTCCGCTGCAAGCAGCTTTGGCCTAGGTTCAGTTCTCGTTTAGAGATCTGAAGGGCAGAAAAGAGTCGTCGCGGTCCGACAGCTTTTGCTGTCGAAAACCGAAGCGAATTACTCAGATTGAAAAATCATCTCGGCTCGTGAACATCTGGGCAACTTCAAAATTCCGTCCGTACTTATACGGCAGACATTCAAGGTGGTAAGCGGCGCGCTTTGCTGGCTGGCAAATTTGAAAGACCCCTTTTGTCGCCTTGGCCGATGAGCTCACGACTTCAACAATTTTGGTTTTACTGTAATATGCAAGTCTGGCCGCAAGCACTCTGACACAGACTGCTTATCCCGAGCTCCCTTCGACGCTCTACTGAAACAAGAGGAAGGCGACGCATTTTTTGGCCGGTAAGCGCAGCAGTTTCGCAGAAAAGCAACGATCAGTCCCTGAATTAAATTCCTAGTAAGTAGTTACTTGAAAGAAAAAAGCGCTTCTACATTGAGTCAACAGCAAGACATCTCAGCCTTGCACGCACATTGCAACGAACACGGGAGGATGATGACTATAGCCACGGTTACCTTCCGACGTCGCCCATTACATGACAATATGAAGTTAGTGGTAGCGACGAAAGACATTCCCGACGAGACCTGCTGGGCTACTGAACCCTTTACCATCCCCACTAAGCCCTTTTAACAAGTGGGGATGGATCTCATTGGACCCTTCGCAACTTCATCAATCAGAAACAAGTGGATCATCGTCGAAACAGACTATATATGACCCGCTACGTTGAAGCAAAAGTCCTGCCTAAACGTTCCGCAAGGAAAGTCGTCAAGGTTTTCGTCGAACAAATCCTACACTGACATGGCGCCGCCGAACAGCTATTCACGGACAGGGAACAGCATTCACAGCATAGCTGGCGCAATCCATCTTGACCTATAGTCACACAAAGTACAACAGCGTACCACCCCTAACAAAGGGTCTTACAAAGCGTCTAAACAAAACGATTGCGGACATGACTGCCATGTACGTTGATGCCGAAGACAAGAAATGGGACTCCATCCTGGCTTACGTTATTTTCCATTATAATACCGTCGTCCAGAAGACAAGAAGAGGCCTCGTTCCAGTTTGCGTATGGCAGTGATCTCACGACCACGCTCGATGCAACACTGCTTACGTAACAGACGAGCACATTTAGCTCGCAGGGAAGCTCGAGGGCTCGCACGGCTGGGCATTAGAGACCAACGACGCAACGACGCCCAATAATACAACTTACAGACGCAGATTCCAAACCGGGAGACCAAGTCTGGGTATGAACGCTGATTCGCCGCCACGGATTAAGTGAAAAGTTCTTACTTAAGTTCTTTGAGCAAAACAAAATCCTTTGGGCGTTCGCCAACTGGACTATAAAGTCATTCCTGATGGTACGGTATCATCAAAATGGTGACGCGCGTGCCCAGAAATCGTACATGTTGTACGTCTGAAGCCGTATTATGGGGTTTAAGAATCTATTATTAAGCTTTCCAATGTTTATGGCAGTATTCTTAATTTGTTTTGGAAAATCGAGAGGTTTTGTTGTTTTTTTAATGGGGAAGTAATGTCGCTAGCCATTCAAAGCTCTATTTGTTGTTTTGGCAGCTGCCGGCATGTGGCCTTATCAGTGGGATATCAACACGAATCGATTATGTATTTTTTTTCTATAACCGTTGTCGCGAGACGCGGCTTTATTATATCGTTTCTCGCGGAATATGCTTAGAGATGTGTCTCGAAAGACTGCAGCCACGCGGGTATGTTTTGACAAAGTTCCAGTCTTTGCCTCTCAACGTCCGCGGTTTTATCTAGATCTCTCAACGCCGTCTTTAAACTGATCGCTGACGTCTGGAACGGAAATTCGTACTTCGACGACCTACGAGCGCACGTCTTGCTATAATCGACGCCGAACTGCTTGATTCTTTTGCGGGCGCAGTTGAGTCCAATAAAGAGTTCATGACGGTGCTACACCTCCCTGTCTGTTCATTTGTGGCCTACGTCTTTGTGAATGCCACGTGACAATATTGCCAGAAATTAACTATCAGGTGAAAAGCAAAAATAAAAAAGCTCAAGAGCGCTAATGCTTTCGAATTTTATTAATGCTGCTTCTGCGGTGACCTCTGATTTTTTTTCTCAAGCTTTGAACATATATGTGCACTTCAGATACAATATTAGTTATTCAACGTCAGTCGTAACTTTTAAATCAACTTTTGAAGTGCTTTCAATCCTTCAGTTTTAGAGTACCCTTAATTTGAAAAGGCACTAGACGAAAGCAACACTCTGTTGAAGTGGGCTCGGAAAGGGCTACTTACAAATACGGAAAACGCTTCAGCAGTTTCTACGTCATAGCATGCAGCAATATATTTCGACGAATTTGGAAAGGAGGCCAAAATTATAAAAAAAAATCAAATCAATTTGCACAACACGGAATCTTCCCCTACAACTTTCTGTATAACATTCCCTGGCGCATAATTTGGATTTTGAGGGGCTCGTTCAGAATTAAGAGATGTTGCCGACACAAAATCGTCATAATGGCTCAGAAAAGAAAGAACAACTTTGCAGACGTACCCATTATTGTCTTTTTACACACATGCGACTTTTTCTGCAAATTTATAAGTAAAGCTCCGACACATCAGCTACGTCTGGCGTGTTTTTGAATTTAAATTGATATGAGTTAAGAATTGCAGAAAGTGGTTTTTACTTACACGACTTTCGCATTTTAAGTGATTGGCGAATCCAGGACCACCCGATCCAGCCCTGAAAAAGAAAAATAGATACAGTGCTTTTAGTCCTCCATATCTTCTGCCAGAGGGCCTGCACGGGCTCTTTTAAGCTAGCCCCAGTCACCAACACCGTGACAATATGATTACTTTCAACTGTTTCTTTATCAAGAAATTTAGAGAATAATAAAAAGTTACATAAAAAGTTACATTGCATAATTGTAAATGGCTCGAATAAGAAACAGATTTGTATTAAATTAGAAAAAGGGCAAATGTGCATGCTTATGTCGTAAACAATATATTCTGTTTCGTAATCTCAGCTCTTCACAACTTCTGTACGTCGACTTTGTCGTGCTGATAAGTTCAGCTATAATGCTGTGCGGGATTGTTCGCACAAAAAGCACTTCGCGAAGACTTTAATTAAAAAAGTAACATTCAAAAGGACTCATTGGGCTATATGCAGAAAATATGCGGGGTTTTCACTGTATTTCAGAAAACAACGAATTGCTATGAACGCTCTTGTCGGCGTTGAACTTAACTGTGAAGCTCAGATATATGCACGACGTTTTTATTTTCGTTGAGCCTGGTAAGGTTCCTATTGATTAAAGAGTACGCTGGCTCTAAAGCCCTTGGCTTACACAAAAATTAAATATTTGTAGCAATGTTTCGGCACGCCCGAATTGGGATAAAAACAAAAATTAAGCAGGGCGCTTTCTGCCACAATTGGGGTGGTGATGCGGTAGCGTCCGCTAGCACACGACCAATCAAGGCCCCTTTCAACATATCTATAGGAGGGCGAAAAAAACATTTAATAATGAAAATTACGGTAGACAATCCCAGGAGAGTCCTTTATTTCAGGAGCCTTTTGTGCGTCGGTAGGAACGTGCTTGCATGAAAAGGTGTAAAGTGAATGCAAGGTTCCTGGCAGGTTGATTCTCACAACACCCTAATACCTAAGGGGACGCTCCAGTTGGCAGCTTCTGCCAACCATACAGTCAGGCAGCCCTAATTTAATTCAGTTTGCGGCCGTCTCAGCTGCTAGCTACACCGCCTGCAGCGTCGTACTCGTCATCTTTCTCTCACAACGCCAAATCCGGCGCCGAATTTCTGCGAACGTGCTCTTTAAGGCTTTTGCGTCCAAACGTCTTCACTATGCACACCGCTCATGGCGATTGTGTAATACTAGCATGACTCAAGAGTATTTAAAAGGTATATCAAATCAATGCAAACGAAATCCGCTAAAAAAAATTGACGGTGGGATAGGAATTGAAACGTGGATTTACGAATCCGGAATCAGGCTCACTACAGCCTGGCGACGCGAGAACAATCTGACCGCTGGGATACACAGGGCAGTTTAAAGCGGTAGCGTTAGAGTCTCCGTTTTGTAGAAATTCCGGCACTGGCCTTGTCGTCGTAGGCGTTGTGAGCGGGAAATAGCGTCCATGACTCTGGCAGTTGCAGAGTTGGCAGCTGATATGAACGCTCCATGATTGGTCGCAAGGTTGCCCACCATCGCGTTTCCACGTACCATGGCAGCGTCAAACATGAACCACTCCATTCATTTGGCAGTTGGAAAATATACAAAGCAGGATATTAATAAGTTAGAGCAAGTACAAAGATCAGCAGTACGCTTCATATATAACCGCTTCCGCAGACAAGATACACAATCACACTTGATAAGAATAAATGAAATCGAATCTTTAGCATCTCGGAGAAGGCCAGCAAGAATAAAAGTCCTCTTCAACCGTTATTATCGCACGCTCCTTATGAATCCTTCGTTTTATTCTCAACCCTCATCGTCTAGTTTTACGAGGCGTCATCATGCTCATAAACTAACTCCTGTATTTGCCCGCACAAACCAATTCCAATATTCATTTTTCCCAAGAACTTTACCCGAGTGGAATCGTTTGCCTTCGCATGTGTTTGAATGTACAAATGTCCTCTCCGCAATTAAACAATTTTTGAAGCAGTAACGTCTATTTTCTGTTATTTCTCAAAATGTGTTCATGTTCTTTCATTCTGCTCTCTTCTTTCCACGGAAAAATGTACTGTACATAGGTGTGTACAACGATGCTCGATTGTGCCGCCCTTTCTTGCCAAGGCCTTTTTTGGGCTGCAGTATTGTATGAATAAATTAAAGAGAGCATTCCAGATTTATTAAATTCAAAGTCACGCATGCTACATTAACACCACGGAGGCTTGTACGTATGCCGAGTTTAAGCGAGGCTTTGTACCTATGTCAGGTTTTATTGCACATACTCTATACCACGCGACTCTTTTCTAAACAGCAAAGGGACACAATGAACAGCAAGATAAGACAACTATAATATTCTAGTGGCAATATGCATGTACACTAGAGAGGATCAGCAAAACGTGCGGCTAACTCTAGAAATTTCTCTGTTGCGTTATTTCTATGGAAGTGGAGCTTAACCTTTGCCTCTATGTATATTACTGATGTTATGTGCCCTTTAGGTATAATGCAGTAGTTAACGGCTATGTGATAATGATGCTGTGGAACACTACAGGAAGTATTATTGAATAATTAGAGATTAATCGAGTAGAACAATCTCGGTCGATGAGTGCGAAGCATAAGTGAACAAGACTCAGCAGTACGAGTCGCCCCTACTATCTTGAGCCCCTACCACACCGGAGTCATAGGCCGAAGCGCGAAAATTTAGTGCCGCCATATTTTTGTCACTTGAGCCCAAGATAGTTGTAGTTCACAGAACCTGTGTAAGCAATATATGAAATTTCCGAGACATCAATAAACAGTTTTTTTTTTTGCGCAGTAGAATGAATTCGTTTTTTGATGAAAAGTTGAAAGGTGGGCTTATACGGCATTTTATTTGACGCTGTACCAAAATGTGTCAGACATTTGTGACCGCCTTCTTGTCACCTATTCGCAAAAATACTGGCGTAGGTGAGCGTTTTCCATATAAAATCATCAAGGAGGAAAACAAACAACTACGAATAGGCAGGGCAGGTTTTGCGGGTGTATAGAAATTGTGGAAGATATGTTTATCCAAGAGTTAAAATTAAGACATTTCAGGTAGGACAGATAAATTACTTGTGCAGAGCTGTCTACCATAACGCGCACCACAGATATTTTTTTTTTATTTTGCAAATAAAATAATAAGGAATTACAAAACTTTTCTAGGTTACTAACCATTGCCTTAAGCCAATAAAAGGGCCCCCCCTCCCCTCTTCCACTCATTTCCTATAAAGAAAGCCTCGCGTGTATCGGTTTTCCAAGCTCTAAAGAAAGTCCGCAGAATAAAAAAATCACGTGACTACCGCGTTTCCCGCCACGATTATCCTGCTCTCAACCTTGGTTTCAAAACAAAATCAGCTGCGCCCTTGGCACCATAACCCGCCTGGTAGCTGTATACAAGTTGTTTTTTCTGGCCTATCTCAAATGCTTTATTTTTGAACCCTTGGGTAAAATTACCTTGGACACCCAGAAATTCTGGAGACTGCAATATAAGTGCGCATGGTTTACCGCACGTATGTTTTAATGTAAAAAAACAATATTCCTAATATTCCACGATCAATTGCAAAAGGGTAGCTGTAGGATGCATTTGTACTTACTCAGTAGACGCTGCAAGCACCACAAGAAAAACGCCGGTGATAATTGGCCACATCCTCTGAGTTCAAAGGGGCAACTTAAGCATTTATGTGTTCAGAGAGCTTATATACTTGCGGTCTTTGAAGCAGTTATGTGTATTTATTTCTACAGCACTTAATGCACCCCCTCCTCCCTCACAATTCAGCCAATGACGTGTGCAGGGTAATGAAGCATACAGAAAAGAACAAGAGGTTATTCGTTACACGCAGCTGTTGTTAAAATGACGTCAATTAAATAAAAGAGCTGTACATTTACGATGCGAACAAGAACGTAAAGCTGAACTACTTAAAATGTTTTGTAACAGGTGCAGAAAAGAAAACCATTAAGAAAGATATGTCCTCATCAGCTACAGAAAAACTAAAAATTGGGAAGAAACGCGTGCAGCTCGACATACAGGGCACCACTTACCGCAGATATTGTACTAGAAGCTCTTCTAGAGCACTTCAGTATAGTAAGGCAGGGAGGGTGGCCATTTTAGTAGGGAAGCATTTGAAGTTACCAGTTCCTGATTGGAAAAAGAAACTAATTTTGGATGTCCTACCTTGCACACACACTCCCGGGCCTTTAAATTGGGGTCAGTGCAAGAGAAATGTAATGGCCATATAAATAATGTTTTTTTTTGCTTTTCTCAATACCAATTTCGTCATTAAACATAATTTGACGAGAGGAAAGGCTCATATTTTGGCGGGTGCTAACGCTACAGCGTAAACAATTCGTTACGGATGTAATCCAGTTTCGGGGTTGTAAAATAAAATTAACAGATTTGGTTCTGGCAATAGGTAGTAAGAGCATGGCTTGTATGCGTGAGCACTTAGTCCTGTATAGTTTGTGCGAGTTAAAGGGATCACATATCAGGAAGTTCGGAGGACTTGTTACTTTATGTTGCTGATTTAAGGTGGCAATGTGGATTAAGAACAAACCTTCCTGTCCTTTTAGATGCCGAGTACACACACCCAAAAGAGAAAGCGCTGTACTTTACGACCCAATAGCTTGCTTCGCTTTTGAATGCGCAGTGGGCCTTCAATATTCTATTTTCTATACGCTCATTAATAGCCGCAGGCTGTCGAAGTATGACAACTACCTTGCGCATATACAGGAGACTCCCTAATGGCTCCAACAACATATCTCTAACACACTCTTATAAAGATTTAACTCGCTGCTCGCTGTAGTAAAAAATAATATGTGCTTTTTACAGGCTTATTCAGAAAAACATAAACATTAGTAATCCGTGGCTGGACGCATGTCTATGACAAAACTAAAGAGGTGTATGGTTTGCTTTGGGTCCTCTAGGTTAACATCCCAATGAGACTTAAGCTAGGTGAAAACTCTGTGTTGAACATTCCGACAAACATACCAGCTGGGATTTTAACCTGCGCAAAAATCGCACAGCACACAAGGGGCTTGCTTTCGCCTCCAACGAAAATTGGCCGACGATCCTGGGATTCAATCCGCCGTCCTTGGTTTCAGAAGTCGCTCATCCTAACTACCGTCCCAATACAGCAGGACTGATATGGTTTGGTTTGGTTCATGGTATTTAACGTCCTCCCCCCCCCCCCCCCCCCCTAAAAAAAGTCAACCATGAGAGACGGCGTAGTGTAAGACTCCAGAAATAGCGACCACGTGGGGTTCTTCAACGACAGAAAACGCCTGTCCTGCTGTACGCCTGTATCGAAAGCGGCCGCCGAGGCCGGGATTCGATACCGCAGTCGAAGGCATAGTAGTCGAGCGCTGTAGCCACTGCGACGCCTCGGCGAGGCACGGGGCTGATATGAATAGGGCAATGTTTCTTTCATGTAAACCACACAAGATTGCATTTGGCAGTCTAAAAAATTCTCCATATTTCCGACGATGACATTTCACATCTTAGATTATACCATTGTAAAAATAGCTGTTTTCGTACAAACAAAACACGGAATGAAGAAAGCAGTTGCTAGTGTGAAGTCTTAAACTTGTAATATTCTAGCATAATCAATTATAAGTAATGAAAACTAAAGAAGGGCCAAAGCGCTTCACACGTTGCAATGCACGAGTTGACATGATTTTGGTGGGTTAGTATTGGCTTATACTACGAGACGCTTTTTCCTGAGTAGCTAGACTTCAATTCACATTAGAAGTATGAAACGAATTTCGAAGATTAAGAGCTTTTTTCAGGTAGAGCTGGTGCCGAACTAAGTCTGAAAGCTTCTGAAAATGGAGGAAATTGTAAAATTTGTTACCTTAAACTGTTCAAGAAATTCAACCATTATGCAAGGTCTGACCAAACTGCATTTTTTTTTACAAATTCGGCCTAAATTCATAATTTTCTGAATAGAAAATTATTTTTGGCAGATGGCTAAACCAATTAGTGTAAAAATGATGTATTTCGGAGACACAGATATCAATGATATGTACCTACACTTGTATGTATCTGTATATCATCCGCTGTTGCAATATGAATTTAATATTAATGATTAGTGCACAGCAAAGAAAGACGCAGTATCTGTCACACATATATTTGTGAACACCCCACCCTGGTCATAAGGGAAGGAAGGTGAGAGTAACTGTGGAACGAGAGAAAGTGGAGCCATAATTGGTTCACAAGAAAGCGAAGACACGGTATGTGTCACAATTGTTCTCTGAGCACCTGACCCGTGCCTTAAATAATTGGAGTATAATGGGAGCCTGGGAGTTGAAGTGCAAAGAGATAAAGAGGTGCCGCATGTCAGGGCTCCATAGTAAATTGGTACTTTCAGACCTTAGAGATTTTTAAGGTGCACCGACATCGCACAGCCCAGAGATGCATCTTCGTTTCGCCTCCATCGATACGCAGCCGCCAGCGGTTGGGATTGAGCCCGGTTACTCCAACACTGTACACGGGCCTCCTAATCACCACCGTGAAAGGGGGGTGGGTTGCAATTTAGAGCATGTCTAAACATTTCCAATTTTGCGGTCGTCAGTTTGTAGTTTTTTTTTAAATTACGGAATAATGCGTTGAGATAGAAGCACAAATTAGGTGCGTATTTCAGATATAAGCGAAAATGCTATGAGGAACTGTATCTTATTCACTCTACCTCGGTGTCATACCACCATGATACATGGAAAAAATTATAGCACTGTTTTTAATGCCCTTTAAGGACTAAAATGAAAGTTGTTTCATAAGTTCATCGAAACATCTTCCGATAATGCTGGAAACTCTTGGCTTTGTCATCTGGCTTTGTGCCTTAAGTGGTGTACAAGATGTACACCACTTAGTGCATCAAAAAGAATGGTCACGGTAGTTATCTTAGTTCAGCATGTTTCAAATAGATTTTGCTGAAGAGGCTCTACTGCTTCTTATAAGCAACTGTTGAAAAGCGTCGCTCACAGTGGGTTCCAAGCCCAAGTCGAGACAAACAGATTAAATAATTATTTAAACATTGAAATGTATAAAAACCTATTCTAAGTCAGGTAAATATTCCGCATTTCGATTACCTTTCTATACAGTCATATTGTAACGTAACGTTATACAGAAGGTGCTCTAGCACTCTGACACCGAAGAACACCTACAACTAGTCAGGTCAGCACGAAAGCGGAGCACCGTTTTTTTTTTTTTTTTTTTGCTCCGTCGTCTTCTCCGAATCGCCCGTTCAAATCTTCGTCTTTTATGAATGTCATGTGTCATTGCCCCCCCCCCCTCGCACCTTCTTGGCAGCATCGCCTCGATGCTGCAAATGCTGCTTGATGCGATGAGCCGCCAGATAGTATGCTAGGTTGGTATGTGATACCACAGCACAAAACGGGGCGCCATCAGTCTCAAGATTAGTCAGCGGAACGATCGTGGTAGGGTTTCATCCGGACGACGTGCACAACATCAGTGAACTTGCGTCGTCTGCGGCTTGAGGGATCTTGGGTCGCGGATTCAACTTCGTAAGTAACGTCGCTGAGGCGGCGGAGGACACGGTATGGGCCGAAGTACCGACGCAGCAATTTTTCAGAGAGCCCACGATGACGAACGGGCGTCCAAATCCAGACATAGTCTCCAGGCTCGTAGGCAGCGAAGCGCCGTCCCTTGTTGTAACGGTCAGCGTCTAGTTGCTGTTGTAGGTATACGCGCTGTCTTGCCAGCTGCCGTGCTTCTTCCGCACGCTGGGTAAAACTAGCGTTGTCCAGGTCAAGCTCATGTTCGTCGCCGGTGTATACGGGCAGCATTGTATCCAGTGGAGTGGTCACTCGACGGCCGAAGACAAGCTCGAAGGGTGTGAGCCGCGTCGTCTCCTGAAGTGCCGTATTATATGCGAACGTGGCATATGGGAGGATTTGATCCCAGGTCTTATGCTCTATATCCGCGTACATAGTCAGCATGTCGGCCAGAGTTCTGTTTAGCCGTTCCACCAAGCCATTAGTTTGCGGGTGGTATGCCGTGGCCCGTCTATGGCTAGTGTGTGTAAGGTTCAGTACAGTCTTAGGCGGGCCGTAAAAGCTGCCCCGCCATCGGTTATGATAACCGCCGGAGCGCCATGACGCAATACGATGTCGTGGACAAAAAACTCTGCTACTTCCGTGGCAGTTCCATTGGTGAGCGACGCGGTCTTAGCATATCGGGTCAAGTAGTTTGTCGCCACAACAATCCAGCGCTTTCCATTATTTGACTTCGGGAAAGGGCCAAGAAGATCCATCCCCACTTGTTGGAAAGGAGTTTTCGGGGGAGCGATCGGCTGAAGAAATCCAGCTGGTTTCACGGGTGGAGTATTTCAGCGTTGACAATCACGGGAGGTTTTAACGTAAGACCGTACTGAAGGTAATAATTTCGTCCAATAGTATTTCTCCCGAATTCTTGCAAGCGTATGACTAACTCCCAAGTGGCCGGAGGACGGTTCGTCGTGACAAGCGCTTAAGATGTCAGGCCGTAGGTGGGTAGGTATTACGAGTAGAAATGTCTCTTTTGATCTTTCAAAATTGCGCCTGTAGAGAATTCCACTTCGTAAAGCTTATGACTGCAAGCCACGACGAAAAACAATCGGTACCCTACCACCGCGTCATTCCAGATAATCGATGAGCGGCGCCAGCTCCGGGTCCTTGAGTTGAAAGTCAGTCATATGGGATTGGGTAATGGCCCCAATGAAGAAAAAATCGTCGGCGTTTTCCACTGCAGTGGAGTCCAATGGCGCGCGTGGCAAGCAATCCGCATCTTGGTGTTTATGTCCCGATTTATAGACAACAGTGAAGTCATACTCTTGAAGACAGAGGCTGCAACGAGCTAAGTGTCCAGACGGATCTTTAAGGCTTGCCAGCCAGCACAAGGAATGATGGTCGCTGACAATACGGAAGGGTCGTTCATACAAATATGGTCGAAACTTGCTGATGGCCCAGATTACCACAAGGCACTCCTTCTCCGTTGTCGAATAGTTCGCCTCCGATCTTGAGAGTGTTCGGCTCGCGTAGGCGATAACCCGTTCTACTCCGCCTTGCCACTGAATAAGTATCGGGCCGAGGCCAACGTTGCTGGAGTTCTCTGGTTAGTGCTGTCAGTGGTTCAGCTATCTTAGAAAATTCTTGGACGAAGCGTCGGTAGTATGAACAGTCCTAGAAATCGTCGAAGTGCCTTTTTGTCGGTGGGGCGTGGAAAATTTGACACTGCGGTAGTCTACTCGGGATCAGGGAGAACGTCCTGTGCACTGACAACATGGCCGAGAAAGCGTAGTTCCTTGAACGCAAAGTAGCATTTCTCAGGCTTGATGTTAATTGCGCGCCTTTGAGTGCTTGAAGCACGATGCGCAACCGGTCCAAGTGTTGCTCGAAAGTAGGCAAAAAAATAACAACATCATCTAATTACACCAAGCATGACTGCCACTTCAGACCTGATAAGACCGTGTCCATCATACGTTGGAACGTGGCCGGTGCAGAGCAAAGACCAAACAGAAGCCCCTTAAACTCGTATAAGCCATCGGGCGTCACAACTGCAGTCTTCTCTCGGTCTCTCTGATCCACCTCGATTTGCCAGCATCCGCTTTTGAGGCCTAATGAGGAGAAGTACCTGGCGTCGCGTAGTCGGTCGAGGGCCTCATCAATCCTGGGTAGCGGATATACGTCCTTGTTAGTCACGTTATTTAACTTTCGGTAATCGACACAGAAACTCAAGGTGCCATCTTTCTTTTTGACAAGGACCACTGGCGCCGCCCATGGGCTCGTCGAAGGCTGGATCACGTCGTCCGCAAGCATTTCATCCACTAGCGTTTTAATGGCGTCACGTTCCTTAGGAGAAACCCGGTACGGGCGCTGACATACCGGTAACGTGGTCTCATCGGTGATGATGTGGTGCTTGGCGACAGGAGTACGACCGACCTTTGAGCCTGTGGCGAAGCAGTCTGCGAAATCGCTCAGAAGAGCCGAGAGAAGATTTCTCTGATCGGGCCTCAAGTCGGGGTTAATTTTAACGGTTTGCAGAGCATGACAAGTTGCGGCCTCTTGTTAAGGGTTCGCTCCGGCGGTGCATAAATGAGGCAAGGCAGTAACATCGTGAAGGATGGCAACAGCCGTGTCTTTGGTGAGATGCCGCATCTCCTTAGCAAAATTTGTCAGGAGGACAGTAGCACAACTGTTCTGGAGTTGTACGAGTCCTCGAGCAACGGCTAATTCCTTCTCGAGTAGTAGCGGAAGGTGCCCATCCGCTATGCCCTCGTAATCATGGAATAAATCATTCTTTACAAGAACCAACACGCTAGAACGTGCCGGAACCCTCACGTCATCGTCGACTATACGCAACACGTTCAGACCCGGATCCTCGTTTTCAATGTGCGCCACGGCTCATTTTGTCGAAAAGGATACACGCGCTTCTTTCAGGTCAATGACAGCGCCGTTGGTCTGCAGGAAGTCTAGACCAAGGATCAAGTCTTTCGAACACTCAGGAAGCACGAAAAATTCTCCGACATACACAAAACCACGGATGCCGACCCGCGCTGTGCACTTGCCTGCAGGTTCAATCAAGTGACTTCCCGCCGTGCGAATTTTCGGGCCAGACCAATGTGTCAAAACTTTCTTCAATTCTCGGGCGAGACCACGGCTCATTACTGAATATACGGCACCAGTGTCGAGTAACGCGGTGACATCCACTCCATCAATCGTTACACATAAATCGGAGGTAGTATGCCGGATGCTGTCGCTACCTGACACTAGCGAAATCTCGTCGGGTCGGCCTGACGATGACGGAGGATCTTCACATTTCCCGATATCAGCGACTCTGCCTCCGAAGGCCGCTGGTATTAGTTTTCCCGGCTAGGGCTTGGAGAGGAGCGGCGTCGGGAAGAGTGGAGACTTGTCGAAGGGTAGCTCGTCGGGGATGTAGACCGACGCTCTTGGTAACCGGACGTGACGGGATACTGTCGCGCTGCAAGGTCGCTTGCAATTTCAGTAGGCCGTTCGGTATTCCGAGGGTAGAGGTCCTCCGAGACAAAACCCCGTATGTTGACGCGGCGGTACGGGCACGCCCGGTAAAGGTGAGTGGCTTCCCCGCAATGATAGCACAGGGGCCGATGGTCCCGGGGCTGCCGTACTTGACTTTTACGGGGTGGCTGGTAAATTGGCGGAGGGGAGTAGCGAGGCTGCATGCGGCTCCATGCGAGGTCCTCCATGCGAGGACCCTGCGGCTCATTGCTGGAGCTGCGGCGTTGATACTACGGTCCGGGGGGTGAGCCTTACTTAGGACGGACGCGTAGGTGGGCCTCGCGTCGAACGTCTGGGGGGGAACGCGCTGCTGGGGAACGTCAGTAACTTGCTGAGCTGCCATACGCACCTCGTCCCGGACGACTTCAGCCAATGAAGGAAAAGATGCTGTGTTGCAAGGCATCCGGAGCGCTTGCAGTTCCTGCCGCATGACACAACGGATGAGATTGCGTAGTGCGTCCATGTCACTGCCGACATGCACAGGAGGTGCGTCGGACCTAATGATGTTCACGTCGCGGTTGTACTGACGGGCTCGGTGTCGCAGCGTTGCCTCCATGGTCGCTGCCTCGCTGAGAAACTCCGCCACAGTGAGTGGTGGACTACCCACCAGTCCTGCGAAAAGTTTTTGTTTAACGCCCCGCATCCGGTGACGCAGCTTCTTATCTTCTGGCATTTGTGGGTCTGCACGCTTGAAAAGGTGTGTCATGTCCTCAAAGAACTTACGCACGCTCTCCTTCTTGCACTGAATGCGCGAGTGTAGCGCAGCTTCTGCTCGATCCCGGCGGTCGACGCTAGGAAACGTGGCTTTCAAATCACGACAGAAAGCTGCCCAGGATGGGAAGGCAGCTTCATGGTTTTCAAACCATGTCCGTGCAGATTCCTCAAGAGCGAAGTACACATTGTGGAGCTTACGCTCATCAGTCCACCCGTTGTAACGAGCGACTCGCTCGTAGGTCTCAAGCCAGTCCTCGGCATCCTCGAACACGTCTCCATGAAAGGAGGGGGGTGTTTGCGGCTGATGACACAGGGTGTGGGTAGGAAGCCTGCTCTCAGATGTCATTGCAGCAGGTTCTACGGCTGTCTGAGGGTGCGTCGTCCTGGTAGCGGCCGGAAGGAGTCCGAATTCAGGCGGCTCTCCGCGTAGGCGGCGGCAGAAGCGTTGATGTACGGGGGTAAGCTCCGTAGTGACAGGTTGATTATGCAGGACTGGATTGATACCCGGCAATTCCTCCACCATATTTGTAACGTAACGTTGTGCAGAAGGCGCTCTAGCACTCTGGCACCGAAGAACACCTACAACTAGTCAGGTCAGCACGAAAGCGGAGCACCATTTATTTTTGCTTCGTCGTCTTCTCCGAATCGCCCTTTGAAATCTTCGTCTTCTATGAATGGCAAGTGTCAATATCATCTTTGCTGTGCTGCTTCTAATAATGGTGATTCGTTTACGACACAGCGTCGAAGATTCTACATTTACTAACGAGTTACAATGTTTTTTTTTTGTTTTTTTTATGCAAATGTGTGCTCAGTCCAATTGCATCTCTTGATTGTTTATACCGAAAGACAAAGCAACGGTGAATTTTCAAAGGAGACGGGTCCTTTTTTGTTCACAGCTTTAAAGCCTCCTTTGTACTCATTAAGCTCATTTTCCCATTGCTTATCATGACAATGCTAATCAGGATGGATTTACATCTACTTTAAATTTTATTTGAATACTGTCACGTGAAGCATTTTGTGTGAGTGAGAACACTTTTGTTAAGTCGAGAGCCTTACTTGTTTGAATTTGGGAGAACATGTCCGTAAAATGTTAATCAAAAAGGGGAAGCTAAAATATGGAAGCAAAATACAGAAACAATATTAATTAGGCCTAATAATGTCATGTCAAGCCTAGCCATGTAATGTGAGTAGTTATCTTTTAGTCATAATAGTCACTTGTCATGAGTCAGTTAGAACTGAGATGTAACTTTTATTACAATTGAGTACTTTCATGTTTAAGTCAAAGTAAAGACCGTGAGTAGTGCCGGTCATGACGCTCAAAATACTTATTCATGACACTGAGTGCTGTCTTGAACCTAATAAGTACTGTGTCTTTGTCATGACACCTAAAATTGCTGAATAGTCACACTCGTGCACTTGCGTCGCACAGGAAGTGGGCGCCTTGCTTGTCAGTGAAGGTGAAAAGCAAAGCGCCTGTAAGCTGTCCTATGTCAGTACACGCGAAAGAAGTGTAAAAATTTCGAAGCCCTCCACAGCAGCGTCTCATACCTTGATTTCCTTTGGGGCAATAAACAACACGACTGAAACCAAACTAAATCAAAAGATCTAATACAAAGACCTCAAATGAGTCATAAACCTAAATGTACCTTAGTCATGAACCTCGAATTGCTGATTATGGAGCGAAAGCTTTTGCGGTTGGTAACGGAGCATTGCATCGAACAAAAACAGCTAGCGTTTCGTCGAGCTCTTCAGAGTCCATCCGCATTTGATGCAGAACAATTACTATCGTTGCGCATGCTGCACATAGCGCGCGATGTACACCGTGTACAGCCGCAACGCTCAGGCTTTTGCAATTGTTCAATGCAGTCTTTGCAGGGCTCTCAGAGTTTATTTGCATTATATATGATGAAGGCCGATTTGTGAGCGAATCCTCAAATATGTTGCAACGTCAACACATCTGACGTTTTCTATTAACTCATTACAAAACATTTTACCATCGCATATAACAGAGAGACTGTCCGCTTGTTCCAGCTAAACGTTGTAAAAGATTTCAAATATTAGCCCTAGCCCACGGAACTCACTAGAGATGTTCACACTCTTCTGCAAGGGCTGTAGTATTTTGTCTCGATGGCGAACTAATCAACTAGGACAAATCACGTGCCTTTCGTGGCTTAAAACACTTTGTCAATGGAAACTTATGAATACAAAAACTGCTTGTTGCGTTTTTATTTTATTGTCCCTATTATTGGCGCAAAATATATATTTTAAAAACTGAAACATTATACGCGCGTGATAAAAAGGCACCCAGGCTACAGGTGCGCCACTTTGAAGTTAAGAAACGCGCCCCAGAAAAAAAGCACGGTCTTCTGCGCACACTCTTTCCGAGGAAGCTTTGAATGTGCAATAAGGAGTGATTCAAGAGAGCACCTTGTGACCAGACCTCATTTTTTAGGGCTGTAAATCATACCTAGAATGAAATAACTTGCGGCCGTGTAGAGGGAACCAAAACTCTTGCTTCCCAACTTCCTTTATTATACAAACAAAAAAAATATAACCTATATTCTGTTTATACAATATACAACTTTATCGAGCGGCAGTTCCTGGGTGGACTACATGTCGTCTTGAGGCTGTACAACAAGATCAAATGACAGGTGTATGGTTGTTAAAGTGAGCTTTATTTATTCAGCATATTGTGATTACGTTATGCGAATTTTTGGTTCGGCAGGTTAGCGGCAAAGTTACACTGGTACGAGAAGCTTGATCTGAATGAAGTGGGACATTATGAGACCATATGAGAAGCCAATTTGTTCAGTGCTCTGCTTAGTTTTAGTTAAGTTTGTACACAACATGATCTATCAAATAAATGTTTTCGAAGCACTGAAGATCAAGAAAAGTGGCATGATGTCGTCGCATAGTGTTGAATAAATCCTGCAGCAGTATACAGCTTCTGATGTTACCAGAATAAATACCGAAGGCAGCGCAGGGTTGAGGGTAAAAAATCCTGAAAATTTTTATTTTTGTTCTTTCTTGTCATTTTGAAAATTTATTCTTTTTTGCATCTCTTCGTTTATTATGCTGCATCCGGTGCAGTCTCTATAAACTCAAAACCCAATCGAAAGCTACAGAGAGCAGAGCACACCTATCCTATAGATGCTATCTTTGCAGCTTTCAGTGTCAATCTGCCAAAAACAGGAAATTTCATCATTTTACTTTAAAAAAAAAGAAGCCAGAAGAAGGGGAGAAGCGGGTGAGCGAAGATAGTGATCTAAAGAAAGGAAAGACGCTTGATTCTACAACCCGTGAGGGTGCACGGCGAAACATCAGGGGCGAGTGGCGCGCCACGTGTCGGGGCAGCGCCGCACATTGCGAGGAGGTGTTCTTTTGTGTTTGCCGCAAGATGGCTCTGCATGTGCGCAGAGCGCAGAAGAAATGTAGCGGAAACGTACTTCGCTACACGTGTAACTGCGACTTCTGTAAGTAACATGCTCATAATTACTGTTATACACCGCAGTATAACGTTCTACGGCACGTTTCTAAGGCAACACCGCATTCACTAGAAGCGTTTTTGTACCGCTTTCAAGCATCGAACTCGTGGCTGAGTGGAAACTCTACTTCCGGCCGCGCTAGCGGGCGGACGTGCTTATCATGCGTTCCAACGGAGCGGTGTCAGCGGCCGTTTCTGGCCGCGGTAACAGGGTTTCTGCTTCATCGAATGATGAGTACCGTGTGGTTCTACCTAGTCTGCCTTCAGGGCGTTTGGTTTTGAATACCGTGTTTATGCATGCTGATGTGAGAGTCCGGCCCTACCGTGTGGAAGACTTCAGGGATACGCTGGCCCGTATGAAACTGCTCCCCGAGGTTTCGGCCTTGGGGGCGTATCAAATGAATCACGTTTGGGCAGTCACGTTCAAGTGTGCTGAAGGTGCAAAGAGGTTGCTCGAGAATGCCGAAGTAAAAGTGAAGAGTCATCGCTGCGTACTTATCGACCCGTCGAATCAAGACATCCGGTTGAAGTTGCACTGGTTGCTTCCCACCGTACCTGATGACGACGTACGGGCAGCTTTGCTCGCATACGGAAGAACGACTGAAGTGGTGAAGGAACACTGGAGAGTCAACGGTGTTTCGGACAGGGGTTCGACGACACGAACCGTGACGCTGAAACTCAAGGTGGGGGTGACGCCGGAGGACATACCACATCAGCTGAGAATTGCTGGTGAGCTGGCCCTTGTGGTAGTGCCGGGTAGGGCACCACTCTGCCTGCGCTGCCAGAACACCGGTCATATTCGTCGAGACTGCGAGGTACCGCGCTGCGTGCTGTGTCGTCGTTTTGGCCACGACGAGACGTAGTGCGTGCGCACCTACGCCAGCGTCGCAGGGCCCATGGGGAGTGACGATAACTCGGACCTCCTAATGGACGAGGCTGATGCTGAAGCAACAGCAAGGGTAGAAGCTAGTATTGCTAAGGACGAAAAGGCGTCTGCCGAGCATGCATCAGGGAACCCAGTCGCGGAAGAAACGCGAAACCTTGAAGAAGACGCACTTACGTCAACAGAGGAGCCGAGTAATCCAGCCGTGGTGCAAGAAAAAGACAACACCGTGCTGTCGGTGGAAAGCGTGAGTGAGGTGCAGGAGGCCATGGACACTTCCAAGGAAGACGCCGCCGTCTCGGCAACTATGCGCTCGCACGAAATTGCCGAGCCAGAGGGGGCGTCTCCTGGACTGAACGCCACCGGAGAACCACCTTCAATGGCAGGTCCCATGTGCCGGCCGTCGTTACGCCTACGGCCGAACAACGCTTCCAAGCGGAGGTTGACGGCAACAACGCCGCCGGCTCCACCTCCGCCGCCACCTGCTTCGTAGATGTAAGCGCAGGCAAATGCCGTGCGCTGGATCCTGCGCCTCGGGACCTGACGTTCAAGGTAAGCACCGTACTCTCGGTCTATTTTCATGCTATAATGGCGCTACCAGATAGGTCCTTGCGACTCGCCAAAATCAATGTTCGAGGGCTTACAGCGAGGAGGAGACAACGGCAGTTATATAGGTTGGCAGTGGAACAAGATGTAGACATCCTTGCTGTACAGGAAACTAAAATCGAAGGCGACGATGAGACCGAGAGTATGGTGCTCCCTTTCACGTCAATGTACTACGCGTGTGTTAGTCATGCTGTCGGGAGATCCGCGGGGTGTGCACTCTTTGTTCGGCAACATTTGGGGCTGGATGTCCAGGCAGTGAGGACGTACATGTCGGGGCGCACGGTTGTATGCGATTTTGCTTTTGGCTCAGTAGAGTGACGGGTGATATGTTTGTATGCTCCCAATGTGCTCGAGGAAAGACGACAGTTTTTTGAGTGTCTCAAAAATTTTATGAGTGTTGACCGAAAACTTGTACTGATGGGCGACTTTAATTGCGTGCTATCGGCGCGTGATAAAGCGAGTGTTACACCGCACAGAGACGCCAGCACGGCAGTATTGAGCAAAATAACTGACGAATTTGGGCTCGAAGACGTCGCGGAATCCCTAGGAAACGAGCTGTGCGTTCGCTTCACGCATTTTCAAGCAGCAAGTCATGCCAGACTAGATAGGGTGTACGTGTCGGCCGAACTGATTGCGCTTTGTCGTGAGTATCACGTGAAGTCTGTTTCATTCAGGGGCCATTGCCTGGTAAGGGTTGCCATTAGACACAAGGCAAAAAAGGAAATCTTCACATGGGATCTGTGGAAATTGGACGCTAAAATTTTGGATGACGATGCTTTCAAAGAACAGGTGTCAGTTATGCTTGAAAAAATTGAGAACGACACAGCCACAGCGATAAGCGAGCAATGGGAAACATTCAAACAAATAACAAAAATGAAGGCATTGGAACGAGCCAGTGCCATAAAGCAGGCGAAGAACAAGTATGAGGCAGATTTGCGGAAAACCTTGCAAATGCTAATAAATTAAGAAAATATAGCCCCCGGCACATTCAAGGCCGACATCTGTGAACTCAAGCAAAAGCTGGAGCAGATAGAGATCGAACGTTATCACGGGGCGCTTGTTCGAGCAAGAGCAGATAAAGTGATAACCGGTGAGGCCCCAACTAAAAGGACCCTGGCAATGGAACGCAAATGGGCTAGCAAGAACATGATTTCTGAAATTGAGCAGGACGGAGTTATCGTAAAAGGGAAAAATGATATCGAGCACGCTTTCACACTTTTCTATACAGCCTTATTCATGCGTAGAGGAGTTGACTCAAACAGCTTCAAGGCAGAATTCCTGAATTTGATGCCCAGAATTGATGACAACTCAAAAGAGAGGTTAGAGCGCCCGATTACAGCCGATGAAATAGAGTTGGCAATTGACGACTTAACACGAGGGAAATCCCCGGGGCCAGATGGATTAAGCGCCGATTTTTACAAAGCTTTTAAGCAGGAACTAGCGCCTATATTGGTTCGAGTTTTAGATGATGCTTACGAACGAAAGCGTCTACCGCCTTCATTCCTGTTCACTCATACAGTTCTGATCCCCAAAACAGATGATCGAGCCGCATCAAGGCAAGTAACTGCCTATCGTCTATTAGCTTAACTAATGTTGATTATAAGATATACATGATAGTACTCGCTAACAGACTTCAAACGGTTATGAAGGATATAGTTGGACCACATCAGACGTGCGGTATCAGAGACCGATCAATATTCTCAAACATCCACACGGCGAGATGCGTGCTGGATTGCTGCGATGCTCTACACATGCGCGTCGCAATGCTCCAGCTCAATTTGGAAAAAGCGTTCGATCGAGTGCCACATGAAATTCTGTTTACCATTTTGCAACATGTAAATGTTGGAACAGTCATCACAGAGGGTGTCAAAATGGCGTACAGTGGTTGCACGACGCGGCTAATAATCAACAAGTCGGTGGGAGCGCGCATCGAGGTGCAACAATCTGTGCGCCAGGGTTGCCCCCTCTCGCCTCTACTCTTTGATATGTACATAGAACCCCTTTGCCTCAGTATCATCTGGACTTGCTATATCAAAGGCTTCAACTACAGCAAGCAGAGGTCAAACTCCTTGCATCTCCCGACGACGTTGCGGTTTCCTGCGTTGACTGTGAGAGCATTTTGGAAAACTGTGGATATTGTGAACCGTTTCTGTGCTGCCAGCGGAACTGCTGTCAATTGGGCTAAGTGCCTTGAATTTTGGCATGGTACTTGGCCAGAGACTCCTGGTACTTTTGCCAACATGCAATGGCTTAGTACACCCGCGAAGTACCTAGGCGCTCCGTTAGAGTTTTACCGCGGCAGTGAGCCCTATTGGCGGAATCAAGTAGGGGAAATGCGTGATAGGACGGAGAGGGTGAAAGGTTGGGACTTGTCCATGTTCGCACGCAGCACTCTGTGCAATGTGTTTTTTGTTAGTAAATTGTGGTATGTGCTAAGTGTTCTGCACTGCTCGCGCGCTAATGTGCAAAAGTTTCACCGCATATTCGCTGTCTTTGTGTGGGGATCGGTATGGGAGAGGACAAGTCGTACAAACCTCTTCCGTAGTGTTGGTAATGGAGGTCTTGGCTTGTCGCATTTTTACCTGTGGCAGGTAGTTAATCGTTTCTGCTTCCTTCGAGACGTGAATGACCCTTTTTTACGCACTGTGTTACAGATCAGATTAAGCAAACTTCTACCCGATTTTGTTGTTTCTACCGAATCCGTAACAGCACGTGTTGTTGGTATTCTCAAGGAGGTCGTGGCGGCCTGTAATTTCTTAAGTGCGAGATTATCACGCGATTATTTAGCTGTAGTAAAGCGCAAAAAGTTGTACAAGGACCTTGCAGGCGTAGTTTTTTTCTGAGCCACTGTATCGCACTATGTACAGTGCCAATCCCGGTAGCGATGTTTTAAAGCGAGTAAAGAGAATGCATGTGGCTCCAGGCGCAAAGTCCTTTTTCTTTAGGCTGCACACCGGAAGCTTAGAAGTAAAAACCTGGATGGAGGAAAAGGGACTGTACGTTCCCTGGGGTGTGCATTGTTTTTTATGCAGAAAGCCCAAAACCATCGAGCACGTCTTCTTGGAGTGTTTGGGTGGCGTGTTCTTTTGGGACATACTGCAAAGAACACTGAAAAAAGACCTGCCACTAGACCCCCGAGGAATTCGTTTCCTAGCTGTGGAAAATGACGAAGGCGTCCCTTTCGACGCAGTGATGCTGATGGGATTGCACTGTATATGGAAGGCCTGCATGGCAGCGCGACACGCCGACATTGTTGCAGGGCCGGCACGCCAGTACTTCTGCGAATCCGTTGCGGCGTTCGTGGTAACCCACAAGAATGTGTGCCCGGTGCCGGAATGGGTATCGAGAATTGAGCCCCTTACGCACATGGAGTTTTTAGCACCCTTACATCAGTCAAGGTTTGGCTGGAAGTTTTAGCCCATACCGACGCTATGTACATGTGTTCTTTCACTTTTGTTGTATAGCGATGTATGTCTAAGCAGACAATAAAAAAAAAACAACTCGTGGCTGAGTGGTAGCGTCTCCGTCTCACACTCCGGAGACCCTGGTTCGATTCCCACCCAGCCCATCTTGGAAGTTGCTTTTTATTTATGAAGTGCATGCCGGGATTTATCGCTCACGGCCAACGCCGCCGACGCCGATGACACCGGCTTTTCTGCGACACGAGCTCTTTAACGCTACCGCGTTAAAAAATAAAGCAAGAAATATGCGGTCGGTGCGCTAATTTTCTCGCGAAAAGTACGATTTCATGCGCACGACATGGACAACCTCGGATTTCTGCTGGCGACGAGTAGAAGAAAGCCGTCTGGAAGCACGTCGAACTTGACGTCGCTCAGCTGACGAAGCACTTTGTATGGACCAAAGTACTGCTTCAGAAGTTTTTCGGATAGTCCCCGACGTCGAATCGGAGTCCAGAGCCACACTCTGTCGCCCGGTTCGAAAGTCACTATACGGTGGCGGTGATCGTAACGCTGGGCGTCTCGACTTTGCTTGTACCGGATGCGGGCCCTCGCCAGCTGTCGTGCTTCTGCGCGTATAGTGAACTCCTCAGCGCCAACTTCGAGGTCACGGCCGTCGTGAGGCAACATGGCTTCGAGCATTGTCGAAACATCGCGGCCATACAATAAAGAGAACGGCGTCATTTGCGTTGTTTCCTGCTGCGCCGTGTTGCACTCAAACGTGACGTATAGCAGGACGTCATCCCATGACCGATGTTCAACATCCACGTACATGGACATCATGTAGGCGAGAGTTTTGTCCAGACGTTCTGTCAGCCATTAGTTTGTGGATGCTAGGCGGTTGACCTGCGATGGGTAGTGCCGCTTAGCTGCATGACAGATTCCAGTAGCTTGGCAGTGAAAGCAGTGCCTCAGCCCGTTATTATAACTGTCGGGGCGCCGTGCCTCATGACGATGCGTTCGATGAAAAATTTCGTGCCTCGATTGCTGTACCACGCTGGAGACACTTCGTTTCAGTGTAACGCGTAAGGTAATCTGTAGCGACAAATATCCACCGGTTGCCCGAATCAGAAATTGAAAAAGCACCCAACAGATCAATGCCGACTTGTTCGAATGGGTATCTTGGCACTGGTACAGGATGCAGTAAACCGGCCGGTTTCACAGGCGGTGTTTTCCGTCGCTGGCAATCATGGCATGTTCTCACGTAATGTCGTACTGCGGCAGCAAAGGCTTGGCCAGTAATAACTCTTCTTAATTCGGGCCAGAGTTCGAGCATACCCCAGGTGACCCGCGGTGGGCTCGTCATGGCATGCCTGTAAGATTTCTTCGCGAAGAGACTCTGGTACGACGAGGAGGTAATCTCTTCCCGTCGGAGCGAAGTTGATCTTGTATAAGACATTGTTTCGCATGCAAAACGATGAATGCGTTCTGGCGAAGAGACGGGGAACTTCTGTAGTGCGCGCTTCCAAAAACTCGATAAGCGGTGCGAGAGCCGGGTCGTCACGTTGCTGCTGCGAAACAGTAAGCGCGCGGACGGCTGCGATAAGGGGAAGTCTGGTTCTTCGTCTTCCCGTACAGCCTCGACAGGTGAACGGGACAAGCAGTCGGCGTCGTTGTGCTGACGTCCAGACTTATACACGATGGTCATGCCGAACTCCTGTAGCCTTAAACTCCATCGTGCAGGGCGTCCGGAGGGGTCTCGCAAGTTAACCAGCACTGAGAATGGTGGTCACTCACAACCCGAAAGTGCCGGCCATAAAGGTAGGGTCGAAATTTCATCACCGCCCTTACAACCGCCAGACATTCTTTTTCGGTGGTGGAATAGTTCGATTCGGAACGGGACAAAGCCAGGCTGGCGTATGCGATAACTCGCTCGGCACCGTCTTGCCACTGGACGAGTACAGCGCCTAGACCCACGTTGCTGGCATCTGTGTGGACCCGAGTCTAGGCATTCGCATCGAAATGGGCAAGCACAGGTGTTGTCTGCAAGCGGTGCCGTAACTCGTCGAATGCCTTTTGCTGTTCGTCCGTCCAGGTGAAGGTGACATCATCCCGGGTGAGACGTGTCAACGGAGCGGCAATGCGTGAAAAGTTTTCAATAAACCTGCGGTAATAGGTGCAGAGGCCCAAGAGACGACGAACTGTCTTCTTGCTACATGGAGTAGGGAATTTGGTGACGGCAGTTGTTTTAGCGGGGTCGGGACGAACTCCTCGATGGCTGACGACGTGGCCCAAGAACAGGAGGTCTTCATAGCCAAAGTGACACTTTTGTGGTTTTATTGTGAGGCCGGCAGATCTGATAGCCCGTAGCACAGCGGAGAGACGTTGGAGGTGTTCCTCGAACGTTGGTGAAAACACAACAACGTCGTCCAGGTAGACAGGACACATCTAACATTTAAGACCAGATAGAACTGCGTCCATCATTCGCTGAAATGTCGCTGGAGCGGAGCATAATCCGAAAGGTAGGACTTTGAATTCATAAAGTCCATCGGGCGTGACAAACGTTGTCTTCTCGCGATCACGTTCATCGACTTCGATCTGCCAGCAACCGCTCTTAAGATCAAGCGATGAAAAGTAGCGCGCGTGGCGCAGCCGGTCTAATGAGTCATAAATGCGTGGCAGCGGGTAGACGTCTTTTTTGTTACCTGATTGAGCTTACGGTAGTCCACACAGAACCTTAAACTTCCGTCTTTCTTCTTAACGAGGACAACAGGCGAAGCCCAGGGACTCCTCGATGGTTGTATGACACCGTCATTTAACATCTCGTCTACCTGTTGAGCAATGACTTCGCGTTCCCGCGGTAACATTCGGTAGGGGTTCTGTCGGACTGGTCGGGTGCGGTCGTCGGTTATTATGCGGTGCTTGGTCAAGGGCGTCTGTTTAACCGCGGAGGCGGATGAGAAGCAGTCTTGAAACTGAAAGAGTAGCCCGACCAGTCTGTCCTTCTCTGCCGGTGATAGAGCGGCATTCACATCAGGGTCGAAGTTGGGCGTTTGGCTGGCAGACGTGTTGGTCTCAAGAACAAAGCAGTCGTGGGCCGCTTCTGCGACAGCTTCAAAGTAGGCTACCGTGGTGCCTTTAGCGATGCGTTGTCGTTCGTTCCCGAAGTTCGTAATCAGCACGTGAGCTAGATCATTAGTCAGATGAACTATACCGCGTGCAACACAGACTCCATGATGTAACAGAAGCTCTGTGTTCTATTCGGCAACGCCGGCAGCACAGGACTGGTCGTCACACCTGATTGTGACGGTAGCAGACGAACGTGGCGGCATGGATACATCTATGTCAACGATGCGTAAAGGTGCGTGGCGTCGTTCGGAGTCAGCGGTCATCGTTGCAGGCGTCGAAAACGTTACCGTACGGCGAGGAACATTAATAATGGTCCCATGCTCACGTAAAAACTCCATGCCGAGTATGAGGTCCTTGCAGCAGTGCGGCAGGATAACAAAAACGGCTACAAAGGCTGAATCGGCGATGGTTACTCGGGCAGTGCATCGCCCGATCGGCGTCATAAGGTGACCGCCAGCAGTACGAATTTGCGGCCCCAGCCATTCAGTTTTCACCTTGGAGAGCCGATCTGCGAAATGCTTGCTTATTATTGAGAAGTCTGCTCCGGTGTCTACCAAAGCGGTTACTGGGTGTCCGTCGACGAGAACGGAAAGGTCAGCGCTAACAACGGGATCGGCTTGAGGTTGATTCGGAGTTTGGGTTCATGGGGTGGCGGAGGCATCGTAGTCACAGCATCGGGCTGAGTCGTCACGGGAGGGTCTTTGGGACATCGATTCCGTTCGTCAGCAACCTGCCCTTCTGAGGTCGCCGCCTTCAGTTTCCCCGGTGTGAGCTTGGCGACCGGCGCCTCGGTACATGATTAAACTCACGGCGGCCGGGTGACGAGCAGCGCACGAGGGAAGACTCAGTACTGTCACCCGAAGAGGTTGCACGGGTTGCGAGATATTCTTCAATTTCTGGAGGGCGTTCGCCGACCAGGGGACGCGGGGAATCACGAGCAAAGCCCCGAAGACCGGGTTCACAGTATGGACAACGAGGGTACAAGTGGCCGGGTTCTCCGCAATGGTAGCACAGCGGCCGTTGGCGGGGAGTGCGTCAGACATCTGCCTTCCGAACCGGTTGCTGCATGACGGGGCTCTGCTGGAATGGCGGCTGGTAGGGAGGCTGATAGGATAGTGGCTGAGGAGCGGACGGCTGCATGACAAGGCTCTGCTGGGTTGGCGGCTGGTAGGACGGTTGGTAGAACGGTGACTGCAGAGTGGGCGGCGGCTGTGCTTCGAAACGAAGCTGTTGCGCAGGAGGCACTGCAGGCCGACGAAGAACGTGGCTCCGACAGTGACTCAGGCGGTGAAAATGTTTGACGGATGTCTTCACGCACGGCTTCGGTGACAGCCGCGGCAGTCGGGTTAGGCGATCCAAGATTGAACTTGACGAGCTCCTCGTGAACTACCGCGCGGATCAGCTCACGCAGAGTGATCTTCAGTGGACCCGTTCAATGTGGCCACACTGCTGAAGAGTTGACCACAGGCAGACTCCGTGCGCCAGTATCGTTGCTGCAGGGCTCGCTCAATGAGGGTAGCTTCATTGATGAAGTCCGCGACGATTTGAGGTGGACTGCGAACCAGACCAGCGAAGAGGGGTTCTTTTACGCCCTGCATCAGGTGGCGCAACTTCGCTGATTCCGTTATGTCGGGATCCGCCCGTCGGCAAAGACAGGTCACGTCCTCGGCGATCATGGCCACGCTTTCGTTAGGTAGTTGCACACGAGCTTCTAGGAGGTGGCGTGCGCGATCACGGCGGTCGTGGCTGGCAAAGGTTTCCCGCAGCTGCTGGCGAAAGGAATCCAAGTTTTGAAGACTGCCTCCCTATTGTCATACCACGTTTTAGCACAGTCTTCAAGCGCGAAATATACATTGCGCAGTTTCTGAGCCGGGCTCCACTGATTAAATTGCGCCACTCGCTCGAACTGATCGATCCAGTCATCATCTTCCCCAGTACCGCCGTGGAAACTGGGGGGCGTACGAAGCTGCTAAAGCAGCAACTGATGCTGACTTGCTTGGGCCATTGCAGAAGTCTCGAACTGCTGGTCAGCTGGCGTCGGTTCAGGTAGAGGAGCGAATTCCGGCGCCAGGCCCCGGAGGCGACGGCTGCAGCGATGAACGGGTGTCGACACGAGCGGAAGCCGGTTCGGGCTCTATGAACGGCTGCGAGAGGCGCGAGACATGTAGTTCAAGGTCTCTCCTCCACCAGTGTCATGTAGCCGTTTAGGCCCGTAACCAGAAAGTTGGTTTTTAATAGAGGGTTGACCTAGCAGGCACAGAAGAGCAGGTCCAGAGCACCGAGTGTCAGGAGTCGACTTCAGCTTCTTCTCGAACACCACGGGGCCACTTCTTCGAGTCCGTGCACGAGACTCTCGATGAGCAGCCGCCTAGCAGCTGCTGTTGCACACGCTACAATATATATATATATATATATATATATATATATATATATATATATATATATATATATATGAGGTCCTTGCAGTAGTGCGGCAGGATATATATATATATATATATATATATATATATATATATATATATATAAGATGAGGTAGGGGCGCACAAACGAAAACAAAGGTTTATTTCCGACGTTTCAGCCGGGGCCCGGCCTTCGTCAAGGAATGCCAAGGAACGCAAGGCCTTCGTCAAGGAACGCATTCCTTGACGAAGGCCGGGCCCCGGCCGAAAGGTCGGAAATAAACCTTTGTTTTCGTTTGTGCGCCCCTACCTCATCTTATACATATTTCTGGATCCTGGAAGACTTTTATGAAACACACATATATATATATATATATATGTATATATATATATATATATATATATATATATATATATATATATATATATATATGACCTGTGAAAAGGAGAAAGAAAAGGAAATCAGAGATGTCGCGAGCCGAAAACGAAAAAGAATGGCAGACGACAAAGCATACGACGCTCGAGCCCAGATTGATCCAGCCTTCTCACAGCCCGTGGGCTTCACCTGTCGTTCTAGTAAAGTAAAAGGATGGCTCCATTCGGTTCTGCGCCGACTACCATCAACTCAACAAGATCACTCGGAGGGACATTTGTCCCCTCCCACGCATCGACGACGCCCTTGACTGTTTGCAGGGAGCTGAATACGTTTCTTCGCTGGTCCTCTGCTCTGGCTATTGGCAGGTGCCAATGGCTGAAGCTGACCACGAGAACACCGTATTCATAACGCCAGATGGTCTGTCTATATGAATTTAATGTCATGCCTTTTGGTTTGTGCAACGCTCTAGCCACATTAGAGTGCATGATGGACAACATCCTCCGCGGACTGAAGTGGCGATATGTCTCTTCTACCTAGATGATGTCATATTCTCGAAGAACTTTCTTTCTCATCTTATTTGCCTCGAGAGTGTTCTTCAATATCTGAACGACGCAGGCTTGCAGCTAATCGTGAATAAGTGTCAATTTGGTGGTCGACAGCTGGTGATACTCGGCCACGTCGTGTTCAAGGACGGAGTCCTGCCGAACCCTGCCGAACTTTGCTCAGTGGCGGAATTTCGCAAGCCACCTCACTGAAAGAACTGCGCCGCTTTGTAGGGCTTTGCTCGTATTACTGCCGTTCCGTCAGAAATTTTGCCGAAATTACTGCCCTTTTGCGCCATCTTTTTGCTGGAAGCCCTGACTTGTCGGCCGCCTGGTCACCTGAATGTGATGAAGCCTTTACTACGCTCCGTCAAGTTGTGACATCTCCACCGACACTACGCCAGTTCGACCCCTGCGCTCCTACCGAGCTACAGACGGACGCCAGCGGCATCGGTATACCGGCGCCATTCTCACTGTGCGCAAACCTGGTTTCCCTGAGTACGTCGCAGCTTACGGCAGTTGTGTCCTTCCCAAACAGAGACCAACTATATAGTAACAAAAAAGAAAGTCGGGCGATTCTTTGGGCCATAACTAAGTTTCGTCCTTATTTATACAGTTGGACATTCGATGTCATCACCGATCACCATCTCTGTGCTGGCTGTCGTCCCTCAAAGATCCATCTAACCGCCTCACCCGCTGGTCTCTCCGTTTACAAGAATATGACATTCATGTCCTTTATCGCTCTGATCGCAAGCAGGCCGACACAGACGCCCTTTCACGCTCTCCTGTGACCTCTGACCCTGAACCACACGCTGTCGCCGGCCTCACGTCTTTACCTCTTGAAACCATGGACATGGCATCTGAGCAGCTCAAAGATTCCCGGATTGTTTCGATCATGAACATTCTGGCCAAGCAATCACAGTGCCACCATTCTCGAGCTCTACGACGTCAAGCCTATCACTTTACTATCCGTAACAACCTCCTTTACCGCAGAAACTACCTCCCTGATGGCCGAAAATGGCTGCTCGTTATTCCGCGACATCTCCGATCAGTCATTTGCGCGAGCTATCACGATGATCCACAGAGCGCCCATGTTGAATTCCTGAAAACATATAATCGCCTACGTCTACTGGCAGGCATGTATCGTTTTATTCACCAGTACGTCCGCTCTTGTATCAACTGTCAGCGTCACAAGAACCCACCACGCCCTCCAGCTCTTCTGCAGCCTCTCCTGTGTCCACTTCGACCACTTGCATGTGTTGGAAGCGCTATTTACGAGGACATCAACCGGTGGATCATTGATGCGTCGACCACCTCACCAGATATGCTGAAACTGCCACTTCAACAGCTGCAACTGCTCGTGACGTGCTAGTTTCATCTTTGAGAACTTTATCCTGCGTCACGATGCGCCCCAGGAATTAATTAGTGACCGTGCTCGTGTATTTTTGTCTGATGTCGTAGAAGCCCTCCTTCAGGCATGCAGTGCTGTTCATCGTACGACGTCTTTCTACCGTCTTCAGACAAATGGAATGGTCGAGCTATTTAATAAGACCCTTGGAGACATGATGGCTATGTATCTTTCATCTACCCACTCAAATTGGGGCCGTGTGTTACCATTCATAACCTACGCCTACAATTCTGCTACGCTAGCAACTACCGGTTTCTAGCCATATTTCCTCCTGTACGGACGCGAACCTTCGTGCACTATGGACGTGATCCTACCCTACTGTCCCGACGCGTCCGAATCGATACCCATTTTTCAAGCCGCTGACAAAAGCCGAAGAGTGCCTTCAGATCGCACGTCAAATCACAGCGCAAAAGCAGTACCACCTGAAAAACAACCGCGCCAAATCCTCATGTCTGCCGCCTGCTTATCGTCCAGACTCGTTGGTGTGGCTATGGGTGCCCTCTTCTACTTCAGAGCAGTCACCCAAGTTTCTGAGTCGATACCAGGAACCCTATCGTGTGCTTAAGCAAACTTCTCCGATTAATGACCTTATAGAGCCGCTCACTCCGTCAACAGATCACCGCCGAAATGGAGTGCAAGTGTCCACCTAGACCGCCTCAAACCATACCATGACCCTGCCATCGTGACCTTTGCCTAATACGCCTGAATGGCGCCTTTTCACAGGGAGTATTGTAAGAGAGATGCATGACCTATGGAAAGGAGAAAGAAGAGGAAATCAGAGATGTCGCGCGTCGAAGACGACAAAGAAGTGAAGACGACAAAGCGCATGGAGCTCGAGCTGTCGCTGTGAACGCTGGCCTTCGTAGCTGCCACGTAGGATAAATATATTGCTGTGCGCACCATATAAACCGCTTCATTACAATATATATATATATATATATATATATATATATATATATATATATATATATATATATAGAATGTAAGCCAGCACTTAAACGAGAATTCACTCTCTGGCATGAATTGCTGCTGAAGTTTTAACAACTGGCGATGGGGCGAAATACACACCTGCGTAATCACCGGCCGACGGCGGATGGAGCGAGCAAGCGAGTAACCGAGCGGACGGCACGGACGGACGGAAGCAAGAGAGCATTACTTTTGATCAGCTTTTCAGAAAAACGAATGAAGGAGTACGTGCTGGCGGGATACGACTACAGCCTGCAGACGGTCACGTATACAAGCATCGCCTTGAAGCTTCGTTCAGCGTTAAAGAAGGACAGCATCATTGAAAGCAGCTACAAGAAACGCCAACAGCAGTCTCAAGAGCAAACGAATGAGCAGCGAACTTCTCTGCTTCTTTAAAGATGCCGCCAGTGGGGAAGATTTCAGAATTCGACCCCAAAACGTAAAACTTCGAGTCGTTCTTAGAGCGCTTTGAGCATTTTTAACCGGCAAATGAGATAGCCAACGAAAAACGTCTCTCTGTCTTTTTGACAGTAATAGGCCCACGGGCTTAAGAAGTACTAAGAAGTATCACTGTACCGGCATCGCCGGGAGAAAAATCGTATAAAGTGAAAGGTATCCTGAAAGACCACTACAGCCCCAAAAGTCCCGTCGTAGCGGAGAGGTTGAAGTTCAATCGACGCATGCAACAGGAGGGTGAAAGCATCGAAGTTGTTCATTGCAGAACTTAAACACTTAGCCAGGAAGTGCGACTATGGCGACTTCTTACCAGATGCCCTCCGAGACAGGGCGGTTGCCGTCATGCGGGACGAAGAGACTCAGCGTGCTTTGTTCGTAGAAATTGACTTGACATTTCAAAGCGCATGCAAAATCGCCTTGACGAAGAACTAGCGCAGCGAGACAGTGCGCAAATGCGGTAAAAAGAACACGAGGCATCAGTGCAAAGCGAAAGGTCCGCAGCGTCCCGAGCCGAGGCAAGCTAGCCTAAGACAAGGCAAGGCCGCAAGAGCGAGAAGTGTGAAAGATGCCGCAGGGTACAGTCATCAGAAGTTTTTAGGTAGAAACCTCGGTTTGTCATGAGTGTTCAAAAGTAAGCCACGTGAGAAAAATGTGCCAGAGTGTTAGGGCAAAAGGTAAAAGGACGCACTTGCTCGAATGTACCGACAAAGTCTCTTCGTTAATTCAAACCAATCATGTTATAAAGTGGACGTTAATATTCATCATGCATTTTTGACATGGAGGCAGTTGTCACAATTGTTCCAGACCAAGTGTACCAGTCCCACTTTTCGCAATTAGGATGCGAGCCATGCAAAATGTTGCTTCGCAATTATACCGGGGAACAGATACAATTTATGGCAGTGCGACATGGGTGTTCAGTAAAATTGTCAGAGCATGACGTGCCAGTTATTGTTTTAAAAGACAATGGAAAGAGGTTACCTACGCTACTTGGCCGAAATTGGCTTCAATGTCTCAAACTTGACTAGGTGGAAATTGGACAGGTGGCACTCGAAGACAGTGTTCGTTCTAAACCAGAAGTACCCTTTGGTGTTCTCTGAGAAACTAGAAACAATAGAGAAGTTACAAGCAAAAAATGTTCTTAAACCTGCTACAATTCCTACATTTTGCCGCGCCAAACCTGTACCTTTTTCATTGCAGAAAAAGGTTGAGCGAAAACTGTTGGAGAAAGACGAAACAGGCATGCTGCAGCCAGTAATGCGCAGCGACTGGGCTACACCGTTAGTCACAGTCTTAAACGAAGATGGCAGACAGGTTATGTAGAACTATAATATAACCGTAAACACGTCATTTAAAACAGATTCATTATCCACTACCCAGACCCGAGGACTTGTACACTGCTTCTGCAGGAGGGAATGTAATTTGTGTGCTAGACCTTTCATCGGCGTACCAGCAATTGCCGCTTACTCCAGAGAGCAGATCAATTTTGAGAGTAAACAATAGTCTGGGGTTGTTTGAATTTCAGCGCCTACCTTACAGTGTGGCAAGTGCACCAGGAATATTGCAGTCCATGAAGAACGAAGTTTTTCATGCCATCCCACATGTAGGATGTCACATCGATGACGTGATCGGGTCTGGGCAGGATATAGCAGACTGGCAAAAGACACTGGAGTGTGTCTTACAGCGTTTGGGTGAATTTAATATCACACTCAGTCTGACTAAATGCAGCTTGTGTAAGACGTCAGTCACGTACTAGGGTCACAGGGTTACTGAAAAAGGTATTTACACTACGGACGCAAAGAAAATGGCAATTTTGGAAGCGCCGGAGCCGACCACCCTCAGTTCAGTTTATTTATTTCTTGCTACAGAGCAGTGGGCCCCGGGAAAAAAAAAGCCGTAGCTTCACAAGCTCTCAATGCCCACAACATCCACCAACAGTGGCGCCATTGTTCACATGAAAAAAAAATCACACTTAAAATAAGCATATTTAAACATCTATGAATGAACAGCGCAATCGCAAAGTAAGCACGCGATATAACATAAAAGACAAGTGACATACAAAATTCAAAGCATGCATCACTGAAAGCATTTAAACATTCTGTATGAAGAGTATATAGCACCTAATTTTACGGTAGTTTTTACATTGACAACGCATAAAAAATAATTATTTTCAACATACATGGATAAAGACAACATGACCGTGGCGTACTCATGGGTTGCGCTAAGCATTCAACGAGACTGCACATTTCGATCCTACAGAAATACATAACCACGAACCATGAACGAAACAAAAAAAAAATGAGAACCATTTAGTGAAAGACAGCCCGAAGGTAAGAATTACTGCATTTAATATTTTAATACGAAATCGCTCGCGATGCATCATCGTATGGCTTAGGAGTGGTTATCTTTCACGAGAAAGCTGAGGCTTTGGAGAAGCCAATCGCATTTGCGTCTCGTACGCTTACAGAAGCAGACAAAAAGTATGCCCAGTGTTAGCGCAAGGCTTCGGCCTGAATTTTTGGACTAAAAGAATTTCATGGATACCTGTAGGCCGAGAATTCACCATATACACAGATCACCAGCCTCTGCTCAAGATCTTATGGCATGATAGACGCATTCCGACTCTGTCGGCTGCATGCATGCAGTGCTGGGTTGTAATACTTGCATGTTACGGGTACAAGCTGCAGGTTAGGGACGGAAAAAATGCAGATATGGTAGTTGCCTTGTCAAGACTGCCCCAGTCGGTACCCGCGAAAGACAAGCCATCCGAATGCGTGTCAGTACTTCAATGCTTTCCGCTCACAGGTGAAGAGATTTCAAGGACCTCAAGGCAAACCTTAAAACTGAGTCGGGTGGCAGACTTCACATTTAACGGGTTGCGTAGACAGCATGCAGACGATTTGAAAGCATACTATGTTCGCCGTGACGGGTTATTGCTGGAGCAGGGTTCTGTGGCGTGGGGTCTGAGATGTTTATTCCCAGAACAGCTCAGGGAACGCCTGCTAACTTTTGCGACACTAAGAGCATCCGGGTGCCAGTCGCATCAAAATATCCGCGAGAAGTTTTGTCTGGTGGCCCGGGATAGACTCGGAAATTGAACAGTACGTGCAGAGATGCAAAATCTGCCAAGCAGTTCAGCCCGCCTCCCGGCCGGTTCTTCATCGCCCATGGCCATGCCCTGAACACTGTTGGTCACGCGTGCATGTGGATTTTGCACAGAAAGAGAAAACCGTGTTCCTCGTACTTGTAGACGGGCTCTTAAAATGGATTGAAGAGTGGTCAATGTCGTCGACCTAGGTAGGTAAACCCATTGAGAATCTTAGGGGTGCTTTTGCCGCTTTTGGCTTCCATAAGTATTGGTGAGCGACAACGGGCCCCAGTTTACTTTAACTGAGTTCGCTGACTTTCTGAGCACCAACGACGTAAGGCAATTTCTTGCCCCCCTTATCACGCAGCGCCTAAGGGGGATGAAGAACGAACGGTACAAATCATAAAAAATGCCTTGATGAAGCAGGTCCTTGAAAGTGAGGCATCCGGTAAGAAGCTGAAGGTTGAAGAAATAATTAATAGCTTCCTAATGGCCTCTCCTAAAGCACTTAGCAGAGTGACGCCCAAGTCACCCACAGCAAAATTTTAAAGCGCCAGTCGAACATAAAACTTTCTCTACTGAAGCCAAATTCCGCCAAGATCCTGCAGCAGAAACAGGACCAATTGAAGGCGCAGCGCGATTTGGTTTGTGGTCAAGAGCGCGCGTTTATAGTTGGCGACAGTGTTTTTAAGAAACCTGTGCGGGGCTAGCGTGTCGTCTGGAGGTTTTGTGTCCCAGGTTGTCAGTGCCGTGACATACCTGGTGCAAATGCGCGATGCCGATCACCTGCGTCCTCTGCACACTGCCCCAGCGCGACTCCACAGCACTCAGATGTGGGTGTCAAGCAAACCAAATAGGAAGAGGTGTCAGCAACCCGACATGCCTTGAACACATAGTCACTGTGGCCATCGGGGCCATTCAGCACCGCAGCCCTAACGCCTGACATCGTAACCCAACTGAAGCCTGCACCGCAGGATTGGGAGGCTCCATCGTCGAATACGCCAACGGCGTCCAGACAGGAGGAGCAGCCAGCGCTACGTAGGTCGAGTGCGCAGGCAGCCAGACTGGTTTCGAGACGAGAACTTCGATTGACGGAGTATTACTTAATTGAGCGAGAAGGAGTGTGATAACGCAGGGCGTAACTTAAAACGCCAGCATGTATATCTGTCACGATGATCACAGCACCCTACTAATGAGACGTTCCACATCGGTATGTATATGTACGCCAGCACTGAATAAAGCAGTTCGCTCTGTGGCATGACTTGCTGCTGATGTTATAGGGCACCTGCGCTGCCTATGTGGCGCTGCAAATTTCCCGCGGCGTGCATCAAAATAGCTGCTGTTAGCCGCTTGGTTCGCGATAAACGATCGAGCATATTGGGGGGCATAATAGATACGCGTGTGACAATAACGTCCGTGCCCAGGCGCTCTCGACATAGCTCAGTTATCTGACACAGGTCATGCAAAGAGTCGCCAGACCGTGCAATCTGATACCTGTAACCTCATGCAGGTTACGTGAAAACGGCCTACGAAGCTGCCTCAAAAGTATTTGCTCTCTCGCTAGGATATACATTACGCCGCGACGATCGACAAAGGAAACTTCATTGCAGATTGCCTATAACGCCCTATAATGTGCCGTGTTCTGACGCTAGCTATGCAGCGCCATGACAGTGCCTCTGCGCCCGTGGGGCCATACTACTTGTCGAGTCAACGAATATGAGGCAGATGAAATGTGTGTGGGTATGGCGCTTGGTTTGGTTTATGGCGTGCTTTGAGACCCCGTGCGCTCTAGGATTCAGCTACGCTGTGTGTTGCGTTCTGACCTGCTGAACGTTCCTCCACCTGACCATATTTTTTTCTATAACACCCAAGGAAGCAGACATGCGAATAAAGTTCAGAAGAGCGTGTTGTCGGGCTAGTTGGTTCCGTATAGTATATAAGAGAAATGCTCAACTGCTTAGACAGGACACAGGAAGAAACACATACAACAGTTCACAAGCGCTCAGCTCGTGAACTGTTGTATGTGTTTCTTCCTGTGTCCTGTCTAAGTAGTTGCGTATTTCTCTTATATACTATGCGAATAAACAGTGTTCAAAATATGGCAGTGTCCACAGTATTCACCAGTTATTTAGTAAGTAAACTTACCTAAACAAGAAATAGCTCCGCTAGACAATAATTAGCAATGAACGCACCTTCTAAAGGTATTGCTAAGTCACAGAAATAATACTAATTTACCGGAGTAAATTTCACGGTGACGTGCGTATGAGTTTACATTTTTTTAAAAATAAGGGCATCACCAACATAGAGAAAGTTGCTTTGCCACTTTTGGCATTCATGTATCACAAGAGACTTTAAACGTAAGAAACCGCGTATATACTGCCGCGAAATCTTCACAACTTTATTGGTTCCTTTTGAGCAGTCGCCGGCAGGCGGGCTTGTAAATCTGAGTCTGGCAAACATATCAATTATTTATTCTTTTTTGTTAATTCTCGACGTCGCGAGACACGCCTTTATCAATTTCTTTGTCGCATAAGATGCGCTGGAATCTGTCTCGAATATTCAGGCCACTCGCGTATGTTTTTACAATGTTCCAGTTTGTGCTATTAACAGTTTGCGACGTTATCTAGATGGTTTTAAGCCGCCTTTAAATTGAGCGTTGACATGTGCTACAGGCATTCCTTGTTCCACGACAGTCGAGCAAGATTGTTGTTATTGCCGCCGCCGAATCGTTTAGTCCTTTTTCTGGCGCAAGTCAGCCCAATAAAGAGTTTCTTCTGTTCACTCTCAGACTCTTCCTTTGTTTCAACAGCCTTGTCACTATTACATGAGAATAGCAGGCATGAAATCGAGACAATGATCTTTTAGACCACTAACAATGCCGCCAATTTATAGCCGACATTGTCGCACACGGCGTAGCTAGTTTGCTGCATTGCGCTAATGGGATATACTCTGAATTTTGCTTCTGACTGCAGAGAAATGGCGTTCGTTAACATATTTTTTTCGTGGAGCACAGTATAAACAGTCAAAACATCTTTGGGAACGCCTACACTCTGCCTTCAAGGGTATGGTGCGGCGCTATAGGCTACGATGCAACATAGCCCTGATTTTAGCCCAGCCATATAGACGGGCCTGCTTGTACTAGGCGTAATGTGTGAATGCAAGGATGCTTGCAAACTGATTCTGACTGCCCCTTACCACGGAAAAGAAATAGCCTGAGCTATCAGTTCTTGCCAAACGCAACATGAGAAAACATTCCATTCAGGGCATTGCCTAGCCAACTGCCACCACTCTCGTGCCAGTATCATGGTCGTAAGGTCTTGTTCACAGCATGAATGGCGACAACGGAACTTTGGTGACATGGGCTCCTAAAGCTATTGCTCTATAAGGCAAAAAGCGGGGACCACACAAGCTTGGCCAGATTAGTAAAACGGGCGTCCAATGATTTCATAGAACCAATAAATCCTTCATCTCAAGAACAGACAGCAGAAATAAACACGGGTGCAGTGAAGTCCACGGCTTCAGTCATGTTCAGTTTTTCAAATTAGCAGCGAATATGAAGACAGAGCACAATATCGGTAAAACATGAATAGGCAACGTGACATCACTGCGGTTACAAGGAATTAGTGCTTGCCAGAACACCAGGTTTGTTTAAATTAATCTGTTGGAGCTCTGGCATATATAGCGTAATCTCTTGAATGTACGTACGGGTCAGTATAAAATGTGGTGATCCTCATGATTCGGAGGTATTTGGAACATCGTATTGGCCAAGCAGGCTTACCCTCGCAACAGACACATTTCGAAATTGTTGCAACAGGCTCACAGGATCGATTCTTTGACAACATAGGTGCAAGCAATGTGCATTTATGACCTCCACAAAGCAAATGTAAAGATACTTCGGTTAATTTTGTTCGGTTAAGCTTGGTGTGGTGCCAACTTCGATCGTCAGAGCACATCGTTTGGGTCGTTTTTCGGCACAAAAGACGCGACCTATCATTGCTAACTTCTATAATGATAAAGACGTAGATTTGGTGCTGAGCAACGGTTCCAAGCTGAAGGACACAGACTACAGCATCTCTCGTGATTACTCTGAGGCCGTCCGACAAAAGCGCCGTAATCTCTGGCAGTACGCGAAATCTGTAAAAAAAGGAAGGTGACCGCATTCGTCTCGCTTTTAATAAGCTCCATATTAATAATGAGGTCTATGTGTGGGACACTCAGGCTGCCCGCGTAGTCTGCGTTTTTCACCATTCCGCAGAAGAGTGACGTTTTTCGTTTATCCCAGATAAAGCACCAGCTTCCAATTCTTCAGAAAGATCATCATGTAATACCAATAAAACCATTGCTTTTCTTTACACTAACATCAGAAGTGTTGTATCAAGGGTTTTTGAAATATCTTCGCTGATCGACTCATGCTCCGCATCAGTAATAGCGCTAACTGAAACATGGCTCACTGACTTCGTTCCCGATAACACCATTTTTGTCACAGAAACACGTTTTAGTATTTTTCGAAATGACAGACAAAACCGTAGAGGAGGTGGTGTACTCTTGGCGGTAAAAGACGATTTGTTGGCTGTACCTGTGACGGTTAGTTCTTTTCTTGAATGTGTATGGGTTTCTTTAAAGTGCTTTTCAATTGATGTAATCATTGGTGTTATCTACCGTCCTCCTAACATGACTGTTTGCTTTTCTGCTGAATTTAATCGAATCCTGTGTGAAATTTGTACGCGTTTCCCTAACTCTACACTGCTCATATTTGGAGACTTCAACTTCCCTAGCATAAACTGGTTTACACAATCCGTCACAGCGAGTTAAACCGAAGCTCATATGTTTCTTCAATCATGTCTTGATTTCTCGCTGTCACAACTTATCACCAATCCCACACGTCGCACATTGAGCACCGCAAACATTCTTGATTTATTACTAACAAATAATCCTGATATTTGTTCAGACATAATTCATTTAGACGGCATTTCTGATCACGACGTAATAACAGGACGCATTACCGGTTCTTTTAACGAAAAGAAAACTTCTGTTAAACAAACCCGATGTTACAACAGAGCTAATTATGAAATAATTAACACTGAATTAGATTATTTCGCTGTCCAGTTCAAAAATCAATATTTATTGCGCACAGTTGAGCAAAATTGGGATTTATTCAAAACTACCCTTACTAACCTTATCGACAACTTTGTGCCTCTTACGTCCATTAGATGTAGCAGCAATACACCATGGTTTAATCACAAGCTGCGGCGTATGAATAACAAAAAAAAGCGACTTTATCGGCAGGCTAAAAAAGATGGTAGATTAGGCACGTGGGAAAGGTATAAGAAATGCGACAGAGAATACCAGTTGTTATTAAAATCCACTCGACGTCAGTTTTTCAATCATGACTTATCCTCTCTGTTAACTAACAACCCTCGTAAATTTTGGCGCATCGTAAATCCTACCTTTCATCCTGACATTTTGCTTTCCGACACTAACGGCGTCATAATCAATGAATCCGATTGTGCTCAGGTTCTTAACGTTACCTTCTCATCAGTTTTTACCAACGAAGACATTAGCTCATCTCCTATCTTAACTACATTTCATGACATCTGCATGCCTGACATAGTTATTAACGATGCAGGTATTTTAGTTTTATTAAACAATCTCAAAATTACAAGTAGTTCGGATCACCTTGGCTTTAACAATAAGATACTAAAAAATTGATCCAGAAGCATCTCCGCTATCTTGTCCTGTTTATTCTCGCAGTCGTTATCGAACGGACTAATTCCTAATGACTGGCGTGTAGCAAAGGTAATACCTATATTCAAATCAGGTGATCGTTCCTCCCCAATTAACTATCGACACATCTCGTTAACCAGCAACTTTTGCAAACTTCTAGAGCATATCATTCATACCCAAGTCATTAACTACCTCGAAGATCATAACATTATTTTCAAATATCAGCACGGTTTTCGCAAGGGTTTTTCATGTGACACTCAACTAGCTGGTTTTGTTAATGACTTACAAACATCACTTAACGCAGGCTTTCAGGTCGACGCAGTTTTTCTGGATTTTTCAAAAGCATTCGATCGGGTCCCTCATCACAGACTTTTACTAAAACTAGAACAGCTTAACATCCACCCTAATGTGCTCGCCTGGATTAAGGACTTTCTTCTAGATCTCAGTATACCTCAGTTAATAATTCTAACTCTTCTTCGACTTATGTGACATCTGGTGTACCCCAAGGAAGCGTGCTTGGTCCTTTGCTTTTTCTAATCTATATTAATGATTTACCTGCCTGTGTAACATCTAAAGTTTGTCTTTTCGCAGACGACTGCGTAATTTACCGTAACATTATTGATGACAGTGACCGCCAATTCCTACAATCGGACCTGAACGCAGTAAGCTCATGGTGCTCATCCTGGTTAATGACTTTAAACGTTTCTAAAACTAAACTTATATCTTTCACCCGTCGTACCGCTCGCATTTCAACCACTTACATGCTCAATGACAATGCTGTTGAACTAACAAACACCTACAAATACCTTGGCGTGCACCTTCAGTTTGATCTAACATGGCATCACCATATCGACCTCACCCTAGCTGCTAACCGTTCACTTGGTCTTCTTAAACGTACTCTCAAACACGCTCCTATTCATGTTAAAAAACTTGCTTATATCACTCTAATACGCCCTAAAATTGAATATGCTGCGGCTATTTGGGACCCTGACCAAGCCTATGTTATCACCAACATCGAATCCTTGCAGAACCGTGCTGTGCGTTTTATTTTTTCAGATTACTCACCTTTCACTAGCGTCACAGCATAAAACAACGTGCTGAACTGGAAGACATCATGTCGTCGTAAACACGCTCGGTTAACACTTTTCCATAAGCTTTATCACCATCCACTACTGCCCAGTGATTTGTTTCAGTCACCTGATGTCATTTTCCACGACTTGATCATGCCTTCAAAGTTAAACGCACAAAATGTCATTTATCATCTTATGCCAATTCATTCATACCTCGCACTATCATTGAATGGAATAACTTGCCATCGCACATCGCTACAGAAACTAACATAAAAAAATTCCAAGAGCTACTTCGCTGTGACGGAAATGTGTCGAATATTTGGTGTTGTTTTTCTTTCCTCTTTTGATGTTATATAACGGTTCTTATTGTAATTGTTGCCAATTGCATCGTGTTGTTTTACAATTGTATCACCCCCCCCCCCTATGTAATACCCTCCTTTGGAGGGTCTTTAGGGGTACCCTGAATAAATACTGGATGTCCTGGATGCCTGGATGTCGTGGAGCCATATTCTGGGGCAGCGTGTAAAAATAATGATTGCTTGGCATGCTTAAGGGTTGCTAACGAGCGGCCGTCATGTGTAGACAATGTCTCACAACGATAGAAGAGAGATTGTTACATTTATTAAGTTATATTTGTATCTCCTCACCACATCCTACGCGAACTATTTGTCAAACGTAATTTGGGCTACATATCTCTAATCTACGTGTACTCTGTACGCCAGCGCGGACTGAGGCGAGATTCGTATGGTTGTGCCCAGCCACTCTTCCCTCTATGCTGATTTGATTCCGTGTTGCGTCGTTCATTCATTGCTACTAGGTAGCTCTTCTCACTTACTCTTTGCTATTCAAAGACCTTCTACACTAATGTGCTGCTGGCCGATTTTTAATCTCATAGACAGCTAATGTATGCTGCGTTGCATTCACTTTTGGAGAAAATAGAGGCCTAAAGTGCGGCTAAATTCTCGACAATGTAGTGCATTTTGATGAACTGCGCTGCTTCTTTCGCCACGTCAGTGAGCAGAAACACGATGAGGCAACATATTTTCGTAGTAAACTAATGCGCATGTACGGGATGTCCACCTCGGGCGTCAAGGAGTCATGCGCGAGGGCAGTGAGGCTAAAATTGGCTTTTTTTGCACGTTTAAATGCTGATAATGAGTGACCGCGAAGAATAGAGCCTGCCACGCGTTGTACCTGGTAAGAAGGACGGAACACGAAGATGAAGATAATACAGCAGGGAAAGTTGCAACATCAGCGCCGAATCTTTTAATCATTTGTATGCCACAAAGTGATTACAAAGCAGAAAATGAAAAACATACAGGCGAGTCGAGTAGTTAAACGTGAAATAGGTGCGCAGCATGGATTATTCTTCTTCTTGTAATAGGCGCGCGTCCTTTTGCGTTTAAATTAAGCTTTCTGACGCATATGATTCCACTGTCTGCACATTGTTTGTTTTTATGTCATCACGTTTTTGTGCAGATGAACTAACAAAATGTATCTTCATTTTATATATTTCAGTGCATATGATCAGATACAAATTTGTGGTCTGTGTAGCAGTTGACAGTAAATTGGTTAAAAGGAAAGCAAAAGGTCGATATCTGTCACCATTCTTCATGAACGCCTGGTCTGCTTCTTAAGGAAGGACTGGCGAAAAGTGGAGATGAAAGCGAGAACTGGAGATGAATTAGGGTGCGAAGCATGCATAGCGGTAACCTGGCATATCAGCAGAATAGCATGAATTAAAAAAAAATTGGTGCCCACCAGATTCGAACCATGGTATTACGCGAGGGAAGCGTGTAGGCAGACTGCGTTGGTATCAAACGTCGCAGTCGATGATAAGTTTTATTTACATGCGCATATAAGAACTGTGTATCACATGTCGTACTCTTTTTAAACTAGCCATCCATGCGAAATGGCAGCAAACACACAGTGCTCTCACAGCCGTCAAGAACTGCGGTAAGTGGGAAAGGTGGTTTGATTTCTGGACACGGCCCCCCCGCTAATTTTCTGTGGCTAATTCGCAATTTCACTTGAATATTTTTAAGGACGAAATCTGAGAATTGAGTGCGCCCTATACAAAAGTCTGAATTGCAACATTCTGAAATAGATTTGGCGACCGCTAAACTAAGGTGGAGGGCGTCCAATGTTAGGTCGGAAAGCCTTTATATGTGCATGGACTGTGGAGTCCCGGAAAAGCGCCCATACCTGCCACTTTTCAGTGAAGACGAAAAAGAGAGACGCCTGCTTTCTTCGTGATAGCTGTGCAAGTTGATGATCCTTTGGTGGGAAAGATTCTTTCCAGGTTTCTGAAATATAGAGTACGTCAGGTTTTTACCATACCCGCACTTCGCACATTACACAAGTTCCTCGCATTTTGTCTACGTCGAAAAGTGGAAGTAGTGACCGGGGTTAAATCCAAGTGCTTGGGTTCAGCAGTCCAGTGTCGCAAGATATAGATCAGAATCTCTTTTCATCATCCATTCCCGATAACGTGGGCCTGGCGGATGCAAGAAACAAGAATGCTACATTCAGCAAAATAACCTTTGCAGGCCGTCATGAAGGAACACAGCCAAACCAACTCAAATCTTTCTCTAAAAAGAGGGAAATGCGGGCGATATAAGGTCGTTCCAGCATAGAAAACAAATACTGCAGTGGTAGAAACAGCCTTCGGAAATAAATTAAATGTATAGCATTGAATTTATATATGCGCTTAGAAGGGAAAAGGACAAATTGTATAGAAAGATTCGATGTTCCGAAAAATCGCAATACCGGGTAGTGTTTAATATTCTGTCCCAATATTTCTGGCGTAAATTTTCTATTTTAAAAGGGAGAAATTTTTTCTTTAGTCAGATATTTTATTAGCGTCTTTCCTTGTTTTGGTTGGGTGCGTAAATATGTAGCAGTATATTCTAGCCCCACGGTCGTTCTCGAACCCATTACCTCCTCAGCGTTCGTTGGTTGGACGCTACCTTGTCTGAGAAGGCTGCTAATATTTATTTTTGGGCAGACATATCTGTTTCGGAAAGAGTGGGTGCGCGATTGTGATGTGCTTTGTTTTAGAGGAGGAAGTTGTGCTTCGGTATGAAAGAGGAACTTGTATTACAGTAGTTAGTGTGCGCCATTGATATGCTTCTCTTACCGTGTTGTCCTCATTACACAGCTGTTCACGGTTCAATAATTGTCTTGAGCTTAAGGTCACAAAGACGGGTTGAAGGCAATTGTTGTCACACGATGCGTTTAGGCAGACCCTAATGATGCAGTTTGGTGTCTTTTTAATAATAGTTAACAGCGCCTATGCTTCTAAACGCTGTTTTCAATTCACTTATTCCACGGAAACGACGGGGGAATTGTGACGATTCCCTAGGAGCCTGGCGTGGAGGAATTCGAGGGAGAGAACGACTTTGAAGCGTCCGGGCGACGCGGCCAAACGGGAGACTCGTTTCGGGTGCCGTGACGAGAGGCCGCACCCTGATTGAAGTGAAGTTGTGCTGCAATGTGTATATAGTGTAAATAAATTTTGTATTCTCCAATTAGATTGATTGGTCCATGTAATCGGGAGATGAGAGAAATTTGAAGAAAAGAAGAAGAAGAAAATAACTTGATATTTAACTGGTCAATCTCGTCTTGACGACACAGCAAAACAAGATTACCTCCCGCTGTTCCGTTATGATAACAGCTGCAGACGGAGCGAAGTTTGACTCATATTATTTTTGCAGGAAAATAAATTAACACCGTACCAACGCACGCATTATCAATACATACTGCAAGCGATACCTCCCCAACTTGTTGAATGTTGAAAAGAGAAGCTATGTACAAATAGATGCCCACTGTGAAAATATTGTTCAGTTCGCAAGAAAAATTTATACTCATGTCTTTTTGTATGTGTGACGGTGCTTTTATGACTTTTTATGGAAGCTTTTAAGCTTTTGGTGGTGGTGTTAAACTGTCTGAAAGAACATTTTTCGGCGCTGACCAAAATGGACTTTGATAGTAATTTCACAAGGGTATCGTTGTCGGTAACAGATACCGCAAATATGGCTGAATGAAAAGCTGCGATCTGATAGGCAGATTACAAAGACGTTCAGCCAAAGAACATGTGAGGGATGCACGAAAGATGTGCCGTGGTTGGCAGAAGTCGTAGAGGAAGAGGCAATGTTACTGCGCTCGTTGTCCGGCAACTCGAAGTTTCGGTGTTTTTGGTCCCTCTCTGCTCCACGCCACTCTCGCTCATCGGACAATCGACACGTCCTGCTAATGCCCAGATCTACCTAGGGCAGAACAATTCCAGCACAGTAACAATTCAGAGACCTAGGTTAGCATTAACTGCAAGTGCTTGCTACATTTGGATTCTCATATTAGACACGGACATGGAAAGAAAATTCCTCAGAAAGTTGTTCTTCCTTCAAACGCACTATATGACTATACTTTGGTCCTTAGCTCCTTGCTTAGGTTTTATTACTGCATTTGAATGTTCAGCTGCATGGGTGCAGCCGATGATATTTACCGTGGCGGTTGACCTTCCTAGTTAAGGAAAGAAACAAAGATAAAGAATAAAGAAAAGTCAAAACTGTTCCAGGCAGTGAGTTGAAAATTGCGGGCTCATAGTGATTCATCATAAAAGGGCAATAATGAGTGGCAATTTTGTAGAAAATAATTATCAGAACGCGTTCGTGAGAAATAATATTTTGACAAACCCATTATTACGGCCATGATAGATAATCATGCGTCCAAAAATAAAAAGCAGCACTCGAGAAAATGTTCGAGAAACGTGTATTGCCAGCACCATGTCACTAGTGATGACATCTCGTTAAATTTTCCTGCCATTGTATTAGGAATTCAAAGTCGAATGACAGCGTCCTCAGCGTGCCTTCCTTCGGAAGAAGTTCTCTTATTGTCAAATAAATCTGCGTCAGAGACTACAATGGTATCTCCAGCTGCGTTTACGTTCTTATAAGTGCTTGCTGCCCCCGACATCTAAGCTAAGCTGCTGCTATTTCAGTGCGCAGAATCGGCTCAGAGTCTCCCGCTCAGCATGATCATATCTTAATGCGACGCTGAGCGTAGAAGATGTGCTGGCTGTAGGGACATTGATGATCTCATCTTTAATTCATATTTCCTAGATGTATCTTTCATTTGTTTTCTAGACACTCATTTCATCAATATTCAACTGCCGCTTATTTCCCTTTTATATGCGGATGGTTTGGATACCGAGAAAGGAAGTTATAAAACTGCCCATTCGATGTTCCTATCCTGTACTCTGTTCTCAAACTACCTAGGCTACAAAACATGCAACTCTATTATCGAATATAGACTGCAAATTAATCTGAGATCGCCAATCAATCCCAGCCTATGCAAATGATTGCGAGCAAAAAGCGACTGTTAGCGACAGCCCGCCTTGATAAGCAGTCGTTATACTATCTTTTTCTACCACCTCATATCGCACTGGAGTTGTTAAAACAACTTTATGAAAGCTGTTTGCTCGCACAAAGCCATGGGTCATATTGATACGCAGATATACCTCGACAGTAGGCTCAGAACGTGGTTTTAGAATGAAGAATCACGGAGATCGTGGATGTTGTGGTACAGTTTATGGGACAGACACAGGCTTAAAATGGTGCGTCTTAGCCTTAGTGGGATGATACCGAGAGAGATCCTAATACTGCTACAAAACGAGCAGAACGATTTTGGATGGATCCAATTGCATTCACTCAGTAGACCTGATGAATTGACCAAATTACAGATGCGTATTCGAGCTTCAGGCAAATGAAAGTTTGGTACGCAGGTTTTCGAATGGATGGCGGTGATATCGAACATACACTTCTTTGATGCCCACAGTTCTTGAAGTGTCAGCAGTTATTTTTGTGATATGCTCATTCTATGTTAGTTTATTGCTCATAGGACGCCGAGGTACCTGTACTATTCAACCTCTGATATGATCGCTGTCGTTAGTGAATATGTATGACAAATATTAGAACGTTTACGTGAGACCTGCATGAATTCGCATTTGATTACGTTCGGTTACATCATCCAGTCAGAGCAGCTGGTTTGTATTTTACTCAAGTAGTTCTGGAGGTTTACATCATCGTGAGAAGAAATGCAACTTTATGACACGCAGTAGTAGCGAACAGATCGATGGATGATGCTATATTACAGGGGAGGTCATTCATAAAGTAAGGAATACGAATGGCCCAAGCGCTGATCCTTGCAGCACGCCTGATATTACTTCAGGAGTGAAGGAAGGATACCTTCCGGTGATGGTGGGTCGAAAGCGGTTCTTGAGGAAGCAGTTAAACCAAGTTAAAGCCAGTAGATGAGTACAAAGGCGTGAATTGAAACGTCAGTCTTTAGTGCGGGAGGCAATCGAATGCCTTGGAACCAAGTCGACGCATATGACGGTGGTTTGGAACGATGCGTCAGGGTTAAAGTGAAGGTCAGTAGTGAATACAAAGAGTTTGGTCTCGCATGAAAGACCGAGGCAGAATTCATGTTGAGTTTTAAAGCAAAATGCCACGTGGAAGTAAAGGATAAGTTTCATGACCTTACCGGCTATGCAAATAATGAATTCGGGCGATAAATTGATGGATCTGAGGGGTTTCCTGTTTTGAACACTGGGGATAGTCTACTTAGTTCCAGTCATCAGGAATCGAACTGCTAACTAAGGACTAGGTGAATATGTTCTTTAAGTTAAGACTAGAAATAACGTTTACGGAGTTGAGCTCATTTCCAGGCTTAATGTCAGGGCTAGGGCTACTTTACAGCTTTAAGCTGTCGATCAATTTCGCGATTCCTCCAGAATTGAGATGAATGGAGTGCACCAGAGAGAAGTTAGGGCAAGTGTGTTCAGGGCAGGATCACGTCTGAAAAAAGAAGTAGGAATATTCATGAAAGTGGAACGCTGAACAATCGGCACTAGGGAGCTGTCTTCTTAAAATAAGAAAATGATATGGCTGTTAATAGGCGTAGGAGAATGTATCATCCAAAATTTCGGGGGTTGTAACAGAGGAGGCAGAGTATGTCCTGGTGGTGAAACATCATCGATCATCCTAAAAAAGTGCGCAGTTCTTTAGGAGGAATAACGTTATTTGATGTCCGGCAGTGTTTAGCTCGACGGGGCCTAGGTCTCCCACTTGGGAACGTCAAGATCTTGTCTCTTCGCCGCCATTAGGGCACGGTGGACGTCCCAGGGTTGGTAGTTGAGCCTGGAGCTGCGCAGAGCGCCTGGTCACCTCAGCGAGAGGATTTCGAGATTTACACCTTTCAAATGTGCGTTGCACCCCCAGAGTATGCGCGGGAGTGTTGCTATGTTTGTCTTGCAGGCCTTGCCTGTTTTCCTGTTTTCCCAATTAGGTTCGGAATGTGATGTCATCGCTGTACTAAAAGGCGTTGTTTATTTCTGGATAGCTTTCTCAAAGTGTTCGAATGCTACAGTGTTCTTGTATTACCACGAACACAAACGAGAAGAATGTACTTATGCATCAGTGATAAGAGCTAGTGCTTGTATAAAAACCAGTTTTCTGTCATACACTTTAGATAAGTATATTCAAGAAATGAATGATAAAATATTTCAACTCTTGTTTATGGCAGACATATATGCCCGTTTTTAGTAGTGTATGTGTTTTATGGATTTCTGTCGGGCAGGAGGAAGAAGGATATGTCGAATAGCAGCATTTTGTGATCGCTCACTCCACTGACGCATTGCACTGATCGTATAAAAGCAGAATCGGTGGAAAAGACGAGATCCAGTGTTTAACATTACTGGTTGGCATGCTTACAGTTTGGGTAAAGTTAAACATAAGAGCTAGGTGAATAAAAACATTGGAATGGCGGGAGGATGCAGATAGGCTCATTCAATCAATACTAAAAAAAGTTCAAATCGCCACAACCAAATGTAATTGGCGTTATGAAATCGGAAATTAAAATCGAGAAGGACTGAGTGCAGGTCGTTAGTAAAGGGGATATCACAATCTGATGGTTCGTAATAGGAAATGAGTAAATTTGTGCTTCCGGGAGGCAAAAGTTCACGCAGATAATTTAATCGTGACATGTAACATCAACTGTAAAGAAAGGTGTAACCGATGTTATCAGTACGAGAATACTACCGCCCTTACGACCTGCCCTATCCAGCCTATGAAAGGTGAAAGACGACATGTCATCAAGCAGTTCATCATTACTGATGTCCGAAATCAACCATGTTTCGGTGAATACAGCAATATCGCTTTGATCGCCTTTAAGAAAGCTTCCGCAGTTTACTTCTATGGTATGAAACTACGAGCGTTTGCGATCACGACAGACATGATTCGATAAGCAGGCGAACTGGTGCGAGCTTGAATGGGCAGATCTGGCAGCAAGACCAGCACGGCGCCAGTGTTTTCATGGGGAGTGCTCTGTTTATAGTTCTTTCATAGAGTCGGAGTCATCGTCGTAAATGTAAACTTTGTTTCAACTGATTAGCTTGTCAAAGTGTATATTGAAATTAGAAGAGTCCTGCTGCTATATTCAGATAGTTTTTCACCACGGGCGAGTCCAATACTCGTCCAGTAATCTTCGTGTACTGAATATGGCAGATCTGTCAGCATGCCTTCAACAAGCTCATTTTTGTCATCGCTCATCATGACCATACTAATATGGATAGATTTATTTTCACTTTAAATTTTGTTTGAATAAGTTCAGGTGAATCATTTTCTGAGAGTGCCAACAATTTTATTAAATCGAGAGCGGAGAGCCTTACTTGTCTAAGTTTTTAAAAACATGTATGCAAAATGTTAAAGAAATAGAGGGAAGCTAAAATATGGAAGCAAAATACGGAAACAATATCAAAGTGTGCTATAATGTTACATTAAAGTGAGACTCCTAATATTATTATATATGTAATGACAAGCATCATAGTAATGTCATGTCATGTAAATCATTATCGTTTAGTCATAATAGTCTCTAGTCATGAATTAGAACTGAAATGTAGCTTGCATTACAATTGAGTACATACCTGTGTAAGTTAAGTCAAGCAAATGACTAGTGTCAGTCGTGACACATAATGCTGTCATGAACCTCAGACGTACTGTGTCTGAGTAATGACACTTAAATGTGCTGAGTAATCGCACTCGCGCCCTGACATCGCACCAGAAACAGGCGCCTTGCTTGTTAGTGGTGGTGAAAAGCAAAGCGCCTGTGAGCTGCGCGATGTGAGTGCACGTTAAAGTGTAAAACTTTTCCAAGCCCTCCACAACAGAATCTCATAGCTTGAGTTGCCTAGGGGCGTTAAACATCACAAATCAAACCAAACTAAATTGAAAATGCTATTGAAGGACCTCAAAGGTGCTGAGTCATGAACTTAAATTTTTGTGAGTCATGAACCTCGAAGTCAGTGTGGAGCGAGAGCTTTTGTGGTGTGCAACGGAGCCATCTATCGAACGCAAACGAAACAGCGAGCGTTTCGTTTAGCCCATCAAATTCCATCCGCATTCCATGCAGAGCCAGTGTTATCCGTGCGCATTCTACACATAGCGCGCGATGTACACCGTGTACAGCCGCAACGCTCAGGATTTTGCAATTGGTCAATTCAGTCTCTGCAGGGCTCTGAAAGTTTATTTGCATTATATATGATGGAGTCCGATTCGTGAGCGAAGCATCAAATATGTTGCGCCTTCAACACGCCTGACGTTTTCTATTACCTTAATGCAAGAAATTTTACAATCGCATATAACAGAGAGACTGTCCACTTGTTCCCGCTAAATGTTATAAAAGTTTAGAAATGTGAGCTCTAGCCCACGCAACTCACCAAAAGATGTTCACACTCTTCTGTAAGTGTTGTAATATTTTGTCTCAATTGCGAACTACTCAATTAGGCCTAATCACGTGCCTTTCTTCGCTTGAAGACTATGTCAATGTAAACTTGATAATGCAATAATTGATTCTCACATTTTTATTTGATTGTCATTATTAACGCAAAATATACATTAAGCACTTAAAAATGTTACGTGCGAGATAAAAAGGCATCCACGCTCCAGGTGCACCACTTCGAAGTTAAGAAACACGTCCCAGAAAAAAAAAGCACGGTTTTCTGCGCACACTCTTTCAGAGGAACTTTTGTGCGTGCAATAGAAGGAAATTGAAGATAGCACCTGGTGACCAGACAGCATTCTTAAAGGGATAATATATCAAGCTATGTAAATCATACCTTCACTGAATATATTTTCCTATTGGCCTTTAAACGAGAACTAAAACCTTTGCTTCCTAACTTCCTTTTATTACTCCAACAAATAACAGTTCCCTAAATTCTCTTTATACAATAAATAACTTTATCGAGCGACAGTTCCTCGGCTGACTACGCTTATTCTTGACACTGTATAAGATCAAATGACAGGTGGATGGTTGTTTAAGTGCACTTTATTGTTCAGCCTGTTGTGATTACATTATGCGAATTTTCGGTTCGGCAAGTGAATGGCATAGTTGCACTGCCATGAGTGGCTTGGTCGAGAAGTGGTACATTATGAAACCATATGACGAGTCAATTTGTTCAGTGCTCTGCTTAGTCCCAGGTACGTTGGTACATGACATGGTCTATCGAATATATTTATTGGAAGCAATAAAAATCGAGAAAAGCGGCATGATTACGTCGTGTAGTGGGGAATGAATCCAGCAGCATCATATAGCTTCTGATGTTACCAGGTTAAACACCGAAGGCGGTATAAGGGGTAAACGTTTATTTTTGTTTATTCTTGGCATTTTGAAAGTACGTTTCTTTATGCATCTCTTTATTTATTATGCTCAATGCTGTGCAGTGTTTATAAACACAGAAACCAATCGAAAGCTACAGAGCGCAGGAACACACTTGTGCTAGAATGCTGTCTTTGTAGCTTTCAGCGTCAATGTACTAAAAGCATGAAAGTTCACCCATTCTACTTTAAACAGAAAGCCATTTAGCGAGAGTATTCAAGTTGCCATCCAAGATAAGCACGTGGTCATGAGGAAAGAGCGTTAAGTCTGATCTATGCGGTGCAATCTTCGGCGATGGCCACCCATTGTATGTTTCAGTTTCTAATATATTTTCACAATTGGTAGATCCAGCACGTCTAAGCTGTCGTTCATAATACATGCCCTCTAAATGCGGGCAAAACACCTGTCTGCAGGGTAGAGGAAGTCCAACAGCGATGTGATTAAATCTCTGACAGAACAACGCATCAGGCCACAAATGCGCCCCGAGTAGCTAAGCAACAGAAAAAAAGCCCGCAGCTGTCATGCATGATGACCTCTATAGCCGAGTTCTACAGAATAAACAGCGCAACAGATGTTGGTAGGAGCCGAAACGAAGGAATAAAGATATTGTTTTCTAAAAACCATGATTTTTGCTGTCTTGATACCGTAGGGCTTATATATGGAAGTTCTGGAGTTGGAGTGGCAGCCAGAATGAGAAGCCAGTGTCCGCCATTTTGAGAGGCGAGAAACTACGTAGAGCCGAAATTTCACGTCACACAAAATTTCGCATATGGGCGCTAAATTGTTTCGCATTTGTCGCAAACTTTTCCTGCTCTGGAATCTCACGGAAAGGAAAAGGTTTGGTTTGGTTTGGCTTGCGGGGTTTAACTCCCAAAGCGACTCAGGCTACTGAAGACTCCGTAGTGGAGGGCTACGGAAATTTTGACCGCCTGGGGTTCTTTAACGTGCACTTACTTCGCACAGCACACGGGTGCCTGGCTTTTCGCGTACACCGTAAACCGGCCACCGAGGCCGGAAATCGATCCCTCATCTTTGGGAGCAGTAGTCGAGCGCCCTAACCACTGCGTCTTCCCGCCAGGGCTATCTCACAAAAAAAAAAGAACACCTTGTCAATAGAATTTCAGAAAAGTAATAATTTGGTTCATTTCAGCCCACCTTAAAATTTGTGGCAGCGTTGGCTGATTGCTAAGCAATTAAAATGCTTCGGAAAGAGTATAAAATCGAACGTTTCATGTTCTTGCCGTGCGAATAAACCTGAAAATAAGGTGAAATAAACTGCTTTCAGAATTTTTTTCTCCGTGTCTATATAAAATTCATTGCCAAATTTTAAAATTCTTGCTTTTTTATTGTAATGGCATAAAGTGAGTACATTCCGTGCTAGAAATTGTGGAAGGAAAATCGATTTCTTGCAAATCATGAATGTTACTCATGGCTGTAGTTGGAGGGAAGAGTTTGTCGAATTGAGATTACCCTTTTGTTCACCAGCAGCAAGAAATATTAGACGGCAAAAAGAAATTGCACAAAAAGGAAACTGGGAAATGAGTCCCAAACGCCACATAATCATGCCTTCAACTCTCCCCGTTCCTGGAGGCAACCGCTAACAAAACTATTCATGAAACCAGCTGAGCATCAAAGTTTCCGCAGGGCGAGTTGGGCGAGTCATGACAAGCTGAGCGTACCTACAAAGTTAGAAATATTTTTTTTCAACCATAATGGAAAAATCCTGAATCAATATCATGGCGAATTTTACCTACGGTTTTGTATACAGGCTGCACCGGCAAAAAACGGGGCGGATTTGTGATTCTAAAATTTCAAGTATTCTCGGTGACACTCGTTTCTGGAGAAAAACACGACCACGGGCTGGGCCACATATGTAGAGCTGTAAAACAACACGGCTTTAATACGAATATATTGCACACTTGGATGGATATCAATGATTAATAAGCCTAATTACAAATCAACTAGACCGCCTACAACATTACATTGATAAGCTAGGGTACTCATAACTGAATTTTCAACCCATCAGTTGTCTGCAAGGCGCTATCGCTAATTTATTCTGGACTTTGAATTTGGAAATCAACTTTGTACTTATTGCATCTTATTTTAGGTTTCTTCGCATGGTAAGAACTACCCAATAGCACTAAAACAGCCGCCATCTCGACAGCTCCATATCTGGATCCTTTTTCGTGTTCTAAGTTCCTTTTCGCCGTTTTGGGCTCTCCGAGAACTTTTCTCTCGCTATATAGGCCCGTATCGTGGGCTGCACTAAGTAACAGCTATTACCTACGAGATTGAACCTGCCTTCCCTTAGCGCACTTCCCGTAACATACACTCTGATATCGCCCATGTATTGCGCCTTAAACTCTAAGCGAGAACACATCACTACCGTTAAAATGCTAGCAAATATATCTGTCACAACAATCGCAGCGCCCTACTCATATGACGTCGCCAAGAGGTATATATATATATATATATATGTATGAATGAAAGAAGCCAACAGTCGGCGAGGCCAAGGAAAGCGTTGGGAATGGCACTTTTATGTCTTTTTTTTTAATGTTTGCCTAGTAATGTAATCTGTTTAGAGGAAAGATAATTAAACACAAAGTAGAAGAAAAAACAACGTGCCGATGGTGGGATCCGAACCCACGACCTCCGAATATCGCGTCCGGTGCTCTTCCAGCTGAGCTACATCGGCCGCTGTTCCCCCTGCTACTTGCTTGGGTATTTATGTTGTCTGTATACGAACCTTGAGAGTGTTCACCAGCGCCACCCTCAGCCATAGCGGCGGACGTAGAACGTCCTTTGTTACCGCCAGCGTCACGTAGAACGTGATCAAGAGCGAGGGCGAAAGCTGTGCTAGAACCCTCTTACGCTACCTATGGCTTCAAGACTGCCAGAACCGAGACCCCCGTAAGCTACAAGCAGATCAATTAAGGGGAAATGAGGGTGCTCGTTATAATACATGAATGAAAGCAGCCAACAGTCGGCGAGGCCAAGGAAAGCGTTGGGAATGTCACTTTTATGTCTTTTTTTAATGTTTGCTTAGATAATCACAGAAATTAGTAATGTAATCTGTTTAGGGGAAAGATAATTAAACACAAAGTAGAAGAAAAAACAACGTGCCGATGGTGGGATCCGAAACCACGTTCTTGATCACGTTCTACGTGACGCTGGCGGTAACAAAGGACGTTCTGCGTCCGCCGCTATGGCTGAGGGTGGCGCTGGTGAACACTCTCAAGGTTCGTATACAGACAACATAAATACCCAAGCATGTAGCACGGGGGACAGCGGCCGATGTAGCTCAGTTGGAAGAGCACCGGACGCGATATTCGGAGGTCGTGGGTTCGGATCCCACCATCGGCACGTTGTTTTTTCTTCTACTTTGTGTTTATTTATCTTTCCCCTAAACAGATTACATTACTAATTTTTGTGATTATCTAAGCAAACATTAAAAATAAAGACATAAAAGTTCTATTCCCAACGCTTTCCTTGGCCTCGCCGACTGTTGGCTTCTTTCATTCATGTATTATAACGAGCACCCTCATTTCCCCTTAATTGATCTGCTTGTAGCTTACGGGGGTCTCGGTTCTGGCAGTCTTGAAGCCATAGGTAGCGTAAGAGGTTTCTAGCACAGCTTTCGCCCTCGCTCTTGATCACGTTCTACGTGACGCTGGCGGTAACAAAGGACGTTCTACGTCCGCCGCTGTGGCTGAGGGTGGCGCTGGTGAACACTCTCAAGGTTCGTATACAGGCAACGTAAATACCCAAGCAAGTAGCAGGGGGACAGCGGCCGATGTAGCTCAGTTGGAAGAGCACCGGACGCGATATTCGTAGGTCGTGGGTTCGGAACCCACCATCGGCACGTTGTTTTTTCTTCTACTTTGTGTTTAATTATCTTTCCCCTAAACAGATTACATTACTAATTTCTGTGATTATCTAAGCAAACATTAAAAAAAAAGACATAAAATTGCCATTCCCAACGCTTTCCTTGGCCTCGCCGACTGTTGGCTTCTTTCATTCATGTATTATAACGAGCACCCTTATTTCCCCTTAATTGATCTGCTTATATATATATATATATATATATATATCCGCGAAACCTTTAAAACTGCATTTGTTGCTTTTTAACAGCCGCCGGCATGCGCCCTTATCATTCTGATTCTGGATCGCGTATCAGTTCTGTAGTCTTTGTATGTTAATGCTCGATGTTGCGAGACGCACCTTTATCAGTTTCGTTGTAGCGCAAGATGCACCAAGATCTGTCTCGAAGATTCCGGCCGCTGGTTTGTTTTTCCACAATGTTCCAGCTTGTGCTTGTAGCAGTTTCCGACGTTATCTAGATAGTTCTGCGCAGCCTTTAAATTGAGCGCTGACGAGTGCGATGGGCATTCTTTATTCGAGGATCGACGAGCACGTTTGTTGCAATCGGCGCCGCCAAGTTGCTTAGTTCTTTCACGGGCGCAAGACAGCCCAGTAAAGAGTTTCTTCAGTGCGATCACCGACTTCTTATTTGTGTCATCAACCTTGTCACCACCACGTGACACTATAAGAGACCGGAAGCAAGAGAGCGGTACTTTTGTTCAGCGTTCCAGGAAAAAGGAACGAAGGAGTACGAGCTCACGGGGTAGGACTACCGCCTGCAGATGCTCACGGATACAAGCATGGCTTGGAACTTCGTTCAGCGTTCCAGGAGGACAGCATCCTCCAAAGCGGCCACAAGGAACGCCAACAGCAGTCTCTAGAGAAAACGAATCAGTAGCGAACTTCTGTGCTTCTTTAAATATGCCACCAGTGGGGAAGATATGAAAATTTGACCCCAAAACGGAAAACTTCCGAGTCGTTTGTAGGGCGCTTTGAGCATATTTAACAGCAAATAACATATCTAACGAAAAGCGTATCTCAGTCTTCTTGACAGTAATACAATCAGAAGCCTTAAAAGTACTAATAAGTATCCCAATAGCGGCATCGCCGGGAGAAACATCGTATGAAGTGAAAGGTATACTGAAAGAGCTCTACAGCGCCAAAAGTTTCATCATAGCTCGTGGGGACCGCGCCAGCCACATTCAAAGTTCCCGCGGCTACCGATGCGCCGCCGCTTAACCCTTTCTTCTCCCCGCTCGTTCCCGAGATAACCGGTCCCGTGCGAGGGTATAAAGGAAGGCTCTAGCCGTCGGCTCTCGGCTCTTCACTCCGGATGACCCGCGGATCGCTGCCTGCCCGCCCAGACGACGATCCCGGTGACCTTTCGCACCGCCATGGACGGACCCCTTCGGATGTGAGATTAAAGATGTTTATTACACGGCCCGCTGTGTATTTGTCTTGCGTATCCTTCGGGCAGAGGAATCGGCCACAAGCTGAGCGGTGAAAGTTCAATCGACGCCTGCAACAGGAGGGTAAAAGCGTTGAAGGGTTCATTGTCGAACTTGAACACTCAGCCAAGAGGGGCGCCTACGGCGACATCTTACAAGATGCCTTCCAAGACGGGCTTTTCGCCGGCATACGGGATGAACAGACTCAGCTTGCTCTGCTCGCGGAACTAGACTTGACATTTCAATGCGCATGCGAAATCGCATTTGGCAAATACCTAATGGTAAAAGACAGTACGCAAATGCGGTCACACGAAAACGAGGTATCAGTGCACGTAGCGAAAGGTCGACAGAGTTTCGAGCCGAGGCAAGTTAAGCCGAACAGAAGGCAAGGCCGCAAAATCGAAAAGTGTGAAATATGCGGCAGGGGACACTCATGAGAAGTTTTCTGGTACAAAAACCCCAGTTCGTCATGAATTTTCAAAAGTAGGCCACGTGTGAACAATATGCCAGAGTGTTAGGGCAAAAGTTAAAAAGACGCACTTGCTCGAAAGTCCCTACAAAGGCACTGGAAATGAACTATATCACTTGGTTAAGTCAAACCAATCATGTTATGAAGTGATCGTTAATACTGCCCTCAGGGGCACGGCCTCATTATGCAAGTTGACACGGGGGCAGCCGTCACAGCCAGAGCAAGTATACCTGTCCCCCTTTTCGCACGTAAGGTGCAAGCCATGCAAAATGTCGCTTTGAACTTATATCGGGGGACAGATTCAATTTATGGCAGTGCGGCGTGGCTCTTTAGTACAAGGGTTAGAGCATGGCGCTACCTGTTATTGTTGTTAAAGGCAACGGAAAGAGGTTACCAGCGCTACTTGGCCGAAATTGGCTGGAACGTCTCAAACCTGACTAGCTGGAAATTGGACAGGTGGCACTCGAAGACAGTTTCGGTTCTAAACCAAAAGTACCCTTCAGTGTTCTCTGGGAAACTTGAAACAACACAGAAGTTCCAAGCAAAAATTTTTCTTAAACCTGCCACAATTCCTATATTTTGCCGCGACAAACTTGTACCTTTTGCAGTGCAGAAAATGGTTGAGCAAAAGCTTGGAGCAAGAAGAAACAGGCATGCTGCAGCCAGTACGTTCAGCGACTGGGCTACACATTAAGTCACAGTCTATAAAGAAGGTGGGAGTGTAAGGTTATGTGGGACTATAATATAACCGTAACACCTCATTGAAAACGCCGAGGATTTGTACACTGATTTAGCAGGAGGAGAGGTAATTTGTGCGCTAGACCTTTTTGCGGCATATGAGCACTTGCCCCTTACACCAGATACCCGACCAGTTTTGACAGTAAACAGTAGTATGGCGTTGTTTGAATTTCAGCGCATGCCTTATGGTGTGGTGAGTGGCCGGCAATATTCCAGTCCATGATGGACGAAGTGCTTCACGGAATCCCGCATGGAGGATGTTACATCGATCACGATCATGACTGGGAAGATATAGAAGACTACCAAAAGACACTGTACCCTGTCTTATAGCGTTTGAGTGAATATATTATCACTCAGTCTGGTTAAATGCAGCTTCTTCAAGTGGGCTAGTACCCGCGAAAGACAAGGCATCTGAATGCCTGTCAGTATTTCAGTGCCTTCCGCTTACAGCTGAAAAGAGTTCAAGTGTCTCAAAGCGAAGCTTAACACTTAGCCTGATGACAGACTTCTCATTGAAAGGTTCGCCTAGACACAATGAGGACGATTTGAAAGCATACTATATTCCCGTGACGAGTGATCTCTTGAAGAGGGTTTAGTGACGTGTGGCGTCAGATTTTTGATCCCAGAACAGCTAACTTTTGCTAGACGAGGTGCGCCCGGGTGCCAGCCGCAAGAAAACTCTCGCAAGGAGTTTTGCCTGGTTGCCCGAGATAGACTCGGCAATCGAACAGTACGTGCAGAGACGGAAAATCTGCCAAGCAGATCAGCCAGCCTTCCGGCCGGTTCCTCTTCGCCCAATGCCATACCCTGAGCACTGTTGGCCACGCGTGCATGTTGATTTTGCACAGAAATAGAAGACCGTGTTCCTCGTGCTCGTAGACTAGCTTTCAAAATGGATTGAGATGTTGGCAATGTCTTCGAGCTCGGCAGGAAAAACCACTGAAAAACCTACCGTTGCTTTTGCTGCTTACGCCTTTCCTGAAGTATTGGAAGAATGGGCGCCAGTTTACTTTAACTGAGTTCGCTGACGTTATCAGCACCAACGGCGTCAGGCATGTTCGTACCCCCTTATCACGCAGCGCTTAACGGGGCTGCAGAACAAACGATACAAACCGAAAAAAAGGCCTTGATGAAGCCACGGCTTGAAAGTGAGGCGTCCGATAAGAAGCTGACGGTGAAAAATAGAATTGATAGCTTCCTCATGGCCTATCGTAACACACACACCAGTGTGACACCCAAGTAACGTGAAAGAACATTTTTTGAAGCGCCAGTTGAGCATAAATGTCTTTCTACTGAAGCAAAAATGCTCAAAGACCATGCAGCAGAAAGAGGAGTAATTGCAGACGCAGCGTGATTTGGTTCGTGGGCAAGAGCGCGCGTTTGTGGGGCGGACACTGTTTTTGTGAAAACTGCACGGGATGAGTGTGTCGCCTGGGAATAAGGTGTTCTGTCCTAGGCTGTCAGTGCCGTGACATTGCGCTGAAAATGCGCTCGCTTCACGCATGCCGATCACCTAGGTCCTCTGCACGCCGCACGAGACCACAGAACTCGGATCTGGGTGTCAATCAACCCAAAAAGACGAGTTTTCACCAAACCGACATGCTTTGAACCCATCGTCACTGCCGCCATCGGGGCGAATCAGTTGCGCATCCCTAAAGCCTGAAATCGTAACCAAGCCGGAGCTTTGAAAGCAGGATTTAGAGGCTTCGTCGTCCAAGGCGCCGACGCCGTCCAGACAGGAGGAGCAGCCAGCGCTAGGTATAGAAGTGCTCGCGTGCGCAGGAAGCCAGACTGCTTTCGAGGCGAGAATATTTGAGCGGGAAGGAGTGTGATAACACAGAACGTCAAATAAAACTCCAGTATGTATATGTGTCGCGATGATCGCAGCGCCCTAATCATGAGACGTCACACATTGGTAATGTATTGTTTCGTGGAAACTCAATGTATATACAGTATATTTACAACCTCAACTGGCATAGCAGTTCCACTTCTCCGTTATCACCTCGTCCCTTCCGCCCCTAAGACAAGAAAAGGAAACACTTCGTCGTCGTCATCGCATAACATGACGCCCCGGCAATAAACTGGCAAAGAAGGCATGAGTTCTTAGGGCTTCAAGCACGAAACATGGACAATGTAAGTAGTGGGGCGAGAGGAGAAAGACGCGGGCACCAGAGGGGCAAGTTCATACTTCACATCAGTGACTTGGCGCTCCACTCGATAAAGGCCACTATAGGGGCACAAACGTTTCTCCGGGGAACCAATGCGGAGTGCAGGAGACCATAAAAGAACCAAGAACCCAGGGTCAAAGGTTACGTGGCGATGTCGCCTATCGTAGGCAGACTGAGAAGTCTGAGAGACGAGAAGCCGACTACGGGCTACTTTGCGCGCTTCAGTGGTGGCGCAATGGCGTCACGTGTGTAGGTAGATATGGGGAGGCCAGCAGGCGGAACCAGCACCTCCAACGGCAAAGTGGGTGGCTGCAAAAAACGATGAAGTAGGGTGAGTAACCCGTCGTGTCGTGTGTTGAAGAATTGTAAGCAAATGTCACATATGGCAGCGCAAGGTCCCAGTGGTGATCAGGTGGTACATACATTTATAACATGTCCGTAAGAGTGCTGTTCAAGCGCTCTGTAAGGCCGTTGGTTTGGGGATGGTACACTGTCGCGATCCTATGCTTCGTAGAACATGAGTACTGGATATCTTGGGGTTTTACAGTCAGTGATTAATTGACGACGAGCGCCGTGATGGAGAATGACGCTGTGTAGAAGAAAGTCAACGACGTCCGTAGCGCAGCTCGTGGGTAAAGCACGGGTGGTGGCCTAGCGAGCTGCATAATCGGTTGCCACTGCAATACATTTGGGAAGAGGCCAAGAAGGTCGAGCCTAACACGATAAAATGGTTCTAAGGGCTCGTCAATAGGTTGGAGAAGTTCAGCTGGTGGCCGCGATGGTTTTTTCCCACGTTGACACGTGTCGCAGGCTGCGATGTAGTGCGGTATAGTCCCAGCCAAAAAAACGACGCCGTACCCTGTCGTAAGTGCGAGACACACCGAATCGTCAGCTGTGAGCAAGTCTTGGAGGTATTCATTAACCGAGCAATGGAGCTTTTTGGGAATCACCAACTGGAGGAGAGAGCCGTCATTATGAAAGTTATGGCGGTAGAGGACTCCATCCTGTAAAAGAAAATGTTGCAGAAAAGAATTTGTTCTTTCAGATGTCAGGCCTCCAATAATGGATCTTAAAGATGGGTCATTGCGCTGCTCGCCTGCTATGGTGGCGAGATTGGAGAGAGTGAACACACAAGAAATTGCCTCTGTGTCACCGAGATCAGGGGGCTCTACAGGATAGCTAGACAAACAATCGGCATCTTGATGAAGGCGCCCCTACTTGTACAGGACGTTGCATGGGTATTCTTGAAGGCGCAAAGCCCAGTGACCAAGAAGACCAGAGGAATCCCTCAGATATGACAACCAATAAAGTGCATGATTGTCGGTTTCAACTGAAGGAAGGCCGAATAAATAAGGTCGGAATTTAGCTACAGCCCATTCAATGGCGAGACATTCGCGCTCAGTAATCGAATAAATGAGTTCGGCGTTGGAGAGAAGGCGGCTAGCATATGCGATGACGCGGTCCTTGCCATGTTGGCGTTGAGCCAGCATTGCACCGATCTCATATCCGCAGGCATCTGTTCGAACTTCAGTGGAAGCTGAGAGATCGAAATGAGCCAAGACATGGGAGACGTCTGTAAGGTTATAAGCTTTGAAAACGCACCTTGCTGGTCAGGGCGGTACGTGAAAGCGGTGTCTATCTTGGTAGGTTGGCGAGAGGACGAGCGATATGGACAAAATCTTTGTTAAAGCGGCGAAAGTAAGAGTTGAGGTCGACAAAGAAGCGCACATCCTTCGAAGACTGGGGACGCGGGAAATCTTTAACGGCGTGAATTTTAACCGGATCAGGTCGTTCTCTAGAGTTGTCAACTATTTGTCCAAGAATGGTATGTTGGCTGTGATCAAACTGGCATTCCGATGAAGTGAGCTGGCGCCTGCTGCACAGAATGCATCGAGAATACTGGTGAGGCGTTCAAGGTGCGAAGAAACATTCGGCGAGACAACGACGACGTCGTCTGGGTAGCACAAGCAGGTTGTCCATTTAAATCTGCGAAGAAGGGAGTCCATCATGCGTCCAAAGGTCGCCGGTGCATTGCAGAGACCAAACGATATGACTTTAAAGTGGTACAAGTCGTCTGGTGTGACAAAGGCTGTTTTCCCGGTCCCGCACGTGAAAGCGGTGACTTTGTAAAGTGGGACGGTGAAAGGACGAAGATACGGGCAATATATTTGATAAAGCGGAGAGATTAAAAGCACAGGCCGACAAAACTGCGCACATCCTTCGAAGACTGGGGACGCTGGAAGTCTTTGACGGCGTGAATTTTAGCCGAATCATGTCGCACAATGGAGGCATCAACCATGTGTCCGAGAATGGTAAGTTGGCTGTGATTAAACTGACATTTCGATAAATTGAGCTGCGGCCAGCTGTACGAAGTACATTCAGAATAGTGGTGAGACGTTCAAGGTGCGAAGAAAATCTCGGCGAGAAAAAAACGACGTCGTCGAGGTAGCACAGGCAGGTAGTCCATTTAAATCCACGAAGAAGGGATGCCATCATGCAGTCAAAGGTCGACGGTGCATTGCAGAGACCACACGACATAAGTTTAAAGTGGTACAAGCTGTACGGTGTTAGGCTGTTTTTTTCCGGTCCTTCTCATCAACAGCGATCTGCCAATACCCGGACCGTAAATCGATAGAAGAAAAGTATTTAGCTCCATAGAGCCAATCTAAGGCATCATCGATTCTGGGAAAAAAGTGCAAGTCTTTTTTAGTGATGCTGTTGCGATGGCCTATAATCGACGCAAGAGCGCCAGCTGCCATCTTTCTTTTTACCAGAACGACTGAGGACGCCCACGGGCTCGTCGAGGGTTCGATGATGTCTTGATGACATCTTATTAACCTCTTTTTGGATTACTTGGCGTTGAGAACGAGATACGCGATAAGAACGGCGAGGAATAGAAGAAGCATCGCCGGTGTGTATGCGATGTTGTTGTACATTCTCGAGCACGCTGGCTATCCTTCGGACGTACAAGCTATATAGTCAATGACTAACATTCCTGTTCCGTACCGGGCAAGAGTATGTGTCCCCGCTCCCAAAGAACATGTGTCCAGTCCACAACAAAGGCAGAAGACACGCCCGAGTGAATTACCTTAAACGTGCAGTGGAACGCAGTCCGAGAACTGTCTATGTGGATGCCGCTCTATACGAGCATACATCGAACGCAGCAGCAGCCGTGGTGGTGGGCTCCTCATATACAGAAGTCTCCAGCATGTCCATCCCGCACTGTACTATCACAGAAGCGGAAGTGGCGGCGATCGTGCTTGCCATTACCTACGGAGACGCGACCAATTGAGAGCTGCACGTAATCACCGACTCACAAGCGACGTGTCGGCTCCTTCTTGCAGGCAGAATACCTAAAATATTAGCTCGCTTCACAACTAACCCATTGGCTACAACCTCACAGCTAAAACACCAGATGACTTGGGTTCCGGGGCACTCTAGATTGGAAATTAATGAGGTCGCGGATAGGCTAGCTCGAGGTCACACAAACCGAGCGGCCACCAATCCCGATCTCACAACCAGCATTCCTGTCCCAGCGACTTACGGCGCGCGACTTAAGTACCTACGGGAACAACGTAGGATTTATCCCCCTCCACACAAGGGTCTAAATGCACAAGAAATGCGGGAATGGAGACAGCTCCAAACCTACACATACCCCAACCTACATCAATACAACATAATGTTCCCAGAACACTACACAGACATATGCCCTTGGTGCAACGACCAGCCCACCACTTATCACGTCACATGGGGGTGCACAGGCCCTAAACCTCCACACATAAACATGCACCATTCGGAGGCGCAGTGGGAGGCCACTCTGCAATGCTATGATCAAGAGACCCCGCGTAGGCTGGTAACTCAGGCAAGAGCGGCAGCCCAGGCCACTGATGTCATGAAATGAAGACTCCACTCACTGCCCCCCCCCCTTTTTTTTCCTTTTTTCATATCTCTTTCCTTTTCTTTTTGAAATAAAGTTTTCTCATGACAAAAAATTGCGCACCGCTATCAATGAGGGCTTGAACAGCTGTGCCATCCACGAGCATGGTGAGCAAATTACGGCTCTCACGAAGAGCTAGACGAGGATTTGACATTGTAGTCCCTACTGCAGCATCACGTCTAGACGCGCCTAGTTTTCCGCCGGCCATAGGGACTGGGAGATGAACAGCGGTAGCGTTGGAACGAATGGGACTGACGGCGGGGGAGGGGGGGGGGGAGTGATCGGTTGAGGCGTAAAGCCTCGGTATCAGCGGCTGTGCTTGAAGGGTCGTGACGAGGTGAGAAGGGACGAGAGCGGTCATCTTAGATAAAGCAGGGTGGAATGTGGGACCTTTGAGGCGGGACCCAACAATTTCGGCAATGACGGGCGATATGGCCGACGCAGGATAAAGCAAAACAAATACATCGGTTATCGGATGTGCGGTATTCATCTGGATTACGTCGACGTGGGGCAGCGTAGGCTGGCCGGCAAGAATAATAGTTCCGAACGTCGGGGTTATAAACAAGTAGACCAGGATAAACTGCGCAAACGTCGGTAACAGGAGGCGGGCTGACGGCAGCAACGGAGTTGAGTCCCAAGGTGGCGAGCTCTTGGCGGACAACGGCCTGAATTAGGGGAACATCCACGTGGTGGCCTTCGGGAGCGAGCGATGGCCTCGGGATCGCGGCGGGCGATACGGGTCACATTTTCGGTCGACGTTGGCTGGTGTTGAGGCGGCAAATCCCGACACGAAGACGTCGGAGCAGTATTTGGAAGGTGGACATGAGTAGGCTATGCGACGACCTTTGGCGTCTTCAAAGCGGTGGCATTCTTTGATAATTGTATCAATTGCGTTGCAGTCTTTGTACACAAGCAGATTTAATGCATTGTCTGCGATACCTTTCATGACATGACCAACTTTGGTGGACTTGTACATGTTGGGAACTACTTTGTGGCAAAGGGCGAGGATGTCCTGCATGTTGACCACGTATGATTCGGTAGCTGTCAGGAGACGGGTCTCAAGGGCTCGTCGTGCGGTAAGCTCTCCACCAAGGGGTTTTCCACAGAATTTGCGGAGGTTCTCTTTGCGAGTATCCCAACTAGTCAGCTGGTCTTCTTGAGTCTCGTGCCAGGCTAGCACAGTGCCTTCGAGGTAAAAACCAACATTCGCTAGCACAAGGGTGGGGTCCCAGCGATTATAGTTGCTCACACGTTTGTACTTGCGTATTCATTCGTCCATGTCCGTAGTGCCCGTACCAGTAAAACTGCCAGGATCGCGCAGGTGGGTGAGGATCACCATTGGTATGGCCCCTGTTGGTGTGGGGACGGTATCTTGAGGCATCGTTGGGCAGGAAAGCAGGCGGCCGCTGCGGAGCTTCGTCGTGCGGAGGCTCACGCCGAGATAAACGGCTGCATTTCCACCAAGATGTTACGTTGAAACTCATTGTATTTACAGTATATTTATAAATCCCTCAACTGGAATAGCAGGGAGGAGACACACGGAACCAGTCCAACATCTTTGTCATCACCTTGTCCCTTCTGCGAGGGAAGAGAGGGAAACATTTTGTCATTGTCATCGCGTAACAATATATATATATATATATATATATATATATATATATATATATATATATATATATATAAGCGCCCGCACTGAATAAAGGAGTTCACGCCTTGGCCTGACTTGCTGCTGATGTTATAAGGAACCTGCATTGCCTATTTGGCGCTACAAGTTTCCCGCGGCTTGCATCAAAAATGCTGCTGTTAGCCGCTGGTTCACCATAAACGACCGAGCATATTCAGAAGCATTGAAAATGACGTGTGACAAAAAAATTCCTAGCCCAAGCGCTCTCGACATAGCCAGGTTATCTGACGCACGCAATGAAAAGGTTCGACTGAGCGCGCCATCTGATACCTGTAAGCTCATGCAGGTGGCGTTTAAACGGCCTACGAAGCCGCATCAAAAATATTTGCTCTTCTCGCTAGGATATGTGTTACGGCGTGACGATCGACACAGTAAACTTCATTGCAGATTGCCTACACCCTACAATGTGCCTCGTTCTGTCGCTAGCTATGCAGCGCCACTACAGTGCCTCTGCGCTCGTGGGGCCATGCTAATTGCCGAGTCAAGGAATGTGAAGCAGATTATGTGTGTGGGGGTATGGCGCGTGCTTCGGCGTATGGCGTGCTTTGAGACCTCCTGCGCCCTAGGCTTCCGCTACTCTGTGTTGTGCTGTACCTTGCTGTGAACGTTCCTTCACCTGACAATATTTTTTTCTATAACACCCAAGGAAGCAGACATGCAAAGCAATTGTGTTGAAAATATGGCAATGTCCACAGTATTCACACATCTTATTAAGTTAAACTTACATAAACAAAAAGTAGCTCTTCATGACAAGAATTAGAAGTGAACACTACTTCTAAAGGCATTGTAAGTAACAGAAATAATACTTATTTACCTGAATAAATTTTAGGGTGATGTGCTTATGGTTTTATGAATGTGATAAAGTTTAGGGTGTCACCAAGATAGAGAAATTTCCTTTCTCACCTTTGTGTTGGCATTCATGCATAACAAAAAGACTTTAAACTCAGGAGGACGCGCATATACTGACGCGAAACCTTCAAAACTGTATTGATTGCTTTTGAGCAGCCACCGGCATGCGGCCTTCTCAATCTTATTCGGGCACACATATCAATTATTTATTCTTTGTCTGTTATTGCTCGACGTCACCAGACGCACCTTTATCAGTTTCTTTGTCGCGCAAGATTCGCCAAAATCTTTCTCGAAGATTCAGGCCACTCGCGTATGTTTTTACAATGTTCCAGGTTTTGTTAGTAGCAGCTTGCGACGTTATCTAGATGGTTCTCAGCCTCCTTTAAATTGAGCGTTGACGTGTGTGACAGGCAATCTTTTTTCGACGACAGCCGAGAATGATTGTTGTCATCGCCACCTCCGAATCGCTTAGTTCTTTACGAGTGCACATCAAGCAGATAAAGTGTTCCCTCAGTGCACTCCCAGACCATTCATTTGTCTCATCGGACTTGTCACCGCTACGTGACAGCTAGTGGAGGTGCTGAACCCAAACAGCGTGACGTGCTACTGAAGATGGCACCCGTCGAGCAGAAAGCACCATTGGTTCTCGTGCAACCCCGTGAGCCAACCCGCTTCCAAGGACGACCACACGACGATGGAGAAGAGTGACTCGCACGGTAGGTGAGAAAGGGAAATATTTATTGCGAAGCATTAAACAATTTCTTTTTGCAGGACTTGTCATAGATCCGCCAAAACCTGTGGCGGAATTTAGAAGCGTCGATCATCGAGAGGACAATAAACACCAGAATGCGCCAATAATATCCACCGCTCCAACCGGTATACGCAAGCCCTTACAGTAGCGCATCTGCGAAGGGAGAGAGCCTTCGGGGCCTCATCCGGGAGATCGCGCGAGAGGAGCTCCGCCGATTGCTGTCACCATCCGAACTACCCCAAGTAGGGACGCTCATGGACGTCGTTCTTCAAGACGTCCAGCAGTCACTGGCAGCGCCACACGCAACGGCTCCGACGGCTGCAGTGCGAGCAGAACCAGCGATCAACTGTGCTGCATTACGTCGTCGTGCACATCGACGCCACATCGCAAGCCCTCGTCGCTACCATCCTGCTCGCGAAAGTGCCCCTTGGCTCCCGCCCGGTAAGTCGACCAACAATCTCCAAGCGCCAGGAAATGCGAATATTGGAGGACGTCTAACAACCGACCGTTCTACTTCCATTGTGGTGAGGCAGGACACTTACTTCGTCACTGCCCATAGAGACTTTTTGGCCTCCGTGCTTTTGCACTCGATACTTCACGACCGCGTCCTGGCGAGCGACAACAGGAAATTGACGACTTCAAGGGTATGGGAGAGCACGCGTCGCCAAGGCGTCTGTGACGCTCCCCATCGCCGTACAATGCCCGATTTGCGTCGCTGGGCCGCGGTTACGTGCAAGGACGGTCCCCTAACCCCCGTAGGGGAAAATAAAGGCACCAACCTTTGCAGGTGAGGATGCTAAACTGCGTACTAGGGAAGAGTCTTCACCGCCAATGCTGAGGACCAAAACCCAGGCACTACGCATGACGAGGACATTGACGCCCACGCGACTAAGTGTTAAACAGCGACAACTAGTGAAGGTACAATAGAGATCGAACACCGAAGCCAACATGCAATACGAGTGCATGAGCAAGTGACCTCGTCGTTGCTGTCGATGGACGTACGGTTACCTGCCTAATAGACAACGGAGCCGACTACTCTGTCATCAGTGGAGCTTTCACCGCCCAGGTCAAAAAAGTGACGACCACAATAGGGATGGCCGCTAAACTACACCGCTGGTGGTAACTTTACTACGACGTCGGGGCGATGTAGGGCAAGGGTTATAGTACCAGCTTCATTGTCTTACAGCAGTGTTCTTGAGACCTGATTTTGGGCATGGATTTTCTGAACGCACATCAGGCGATCATCGACATCCGTTCCAAGCTCATCAAGCTCTCGACGAACAAAGCCTTACCTGCTTCTAGAACTTCGACGCATCATGTCGCTCTCAAGGTCCTTGACGGAAAATTGGCCGGTAAAGCGTCATCGCCCTTTTGGGTACAAAATAAGTCGTAATCGTGGCAGGGGTTATCAACATCGCCCTTTTGGGTACAAAAGAAGTCGGAATCGTGGCAGGGGTTGTCGAAAGAAACACACAGTTGTTACTGGATAGAGGACTTGACATTCCAAGAGCCATCGTCCATTTCCATTATTGGAGAAGCTCAAGTACTGGTCACGAACTTCATTGGAGAAAATGGGCACCTTAAAAAGGGCATGATGATCACTTTTGTCGACTAATCAGCGGACATTCGAAATGTAATCACCTGCTCCGACCAACCCCTGGAAAATGCACTTTGCAAATTTGTCAGCCAACGTTTAACATCAATCCAGAATTACCCCACAGCAGAGAGGACCAGATTCCCAGTCTTCGTAGGACCTCAGTGAGTGCTTCTCTTCAACATCTAAGGTGTGACAAATACCGCATGCCAAGCACCGCATTATAACTGACGAACACGTTCGACCTCTGCGACAAAGCACCTACTGATTATTGCCGCGAGAACGCCAAGCCATCCGCAGGCAAGGAGACAAAATTTTTCGTGACAACGTTATCGACCCGCCAGAGTCCCTGGGCGGCGCCAGTGGTTCAGTGAAGAAGAAAGACGGAACACTTCGTTAGTACGTCCATTACCGCCGCTTGAACAGCATAACAAAGAAGGATGTTCACCCTCTTCCTCGCATCGACGACACACTAGATCGGCTCTGCAGTGCGAGGTACTTCTCATCGATGGACCTGAAGAGCGGCTATTGGCAAATTGAGGTCGATGAGAGATCGTAAGGACAACGCACTCACCTCACAAGACGGCTTTTTCGAGTGCAAGGTGATGCCACTTAGCCTCTGCTCCGCACCCGCTACGTTTCAACGAGTAATGGACACTTTGCTGTCGGGCTTGAAGTGCAAAGCTTGTCTGGTGCACTTGGATGATTTTGTTTTCTTTTTCTCTATCTTTGATGGCCACCTGAAAAGGATTCGAACAGTGCTAGAAGCTATCAAGTCATCAAGGCTAACTTTGAAAGCAGATAAATGCCACTTTGCCTACTAGAAACTACGGTTCCTAAGTCACATCGTTAGCAAGGATGTTGTTTGGCCAGACCTAGAGAAATCAGCTGCGATCGCACAGTTTCCACTACCCGCTGACAAGAAAGCCTGCTGTAGGTTCATTGGCTGCGCGCTTACTATCGACGGTTCGTGAGGAACTTTTCGCACATCACCGAATGATTGATACAGCTTACAAAGACTGACGTAGCTTTTGGATGGGAAGGGCAGCAATAAGAAGCATTCGCTGAACTTTACCATCGCCTGCGGTCCCCTCCTGTACTGGGCGACTTTGGTGAAAACACCCAGACAGAAATTCACACCGACGCGAGCAGTTTGGGCCTAGGCGCTGTTTTCATTCAGAAGAGTGCCGGACAGGACAACGATATCGCCTACACTAGCCGTTCCCCGTCGAAAACTGAATCCTAATATTCGTGGATGGAGAAAGAATGTATTGCGATCATTTCGACCACATTAAAATTTGGCCCCTATTTTTACGGATGACCATCAGGGTTGTGAGCGATCACCATGCTCTGTGCTGGCTCGCCAACCTAAAAATACCTCCGGACACCTTGCACGACGGAGCCTGCATCTTCGAGAATTCGATATCCCAGACGTCTACAAGTCCGGCCGCAATCACTCCGATGTAGACTCCTTTTCAAGAGCCGCCATTGATGCACCATCGAAAGAAGATGACGATGACGACTTCCTGTGACCGGTTAGCGTCAACAGCTTCACACAGCATCATCGCAAGGACTATGAGTTAAAAGACCTGGGTGATTACGTCGAAGGAAAGATCGCTTCGCCCTGCTGTGTTCCGGCATGATTTATCGTCGTTCGTCCTCCACAATGACACGACACGATGTGTCGTGTCGTGTAGTGTCGTGTCGTCTCAACGGAAAAAAGCGACCAATAATAGTTAAAATGAATCGCTACAAGGCAAAAGAAAGCGTGTTTGCATGTGGTCGTAAATTGAAAGAAACACCTTACGTTATCCGAGAAGACTTCGAATTCGCCACTCGACTCGCTCGCTCCAATTTGGTTCAATTCATTAAGCCCCGAGGGTGTCGCTTTAAGCTTCGATACGATAAACTTATCGTTGGCGAGAAATATTATGCCTACGATCATGCCTCTGATACCATCCCTAGTGAAAAATCCCGTATCGCGACAAACGGGTTTGAACCGGTCCTGTATTATCCCGTATAAATTTGATACCGGTGTGACCAGTCCTGTAAGAAGCTTAAACGGGTTTATATCGGACAGGTCATGTCCGGTATGAATCTCAGTCCGGACGGCCCAGTCCGGTATAGAGTTTTTACAGGGCAAACCATTTCCGGTATGCATTTTATACATGACATCCCAATCCGGTATTGATGTGAAACAGGGCGGACCAGACCTGTGTGAAGCTTAAACGGGTTTATATCAGACAGGTCATGTCCGGTATGAATCTCAATCCGGACGATCCAGTCCGGTATCGAGTTAATATAGGGCAGACCATTTTTCGTATGCATCTTATACACGACATCCCAGTCCGGTATGGATATGAAACAGGGCGGACCAGTCCTGTGTTGAGCTCATATACAGGACAGGTCATGCCCGGTTTAACAGAAACCGGACAAATCCGATATGAGTGAAACTGATACGGGACAGAGTGTTTCCGCTTCTCAGTACAACTCGGGCGGATCGTGAAGCTCAGCCAGGATGACCACGTCGGAATATGCCTTCACGCTAAATAAGCATAAAACCATACATATAATATATATTAAAACTTTTCTGTATATGTGGAGTACGCGTTGTTTCGTACATACCTAGAAGATATGAAGCCGTGGATGTGTGCGCTAGCAAGTACATATATGCATCGCGTTTTGTTTTTGCGTGTGCAACAGTCGCTACAGCTTGTACGATCTTGCGGTGCATCTTCATAATCTGCGACTGAAGATCTGCCACCTTCAACGCGAAAGTGCAAGCAAGAACGTAGCGTTTCGTTAGCGCGGATAAAATACGCTCGAGAATAAATGAAACATCGCTGACCATCGAAATATGCACAGGTCGGACGGACATCGGGAGTCGCTTCCTCGAGTGTTTACGCATGCAAAACACTTGGTCAGAAGTAAATTCACTGACGTCGCGGCTCCGCTGGCAGCAGCTGAAGCTAAAACAAGCAGTATTACAAGTGTTGGTGCACCGCATATATCTATATGTAGCAAAAATTGCATGCGTTCGAAGACGATGACAAAACACATAAGCACTAGTAAATTGTGACATTCGGAGGTTTGTCTGCAAGAAAGCGATACATTGTAAAGATGCGGGACACAGATAACCCTTCGTGATAGCCAGGAAAAAGATACAGCGTGTTTAAAGGGCGATCGTTCAATTACGACCACAAATTCTACACCCTACAAAAATACACAAACTACAAAAAAGCAATCTCGACCTCATAAGTAGATATATAACCACCATCACCATGTCCTAACGTGGTGTAGTGGTTAAAGTGCGTGCTTGCCGGCCTAAGAGACCGAAGTTCGAATCACATGTGAACTTTTTTTCCTTTTCCATTTTCTTTTTGTTTCTTTTTCTTTTTTTCTTTTCTTTTTTTTCTTTTTCAAATGTAGTAGTGATGTATTATTCAGCCTGTATCAATTAACCAGAAACCGGACGAACGCGTCATTTCTGGAACTGATACCGGGCAGACTATTCCGCTTCTGAACAGAAGCCGGGCCGATCGACGAAGCTCAACCAGAATGACCATGCGAGACACGCCAGCGCACTAAATAAGCATGATACCAAACATGTTATACAACTGTTCTGTATATGAAGGGCGCGCTTCGTTTCCCAAATACCTCGAAAATGCGAAGCGGTCGAAGTGTGCGCTAGCAAGCATATACGCGCGTCGCGTCGCTTTTGCGCGTACAACAGTTGCTGCAGCTCGTACGATCTTGCGGTGCGTCTTCATATCTGCGACGGAAGTTCTGCCGCCTACAACACGAAAGTAGAAGCACAAACGTATCGTTTCGCTAGCGATGACAAAAAACTGTTCGAGAAAAAATAAACAAACATCGCTGACCATCGAAAGATGCGCAGATAGCCGCACACCGCGCGACGCGTTCTCGAATGTTTACATATTGAAACCACTCAGTCGGAAGTGTATTCATTGGCATCGATGCTCCGCTGGTAGCACGTGAAGCTAAAACGCCCAGTATTACAAGTATTAGTGCAGCGGATATCTCTATGTAGAAAAACTTACAAGCGTTCGTAGACGATGAAAAACACATCAGCACTAGTAAATTATGATATCTCGAGGTTTGCCTTCAATAAAGCGACGCATTATAAAGATACGCCACATTTGTGAACCCTCGTGATAGCCTGCAAAGATATTCATCGTGTTTAAAGGGCGATCGGTGAATTACGGCCACAAATTCTACTGCCAAGGAAAATATACAAGTACGAAAGAGCAAAACTAGCTACATATACTGTATAATAACCACTGCAACCATAAGCCGCCATAGGGTAGTGCAATGGCAAGCCTCAGCCCGGGCAGACGGTATTGCTGAGCACCGATCTGCCAGCACCAGTAGTGACAAGCGGAATTATGAGCAGCGCTTCACGACCCGCGGCGAAGAAGGGCGTTCTGGGCGGCTGAGCCTGAAAATGTTGCTTGCTGGAAACAGCGCATCGGCCGTTGGCCGAGGTCTTTCGACTCCTCAGGACACTACCGAAACGTACAAAGTTGTCCTTCCACGCCTGCCCACCGGTAATGTTGTCCTTAATACCGTTTTCCTAGATGCCGACCTTAAGGGTCGCCCGTACCGAGCACCTGACTTTCGAGACGCACTTGCACAGATTTTGGACCTCCGGGAAATTTTGTGCATTGGTCAGTACCAAATGAGCCACGTGTGGATGGTTACCTGCGAGAGTAGTTCTTCAAAGCAGAAGCTAATTAACAAAGCAGAGTTCCCTGTGAAAGGACTTCGGTGCATGGTGTTCGATCCGGATACAAAGAATGTCAAGGTTAAGCTCCTTTGGCTTCCACGCTATATGGAGCACCGGAGGATAGTGGAAGCTTTCGAGCCTTATGAAACGATTCAATCTGTGGAGCGTGAAAAGTGGCGGTGCCCAGGGATGGAGCACATGGAAACGGCGAACCGTGAAATCTCCCTCACGCTCAAGGACGGAGTGTCAGCAAGTACAATTCCTCACACTCTTAATGTTTATGGGGTGCAGGCATTAGTGCTTATCCCAGGGAGACCTCCACTGTGTCTTCGATGCAGCCGGGTAGGTCATGTACGGCGTCAGTGCCGAACGCCTCGATGCACCCAGTGCCGGCGCTTTGGCCATACTGTAGAGAACTGTGTATTAAGTTATGCCGATAGACTGCATCAAGGCCAGTGGTCACGAGAAGATGACGTGGCGTCCGAACATATCTTGGATGTGTCAGAGGTTGTTGATGTAACTGGTGAGTTAGGTCGTGAACATCAAATTGATGGGGACCAGAAGCCTTCTGCACTTCACACCAACTCAGAAGAATCTGCAGTGACTGGCCATCAAGAACCAGCGTCTCCAGAGCCAAAACCGCCGGACCCGGGCCCGCCTGTGAGTGCCACTCAGAGTGCTGCGTTTGCTGCCCAAGAACCACCTGTCATTGAAGGACGTCTGGATATGCCTCCTGTGGAATCAATGGGGAAGATACTGCCAGTGGATGCTCGCCTATCCTCCTTCGTCATTGATTCTCCTTCGTCGCTGGAGGGTAATAGTGAGCCGTCTGTGGCGCCGATCTCTGGTGCGTCCGGTTCTCTGTCGGCTGTCAGTGTGGCAGCGAGCGATGTGCTCCAATCAGGTTCGTGGGCCGAAGCCTTGAGTGTCTCAGAGGAGGACATGGACAACACAGTGCCTTTGAAGCGTCCCGCAGATGACGAGGTGTGTATCGATGGTGCTGGCCAGAAGGCACACTGTGTAGAGGCCACAGGAAGGGTGACTTTAAAGAGGAGGGCGATGTCTGCCCGAAAGGCCGCCAATTTGCAGGCGGGCCACCCCATTCCAGGGGATGATGTTTAAAAGGACTAGTACCAAAAATGGCTACAGTCGCAGCATATCAAGTCGCTACCCTTAACGTCAGGGGTATGCGTAATCGTCGGAGACAGCAGCAGTTAAGACATCTGTTAAAGAAATGGAGTGTGTCTGTAGCAGCAATTCAGGAAACAAAGTTGTCCTCCGATGATGAGACGGAAGCTGCTCTTGAGCCGTTTTTGCCGGAATATAACATCATTGTTAGCCACGCTAGAGGCTTGTCCGGAGGGTGTATGCTATTCCTGGCCAAAACACTAGAGATGACAGCCATGTCTTATTGCATAGATGGCGAGGGACGACTTATATGCTGTGACCTCACAATCTCAGGTGTGCAGTGGCGAATTATTTGTGTTTACGCCCCTGTAAAACAGCGAGACAGAAGGCATTTTTTTCTTTCATTAGTTAATCATTTGTGCACAGATCGCAAAATTATGTTGTTGGGAGATTTTAATTGTGTTTGTAGGGATGAGGACCGATCAGCAATATGTAAGAGATATGACCCTAGTGCTGCATTACTTAACGATTTGGCTTGTGAATATAACCTTGTGGATGTGGGGCAGGAAAAAGGCGACAGTATTCATTTCACTCATTTTCAGTTCTCCTCTAATGCCCGCCTTGACAGAATTTATGTTTCTGCAGACATGTTAGCAAATTTGTTTGGTTACTGGGTGCGGCCCATCTTCTTCAGTGACCATTGTATGGTGTCTCTTCAGGTAAGGAGGTACAGTCGGCAGATACTTCACCCTCGGTGGGAACTGTGGAAAATGAGTAACTGTCTGCTCTCAGATGAAATCTTTAAGCGTGCTGTACCTACTTGTTTGAAAGACATATGGTCACGCCATGATCTGTCAGTTTTTCAAAAATGGGACTTGTTCAAACAGGAAACCAAAAACCTAGCAATTGAAGCCTCTGCAAGAATCGCGTTCCTAAAGAGACACCACCTTCGTGAGCTTGGGCGCACTCTAACTGAGCTACATGAGCTAGAGAGGGTTAGCCCGGGTGCCTATGTTGAAGAAATTAATAACGTAAAGGCAGAGCTTCAACAAATTGCGGCGGAAAGATACAAGGGGGCCCTAATAAGATCTAGGACTCGAAGGTTTCTTGACGAGCAACCTTCACGTCGGGCCCTCAGTAATGAAAGAGAGAATGCTCTTACGAAGGAAATATTGGAAATTCAGTATGGTGGTTGCACATATAGTGATGCTCCTAGTATTCTTGCTGCTTTCTATGATTATTATCGAAAGCTGTTCGGCAGTTGTAAAGATCCAAATCAGGGTTTCGATTATAATTCCTTACTTGAGAACTTTCCTCGACTAGACGATGAGAAATGTGCTGTAGTAGAGGGACCGATCACTTTGGAAGAAATTAAATCAGCCATTTCAGACCTTCAGAACCAGAAATCTCCTGGCCCAGATGGTATTACTAGCGAATTTTATAAAACATTTTCGCCTTGCCTAACGCCTGTTTTGATGGAAGTATTCCAAGCATCTTATGATGTGGGTTTCCTGCCTCCCACTTTCTATTCAGGCCACACAATATTAATACCCAAAAGCAAAGATATTAATCGGTTGAAAACTGTTGAAGGATATCGTCCAAATTTCCCTCTGTAATGTTGATTACGAAATTTTTGCCAAGGTCCTTTGTTCTCGTTTGCAGCTGGTTATCATGGACTTGATAGGTTCGCATCAGGTATGTGGTATCAGAGGGCGCAGTATTCAAACACACATCCATATTGCACGTTCAGTAATCGAGACAGTATCAGATGAGACAGGCCAAGTAGCTCTGATTCAAATTGACCTGGCGAAGGCGTTTGATAAAGTTCGGCACAATTTCTTGTTCGCGGTCTTGGAGAATGCAAACATTGGTGACGTTTTGCTCAAAGGCATAAGGCTGTGCTATATGAACTCGTATACAAGATTAATTGTTAATCAGGAGCTAACGAAACCAATACCACTGGAATCATCTGTTCGTCAAGGATGTCCACTGTCTTCACTGTTGTTTGGCTTATATCTGGAACCCCTCTGTCTCAGTATAATTAACAGTAAAGCCATCCGTGGTTTCTCTCTGGCTCAATGTGAAGTTAAGATTTTAGCTTACGCGGACGATATCGCCCTCTTTTGTTCTGACAAAAAGAGTGTTCTTGAGGCTTTACACTTGACTGAACAGTTCTGCGATGTATCAGGCGCGGCCCTTAATTTAGATAAATCCAAAGATTTTTGGTTGGGACACTGAGGCACTAGACCAAGCCAGTTTGGAGGCATATGCTGGGACTGTAGTCCTCTTCAGTACCTAGGGGTTCCACTGCACCAAGTTCGTAACAGTGCAGCCTACTGGGATTCACAAATCGTACCTATGCGGCGACAAACGCAGGCTTGGATGGGTAGGGAACTCTCAGTGTTTGCTAGGGCACAGGTCTGTAACATATTTTTGTTTGCAAAGCTTGCGTATGTCCTTCAAGTCCTGCATTGTGCGAGGAGCAAAGTACAAGTTATACACAGAATATTTGCAACATTTGTGTGGCGCTCTCAATGGGAGCCCATGCGGCGTGACAACTTGTTTCTTCCCTTAGAGTCTGGTGGAGTGGGCCTTGTTCACTTGTTTGTGCATCAACTTGTCTCCCGTTTTTTCTTTTTCAAATCGGCAAACCATCCGTATCTTGTAACTGTGCTCATTAGGCGCCTTAGTCCACTTTTGCCTTACTTATTCGCACCAACTGGGCAGGCTCGTGAGGGGCGTTTATGGGGATTCCTTAAGGAGGTTGCTGACACTTTCAATTTTCTCACTGTGCGTTTCTCTGTAGATTACCTGTATAGCCTCTCGAGAAAGCAGATGACCCAGGCTCTCACTGAGTCTTTGTTCCCTACACCGTTGTATCGGCAGCCTTATCTGGGGTTTTTGGACACCACTGTTCTAAAGCGTGTTAGGCAAATGTGCATTCAGGCAGCTGCAAAAACGTTCTTTTTCAAATTACATACAGCGACGTTGCCTGTCAAGACATTTCTTCACAATAAGGAGATGTTTGTGCCCTGGTCGGTAAATTGTCGTCTCTGTAACGTGCCTGAGACAATTGATCATTGCTTTATTCTGTGCCGTGATGCTATGTTCTTTTGGGACATACTACAAAGAACTCTTAAAAAGGACATTGAAATTACGCCTTATACAATTAGATTTTTGCCTCCTGACAAAAACTCTGTCGTGCCTTACGATCTATTTGTGTTGATGGGACTGTTCAGCCTTTGGAAAAGCCGCATGATCGACAGGCATGCAGAGCCACCAAGATCGTCGAAATCCGTGTTTCGGGAGCAGTGTGCTTTGGTGAGAATTGTATACGCTGCACGTGAAGAACCTCCAAACTGGATGCCGTATCTAGACGCATGTGTATGTCTCCCAGACTTTTGATGTTCTGATGATTGTGCATTGTCGGGCTGAGGATATGACGGGCTCGTATAAAGCAGCCCGGTAACTTTCGACATGGACATGTTTAAGTAAGTGGAGTTGTTCCTTTTTACGGAAGATTTTCCATGCAATAAAGAAAAAAAAAAGCCGCCATAGAGTAGTGGTTAAGGTGCCCGTCTGAAAATCATAAGGACCGAGGTTCGATTCTACATTCGGTGCTAAATGTTTTTTTAAATTTTTATTTTTTATATTATTTTAAATGTAGTCGTTTTATTTTATATAGTTGCATGCTTTTTCCACCCTGGCGACGCGTTTCTTTCCGGAAACGAGGGCCATCAACCATACAGGCCATTCCCGTATCAGAGCTCCGCGCGGTTTTATTCCGGACTTTCCAGGGCAGTACAGGAATTTGCTGAAATAGCCCCCAATCCTGTATCCCAGATCCGGTACCGTAAACCTGTATATGATTTCCTGTACGAATTTTATACAGGATTTTTCAGTAGGGATAACAGAAACAGATATGAACACCAAGCCCGCGGCAAATATAAATGGAGCACAGGACAATACACAGCAGGCCTCAGAGCAAGCCAAGTGACACTCTACTGAACTGCATAAACCGATTCCGCCAAGCAATCGTCATTCACCCGCACTCATCAACATCGCTTTTACTAATATACGGAGTATTCTACCTAAACGCCATCAGGTTCACAGTTTCATTGAAGTCACAGACGCCGACATTGTCATACTCACAGAAACTTGGCTGCACCCAGAGATAGAAGACCACGAATTGTTCCCTTCAGACTTCCATTTCACCACATACCGCAAAGATCGCACTAACTGAAAAGGGGGAGGAGTTCTAATAGCCGTTCGTAACACTTTGCAGTCCTCGATTATCCGGCATGATAATATCCTAGAAATGATCTTGGTATGCCTTCACAACGCCTCCGGAAAGCTAGTGGTCGGTGTCTGCTATAGACCCCCAGACAGTCACGTATCATTCCCCGATTCCCTACGCCATGAATTAACGATTATGAGGAATGAGTATACCAAAGCATCCATATTTCTGTTTGGTGATTTCAATTACCCACAAATTAACTGGTCATTGCTCTTGACACTATGTTCGACACCTGCAAACGAACAGAAACTTTTTCTAGAACTAACCCTTGACTTTAACCTTCAGCAAGTGATAACAAGTCCAACGAGAGGAGACAACATCCTAGATCTCTTGCTCACAAATCACTCGGACGACGTAAAATCCATTACTGTCCTTCCTGGATTAAGCGACCACAACCTTGTTCACATCTCTATGACGCTACCTTTAAAGAAGAAATCACCAACCAGCAAACTGATAAAAGACTACAAAAGGGCTGATTTTGATGCTATGAAGAACGATCTTGAAAAATTTTTTGACAACTTTCGTTGCACTTATCTAAATCGCACACCTAACTCGAACTGGAATTTGTACAAATACACCCTACTACATTTGGAAAGTAAGCACGTTCCAACACTACTTATTAAATCAGATACCAAGAATCAATGGTTTAACAAACGCCTCAAGTCTCTCCTTGGCAAAAAGAAGCGCCTGTATCGAACAGCAAAACTTCAAAATAGTCACTTAGCATGGGAAAAATATCGCTTGTGCGCCCAACAGTATACCACAGAACTGACATGTACTAAAGATAAGTTTTACTCTCAAGATATACTATCAATCCTTCACTCTAACCCCAACAAATTCTGGCGCATGCTATCTAATAAACCAAAAGATCGCCATGTACAACTCCTAGATGCTGATGGAGAACCAATCAAAAGCGATGACTGTGCGACCGCGCTCAACAATTACTTTACGTCAGTTTTTTCCGCTGCTAACGTTACTGCTAATGAACACATTCCAGAAATCTCACTCTCAGAAATGCCTAAAATCGAAATTAACCCTGATGGTGTATCAAAGCTTATTGCCTCACTGAAAATATCTACATCTGCCGGCTGCGATCAAATTAACAGTAAGCTACTAAAAAATACCATTTCATTGTCTAGCCAGGTACTGCATCTAATTTTTACGCAATCCTTAGATACCGGGGTTGTCCCTGACGATTGAAAAAAAGCTCAAATTACACCCATATCTAAAGCGGATGACCGCACGTGCCCTAACAACTATCGTCCCATTTCCCTCACTAGTATACCGTCTAAACTACTTGAGCACATTATTTTTTCCAATCTTATGACCCACCTAGAATCAATAAACTTTTTCTATCCGAATCAACACGGCTTCCGGAAGCAGCTGTCATGTGAGACCCAGCTCGCCGAATTCACCCACGACATTCTACAATACTTAGATAACCTTGTCCAGATCGACGCTATCTTTCTCGACTTTTCAAAAGCATTTGATCGTGTTTCCCATAACCTTCTTTTTTTTAAGTTGTCATCGCTCGGCATTCCACAAACCTTGCTCTCCTGGCTAGACCAGTTCCTTAAACGACGTAAGCAGTTCACCTGTGTTAATAACTGTCGCTCAGCTTTTTCCGACGTAACATCCGGCGTACCTCAAGGTGCAGGCTTATCGCCTCTTTTATTCCTCATCTACATCAATGACCTACCGATCAACATAAAATCAACGCTACGTTTATTCGCAGATGACTGCGTAATTTACAGCCCCATTCACGGCGCTAGCGCCATTGCCGCTCTTCAACAGGATCTAACCACTATCCCAGCGTGGTGTGACAAATCGCACATGCCTCTTAATCTAAATAAATGCCAATACATATCATTCTCCCGCAAAAACACAGTTATTGATAGCACTTACAACATAAAATCGGTCGCCGTCACGAGAACATCATCTTATAAATATCTAGGAGTACACATCACATCATCGCTGTCATGGACAACACACATTCAGACCATCTGTTCCAAAGCATCACGCACACTTGGCTTTCTCCGGCGCAATCTAAAATCTGCATCACCTGAAGTAAAAAAGTTGGCATACATAACATTCGTACGTCCTAAATTGGAGTACGCGTCATCTGTCTGGCATCCATCAAAATCGTATCTCATCTCAGACCTTGAAGCCATTCAAAATCGCGCCGCCCGTTTTATTACATCGCAGTACTCAAGAAATACCAGCGTAACATTACTAAAACGATCCCTCGGCCTTAAAACACTAGCAACTCGCCGTGTTATTTCCCGGCTATGCCTCTTTCACTCTTTTTTTTATCGATCACCAAGACATTTGTTGCTGCAGCCACCCCCACGTACGTCATCCCGCCTAAACCACAGTAACCCAATCGCACGCATTAAAACCCGCACCTCCGCAATGAGCAGCTCATTTTTTCCCGACGCCATAGTGCTCTGGAATGGCCTTCCCGACAAAGTAATTACATGCTCCAATCGCCGCCTTTTCCGCGAGAAACTGGCAAATACTTCTCATAAACATATTCATGATGCGACACCGAAGTGCCAACTGTTACTTGTTTTCTTTTTGTATGTTTATTTCTTGCTTTAAGTTTGTATATTATTGTACACTTTTTTGGTACCCCGTGTATTTTTCCCCCTTTCTTTCTTTTGTGTTCTCTGCTACTACTCTCCAACCTGTATGTATTCCCCCCCTTATGTAATGCCTTCGGGCCTTTAAGGGACAAATAAATGAAATGAAATGACATCGTCGTGAAGATGAACGTTGCAGCCAAACGAAACGCGCAGCTTCTTGTTATGCCAAAAAACCTCAGACACGAGATTCTGCTGACTTTGCACGATGAGCCGACATCAGGGCATCTCGGGTTTCAGCGCACGTTGCAGAGGTTACAAGAGAAATATTACTGTGCACGGTTGCCTGCCGAGGTTGTTCATTATTTGTGAACGTGCGTGAATGCCAGTGAAGCAAGACACCTCCGATGAGACCTGCTGGTCTATTGAGCCCGATACTGCCGTCGATCAAGCCTTTTCAACAAACTGGGATTGGGGCCCCTTCCCAACTAAATCAGCGTGTAACAGATGGATCATCGCAGCAACCGAATACATTACCCTCTACCCCGAATCCAAAGCCCTGTCCAATGGTACCGCATTAGAGGTAGCTAACTTTTTTTGTCGACCGAATGTTCCTGCAACACGGGGTTGTTTAGGTGCTCATCACGCACAAAGGAACTTCATTAACGACTGGGCTGATATAGGCCGTCTTACACTACAGTCAACCAAATTACCAGCCTACGCTAGGTCGCTAGGTCAGTGCATAGCAGAGCAGCCTCCCAGTGCGCCTCCGATTTGCGTATGTTGAGGTCTGCAGGTTTTGGGCCCGTGCAACGCCATGTGATGTGGTAGGCGGTGGGCTGGTCGTTGCGACAAGGACATAAGTCTGTGTGGACAAATGCTACTATCCCCAGACAAACGGACTTACGGAGCGCCCCAACAAAACGATTGCAGACATGATGGCCATGTACTTAGTAGACGCCGAAAACAAAACCTGGGATGCGATCCTGCCGTACGTGATCTTCGCGTATACCACGGCAGTTCAGGAGACGACCAGAGCGACCCTGTTCATGCTTTGTAAAGGTGGGCAGCCCACGACCATGCTCGACGCATTGCTGCCGCACGTAACCAATGAGGACAACTTTGCCGTCACCGTCTACCTGCAGTGTGCAGAAGCCCGGCAACTCGATCGGCAGCGTAATAGAGACCAACAGCACACCTACACCAGACGATACAACTTACGACGCCACGCAGAGTACAATCCAGGAAACCAAGTGTGCGTTTGGACTCCTATTCGACGCCGTGGACTAAGTGAAACGTTACTTCATCGGTACTTTGGGCCATACAAACTCCCTCGCCGCGTCAAACAAATCGACTATGAAGTCAATGCTGTCTGTACGACTGCATCACAACAGAGACGAGCGTACCCAGAAATCATTCATGTGAATCGTCGGAAGCCTTATTGCACGCGTTATAGAATCCGTGGTGTTTATTCTTTGCAATGTTTATGTTTAGGTTCCTTTCTGTATTTTGGAACATATATGTGATGTTTTGTTAAAAGGGGAGTAATGCCGCGAAACTTTCAACACTATATTTGTTGTTTTTTAGCAGCCGCCGGCGTTCGGCCTTGTCACTCTGATTCTGACACGCATATCAATCTAATCTTCATTAGTGCTCTATGTTGCTTGACGCACCCTAATCAGATTCTTTGTCGTGCAAGATGCGCCGCGATCTGTCTCGAAGATTCCGGCCACTTGCGAATATTTCTACAATGTTACAGGTTGTATTAATAAAAGTTTGCGAAGTTATTTAGATTGTTCTCATCCGCCTTTAAATTGAGCGTTGAGCCGAGCACGATTGTTGTCATCGCCGCCGCCGAATCGCTTAGTTCTTTTGCGGGCACAAGTCAGCCCAGTAAAGTTTCCTCCGTGAACTCCCAGAATCTTCATTTGTATCAATAGCCTTGTCATCACTACGTGACAATATGAGGCATGAAACTTAGAACCGACATTGTCACACGCAATGTAGCAAGTTGGCGGCATTACGCAGAGAAATTGCGCTTTTTAACATATTTTCTAGTGGAGCACAATATAAACAGTCACAAAAAAATTATGATGAGGAACACCTACGTTCTGCCTTAAAACGTAGGGCGCAATACCATAGGCTACGATGCAACATAGAGAGCCATATTTTTAGCCCAGCCATTGGACGGGCCTGCTTGTACTAGGGATAATTTGTGAATGCAAGGGTGCTTGCAGACTGATTCGCCATCCCCTTACCACATGAAAGAAGTGGCCTGAGTGATCAGCGCCTGCTAAATGTAACATCAGAAGACATTCCATTCAGGACCGGGCCTAGCCAACTTTCACCACTCATTTTCCAGTATTATGCTAGTAATGTTTTGCTCAATATACCAACGGGGACGCCGGACCTTTAGCGATGAGGGCCGCTAAAGTAATTGCGCTATAAGGTAGAACGGGCGTCCGGCCATTTCATGGAAGAACCAATGTGAGTGGAGTCCAAGGCTTCATTCACGTCCAGTCTATCAAACTGGCTGCGAATATAAAGACAGAACACAAAAGCGGTGCCACACGAATAATCAACGCACACTCACTACGCTTGCAATGCTTTAGTGCTTGCCAACTAAACAACACCAGGTTTATTTAAAATAATCTGAAGGAGCTCTCGCGTATATCGCGTATTCTCTCGAATGTACGTACGGAGCAGCATAAAATGTGGTGCTCCTCAAGATTGTGAAGAATTTGGAACATCGTATTGGCCAAGCTGGCTTACCCTCGAAGCAGACACATTTTAAAAATGTTGCAACACGCTCACAGGAGCGCTTCTTTGGCAAAATAGGTGCAAGCAATGTGTATTTATTACCTCCACAAAGCTAATGCAACGATACTGGATATTCGCCTCGATGTCCTGGAGCCATATTCTGGGGCAGCGTGGAGAAAATAATGATTGCTTGGCATGCTGAAATATCGATCACGAGTGACCGCGAAGTATATACCACGTCTCACGACGGTAGAAGAGAGATTGTTACCTTTATATGTTACGCACCTCCTCACCACATCGTACGTGAAGTATTTGTCACGCGTAATTCTGGCGAAATATCTTTAATCAACGTTACTATGTACGCCAGCGCGGACTTGGACGAGATTTCATTGATTGCGCCCAGCCACTCTTCTCTCCTTGCTGATTTTCTTTCGTGTTTCGTCGTTCATTCATGGCTATTAGGTAGCTCTTGTCACTTACTCTGCGCTATACAAGGAACGTCTGGCCTAATTTGCTGTTGGCCGATTTTTCAACCTCATATAGCTAGAGTATGCTGCGTTGCATATACTTTAGGAGAAAAAGTGCATGCAAATACGCGACCATGTATGTAGTACATATTTGGATGAAATGCGCGGCTTCTTTCGACACGTCACAAAGCAGAAATACAATGAAGCAATATATATTCATAGTATACTAATGCGAATGTATGGAATGTCCATCTCCGGCGACTAGGAGCTATGTGCCGCGCCAGTGGGGTAAAATTATGCTTTGACATGCTGAAATGCTGATAATGAGCGACCGCGAAGCATAGAGCCTGCCGCTCGTTGTAGCCGGTAAGAAGAAAGGAACACACATATATTACTGAAGGGAACGTTGCAACATCAGGGGCGGATCGCTTTTTTTTTCATTTGTAGGCCAGAAAATGATTAGAGAGTAGAAAATAAAAATATGCAGGTGGTTTGTGTGGTTAAACGTGAAATAGGTGCGAAGCAAGGCCTCATCCTCTTCTTCTTTAATAGGCGGTTTACTTTTTGCTTTGAAATAAAGCGGTCAGACGCACAATATTCCACTGTCTGCACATTGTTTGTTTTTATTTCATTATATTTTGGTGCAGATGAACAAACAATATTTATCTTCATTTTCGTCATTAAGTGCATATGATCAATTACAATTTTGTTGATTTGTGTAGCAGTTGACAGTAAATTGGTTTAAAGGAAAGGAAAAGGTTGATATGTCACCATTCTTCATGAATGCTTGGTCTGCTCCTTACGGAATGACAAGCGGAATGTGGAGATGAAAGCGGAAAAAGAGAAAGCTGCAAAATCGGATACTGTGCGAAGCATGCTTAGCGTTAGCCTGGCATGTCAGCAGAATAGCTAGCATGAATAAAAACAAAACATTGGTGCCACCGGATTCTAACCGTGTTGTTAAGCGTGGGAAGCATGTAGAGTAACTGCATGGTATGAAACGTCGCAGTCGATGATAAGCTTTATTTACATGCGCATTCTCGAAAAGTGTATCAAATTTGTACACTTCTTAAACTCGCCATCCATGCGAAATGGCAGCAAACACACAGCGATCCCACAGCCGTCAAGCATGCTGTAATTCGGAAAGGTGGTTTGAATTCTTGACAAGGCCAACCCGCTAATTTTGGGCGGCTAATTCGCAATTACCCCTGAACATATCCAATGAGGAAATGTGAAAATTGAGTGCGCCTTAGTGCAAAATTTGAATTACTATATTCTAAAATAGATTTGGCGACCACTCAGACTGAGGTGGAGAGCGTCCAATGTTACGAAGGAAAGCTTTTATATCTGCATGGACTGTGGAGTCCCTGAAAAGCGTGCATACCTGCCACTTTAGAGCGACGACGAAAAAGAGTGGAGCCCGCTTTCTGTGCGATAGCTGCGCACGTTGACGATTCTTTGGTGGGAAATGTTCTCTCCGTGCTTCGGAAACATTCAGAAAATCGAGTTTTTTACATTCCCGCAAATCGTACATTGCACAGGTTGCTCGCTTTTCGCCAACATCAAAATGCGGCAGTAGTGACCGCGGGTAAACCCATGTGCTTGGGTTCAGCAGTCAAACGTCACCAGCTATTAGCCACTGAGACAAGAATCAGTTTCTGTCTTCCGTTCCCCATAAAGTGGACCTAGCGGATGCACGAAACGAGATTGCTACATTCAGCAAAAGTGCATGTTGAGACCGCAATGATGGAAAACGGCTTAACCTACTTAAATCGGCGTCTATGTAGACGCAAACCTTTACGTTTAAGACCTTTCCAGCATGGACAGCAAATACTGCAGTTGTAGAAACAGCCTTCTCATATAAATACAATGTACTGCGTTGAGTTTGGAATATGTGCTTGAAAGGGAAAGTGACAAATTTATAGAAAGATATGATGTTTTGAAAACTCGAATACCGGGAAGTGTTTAATATTCTCTACCAATATTTTTTGAGGAAATTTCATATTTATGAAGGGAGAAATTTTTTCTTTAGTGAGATATTTTATTAACGTCTTTCATTGTAGTTTGATGCGTGAAAATGTAGCACTATATTCGGACCACACAGTTGTTCTCGGATTCATTGCCTGCTGAGCGTTCGTTGTTTGGACGCTACCTTGCTTAAGAACGTTGTTAACATTTATTGTTTGGGCAGACATATCTGCTTAGGAAAGAGTAGGTGAGCGGTTGTGATGTTCTTTGGTGTAGAGGAGGAAGTTGGGCTTGGGTATGAAAGAGGAAGTGGTATTGCAGTCGGTAGTGGGCGCCGTTGATATTTTTTTTAAATAACGTTGTTTATTGCCTCAAGGCATAATGGAATATGTAAAGAAATTTTAAAGGTTATTATATGAAAGAAAAAAGGCTGGTGGTTTTACTAACGTCGAAGAGAGAGCTATGATGAGGCCCTTGCGTCCATGCTATGTACGAAGATGAGTTTTTCGGCGAAAGGCCCACTGCCGCCAGGTGCTGAATTCTCGTCGGCTTCAGTGCCGGGCAAATCCCCAATAAGTGGTGAATATTTGCCTCATGATCTTGCTACTTGCTGACAGGACATCCTGGACGCTGATATAAATATTGATATTGAACCCATGTTCGTGTTACAGTGGGTGTGAGGCCAACCCCGACCCGGATTCTCCATAGTGCAACCTCCTCAGGGTGGGTACGACTCCTGGGGAAAGTTACTGCACACGGTGGGACAAGAGCCCGTGAGCGGCACCGAAGGTGCTCCTTTCTTGTGACAAGCAAAGTGGCATAATCCGTAGTGAGGAAGCGTGTAATTGATGAAGGCAGAGTAGCCGGTCGGGTTGAAGAACCCGCAGAGGTTTGCGAACTGAGTCGGTCACGTGGGACCCACTTAATTCGAATGGTATGCGTGATGCGAGCCTCCAGACTGTGTATATTCTGACATATTTCTGGGCTACGACTGACGCGTCGGAGCAGACGTATTGATTGAAGGGTGTCGGTGTGAATGACAATTTTGGCTGTAGGTAGTAAGGTTGTGACTGATAGAAAGCGAAGCGCGTCTTGGACCGCAACCAGCTCAGCCCAGCAAAAAGAAGGGGTTCTGTAAATTGATATCTGCATGTGCTATTAAGCGCAGACTTACAAGTACAATGATTTGCAGTTGTCGTTTCACATCTGACAATCCTGGCATCTATATATACAATTATTGAGCCTTGGGGCAGCTTGGTGCCTTGCTCTGCGATCCTTTCAAAAAGGGATGACGCCGCATAAGATGTGGTTGGTCTATGAAGGTCAGTAGGTTTGTTTTCGCTCAGCTAAACAAAATTCCATGGAGGAAGAACTGGCGATGGTGGCGGTTACTATGGTGTGCGATTTAGCATAGGCCAGGAGTGCTCGCAGTAAGTTGGAAAGGGTAGCCCTAAGGCTACGAGCATCACGGCGTTGCTTTACCAATTCATCTAATGTGTTGAGTTGAGGGTTCTCTTGTAGTGCCACGACCCGTGTAATGCAGGGGAGACAAGTAATGGTTCTCACATTCTCCCTTTTTACACTTCTAGATGATCCCATTGAAGTGCTGAAACTGTGCTTGATAAATGTGTGATGACGGCAGAACCACTGTCACCAAATGCCGTGCGACGTGGGACCGAGCGCCTCCGGATTTAGGAGCAATACGTCTTATTAGGCTCAAGGTCAGCATCGCCTGCTTTTTAGCCTGAGAAAGCCAGGCGGTTCCCGTTCCCGACTGATGAATCGACAATCCAAAATTTTCAATGTCTCACTTTCGTGAAGGGGGATTCCAGATAGTTGAAGACGGATCGGCGTCACCGCGAGTTTACGGCAACTCCAGCGGTTGGCGACCACCATGAACATAGTTTTGCTTGTTGAAACCTCTACGCCGACAGATTTAACATAGTTGGCAGTTATATCCAAGGCTTACTGCTATGCTGCCGCTTGAGTAGATAGCTCATGGTGTGTACTCCCCACCGTACTGTCATCAGCATAGAGCAAAACGTTGACTTCAGGTACATTGGGCAGGCGCCATGCAGGAGGAATGAAGGCAATGTTAAACAACGTTGGTGACAGTACTGAGCCCTGGGGTACACCGCGAACAGAACAAAAGATACGATTGAATCGCCATTAAGCCTTATTGCATATCTTCTGTTTTCAAAGAAAAATTTTACGAAATATGCTTCTTATCGTGTTTTCCTTATTGCACAGCTGTTCGCGGTTGAATAATCGTATTGAGCTGAAGTTGACAAAGACGGATTGAAGGTAATTGTGGCCACACGATGCATTTAGGTGGACTTTATTGATTCAGTTCAGTGTCATTTATATGATATTTAACAGAGTCTATGTTTCTAAACGATATTTGTAATTCACTTATTCTGCGGAAACTGTCTGATTCAGTTGCCCATCTGTTCAATCTTGTCGTGTCGACACAGCAGAACCAGATTACCTCCCGCTGTTCTGTTATGACTACAACGGCAGGCGGAGCCAAGCTGAACTTGTATTACATTAAACAGGAAAATAAACAAACACTGTACCAAAGTACGCATTATGAATATATACTGCATAGCAATAACTCCACAAGTTCTTGAAGAATGTTGAAAACAAACTATAAACAAATAGGTGATCATTGTGAAATTATTGTTCAGGTCACAAAACAAATTACTCATATTTTGTCGTATGTAGTCATGATGCTTTTATGACCTTTTCTGTAAGCATGTAAGCTTTTAATAGATATATGAGTATCTTTTCGTTACGTTGAGGGAAATAAAATTTTCGGCACTGACACAAATTGACATTGATAGTTCGTTTACAAGGATAAATTTGTCAGTAAGCAAAAACGGAAATATGGCTCAATGATAACCTGCCATCTGATAGGCAGATTACAAAGAAGTTTCTCCAAAGCACAAGTGGGGGACGCGCGAAAGATTCGCCGTGGTTGGCAGAAGACGTGGAGGAAGAGGCGACATTACGGGGCTGGTTGGCCGGCATCTCGAAGTTGCGGGGATTTTGGTCCCTCTCTGCTCCACGCCGCTCTCCCTCATCGGATATTCGACACGTCCTACCGGCTACTAATGTCCGGTTCTACGCAGGACCGAACATTTTCAGCTCAGTACCAGTACTGTGACCTAAATTAGTACGGACTGCAAATGCTAGCTACCTTTTGATTTTCATATTAAGGCATGAATTTGAAAAACCTATTCCTCACAAAGTTAATCTTCCTTAAAGTGCCCTATATTTGTTTCTTTAAATATTTCCAGTGGGGAAAAGTCAAAGTACAATAGCATGAAGAGCTCCAGTAAAAGTAAGTCTTCATAAAGTTTCGAGAACGGTTTAGGTGAGCCAGTTCGCTCAAAACTAGCATCCATTAAGGTTTCTCCCATTAGGTATTATAGATGGAGATCAGGTTGTTGACTCTTTCAATGAAATACTCCTTTGCGGAGCGAGCATCCACGTCCGTGTGTCACCACAGCCACTCTCGGTTTCCTTACACTGTGGATGCAAAGCAACATGAATAAGTCGTTTGGCGCACCCCCTTGATTATGGACCGGCAGGAAACATATACCATAGGTTGTAATTAGCAAGTCCTTTTTTAAATTCCTCTGCAGGCTACCCCAAGGATTGACTGCATTGCGGCAGTAAAAAAAAATATGGTCTATGGTTTCCTGCTTATGGCAAATCAAGCAGTCCACCGACCACGGGACAAAGACACCTTGTACCACAATGTGTCTGTTACACAATGTACAACTGTGTAAGAGGAAGAAAACACTTTTTGCTGACGACCGTACTGGCATTTTTAACCCTTTTTATGACATGCTTGCCTTCCGCTCCACACTGTAAGGATGGATACAACGGCACTTCCATCATTACATCAAGCAGGTCCTTATACAGTTGTTTTTGTTACAGCGCTTAAGTATTCCATTGATAACCTCACTTTGAAAGTGTTAAAGGAAGCCACAACCTAGCGCAAAAAAACGCTGAGTCTTCTTCGTTTGATGTTTGCTAGAGGACCCCAAAACTTCAAGTACTCTTGGGTCAATCGGTTTGGTTGTTACGTAACCTAAACGACCCTTTTCAAGTTCCCTCTATGGCCATACTTAGCTCCTTATCTCCTAACTTAGGTTGTATTACTGCAACCGCAGTTTGAAAAGTTCAGGTTCATGAGTGCCGCCAATGATATTTACCGCGGCTGCTCATTTTTTCTAGTTATGGAAAAAAACAATGATAATGAATAATGAAAAATGAAAACTGTTCCAGGCACTGTGGGTTCGTAGTGATTTATCATAAAGTAGCCATAATTGGTGGCAATTTTGTAGAAAATCCTTATCAGAGTTTGTTAGAAATATTTTTACAACTTCATTATTATGGCCGTGATAGATAATAACGAGTTTATGGATAAAAAGGCGCACTCGAGAAAATGTTCGAGAGACGTAATTTGCCCGCACCATTTCAGCAGGGATGACTTCTCGGCAAATGTCATCTACCCTTGTATAAGAATTCAAAGTCGAATGACAACGTCCTCATACGTGGTTTCGTTCGGAAGGTGCTCTCTTATTTTTAAGTAAATCTGCGTCAGAGACTACAATGGTATTTCCAGCTGCCTTTACGTGGCTATAATTGCTTGCTTCCCTCGACATCTAAGCTATGCGGGTATTATTTCAGGGCGCCAAATTGGATGAGAGTCTCCCGCTCAGCATTATCATATCTGAATGCGACACTGAGCGCTGCATTGAGCTATAGGCGTAGAAGATGTGCTGGTTATAGTGAACATGTAGGTTTCGTCTTTATTTCATATTGATAAGATTTATCTTTCACTTGTTTTCTAGACACTCACTTCATCCAAAGTTATCTTCCCCTTATTTCCCTTTAAAGTGAGGATGGTTTGAATAGCACAAGAGGAAGTTGAAAAACTACCCATTCGATATTCATATGCTGTTCTCTCTTCTCAAGCTACCTGGGTTCACAAACTATACAACTCTCTTATCCAATATACAGTGCGAATGAATCTGCGATCGCTAATCAGTCCCTGCCTATGCAAATGACTGCGAGCAAAAACTGATGTTAGCGCAAGCCTGCCTCAATAAGCTGTCATTATACTATCTTTTTCTACCTCCACACATCGCACTGCAGTTGTTAAAACAACTTTATGAAAGCTGCTTCATGCGCACAAAGTCACGGGTCCTATTGAGACGTCGCTATACCTCGGCAGGAGGCTCAGAACGTGGTTTTAGAATTTCAGGCATCAAAGTGTGCACATAGATATGCTGATTTCTGACAAACGCAGTCAGTTCTTGATACATCATGCCAATATTACATGCTGCTCGAATGAATACGCTGCTGTAAAGAAGACATCAATTAATAAACCTTTATGGCTGGGGGAGGTTATTGCATAATGGGGGAGGTAACAACTGAAAATAACAATTTTTGATGGTCTAAACAGCGGCACCATGATATAATATGCTCAAAGACAAACAATTCAAATGAAGGTGGCGCTGCAGTAAAAAGGAGTTTGAAGCAATCACTGATGATAAGAAATGACATTTCAGGAGTTCTTTGAATCTAGTAGGGTCAAGTTCAGTTACAATATGTTCAGGAAGGTGGTTCCATTCTCGAATTGTACAAAAAAATTTGGTGACGTTAGCAGATTCATATAAGCGCTGTTTGCTCGTGGAGTTGAGCAGGCTAAATAGTGGAACTAATCAAGAATATCACGGTGATTGTGGAAGTCGTAGTACAGTTTATGGGAGAGGCACAAGCTTAAAATGTTGCGTCTTAGCCTTAGTGGGATGACACCGCGAAATGTCCTAATAGCGCTAATAAACGGGCAGAACCATTTTGAATGGATCCAATTTCATTGATTTAGAACACCAGATGAGGGGACCAAATTGCGGATGCGTCTTCGAGCTTCATAGAAATTAGAGTTTCGTAAGCAAGTTTGCGAATGGGTGGCGGTGATAATGAGGGTAACCTTCTAATGAAGCCCAGAGTTCTCGAAGTTTCAGCAGCTATTTTTTGATGTACTCATTTCATGTTTGTTTATTGCTTATTAGGACGCCGAGGTACATGTACGATTCAACCTCTGATAGGATCGCTCCGTTAGTTAATATGTATAGGAAATATTAGAATGTTTACGTCGAGCCAGCATGAATTTGAATTTGGTTACGTTCAGTTACACCATCCAGTCTGAGCAGCAGGTTTCAATTTTAGGCACGTCGTTCTGAAGGGTTACTTCTTCATCCTGAAAAGAAATACAACTGTATAACACTCAGTCGTCAAGAACAGACGAATGGATGTTTTAACACAGAGAAAATATCGACGAATGGATGATGCGTTGCCACAGGGGAGGTAATTCATAAATAGAAGGAATACCAATGGCCCAAGCACGGATGCTTGATTACCTCGTGAGTGGCGGAATACCTTCCGATCCCTGCGGATCGAATGTGGTTCTTGAGGAAACAGTTAATCCAAGATAAAGTCAATAGATGAGTACAAAGGCTTGAAAGTTGAAACGTCAGTCTTTCGTGGGGTACGCGATTGAATACCTTATAAAAGGCTAAGAATATGACGTCAGTTTGGAACAATAAGTCAAGGTAATGTGAAGGTCAGTAGTGAAATTCAAAACATTGGGTCTCGCATGAAAGATTTGGATGGAATTTATGCTGATTCTTAAAGAAAATGCCACTTGTGATAAATGACGTGTGCCATAATCTTACAGGCTATGCAAATAATGCATTCGGGCGATAATTTGATTGTGGGGATCGGTTTCCTGCTTTGAACACTGGGAATATTCTACTTAGTTCCAGTCCCTCCCCCCCCCCCCTCCACTCCCATCACGAATCGAACTGCTAACTAAGGACTGGGTTTTTATGATCTGTAAGTTGAGGCTAGAAATAACTTTTATGGATAAGAGCCCATTTTCAGGCATATTGTCGGAGTCAGAGATACTTGACAGCTTTAAATTGTCGATAAATTTGGTAATCCCTTCAGAATTGGTATGAATGGAGTGCGTCTGAGCGAAGTTTAAAGGAGTTAGGTCAAGCGTGTTTAGGGTAGGTTCACACGTGAAAATAGAAGAGAAGCAGTAATTCATGACGTTGGATCCCTGAGCAATCGCCACTGGGGAGCTGTCCTCAATAAATAAGGAAATGGTATGGCTGTTACTACGCGTAGGAGAAATTATCTTCCAAAAATTTCCGCGGTTGCTTGGGAGAAGGCCGTGTATGCACTGGCGATGAAACATATTCGAGCGCCCCAAAAGCAGTGCGTATTTCTTCAGGCAAGTAAAATATTTTCGCATTTCAGTTCATAATGTGATGTCATCGATGTACGAAAAAGGCTTTGTTTGTTTCGTGGTAGCTTTTTCAAAGGGTTCGAATACCACATTTTTTTTTGTATCACCACGAATATAAACGAGCGGGACGTACTTATGAATCAGGGATAAGAGGTCGTGCTTATATATTAACCAGTTTTCTTTGACAGATTTTAGAAACGTAGATTCACGAAATGGTTCTGTTTGATGGGGTTTAACGTCCCAAAGCAACTCAGGCTATGAGAGACGCAGTAGTGGAGGACTCCGGAAATTTCGACCACCTGGGGTTCGTTAACGTGCACTGACATCGCACAGCACGCGGGCGCCTTGCTTTTCGCTTCCATCGAAAAGCTGCCGCGGAGGCCGGGATTCGATGCCGCATCCTTGCGAACAGTAGTCGAGCGCCGTAACCACTGCGCCCCCGGCGGGGTGATTCAGGAAATGAATGATAAAATATGTCAACTCTTGTTTATGCCAGATACGTATGCCTGATTTTTGTAGAGTATTTGTTTTATGAATTTCGATCGGGCTGTACGGGGAAGGGTATGTCGAATAGCGGCATTCTGTGATCGCTCACACCACTAATGCATTGCATTGATCGCATTGAAACGGGATCGATGGCAAATAACTAGAAACAGGAGTTGGCATGTTTACAGTTTGGGCAAAATTAAACATAAGTGATAGGTGTATATATTTATTTAAATGGCGGTAGGATGCAGATAAGATCATTCAATCTATATTAGAAAAGTTCAAATAGCCACCAATCATGTAATTGGCATCAGGAAAGCGGAAATTCAAATCAAGGACAGAGTACAGATCATTAGTAAAGGAAATATTACAAACTGATGGGTAAAATTAGGAAAGCAGTATATTTGTGCTTCAGTGAGGCGAAAAGTACATGCAGAGAATTTAATGGTGACATGCAACATCAACAGTGGAATAGGTTTAACCAATTTTATCAGTACGAGAACACAACGCCCCTAGGACCGTCCCTATCCAGCCTATGGAAGGCGAAAGATGACATATCAATCCGCTCATCGTAGAAGTCTGCATACTGATTACTGATGTCCGGAGTCAACCATGTTTCCTCGAATACCGGATTATCGCTTTGATCGCCTTTAAGAGAGCTTCCACATTTTAGGTCTAGGGTATGAAACTACGAATGTTTGCGAACACGACAGACATGGTTCGATACGAAGGCGCACTAGTGGGAGATTGAACGGGCAGACTTGACAGCAAGACCGGGTGCCAGTGTTTTCGCGGTGACTGCTATGTTTTTAGTCCTTTCATGGAGTCGGAGTCGTCGTCGGAAATGTAAAATTGTTGCCAGTGACTAGCTTGTGAAAGCGCATATTGAAATTGGAAGAGTCCTGCTGCCATATTCGAATAGTGTATTCGAGCACGCGCCGAGTAATCTTCGAGTACTGCATATGGCAGATCTTTCAACATGTGCACAGCAGAGAAGATGTTACACTTTGTTTCGTAATTGGCTAATTTAAATATAACGGGTCGATTGTTTTATTCCTGAAAGCGTCCAAGTGTATGGGAACACCTAATTTTAGTTTTTGATGCTTAAAGCAAGCTTCTAAGAGCAAAATGTGATGGATCTTAACTCCAACTTCGCCCAAGTTTCGTCTTTGACATCCTTGATACCAAGAGATTGCAGTTTTATGTGACGAAGACGATTTTCAGAGTCGTCAAATTTCTTCATAAGTACCTTGATATATGAAGATAACTTCTCGATGGTAAGATTAGTGGCCGAGCTAAAGCAGTTTATGTATCAATGATCTTTTCAAGCGCATCAACATGATTTGAAAGAATGCTAAGCATGTTTTCAATGCTTGTTTGAGCGGCTAAGATTACCGAAACTTCAGACAATATATTGCTCTGTGTGAGTTCGATGCCTGCATTTGCTCATGAAATGGATTCAAGCGATGGGGTGAGTCAGGGTTCAAATCGGGGTTCAACTTCATGTTGCCAGACATCTCAAGCAGTAATAAAGTGAGATAGGCATTACTGCAGTATGCGAAATATGCCTAACAATTAAATAAACCATGAATCAAGTGTGTCAAGGGGGCACGACCCTGCAAAAAAGAGTGATTTGGTCGAACGAATGCAATTATGCAAGGGCATAATCATGACCATATTCATAGCGGTGACGTGTCCAACTGGCACAAGTAGGACAGCACTTTATGAAGATTATGCAAATCTTCAGCGTTGATAGTCCCGCATGGTTGCCAAATGAATTAAGGCGCGAAGTCGAGAATCAGCGGTGGCAGCGCTCCCTCGTCATTTGTCTTGAACGGCTCGGGAAAGTGACAGGACGGCCTATCGAAATCCAGAGTCAAGGGTGAACTGGCCTGGTACTAACCAGAAGTAACTGAGGGGATGGCTAAAAGCAGAATAGCCTGCAGTAGAAAGGGCGTACTGATGACCACATTAATAGCGGTGACGTACCCCAACTGGTTCAAGCATTGCGGTGCTTTATCAAGACTACGCAGATCTCCAGCGCTGATAGCCTCGCATAGTTGCCAGATGAAGGAAAGTGCGAAGGCAGGAATTGGTGGTGGCAACGCGCCATCGTTATCCAGAGTCAAGGGTGAACTGGCGTTGTAGTAGCCAGAAAGCACTAAAGTGATGGCCGAAAGCAGGATAGCCTGCAGTAACAAAAACGCGTAATCATTACATTCACGGGCGCTGACGTGAGCCCTTGTATTGCAGCCTTGGAGGGTTTAGAAAAGGGAAGTCAATATGAGGAGTTTAGCCAAAACTTCGAAACTACTTGCGTAATACACTGTGTAACTATGCGCGCTAAAGCTCTCAAAAAGCAAATAATGTACGCGAATTGGGCACCGAAAAGTTTAGCCTTCCCTAAGACGCACTTTGTAAGAGACCGACTGGTAATGCTTACGCCATGATCCGTATTGATTTACGTACAGAGCTGCACATGGGGACGGTTTCAGATTTGTAATATCGAGTCCAATCAGGCACAATGGGTGGCTGCTATAGTCCGCTTTCCTATTGAGAAAGCACCCAATATTAATAAGGAGAACGCAAAAATCTCAGAAGACATCACTAAAAGAAAGTTCTACCGCAGATCTGTAATCGACGCCCATCTTCATGTTATGCAATGATGCTAGACAAGATACGTATCCTGATTAGCAATGATTACATTTATTTCACTAATTTGCATGATAAGTCTTAGCAAATAGCTTTTATCTTTTGCATGATCATATACGGTTAAAAAGGCTAGGGTCACAGACCACTTGTCAAAAATAGTTGACGTTTCGGAACCGCTATGGGTTCTTTGATCACAATCTTACGAGGAACAATGACAGTGAACAATGACAGTGAATAAGGAACACGTAGGGGTTCCGAATCGTCAACTATTTTTGACAAGTTGTCAGTGACTAGACTTTTTTTCAACCGTGCTACTACCGGACCAGACGGCGATACGTCAAAACTTGGCTTACATGATCCTATACGTTTTACAAGATTTAATTTCTACCATATCTTTGCGTAGTGGAAAATTTTAGTAGTTGCTTCTTTACAAAAGTACTCTTGGCCCGCAAGAGTGCGGGCCAAGCCCAGATGACCATAAGTGATGTCTTCATGCATCGTATGTAGGACGGCGCTGCGAAGAGAAGACGGGACGCCAAGCAGCAGATGGGAAACAACAGTTAAGTAGTTCTTTTTGAAGATTAGACCATTTATAATAACAAAGGATATTGTAGATGTAGACTTGCGCTCCTTATCAAACAACGGAGTAAGGTGTGTTGGTGATATTGTTCTTGCAGAAACTTCACGTTGTCTGCAAAATTTTCGGCGGGCGGCCCCAGACAGTAGTCGATATCGTCTTCAACGACTGCCGTGCATGGAAGAGCAAATCGTGACAAACAGTCAGCGTTGGCGTGCGACGACAACTCTTATATGACAAAAATCATAATCCTGTAGACAATGCCCAGCGTACTAGTCGACCGGAGGGTCGCGCTGGCCAACGAGCCAAGGCAGGGAGTGATGGTCAGTAATTACGTTGAAGAGGGAGCCACACAAATAGGGGCGGAACTTGGTAACAGCGAATATGATGGCGACACATTTTGTTTCTGCAACTGTTTAGCTGCGCTCTGCTTTCGTTAAAGTACGGCTTGTGTATGCGATAACATGTTGGGCGCCGTTCTGGAGCTGGACAAGAATCACGCCGACGCCCACGCTGATCGCAACTGTCTGAACCCCGGTGGTAGCAGCCGGATCGAAATGGCGTAAACAGGACGAGATGTGAGCACAAACGTCAGCTGTCAGAACGGTGCCTCGCAATTGGGGACGAAACAAACGGTGCATCTTTTTGCATAAGGGAAATAAGCGGATGAGCAATTTGGGAAATTCTTGATTTAAGCGGCCTGGAAAGATTCTAAAATGTTTACTTTTTTAGGTTTTGGAAAGTCACACTGTATCACTCTTTTGGGGATCGGGCCGAATATTTTCCTGGTCTGCTAAAAATTCCATCACCAGTGTCAGCCGCTCCCCGAAGTGACACTTGTTCGAGTGAAAAATTAGTCCGTTGTTTTTAATACAGCCCAGCCCAAGACTAAGCTTCTGATTACGCTACTTAAATGTCCTTCCATTGATGAGGACATCTTCTAGGTAGCACCTGTATATCTTGTAAGGTAACGCGAAGGTCGGGCTTGGCGGATCAGGCTTTATTGGAGACCTGAAGCCCTGGTCACACACTGGAACGAACCACCCTCCGCGATGACGTTGGGTATATACAAGAGAGAGCAGGATGAAGATGAAGCAGCACGTTCACCTGTGTGAAGGATGAAGCGCCACACAGTGCTCACACTACTTCGCCCGCGCGGTTGAAGCGGCGAACCTAGCTGCAATTCGTCCACAGCATTGCGCCGAATAAAAGGCTTCATGCGTGAAACGCGGACAACTTCAGTGCCATGGTAACGACTGTCCGGAGGAGGATAAACAGAGGATACGCGATAGTTGACTGGGGAGGTTTTTGCAAGAACAGAGTAAGGACCAATGTAACGACGCTGGAACTTGTCAGAAAGGCCAGGAGTGAGTAATGGTGTTCAAAGTAACACCTCGTCGCCGGAACGGAACGAAACTTGTAGGTGGGTTGCATCATACAGATACTGCGGTCTTTCTGGCTAGCTTCAGTGTTGATGCGAGCAAGCCGGCGAGATCTGGCCACTCGGAAAACGAACTGGTCAGGAAGAGAGGATGAGGAACGAGCATGTGTAGAAAGCAAAGAGCTCAAGAAGGGTAGCGGTAGAACGGCCGTAAAGGAGGAAAAACGGGGCGTAGTCTGTACAGCCATACAGCCGAATTGTAGCCGGACGTAACAAAAGGAAGTATTACGCCCCAGTTTCGGTGGTACTGATCAACGTATATAGAGAGCATATCACAAAGCGTGCGGTGGAACCGCTCAGTCAACCCATTGGTCTGCGGGTGATAGCTGGATGTCAATTTGTGATGTGTGGTTGAGGCCTGAAGAACTTCGGCTAGAATCGTCGACAGAAATGTCCGACCACGGTCACTGAAAAGCAATTGAGGGGCCCCATGACTCAGTACGAGGGATTCCAAAACGAAGATCACGACCTCAGGTGCTGAGCCATTGGGCAGGGCAGCGGTCTTAGTGTAGCGTGTTAGGTGGTCGACGGCGGTGACGATCTAGCGGTTACCTCGTGCAGAAAATGGAAGTGGCCCGTATAAGTCTATGCCCAAGTAGCACACATTACTTGGCCCAAATGGGGCCCGTATGGGCAAGTTGGGCTCGGGTAACCACAATAACACCCATGAGGGCCCGCTTTAGGGATCAAGCGGGCAAGCCCAAATTGGGCTTGCCCCTGCTTTTTCCATTTGGGCATCATATAGGCGCGGAAAGGGCTTATTGACTACATATTCCCACATCTCGCCCTCAAGGGTCCCGCTTGGGAAATTTTGAGGGCCGATGCAAATAAAATTTGGGCTCTGTGTAGGAAAAGCCTGGGCTAATCTAATTGGGGCTGCCCACTCAAAAGCCGATAGGTCCCGCATGGGCCGCGGCGGGGCTAAATACAGTGCTAAATACAGGGCTAAATCCCGCACAGTGCCTACATGGGACCATTGAGGGGTACTTGAGGGAAGGTCAGACGAAAATGTGGAAATCGAGCGGAAAATACCTGGGCTGCGCCAAATAAGGCTGCCCACCAAAAACCTAGATAATTTCCGCATGGCCGTTAGCGGGGCAGGCAAGTACTCCTTTCCGCTTCTGCCCGCATCGGTCTCTTGCGGGGACATTTAGGGCAGATGCGATGCAAATGTGGGCCTAAAGCAAATAGATGACGGGCTAGTCCGATTGGGGCTGCCCACGCAAAAACCGAATAGGTCCCACATGTTTTGCGGCCGCACTGAAAAGCGAGCACAGCACCACGCTGCCCACACGGGTATTTCTTGAGGTATTTGCGAGAAAATGCAACATATATTCCTAGTCCATGCGGTAAAAATAAGGTCAGCCCAATATGGGCGGCCCATGAAAGGCCGCAGTGGGCCCCAAATTGGCCGTAGGCGGGCATACCGCTCTGAAACGTCCCCACCCTGTTTTAAGGCACCATTTTATCTATGTAAATCATGTTATACCGGCCACTAATTGCCTCTTCTGGAGGTTTCGCATAACTTTCCTAAGCATATCTATGCAATGAATAAAGACTGTCTATGCTTACTGTACAAACTATGGTAAAAAATCAGTATCGGCAGAAAATATGCAACAGTAACTGCTCCGCTTTACGAGTATGTACTGAACGACCTCCAAATGTTTCCTACGGCATTACTATTCTGCACGCAGCACCGAAACAAATATTCAGACCAACATGTTGGGGTGATGTGGGTCAGCCCACATTCTTGCAGTGTTGGGAATAAATTTCTCTCATGTTACTGAGTGTTGCATACAAGCAAAAACTAATAGTGCTTAATGTTTCACACTTGATTATTGGTACTTGGGCAGCCATGAAAATGGCTGCCCAAGTACCCATAAGGGCAGCACGTGGATCAGCCCGAAACAGACTGGCTTTCGCAAATCCCGCGCCTGTACAATTCAGGTATTGGAGGAATTAATCGATTTAAAAATTAAAACATCAATCAATGGGATGTCACTGCATGCACAAACGTGGGAACCATTAATGGTTCTGGTGTGCTGCCCACATTCGTCTACCTGGGCTGAATGCGGGCAGTCCTATTCGGGCTGAATGCGGGCAGCCCCATTTGGGCTGCCCATACGGATACAGTTTGGGACTGATCGCAGCGAAATTTGGCAGCCCACGCGGGGCCCCTCTGGGTACGTGTTGCAAATCCCTTATGGGGCCCGTATGGGCTCCCTCACGGGCCCAACGCGGGTCCCACGTCAGAGCCCACTTTGTGCTAATTGGGTGCCAACAACGGCGAAAGGAGTAGCAGGGCAAGGTAGCGGCTGTAGTAGGCCAGCAGGAGAAGTCGGCCATCTGCGGCTTTGCATGGCAGACAAGAGGCGACGTATTTTGCCACGCTTGAGGCTAGGCTTTTCCAGACGAAACCGGTTTTGACGCGGTGGTAACTTTTATGAAAGCCGAAGTTACCGGCTGTAGCATCATCGTGGAGAGCCGCCAGAACATGAATGCGAAACGCTCTCTAGATAAAAGGGACGCAACGAATGCCTCCAGAGGAATAATTATAACGAGAGAGCACGCCGTTGTCAAGTTTGAACATTTTGGAGTTGCCTGCGCATCCTAGCGGTATGAGGTGGAGAAGCACCGTTAACAAGGTCGATTAGGGAACAGCAATGGGGATCTGCTTGCTGGGAAAGAGAAGCACTGGTGATGTGTGGAGTTCTGGACGACATTAGGACTTCGAGGGTGCACGCAGGAAGGTGGGAGGAAGCGGGCAACGGAAAAGAGTATCGGCATCTCGATGTTTGTATGTGACACCCGTTTTTTTATATGACATCGAAGGTGTATTCCTGGAAACGCAGAATCCAATAGCCCAGGCGTGTAGTCAAATTTTTGAGGGTTGATGACCAACACAGGGGGTGATCGGTAACGATCATGAAATGGGGGCCGTAGAGGTAGGGGCGGAATATCTGAGCTGCCCAAACGACGGCGAGGCACTCTTACTCAGTGCGTTTCGCTGGTGTTAGAGTTCGACTGGCAAACGCAAGGAGCTTTTCCTGAGAAGCGGTATCACGTTGCAGAAGTGAGGCGCCGATACCGAGGCTGCTGGCATCGATGTGGAGAAGGGAGGAGTGTCGTAGAAGTGAGCGAGAACAGGGTTCGAAGTGAAGGCATTCTTGAGGGGTTGAAAAGCTTTTTCGCATTCTTCAGACCAATTGAAAGTAGTGTGGTCGTTAAGAAGGTGGTATAGAGGTGCCGCAATGGTAGCGAAATTGCAAATGGAACGGCGAAAGTATGAAGCTAGGCCAAGAAGTCTGCGTAGATCTTTAGTCCGCTGAGGGCGTGCAAAGTTCAAAACTGCAGAAAGGTTGTCAGGGTCGCGTCGAATGCCATCGCGGCTTACGAGGTTGCCCAGGATCTTGATTTCTCTCTTGGCGAAATTACTCTTCCTCGTGTTTAGGTGGAGACCGGTGGATGCCAGGCACAATAATACTTAATCAAGGCGGCATAAATGATCGGAAAAAGCCGCAGAGAAGATAACTATGTCATCCAGGTAGCACAAGCATGGTTTTCACTCCAGTCCTCTAAGAACAGTGTCAACCATGCGCTCAAACGCAGTGGGTGCATTACAAAGTCCAAAAGGCATGACATTGAATTGGTGAAGCCCATCATGAGTAGCGAATGTGGTTTTTCTTTGTCGGCTTCGTGCATCTGAATCTGCCAGTAACAGGACCGCAAATCGAAAGTGGAGAAATATTCGGCGTCCTGAAGACAGTAGAGGGAGTCGTCAATTCGTGTCATAGGTAAACAACTTTCCGAGTGACATTGTTAAGTGCGCAATCATCAACACAAAAACGCACGGATCCATCCTTTTTTTTTTTACCAAGATGACCGGAGATGACCAGGGGCTAGCTGAAGGCCGAATAATGTCACGTCGAAGCATATCATTCACAATACCTTCTACGATTTTCCGTTCTGACAAGAAGATACGGCAAGGGCGGCGGCTAACAATAGAAGTACCTTCTGTAATGATGCGGTGCTGTCCTGCAGAAGTTCGGCCCAAGGGCGGAGAAGCGACGTCAAAGGAGGCTCGGCATTACTGCAAAGTACTTCCTGCAAAGCTTGGCGGTAAGCCGCAGGTAGGTCAGGATTGATGTTGCCAAAGAGAACACAGAGAGGGGCATCGGAAGAAGCTGCTGGTGAGGACGGTAAGGGGCGGTAAGGGTGGTGAGGGACTCCGGTTGAATGTCCAGAGCACAAGGAAAACATGTCAATCGAGTCAGCACAGTGGGCTCTGGGGAAGTGTTCAAAGCAGCGACAAGCGCTGTGCCGGGCTCAAACCGAACAAGACGTGGTGGTAACGTGATTCGACGGGTTAGATGGCGATGAGTAGGCACGATTAGCACATCCCCATTATGAATGTCACTGCAAGTAAGTGCGACAAGTTGTTCGCATTCAGGGGGCAACACTGAGTCAGTAACGGCAAGCAGGCGATGACTGGGCTCGGGAAGCTCAGAAGACGGATCGCTCTCGTACATGTAAATGACCCTGTCACGACACGGAATGCTCGTTGATTGGGCAGACAGAAAATCACAGCCTAAAATATTTGTGTGAGTGCACGGTGAAATCACGGTAAATTGTACATCGTGGCGGATACCGTCACCAAAAAATCCCACCGTACAATTAGCAGTAGACCGAATGATTGCACCTCTAGCTCCGCGGAGTTCAGGTCCATCGTAAGGCATTTTCACTTTTCGCAAGCGCGAGCACAAGTCAGTGTGTATTACAGAGTCAGCAGCACCCATGTCAACCAAGGCTTCAACAAGTAAACCTTCAACCCAAACTAAAATCATATTGGAGGAACGTTGCGGGGGATTTTTGGGATTGCCGAAAAATGCAGTTTTCCCTTCAAAACCTGCAGTGGTCAGGTTTCCGATAGGAGGAAGGTCGTCAGCGAAGCTTGGCAGAGCGGCGAGGTTGAGCGGCGACAATGCGAAGGAGAGAAAGAGAGTGTAAACTTTAACTGTTTAATGGAATAGCGTGGGTGGTTTCCTCAGTCCAGGATACCATTGGACACCGAATAATGGAGCAGGAAAAAAAAGACGGGCAACATGAAGCACACAATCCTGTGGATACGGCACACGAGGGAGTCGACAGCAACGAGACTGCCGACAGGATGGCCCGAGGGCATGCTTTCCGGGCACCTGCGCCAGCTGCCCCAGAGCCTTCACCCCCTCTCACATACGGTAAACTAATACAATACTTCATATTAGAAAGAAAACAATACGCAGAATCACACAAAGATCTCCGCAGACAGGAGGCAGTAACCTGGAAAAACATACAGGCTAGGCATTCCCAAACCTAGCAAAGCACCACAAAATCTAGCACGAACAATAAAAAAGGCGAAGCAGAACGGCATCTTGAAGGCCTGCATACCCCAGATGGAGCGGGACTTTCTGGCGGGGGTGATGAACGTAGGGGATAATCACGGAGTTAACGGTGGTGAGAGCCGGAGAAGCGAGGAGGGTAGTTTGCGCCAAATGAGTCGTAGCCGCGGCGTTCATTTTCGAGCCTGCGACGACAGAAACGGAAATTATGTCCTCGGTCCCCGCAGTAATAACAAACAGGGCGGGCTGGGCGCTAGGTGGAGTAGAATGTCGGCGCCGCGGCAAGTGGTGCCAATGCGTTGACATGAACAGTGGTAGGCGCCAGTTGCGTAGGCACTCCAACTGCAGGCGGCAAGAACGTGACCGGGGCGTACGTTGGCACATAGCAGGTGGTAGAAGCGACCGGTGTTGTGGGAAGAAGTCAGTGAGGTCAGCTGTTCTTTGACAATGCAACGCAGGCCGGCTCAGATGCAAGGCGGCACAAATTACCTTGAGCTGGTAATTTTAAACAACGCAGAATTGTTTCTATGAATCTTTCGAACGTCGCTGTTGCAGTGCACAGTTTAAAAGGCATCACAATACATTTTTAAAGTCCGTCAGATGTCACTAAGGCTGTCGTTTCATATTCCGATGAATGCATTGGTATTTTCCATTAGCCAGTCCACAGATCAACTAATGAGAAATAGGAGGCACTTGATAACAATCTAAGGCATCGTCGATACGTGGAAGAGGGTAAACGTCGTTTTTCAACTGCGTTTATCAAACAATAGCTAACCCAAAATCTCCATGAACTGTCGTTCTTCCTTACTAAGATGACGGGGGCTGTCGGAGGACTGGAGCACTCTCGTATAACAACTTTCTTCAACATGTCCCGAACCTGTTTGTGAATTGCTTTGCGCTCGGTTGGTGATACTCGGTAGGGCTTCAGTCTGGTAGGGATCGCATCAGCAGTGTTAACCTTATGTGACATACGTAAATGTGGCAGCACTAAAATTAGGCATCCTGAGCAAAGTCGACCGTAAAGGGGCCAGACGCCACAACTTCAGATCATGATAAATGCCAGAAATGATAAAGATGCCACAACTTTTCGGATGATAAATGGATATATTTATCATCAGAATTATATTCGCGCTGTAGTCGGGATGCACCCGCAGGTGCAGGTGAGGAGACGCAGACCGAATAGTAAGGACCCCGTAGTCGCCAAATGTAACCAACTTGAGGCGGATAAAAAACAAACGGGTTCTGAAGAAATGTTCAGAGTCCACACGTTACGACCTCGACGACGGCAAGAAGCTTTAATCATTTTTTAGAGCGCATCTCTTCGGCGCTCGTTCCTGGGTTTCGCGTCGTCGTCGGCGTCGGCCGCGTTGGCCTCGTAACCACCTCCGCCCCCCTTTCATCCCCCCAGTTCGAGCAGCAGCTTCGGCAACCAGAGCCTCGCAGGAAGAGAGGGGAGGTACACTCAGCGGCGAACGATGGAGGCACGAGCACGCGCAGCATCCGGAGAACACGAGGAAAGGAAGGGAGAAGGCTGAGGGGAGCGTGGTCGCCGGAGCAGCGACTAACTGATGCCGCTGCCGTAGCTAGCGAGTCAAGGCAACGTACCTGCGTCACAGCCTTGCAGAAAGAGGAGGAGGGGGTCCCCCCTTTTGCTGAGCGGCGGCAAGGGTGCTCTCCGGTTGACGAAACACTGGCTCGCTATCAGTGGATCACGGTGCGTGCATCCCTTTCTCATTCACTTTACACGCTCGCGGCGTCAGCGGCATCAGTCAGTCACTGCTATTGTTCGTCGCGCAACGTTCCTAAGGGCTCACGTGCGGCTTCCCGCAACCTCCCGATAACTCAATTGCTCTCTTCATTTCTCCGACCACAAAACTTCTTTCATGACAGCCAAGAACTGTTAGTGGAGTGCTTCTTGAAGGAATACGTGTGAAAAAATTAAAAAAAGGTGTCTGTAATTGTACATACCTGTCTTGCTCAAAACCTTTGTCTCAATCTATCGAAAAGGTGAAACAGGTGATGAGCTGCGCTCACATTTCGCATTAGGAAGCAACGTCATCGTCGGTAATTTTTTCTTCGTGGTGTTCATATCGGCTGCAGTAAGCACAGAGCGGGTGCCTGCTCGATTGGAGGAGGTGCAGACAGGAACGATTATTATCATCATCGTCATCATCCTCATTTTTTATACCCTTAAAGGCCCAGGACGGGGTACTACATAAGTTGGGGAGGTAACACATAAAGATAACCATTGTTCATGGTCGAAACATAAGCACAAAAAGTAAAAGTGCTCAAATACAAGAATTCAAATGAAGGAGGTACTGCAAATAAAAAGGAAGAGGAAGCAATCAGTTATGAAACAAAATGACATGCCAAGCGTTCTGTAAATTAGTAGGATCACGTTCAGTTACAATGTGTTTCGGGAGCTGGTTCCATTCTTGAACTGCGGCTGGTAGAAAAGACTTAATAAAGGCGTTAGCAGATCCATGTAAGCCATGAACGCTATTGAAGTTGAACAGACGATAGGATGTGCGCAATGGTGAAACTAATAGAGAACCACAGAGATGGTGGAAGTCCATTACAGGTTATGGAATAGGCACAGGCAAAAAATGTTGCGTCTTAGGGCTAATGGGCTGATACCGAGAAAAGTCTTAATACTGCTGATGCTGAAACAAAAATCATAATTTGAAGATATAAAACAGGCAGCGCGATTCTGGATGGATTCAATGTCGGTAATTCAGTACATCTGGTGAGGGGACCAAATTGCGGATGCGTATTCGGGCTTCGGGCAAATAAAGGTTTTGTACGCAAGTTTGCGAATAGACGGCATTGATGGTGAAAGTGACCTTCTAATGAAGCCCATACTTCTCGAAGTGTCAGCAGCTACTTTTGTGATATGCTCATTCTGTTAGTTTATTGGTGATTAGGACGCCGAGATACCTGTAAGTTTCAACCTGTTATATGATAGTTGCCTTTAGTGAATATGTATAAGAAATGTTAGAACATTTAGGTGAGACCTGTCTGAATTTGCATTTGGTTACGTTCAGCACCATCATGCAGTCTGAGGACAAAGTATCAATTTTACGTACGTCGTTTTGAAGGGTTACTTGGTCATTGAGAAGAAATGCGGCAGTATAAGAGGCAGTTGTCGGCTAACAGGCGAATGGATGATTTTATGATAGAGGGGAGGTCATTTGTAAAGATACGGAACAGCAATGACTGAGATAATTGAGCAATAGATGGTAACAGCACGTCGCTGGATACTCAAAATACTTGGTCGCAATGTTTAAGTGAGTCTTCTACAAACGCTCAAAAAATATTGGCCAGCAAAAACAGTTTGCCTGCGACAAATCGACCGTTGCTCCCAATTTGCGAATAAATTCAATGCCTAGAAAATAATTATGTGTGACGCTGGCCAAAACTACAAACTTTAAGCGAAACCTTACACCAGCAATGTGGACTGACACGCCGCAGAGAGCCACAGGACGCAAATGTTCTCCCCCAACACCGCGAAAGCTTTCACTTCGGTTCGAAGCAAACATTACTGTCGGTCCAAAGCGATTTTTGAAACTGAGACTGATTACAAAAACTGTCGCACCGGTGTCCACTAAAGTAAATATTATATACATCATTTACACTAACGCCACTTTAATCGACATAATGCAGATAAAGAAATTGGTGAAGATGCTGCTGTCTCACATCCATCGGCCGTTCCTGCTAGTTTCCCAGCGGTGGCGTAGGCGAACGTCGGCTTGGGGATGCATGGGATAGTTCTCGGCTCGGGGGTGGTCTAAAGCTGCGGCAGTCAGAAGCGGGAGAATCACTACGAAAGGCGGCCGGGAGAGGCCGTCGTTGGCGAGCTCGACTTAATTCAACATCGTCATTCTCCAAGTAACCAGCCCAAAATAGGGTTTCAAGTGTGTACGGCCTGCTGTCGTCGGCGCTGGCAAAACCACGCAATGTGCCTGCGGCGACTCGCTAGTCGGCGACTCACAGAAAGCGTAGGCTTTAAAGCCGGAGGAATTAGACGATTTTTAATAGTCTGTGGAAGCTACATGACAGACGTTCGATTGCCGAGAAAACCGGGTGCTCGGAGGTGAAGGGGCGAGCGGGTTGCTGTAGGCGTTGCACGGATATCCTGATTGCAACGCTACGAGGCTGGCTGGTCAGTCCGCTGTAGGTGAACTGCGCATTCGGAGTATACAATTCGGGCGGCCGTGCCTTGTAGGGGCTTGGATAGATCTTCATTTGCAATTCTGCGTACCAAAGAGGCGATATCCACACGGACAGTGTAGCCAATACTGGCGACGTTTGGTACCTTAGAACCTTAGCTTCAAAAGTGCGGCTGTATTGGATGACATCTGAGGTACAGGTAAAGGTTTCCTTTTCAATCAGGAAATTGTAAACATCTTTCACGACGCCCGTTAAAAATGGCCAACCTTGTCATCTTCGGACATGCGTCTATTCGTAATGCGGCAGAACTTCAGGACTTGTTTCATGTATGTGGTGCAGGTCTATCCAGGCAACTGTGCTCGTTTCGAAAGAGTATATTTTGACTTGCGTCATTTGCATGAGGAGTCTTCAAAACAGTTATCTCTTCGACAAATGTATCCCATGTATAGAGGTTATCTTCTTGATTCTCGAACCACAGTAGTGCTGTGCCGGCCAGAAAGACGACCATATTTGCAAGTTATGCGGCCCAGTCCCAGCGATTATATTTGCTGACCCGTTTATAGTGCGTCAGCCAATCTTCTCATCCTCATCCGCAAGACCTGAAAATATTCTAGACTCACGCTGATGCGGCCTAAAAGTGACCTGAATTTGATGTCGAAACCTGCATTGGATGCCGTTCAAGTTGCACGCGAAGAGTAGCCTTCTCCGTCTTAGCTTGCCATGTCTGGTAGATCAGGAGAAAGCCCGGCCAAGCGTCTGCTCCATCGATGATCTGCATGGTCTAGGACTATCCCGCACGCTCCACCAAATTGTTATGAGGGTGGGGTTACTGTTTACAAAATAACAGGCGGATGCATGAATGCGGGGCACAATCATAATAAGGCTTGTACTCATCCTAGTCCACACACTTCAACCTCATCCTCCTCATTGTCAAGCGCCGCGCCAGGCGGCGCAGCGTACCTTTCACCTTTTCAAAATGCCTGATGGCAGAACTTCTCGAATTAAGAAAATTTGTCGTGCAGATTATCTTAATTGGCAAACCTAAAGACATTCCACAGCAGTAATTTATTCGACGTTACCCTGAGGTTCGACCTAAGCTTAGCGCAGTGGTACTCTGTAATCCGACAGTGATCGAGGAAGCACTATTGCGGATACAACGTTTGTATATTGCCGCTAAAATGCGAATTCTCGGCGATGTCCAGAAGGCTACAGAGCGTGAGTACCTGCTGTAGGCTCTGCCTGTCTTCCGAGGGGCAGCGGTGGCATCACGACTATAATAGATAGATGGATTTATTGAAAGGAAAGGGCAGAGAGGTCGACCGGAATAATTCAAATCTGGCCTGCTATACTGAACTGGGGAAGGCGAAGGAGAGAAGAAAGAAGATTGTGATGGGTGACGATGTGGGAGAAGGCATATGAAAGACATATCTACAGGCACAGTGGCTTGCTTTACAGGCGCGGATCAAGTCCGCTGGCACACAAAAAACGGCAAAAAGCACGCACTGCCTGGACACCATTCCCCTTGTCCTGCCAAGCGCCCAACAGCAGTTCCTCCGACAGAGGCCTCTTCTCCAAATGCTTCAAGAAAGCGGCTAGCACGCTTCTTTCGCACGCATATGCTGGGCACACAATTAATATACGGTCCACAGTCTCTGGGATGCCACAAGTTGAGCATTCCGGCGAGTCCACCCGTCCAATTAAACGTAAGTACTGGTGAGTGAAAGCCGCATTTAAACGAAGTCTATGTAGCAAACTTGCCTGATGGCGCGGAGTATCACGCGGAAATAAAATTTCAATGTTCGATATAGCCTTCTTAGACGAGTGTGTCGGGCGTCTGGCTGGGCCCAGTAAGTTGCTGCAGCATTCTACGTACAACTCATCAGGACTATAAGAGCTTGCTGTAAACGACGACGGCGAGATAGATAGAGTTTAGAGATAAGATGCTTTAAATTTATAAGCTGGTGCAATTTGGCGTGAGGCTGTGTTTCATCGCTCCTGTTATGCGTAGATGCTCCTGGTTAGCCATTAGAATCTTTCCATGCGTCAAGATTGATTTTAGGCTATGATAAAGATGCCTTCACCCTCCCGAACTATTCTTGTGAGTAAAAGCAGAAAAGCTGAGTCGTTGATGTTGTAGAGGTGAAGAGCTTTGTCTCGTTCTTTATTGCTGATAACAGCCATTCAATTGTACAGAAAAATACGTTGTATCAGAAAACCAATGTTCACGTTGTTGCAGGTGTGGAGGTCTCAGACAGGAAGCTAAGGTCTTTAAAATTTAAGGCCAAATAGCTAAAAGTATCAGGACCTCATGTAGCATTCAGCGATTATGCCAATGATGTGGTGCACGAACTGAGACGCGGAAAAGTTTTGACTAATTGCTTGAGCCGGAAGCATTTCAGTCAATTAATACTCAATCCAAGGAGTCATCACGGCCTTTTCGTGGGACAACGTAATATAGAACTGCGGAGCTGACTTGTTTCCGTTTTTACCTTGGAAGTTGTTTTGCTTCCCTCTCATCGAAAGCGCGAAGAGTGGGCTACCTGGCGGCATCCACATATCTTTTTGAAAGAAATTGCTGATATGATTTCATTTAAAGCGGAAGTAAAACCTGACTTTGCTAAGGTGTATTTAAGAGCAAAGACTCTGCTTCTTTTGGAATTGGCATGTTTGAAAGCACGGCTCTCAGTTCATGCCGAACCGCCGACTTCGAAATCAGGCCGAATGCAAGCAAAACGAGACCCACAAGACAAAAGTTTGGAGGAGTGTGTAAGAAGCGAATGCAGGATGACATATATCGGGGCGCCACTCCACCGTAATCCCTAAATAAGCAAATAAAAGAAAATGACGTGTATTGCATGTGTGCTTTGCCGCCCTTCCCTTTCGACAGAAAATATGGATGATCGTATGGCCTTGAACTAAAGAAACACTTCGCCTATAGCAATTCATAATGATTTAATGCTAGTAATTATTCCTCACCGTGGTATAAAAAGAATGGCTTTGAGCATGTTGCATATCACACGTCAGCATACTATTTTGTTTTTTCAGAAAACTGACTCTCTACATTTGGTTAAAAAGAAAGCGAATTTCCGCAAGTAATGCAATGGAAATATTAAAAAAAGAATGCGATCAGAATAGGCCCCAATATGATATGCTTGCTTTCTAAGGGTGCGAAAGCCCTTTGTTGAAGTCAATACCGGTCTAAAATCTGCAGCGATACATTTTCATTTCAAGGCCATTCTCTAAGTCATTTATTGGCTTGTAGGAATCGTTTAGCAGTGCTCTCCTCCAAGTCACTGTTTACTTTAAAGCTTCACATATGCTTCCATCTCAGTAAAATAGTAAGTTCATTTTGACTAGACACTCTAAGTTCAGATACGAAAAGCAATTTCTAGAAGCACTCGGTTTTTTATATCGACAGTCTAGAGTTCGATTTGCGAGTTAACAGAATTTCTCATGACGCACGTGGTATGTTCCAATAAAGGTGCTTAGAAATTCATTTCTGTAATGAGTTATTTCTTTTATATTTTCAGTTGCCCATGTCTTTGATAATTGCTAGGACAGAGAAACTTATAAAAAGCATTATTTCAAAGCACGCTGAAACATTTATAAATATTTTAGGTACAGAAGCACCTCTAAATTCATATCTTCAGGATACTTGGCAGTTATTAGAAACAATTAGCACAGAAAGATAATTCTGGCGGCCTGCTTTCCAAGTAGGCAAATATTTATCTTTTTGGCAATATTTTGAACTCTAAGTTTGAGGGTGGGGGTCTTTTGTCGTCAGAAGCAGTTGAACCTCTGAATATAAAAAAGTAATTGTAGCTAAAAAACACGTATAAACGATGGCCTATAATATATTAAGTATGAATGCCCTCCTTAAATGCACTTTCGAATAATGATTTTACTAACATGGCGACAAAATAGTAATTTGAATGTGTTCTGGTTTGCATATCTGGAAGCCTAAAATTGCACAATGGAAATTATTTCTGTACTTCACAGTTTATTGCAAAATAACCGCTTCCCTTCTATACATCGCCAAAATTAACGTTCTAGCGTATAAAACGAGATTCGGATGGAAAAACATAGAGGCCAGGCGAACTAGTATTTTTTTTTTCATTGGATAAAGCCCTGCTTAGGAGCAAGATAAAATATTTCGTACTCGGCGCAGCAATATTACGAAAAAGCAACAATCAGAATACCCTTCTGGTTTGGAAATACATTTCTTCAACGGGTAGTTTACACTTTATTTCATTGTTTCCTATGTTCTAATAGCGAAAATGGAGTAGAAATATAATAAAACAATGGCATGAAAAGGATACCCGCCACACCCTAAAGTATTGTATTTTGACTTTACAGTCTAAAAAAACATTGTGCTATCATTTGACTATGAATAATCAGTAAGGCCACGCGGTACATAAACAGAAATAGGATGTGTTATGCACTGGCCAGGTGCACAAGATGTTTATACATGAAAAGCTAATTTAGAAGCAGTTGAGTTAATGAATCGACAACCAATGCCAAATATAAAGCAATGCTGGTTAATGTATCTGCGACGCATAGAATAAATGACATAAAATCGTTTTTCGAGAACTTCACTCTCATGGTTTGCTCCTCCCCGTGAAATACAGTAAGGTCACGGAGTACATGGGCAAGGATCACACTGCGACGAATGTTTTCTAGATACCATGGTTTATTTCACTAGTTTGAGAGTTTGCTTGAAATACAACACTGAAACGATTGGAAGTCATTCCAAGAGCTGCGTGATTCAGTGGCATACCTAGTAAAATCAGTTGAAGGCACGAAAAACGAATTCAACAAACCTCTTCTATAACGTGCATTTTAACTGTTTCCTAAATTTTTGCTGCTAATCGTCGAGACCAAGATCATGGAATGCATAAGCATGACTACGCTGTAAACACACGAGGACCAGATAACTGCTACTAACCCCAGATAGAGAACAAAACGATTGCAGACATGATTTCCATGCACTTATTAGACGCCGAACACAAAACCTGGGACGCTATCCTGCCGTACGTGATCTTCGCTTATACCACGGCAGTCCAGGAGAGGACCAGAGCGACCCTGTTCATGTTTTTGTACGGTGGGCAGCCCACGACTACGCTCGGCGCAATGCAGCCGCACGTAACCAACGAGGACAACTTTTACGTCACCGTCTACCTGCAGCGTGCAGAAGCCCAGCAACTCGAACGGCAGCGTAATAGAAGTCAACAGCGCACCTACACCAGAGGATACAACTTACAACGACGCCACGCGGAGTACAATCCAGAAGACCAAGTGTGCGTTTGGACTTCAATTCGCCGCCGTGGACTAAGTGAAAAGTTACTGCGTCGATACTTTGGGCCATACAAGCTCCTTCGCCGCGTCGCACAAATCGACTATGAAGCGACTACTGTCATTACGACTGCTTCACAACGGAGACGAGCGCGCCCAGAAATCATTCATGTTGTTCGTCAGAAGCCTTATTACACGTGCTAAAGAATCTGTGGTGTCTAACCTTTGCAATGATTATGTTCAGGTTACTTTTTGTATTTTGGAACATAGATGTTAGATGTTATGGGGCCAATTGTGGCACCGATCATCGGCTTCTTGTTGCCAAATTTAAGCTTCGATTGAGGAAAACGCAGAAAATTGGAAGGCCTTTCAGGTATGATCTGGAGCATCAAGGGACAAGAAGTGGAAGCTGTGACAGATTTTCTCTTCTTGGGCTGCAAGATTACCTCGGAAGGAGACTGCAGCCATAAAATTAGGAGACGCCGCTCCTGGGAAAGAAAGCAATGGTTAGCCTTGACCGCCTAATAAAGAGCAGACCAACAAAGATCCGTATCACTCGTGCTATGGTCTTTCCAGTTGTAATATATGGATGCGAGAGTTGGACTGTGAAAAAGGCTGACCACCGAAAAATTGACGCGTTTGAGTTGTGGTGCTGACAAAGACTCTTGAGATTTCCTTGGACTGTCAGAAGATCAAATCAGTCGTTATTGTCGACCATAAACCCTCACTGCTCATTGGAGGATCAAATTCTAAAGTTAAAGCTCGGCTACTTTGGTCATCTGATGAGAAGAGAGGGGTCGCAGGAGAAAGTTTTGATGTTAGGAAAGGTTTAAGGTCGCCGGAGAAGGGGTAGGCAGCAAACCCGATGGTTAGGTGGCATCCTCGAGGCACTGCAGATGAAGTTATGTGATAGTGAGAGACCAGAAGTGAGAGATAGTGAGAGACCAGAAAGCGTGGCGTCACATGGTCCATAGGTCACGACTGAAGGACTGAACTGAACTGAATGCCGCGAACCTTTCAACACTATATTTGTTGTTTTTTAGCAGTCGCCGGCATTAGGCCTTATCACTTTGAGTCTGACACGCATAACTATCTAATCTTTATTATTGCTCTATGTTGCGAGACGCACCTTAATCAGTTTCTTTCTCGTGCAAGATGCCCTGCGATCTGTCTCGAAGATTCCGGCCACTCGCGAATATTTCTACAATGTTCCAGGTTGTGTTAATAACAGTTTTCGAAGTTATTTAGATTGTTCTCAGCCGCCTTTAAATTGAACTTTGACGTGTGCGACAGGCATTCTTTGTTCTGCGACAGCCGATCACGATTGCTGTTATCGCCGCCGCCGAATCGCTTAGTTCTTTTTCGGGCACAAGTCAGCCCTATACAGTTTTCTCCGTGGACTCCCAGGCTCTTCATTTGTATCAACAGCCTTGTCATCACTACGTGACAATATGAGGCATGAAATAGAGAAAAGGATCTCCTAAGCCGCTAACAATGCCGCCAATGTATAGCCGACATTGTCACACACAATGTAGCAAGTTGGCGGCATTACGCGGAGGAATTGCGATTATTAAGATATTTTAGTGGAGCACAATATAAACAGTCACAAAAAATTATGATGAGGAACACCTACATTCTGCCTTAAAGTGTAGGGCGCGATACCATAGGCTACGATGCTACATAGAGAGCCACCCTCTTAGCCCCGCCATATGGATGGGATTGCTTGTACTAGGGATAATGTGTGAATGCAAAGGTGCTTGCAGAGTGATTCCTTATCCCTTTACCACATGAAAGGAGTGGCCTCAGTTATCAGCGCCTGCTAAATGTAATTTAACAAAACTTGAAGTTGGGCAAGATGGTGCATAGCAACTTGACTGAAGATAAAGCGCATAAGGAAGACACACATTAGCGCGTGTCCTGTGTTTCCTTTCTTGTGTGTGTCTTCCTTGTGCCCTTTATCTTCAGTCAAGTTGCTAAATGTAACATCACAAAACATTCCATTCAGGGCCGGGCCTAGCCAACTGCAACCGCTCACCTTCCAGTATCATGCTCGTAATGTTTTGCTCACAATACCAACGGTGACGCCGGGCCTATAGTGATGTGGGCTCCTAAAGTAAATTCACTATAAGGTAAAAAGGGGGACCACACAGGCTTTACCAGATTGGTAGAACGGGCGTCCAGCGATTTAATGGAGGAACCAATGTGAGTTGTGTCCAAGGCTTCATTCACCTCCAGTCTTTCAAACTGTCTGCGAATATAGACAACACAAAAGCGGTACCACACGAAAAATCAATGCGAACTCACTACGCTTGCAATGAATTAGTGCTTTCCAACTAATTAACAACAGGTTTATTTAAAATAATCTGTTGGAGCTCTGGCGTATATCGCGTATTCTCTCGAATGTACTCACGGAGTAGCATAAAATGTGGTGCTCCTCAAGATCGTAAAGGATTTGGAACATCGTATTGGCCAAGCAGGCTTATCCTCGCAACAAACACATTTTGAAAATGTTGCAACATGCTCACAGAAGCGCTTCTTTGGCCACATAGGTGCAACCAATGTATATTTTTTACCTACACAAAGCTAATGCAACGGTACTGGATATTCGCCTCGATGTCCTGGAGCAATATTCTGGGGCAGCGTGGAGAAAATAATGATTGCTTGGCATGCTGAAATATCGATCACGAGTGACGGCGAAGTATATACCACGTATCACGATGGTAGAAGAGAGATTGTTACCTTTATATGTTATGTAAGTCCTGACCACTTCGTACGCGAAGCATTTGCCACGCGTAATTCGGGCGAGATATCTTTAATCAATCTTACTATGTACGCCAACGCGGACTTGGACTAGATTTCTATGATTGCGCCCAGCCACTCTTGCCTCTTTGCTGATTTTCTTTCGTGTTTTTTCGTACATTCATGGCTACTAGGTAGCTCTTCTCACTTACGCTATGCTATACAATTCACTTCTCCACTAATCTGCAGTTGGTCAATTTTCAATCTCTCAGACAGCTAAAGTATGCTGCGTTGCATATACTTTCGGAGAAAATAGGCCTAAAGTGCATGCAATTATGCGACCATATAGAAAATTTTGAATGAAATGGGCAGCTTCTTTCGCCGCGTCACAAAGCAGAAACACAATGAAGCAATATATGTTCACAGTAAACTAATGCGAATGCATGGAATGTCCACCTCGGGCGACGAGGAGCCATGCCATGTGCCAGTGGGGCTAAAATTATGCTTTGACACGCTGAAATGCTGATAATGAGCGACAGCGAAGCATAGAGCCTGCCGCTCATTGTAGCTGGTAAGAAGGAAGGAGCACGCATATATTACGGAAGGGAACGTTGCAACAGCAGCAGCGGATCGTTTTTTTTTTGTTTTTTTTTCATTTGTACGCCTGAAAATGATTACCAAGTAGAAAATGAAAATATACATGCGATTGATGTGGTTAAACGAGAAATAGGTGCGAAGCAAGGCTTCATCCTCTTCTTCTTATATAGGCATTTTATTTCTTACTTCATTTTGCTTTGAAATAAAGCGATCTGATGCACAATATTCCACTGTCTGCTCATTGTTTTTATTTCATTATATTTTTGTGCAGATGAAACTAACAAAAAGTATCTTCATTTTCGGCATTTAAGTGCATATGATCAAATACAATTTTGTTTATTTGTGTAGCAGTTGACAGTTATATCCTTTAAAGGAAAGGAAAAGGGCGATATCTGTCATCATTCTTCATGAACGCTTGGTCTGCGCCTTACGGAAAGACAAGCAGAATGTGGAGGTGAAAGCGGAAAATGAGAAAGCTGCAAAACCGGATAGTGTGCGAAGCATGCATAGCGTTAGCCTCCACTTCAGCAGAATAGCTAGCATGAATAAAAACAAAACATTGGTGCCATCGGATTCTAACCGTGTTGTTACGCTTGGGAAGCATGTAGGGTAACTGCATGGTATGAAACGTCGCCGTCGATGATAAGCTTTATTTACATGCGCATTTTCGAAATATGTATCAAATTTCGTACTCTTCTTAAACTCGCCATCCATGCGAAATGGCAGCAAACACAAAGCGATCTCACAGCCGTCAAGCACTGCGTTAATTGGGAAAGATGGTTTGATTTCTGGACAAGGCCCACCCGCCAATTTTGGGTGGCTAATTCGCAATTACCCCTGAACATATCCACGGAGAAAATGCGAAAATTGAGTGCGCCCTAGTGCAAAATTCGAATTACCATATTCTAAAAAAGATTTGGCGACCGCTGAGACTGAGGTGGAGAGTTAGGACGGAAAGCTTTTAAATCTGCATGGACTGTGGAATCCCTGAAAAGCGCCCATACCTGCAACTTTAGAGCGAAGACGAAAAAGGGAGGAGCCCGCTTTCTGTTCGATAGCTGCACAAGTGGACGATTCTTTGGTGGGAAGTATTCTCTCCTGGCTTCGGAAATATTAAGGAAATCCGGTTTTTAACATACCCGCAAATTGCACTTTGCACAGTTGCTCGCTTTTCGTCTGGATCAAAAAGCGGCCGTATTGACCGCGGGTAAACGCATGTGCGTGGGTTCAGCAGTCGAGCGTCGCCAGCCATTTGCCATTGAGGCCAGAATCAGTTTCTGTCTTCCGTTCCCCATAAAGTGGACCTGCCGATGCAAGAAACGAGAATGCTACATTCAGCAAAAGCCCATTTGTAGACCGCAATGAAGGAAAACGGCTCAACCAACTCAAATTGGCCTCTATGAAGAGGCAAACGTGGACGCTATAAGGCCTTCCCAACATGGACAGTAAATACTGCAGTGGTAGAAACAGCCTTCTCATATAAATACAATGTACTGCGTTGAGTTTGGAATATGCGCTTGAAAAATAAAACGACAAATTCTATAGAAAGATTTGATGTTCTGAAAACTCGCAACGCTGGGAAGTGTTTGATATTCTCTACGAATATTTCTGGAGGAAATTGAATATTTATAAAGGGAGAAATGTTTTCTTTAGTGAGATATTTTATTACCGTCTTTCCTTGTAGTTTGATGCGTAAAAATGTAGCACTATATTCGGACCACACAGTTGTTCTCGGACTCATTACCTGCTGAGCGTTCTTTCTTTGAACGCTACCTTGCATTAGAAGGTTGCTAACATTTACTGGTTGGGGAGACATATCTGCATAAGAAAGAGTAGGTGAGCGGTTGTGATGTGCTTTGGTGTTGAGGAGGAAGTTGTGCTTGGGTATAAAAGAGGAAGTTGTATTACAGTCGGTAGAGGGCGCCGTTGATATTCTTCATTTTTTTCTTTCTTTAATAACGTTGCTTATAGCCTCAAGGCATAATGGAGTATGTAAAGAAAACAAAATTCCATCGAGGAAGAAGTGCCGATGCCGGCGGTTACTATGGTGGGCGATTTAGCATAGGCACGGAGTGCTCGCACTGAGTGCGAAAGGGTCGCCTTACGGCTACGAGCATCACGGCGTTGCTGTGCCTGTTCATTTAATGTGTTGAGTTGAGCGTTCTCTTGTAGTGCCACGACCTGTGTAATGCGGGGGAGACAAGTGATGGTTCTCATACTCTCTCTATTTACTGCTTCTAGATGATCCCATTGACCGTTTGTGAAGTGCTGAAACTATGCTTGATAAATGAGGGATGACTGCAGACCCGCTGTCACCAAATTCCGTGCAACGTGGGAGCGAGCGCCACCAAATTTAGGAGCAATACGCTTTATTAGGCTCAAGGTCCGCATCGCCTGTTTTATAGCCTGAGAAAGCCAGGCGGTTCCCGTTCCCTACTGATGAATCGACAATCAAAAATTTTCAATTTCTCGCTTTCGTGAAAGGGGATTCAAGATAGTTGGAGAAGGGGATCGGCGTCACCAAGAGTTTACGGCAAACCCAGCGGTTGGCGACCAACATGAACATAGTTTTGCTTGCGGAAAGCTCTAGGCCGACAGATTTAACACAGTTGGCAGTAATATCGAAGGCTGCCTGTAAGGCTGCCGCTTGAGTAGGCAGCTTATGATGTGTACTCCACACCGTAATGTCATCAGCATAGAGCAAAACGTTGACTTCAGGTACACTGTGTAATTGCCGTGCAGGAGGAATGAAGGCAATGTTAAACAACGTTGGTGACAGTAACGAGCTTTAGGTTACACCGCCAAAAGGGACAAATAATCCGTTGGAATCGCCATTAAACCGCATTGCAAATCTTTTGTTTTCAAAGAACAATTGTGCGAAATATGCTTCTTGTCGTGTTTTCGTCATTGCACAGATATTCGCGTTTTATTAATCGTATTGAGCTTAAGGTGACAAAGGCGGATTGAAGGAAATTGTTGCCACACGATGCATTTAGGCCGACTTTATTGATGCAGTTTGGTGCCCTTTAAATGATATTTAAAGGAGCCTATTCTTCTAAACGCTGTTTGTAATTCACTTATTCTACGGCAACTGTCTTAATCAGTTGCCCATCTGTTCAATCTCGTCTTGCCGACACAGCAGAACCAGATTACCTCCCGTTGTTTAGTTATGACTACAACTGCAGAAGAAGCCAAGCTGAACTTATATTACTTTAAACAGGAAAATAAATCAACACCGTACCAAAGTACGCATTATGAATATATACTGAAGAGCGATACCTCCACAACTTCTTGAAGAATGTTGAAAACAGAAACTATAAACAAACAGATGCTCATTGTGAAATTATTTTTTAGGTCACGAAACAAATTACTCATGTCTTTTCGTATGTGTCATGATGCTTTTGTGACCTTTTCTCTAAGCTTGTAAGCTTTTATAATATATATGAGTAACTTTTTGTTACACTGACGAAAATAAAATTTTTCGCCATAGACACAAATTAACATTGATAGCTATTCCACAAGGATAAGTTTTACGGTAAGCAAAAACGGAAATATGGCTTAATGGTAACCTCCCATCTGATAGGCAGATTACAAAGAAGTTTCTCCAAAGCACAAATGGGGGACGCGCGAAAGATGCGCCGTGGTTGGCAGGAAGCGTGGAGGAAGAGGCGACGTTACGGGGCTGGTTGGCCGGCAGCTCGAAGTTGCGGTGATTTTGGTCCCTCTCTGCTCCGCGCCACTGTCCCTCATCGGACATTCGACACGTCCTATCGGCTACTTATATCCGGTTCTACGCAGGACCGAACATTTCCAGCTCAGTACCAGTACTGTGACCTAAGTTAGTACGGACTGCAAATGTTAGCTACCTTTTGATTTTCATATTAAGGCATGGATATGAAAAACCAATTCCTCACAAAGTTAATCTTCGTTAAAGTGCCCTATATTTGTTTCATTAAACGTTTCCAGTGGGAAAAGTCAAATTACAATAGCACGAAGAGCTCCAGAAAAAGTAAGTCTTCATAAAGTTTCCAGGACGCTTTAGGTTAGCCAGTTCGCTCAAAACTGGCATCCATTAATGTTTCTCACTTTAGGTATTATAGATGGCGATCAGGTTGTTGACACTTTCAATAAAATACTCATTTGCGGAGCGAGCATCCACGTCCGTACGTCTCACAGCCACTCTCGGTTTCCTTACACTATGGATGCAAAGCAACATGAATAAGTCGTTTGGCACACCCCCTTGATTACGGACCGACAGGAAACGTATACCATAGGGTGTAATTAGCAAGTCTTTTTTCAAATTCCTCTGCAGGCTATCCCAAGGATTGACTGCATTGCAGCAGTAAACAAAAATATGGTCTATGGTTTCCTGCTTATGGCAAATCAAGCAGTCCACCGACCACAGGACAAAGACACCTTGTACCACAATGTGCCCCTTCATGGATCACTGCCTTGTCGTGGCGGAGGGGCTTGCGAAACTCGATGAAGTCGTGAGCTCTGCTGTGTAGGGCCACCCAAGATAGACAGGTCACGGCAGAGAGTTCTGACAAAATGTGATTCACTGGAGAAGGTAATGGCAACCCACTCCAGTATTTCCTGCCAAGAAAACCCTATGGCCAGTCACAATACCATTATCGATATGGCGCCGGAAGATGAGCCCCCCAGGTTGGAAGGCGTCCCACATGTTACTGGGGATGAACAAAGGGCGATTCCTAGTAGCTCCAGGACGAATGAAGCGGCTGGGCTAAAGCCAAAAGGACGCTCAGTTGTGGATGTGTCGGGAAGCGACCGAAAGTCCGATGTTGCAAGGAGATATGTCACATAGCAACATGGAATGTAAGATCTATGACGCAAGGTAAACTGGATATCGTCAAGCGAGAAATGGACAGATTGAACATTGATATCTTGGGTATCAGCGAGCTCAAGTGGACCGGAATGGGAGAATTTAACTCCGGCGACCATTATGTCTTTTATTGTGGGCACGAATCCAAGAGAAGGAATGGGGTCGCTCTCATAGTAAACAGAAGAATGGGCAAAGCAGTGCTAGGGTACAACCCCAAAAACGACCGAATGATTTCACTTCGGATCCAAGGTCACCCTTTCAACATAACAGTTATCCAAGTCTATGCACCGACCACTGCTGCTGAAGAAGCTGACGTTGAGAGATTTTATGCGGACCTACAATGCCTTTTAGACCGCGCCCCATCATCAGACGTCGTTTTTCTCATCGGAGACTGGAATGCTAAGGTCGGGAGTGAAGAAATATCCGGAATTACAGGCAAGTTCGGTCTTGGTGAGCCAAATGAAGCTGGGCAGAGGCTAGTAGAGTTCTGTCAAGAAAACAACCTGACCATAGCGAATACTCATTTTCAACAGCACAAGAGGCGCCTGTACACATGGATTTCACCGGACGGTCTCTACAGGAATCAGATCGATTATATTATTTGCCGGCAGAGATGGAGAAGCGCTATACAAGCAGTAAAAACAAGGCCTGGGGCCGATTGTGGCACCGATCATCAGCTTCTTGTTGCCAAAATTAAGCTTCGATTGAGGAAAACGCAGAAAACTAGAAGGCCTTTCAAGTATGATCTGGATCAGATTCCATTAGAATATGCTGTGGAAGTGAGGAATCGATTTCAAGAATTAGATCTAGAAGACAAAGAGCCCGAAGAGATGTGGACTGATGTTCGTGATATAATACAAGAAGTTGCTACTAAGGTAGTTCCAAAGCAAAAGAAATGCAAAAAAGCAAACTGGTTATCTGAAGAGGCTTTGCAAATAGCTGAGGAAAGGAGGATGGCAAAAGGTATGGGGGAAAGAGAAAGATACAAGGTTCTCAATGCGGATTTTCAGAAAATAGCAAGGAGAGATAAGAATGCCTTCCTGAACATACAGTGTCAAGCAGTTGAGGACAACAGCCAATTAAGAAACACAAGAGCTCTGTATAAGACAATCAAAGATATCAAAGGAAGCTTCTGTGCTAAGCTGGGCGTGATAAAGGACAAACGAGGCAAGGACCTCACTGAAGCCTCAGAGATAAAGAAGAGGTGGCAGGAATACACAGAAGAACTGTACAAGAAGGACCCGGATGTGCAATCCCAACATAGGACGGTTGTGATTACTGATCTCGAGCCGGGCATCCTGAAGAGTGAAGTTGAATGGGCCTTAGCCAGCCTTGCTAAGAACAAAGCAAGCGGAATTGATGGTATTCCAGCTGAGTTGCTTCAAAACCTCAACCACGACGCTGTTAACACACTGCATACATTATGTCAAAAGATTTGGACAACCCTGCAGTGGCCACAGGATTGGAGGAGGTCAGTTTACATCCCCATTCCAAAGAAAGGCAGTGACAAAGATTGTTCCAACTACCGCACGATCGCGCTTATTTCGCATGCTAGCAAGGTGATGTTAAAAATCCTGCAAGGTAGGCTGCAGCAGTATGTGGATCGGGAGCTTCCGGACGTGCAAGCTGGGTTTCGCAAGGGCAGAGGAACTAGAGACCAAATTGCCAACCTTCGCTGGATCATGGAAAAAGCAAGAGAGTTCCAGAAACCCATTTACTTCTTCTTTATTGATTATGCGAAAGCATTTGACTGCGTAGATCACAGCAGATTGTGGCAAGCTCTCCGAGAGATGGGAGTTCCAATTCACCTCATCTGTCTCCTCAGGAACCTGTATGAAGGGCAAGAGGCCACAGTCAGAACTGGGCATGGTCTTACTGATTGGTTTCCGATTGAGAAAGGGGTGAGGCAAGGCTGCATACTATCGCCCTGCCTATTTAACCTATATGCAGAGTGCATCATGAGGAAGGCCGGTCTGGACGAGTCTTCAGCTGGAGTGAAGATTGCTGGAAAACGTATCAACAACCTTAGATATGCGGATGATACCACTTTAATGGCAGAAAGTGAAGTGGAACTCAAGAGACTTCTGATGCGCGTACAAGAAGAGAGTGAGACGTTTGGGCTTAAACTGAACATTAAAAAGACGAAGATCATGGCGTCTTGCCCTATCAAGTCCTGGAGCATCAATGGACAAGAAGTGGAAGCTGTGACAGATTTTCTGTTCTTGGGCGCCAAGATTACCTCGGAAGGAGACTGCAGCCATGAAATTAGGAGACGCCTGCTTCTGGGAAAGAGAGCAATGATTAGCCTTGACCGCCTAGTAAAGAGCAGAGACATTAGTCTGCCAACCAAGATCCGTATAACCCGTGCTATGGTCTTTCCAGTTGTGATGTATGGATGCGAGAGTTGGACTGTGAAAAAGGCTGACCGCCGAAGAATTGACGCGTTTGAATTGTGGTGCTGGCGAAGACTCTTAAGAGTTCCTTGGACTGCCAGAAGATCAAATCAGTCGATATTGTCGACCATAAACCCTGACTGCTCATTGGAGGGTCAAATTCTAAAGTTAAAGCTCAGCTACTTTGGTCATCTGATGAGAAGAGAGGAGTCGCTGGAGAAAGATTTGATGTTGGGAAAGGTTGAGGGTCGCCGGAGAAGGGGTAGGCAGCGAACGCGATGGTTAGATGGCATTCTCGAGGCATTGCAGATGAAGCTATGTGATGTTAAGAAGATAGTGAGAGACCGGAAAGCGTGGCGTGACATGGTCCATAGGGTCACGAAGAGTCGGACACGACTGAACGCCTGAACTGAACTGAACCACAATGTGACTGTTACACAATTTACCACTGTGTAAGAGGAAGAAAACCCTTTTTGCTGAAGACCGTACTTGCATTTTTAACCCTTTTTAACAAATGCTTGCCTTCCGCTCCACACTGTAATGATCGATACACGGCACTTCCATCATTACATCAAGCAGGTTCTTATACAGCTGTTTTTGCTACAGCGCTTAAGTATTCCATTGATAACATCACTTTTAAAATGTTAAAGGAAGCCACAAACTCGCGCAAAAAAACACTCAGTCTTCTTCGTTTGAGGTTGCTAGCGGACCCCAAAACTTCAAGTAAGTCTTGGCTAAATTGGTTTGGTTGTTACGTAACCTAAACGATCCTTTTCAAGTGCCCTCTATGACCATACTTAGCTCCTTAGCTCCTAACTTAGGTTGTATTACTGCAACCGCAGTTTGAAAAGTTCAAGTCTATGAGTGCCGCCAATGATATTTACCGCGGCGGCTGATTTTTCTGGTTAAAGAAAAAAACAATGATAATGAATAATGAAAATGAAAACTGTTCCAGGCATTGAGTTGAAGACTGTGGGTTCGTAGTGATTTCACATAAAGTAGCCATAATTGGTGGCAATTTTGTAGAAAATCCTTATCAGAGTGTATTTGTTAGAAATATTTTGACAACCTCATTATTATGGCCGTGATAGATAATAATGCGTTTATGGATAAAAAGCCGCACTCGAGAAAATGTTGGAGCGACGTAATTTGCCCGCACCATTTCACTAGTGATGACTTCTCGGCAAATGTCGTCTACCCTTGTATAAGAATTCAAAGTCGAATGACAACGTCCTCATACGTGGTTTCCTTGGAAACGCGCTCTCTTATTTTCATATCAATCTGCGTCAGAGCCTACATTGGTATTTCCAGCTGCCTTTACGTGGCTACAATTGCTTGCTTCCCCCGGCATCCCAGCTATGCGCCTACTATTTCAGTGCGCAAAATTGGTTGACAGTCTCCCGCTCATCATGATCATATCTGAATGCGACACTGAGCGCTACATTGAGCTATAGGCGTAGTTGATGTGCTGGTTATAGTGAACATGTAGGTTTCGTCTTTATTTCATATTTATAAAATTTATCTTTCACTTGTTTACTAGACACTCACTTCATCCAAAGTTATCTGCCCTTTATTTCCCTTTAAAGTGAGGATGGTTTGAATAGCACAAGAGGAAGTTGAAAAACTACCCATTTGATATTCATATGCTGTTCTCTCTTCTCAAGCTACCTGGGTTCACAAACTATACAAATCTCTTATCCAACATACAGTGCGAATGAATCTGCGATCGCTAATCAGTCCCTGCCTATGCAAATGACTGTGAGCAAAAACCGATGTAAGCGCTGGCCTGCCTCAATAAGCTGTCATTATACTATCTTTTTCTACCTCCACACATCGCACTGCAGTTGTTAAAACAACTTTATGAAAGCTGCTTCTTGCGCACAAAGCCACGGGTCCTATTGAGACGTAGCTAAACCTCGGCAGGAGGCTCTGAACGTGGTTTTAGAATTTCAGGCATCAAAGTGTGCATATGGATATGCTGATTTATGACAAACGCAGTCAGTTCTTGATAGATCATGCCAATATTACATGCTGCTAGAATGAATACACTGCTGTACAGAAGACATCAATTAATAAACCTTTATGGCTGGGGGAGGTTATTGCATAATGGGGGAGGTAACACCTGAAAATAACAATTTTTGATGTTCTAAACAGCGGCACCATGATATAAAATGCTCAAAGACAAACAATTCAAATGAAGGTGGCGCTGCAGTAAAAAGGAGTTTGAAGCAATCACTGATGATGAGAAATGACATTTCAGGAGTTCTTTGAATCTAGTAGGGTCAAGTTCAGTTACAATATGTTCAGGAAGGTGGTTCCATTCTCGAATTGTACAAAAACATTTCGTGACGTTAGCAGATTCATATAAGCGCTGTTTGCTCGTGGAGTTGAGCAGGCTAAATAGTGGAACTAATCAAGAATATCACGGTGATTGTGGAAGTCGTAGTACAGTTTATGGGAGAGGCACAAGCTTAAAATGTTGCGTCTTAGCCTTAGTGGGATGACACCGCGAAATGTCCTAATAGCGCTAATAAACGGGCAGAACCATTTTGAATGGATCCAATTTCATTGATTTAGAACACCAGATGAGGGGACCAAATTGCGGATGCGTCTTCGAGCTTCATAGAAATTAGAGTTTCGTAAGCAAGTTTGCGAATGGGTGGCGGTGATAATGAGGGTAACCTTCTAATGAAGCCCAGAGTTCTCGAAGTTTCAGCAGCTATTTTTGTGATATACTCTTTCCATGTTAGTTTATTGCTTATTAGGACGCCGATGTACATGTACGATTCAACCTCTGATATGATCGCCCCGTTAGATAATATGTATAGGAAATATTAGAATGTTTACGTCGAGAAAGCATGAATTTGAATTTGGTTACGTTCAGTTACACCATCCAGTCTGAGCAGCAGGTGTCAATTTTACCATGTCGTTCTGAAGGGTTACTTCTTGATCCCGTAAAGAAATACAACTGTATAACACTCAGTTGTCAAGAACAGACGTATGTATGTTTTAACACAGAGAAAATATCGACGAATGGATGACGCGTTGCCACAGTGGAGGTAATTCATAAATAGAAGGAATACAAATGGCCCAAGCACAGATCCTTGATTACCTCGTGAGTGGCGGAATACCTTCCGATGAGTGCTGACCGAATGCGGTTCTTGGGGAAACAGTTAATCCAAGATAAAATCAATAGATGAGTACAAAGGCTTGAAAGTTGAAACGTCAGTCTTTCGTGGGGTACGCGATTGAATACCTTATAAAATGCTAAGAATATGACGTCAGTTTGGAACAATAAGTCAAGGTTAATGTGAAGGTCAGTAGTGAAATTCAAAACGTTGGGTCTCGCATGAAAGATTGGGATGGAATTTATGCTGATTCTTAAAGAAAATGCCACTTGTGACAAATGACTTGTTCCATAATGTTACAGGCTATGCAAATAATGCATTCGGGAGATAATTTGATTGTGCGGAGTGGTTTCTTGCTTTGAACACTGGGAATATTCTACTTAGTTCTAGTCCCCCCCCCCCCTCCTATCATGGATCGAACTGCTAACTAAGGACTGGGTTTTTATGATCTGTAAGTTGAGGCTAGAAATAACTTTTATGGATAAGAGCCCATTTTCAGGCATATTGTCGGAGTCAGAGATACTTGACAGCTTTAAATTTTCGATAAATTTGGCAATCCCTTCAGAATTGGCATGAATGGAGTGCGTCTGAGCGAAGTTTAAAGGAGTTAGGTCAAGCATGTTTAGGGTAGGTTCAAACGTGAAAATAGAAGAGAAGCAGTAATTCATGACGTTGGATCGCTGAGCAATCGCCACTGGGGAGCTGTCCTCAATAAATAAGGAAATGATATGGCTGTTACTACGCGTAGGAGAAATTATCTTCCAAAAATCTCCGCGGTTGCTTGGGAGAAGGCCAAGTATGCACTGGCGATGAAACATATTCGAGCGCCCCAAAAGCAGTGCGTATTTCTTCAGGCAAGTAAAATATTTTCCCATTTCAGTTCAGAATGGATGTCATCGATGTACGAAGAAGGCTTTGTTTTTTTCGTGGTAGCTTTTTCAAAGGGTTCAAATACCACAATTTTTTTTATTACCACGAACACAAACGAGCGGGACGTACTTATGAATCATGAATAAGAGGTCGTGCTTTTATATTAACCAGTTTTCTTTGACAGATTTTAGAAACGTAGATTCACGAAATGGTTTGGTTTGATGGGGTTTAACGTCCCAAAGCAACTCAGGCTATGAGCGATGCAGTAGTGGAGGACTCCGGAAATTTCGACCACCTGGGGTTCGTTAACGTGCACTGACATCGCACAGCACGCGGGCGCCTTGCTTTTCGCTGCCATAGAAAAGCTGCCGCAGAGGCCGGGATTCGATCCCGCGTCCTTGCGAACAGTAGTCGAGCGCCGTAACCACCGCGCCACCCAGGCGGGGTGATTCAGGAAATGAATGATAAAATATGTCAACTCTTGTTTATGCCAGACACGTATGCCTGATTTTTGTAGCGTATTTGTTTTATGAATTTCGATCGGGCAGGACGGGGAAGGGTATGTCGAATAGCAGCATTCTGTGATAGCTCACACCACTGATGCACTGCATTGATAGCATTGAAACGGGATCGGTGGCAAATAACTGGAAACAGGGGTTGGCCTGCTTACAGTTTGGGCAAAGTTAAACAGAAGTGATAGGCGAATAAAATTCTTTAAATGGCGGTAGGATGCAGATAAGATCATTCAATCTATATAGAAAAGTTCAAATCGCCACCAATCATGTAATTGGCATCAGGAAAGCGGAAATTCAAATCAAGGACAGAGTGCAGATCATTAGTAAAGGAAATATCACAAACCGATGGGTAATAGTAGGAAATCAGTATATTTGTGCTTCAGTGAGGCGAAAAGTTCATGCAGAGAATTTAATGGGGACATGCAACATCAACAGTTGAATAGGTTTAACCAATTTTATCAGTACGAGAACACTACCGCCCCTAGGACCATCCCTATCCAGCCTATGGAAGGCGAAAGATGACATATCATTAAGCCGCTCACCATAGAAGTCTGCATACTGATTACTGATGTCCGGATTCAACCATGTTTCCTCGAATACCAGAATATCGCTTTGATCGCCTTTGAGAGAGCTTCCACATTTTAGGTCTAGTGTATGAAACTACGAATGTCTGCGAACACGACAGACATGGTTCGATACGAAGGCGCACTTGTGGGAGCTTGAAAGGGCAGACTTGACAGCAAGACCGGGTGCCAGTGTTTTCGCGGTGACTGCTATGTTTTTAGTCCTTTCATGGAGTCGGAGTCGTCGTCGTAAATGTAAACTTTGTTGCCAGTGACTAGCTTGTGAAAGCGCATCTTGAAGTTAGAAGAGTCCTGCTGCCATATTCGAATAGTGTATTCGAACACGCGCCGAGTAATCTTCGAGTACTGCATATGGCAGATCTTTCAACATGTTCACAGCAGAGAAGATGTTACACTTTGTTTCGTAATTGGCTAATTTAAATATAACGGGTTGATTGTTTTATTCCTGAAAGCGTCCAAGTCTGTGGGAACGCTTAATTTTAGTTTTTGATCCTTAAAGCAAGCTTCTAAGAGCAAAATGTGATAGACCTTAACTTCAACTTCGCCCAAGTTTCGTCTTTGACATCCTTGATACCAAGAGATTGCAGTTTTATGTGACGAAGACGATTTTCAGAGTCGTCAAATTTCTTCATAAGTACCTTGATGTATGAAGATAACTTCTGGATGGTAAGATTAGTGGCCGAGCTAAAGCTTATGTATCAATGATCTTTTCAAGCGCATCAACATGATTTGAAAGAATGCTAAGCATGTTTTCAATGCTTGTTTGAGCGGCTAAGATTACCGACACTTCAGACAATATATATGCTCTGAAGTGCATTTGCTCATGAAATGGATTCAAGCGATGGGGTAAGTCATTGTTCGGATCGGGGTTCAACTTCATGTTGCCGGACATCTCAAGCAGTAATAAAGTGAGATAGGCATTATTGCAGTATGCGAAATATGTCTAAAATTAAATAAGCCCTGAATCAAGTGTGTCAAGGGGGCACCACACTGCAAAAAAAGAGTGATTTGGTCGAACGAATGCAATTATGCAAGGGCATAATCATGACCATATTTATAGCGGTGACGCGTCCAACTGGCACAAGTAGGGCAGCACTTTATGAAGACTATGCAAATCTCCAGCGTTGATAGTCCCGCATGGTTGCCAAATGAATTAAGGCGCGAAGTCGAGAATTGGCGGTGGCAGCGCTCCCTCGTCATTTGTCTTGAACGGCTCGGGAAAGTGACAGGACGGCCTATCGAAATCCAGAGTCGAGGGTGAACTGGCCTGGTAGTAACCAGAAGTAATTGAGGGGATGGCTTAAAGCAGAATAGCCTGCAGTAAAAAGGGCGTACTCATGACCACATTAATAGCGGTGACGTACCCCAGCTGGTTCAAGCATTGCGGTGCTTTGCCCCGCCGGGGTGGCGCAGTGGTTACGGCGCTCGACTACTGTTCCCAAGGACGCGGGATCGAATCCCGTCCTCGGCGGCAGCTTTTCGATGGAGGCGAAAAGCAAGGCGCCCGTGTGCTGTGCGATGTGAGTGCACGTTAAAGAACCCCAGGTGGTCGAAATTTCCGGAGTCCTCCACTACGGCGTCTCTCATAGCCTGAGTTGCTTTGGGACGTTAAACCCACAAACCAACCAACCATTGCGGTGCTTTATCAAGACTACGCAGATCTCCAGCGCTGATAGTCCCGCATAGTTGCCAGATGAAGGAAAGTACGAAGGCAGGAATTGGTGGTGGCAACCGCCATCGTCATCCAGAGTCAAGGGTGAACTGGCGTGGTAGTAGCCAGAAAGCACTAAAGTGACGGCCGAAAGCAGGATAGCCTGCAGTAAAAAAAAGGCGTAATCATGGCTACATTCAAGGGCGCTGACGTGCGCCCTTGTATTGCAGCCTTGGAGGGCTTAGAAAAGGCAAGTCAATATGCGGAATTTAGCCAAAACTTCGAAATTACTTGCGTAATATACTGTATAATTATGCGCGCTAAAGCTCTCAAAAAGCCCATAATGTACGCGAATTGGGCACCGAAAAGTTTAGCCTGCCCTAAGAAGCACTTTGTAAGAGACCGACTGGTAATGCTTACGCCATGATCCGTATTGATTTACGTACAAAGCTGCACATGGGGACGGTTTCAGATATTTAATATCCAGTCCAATCAGGTACAATAAATGGTTGCTATATTCCGCTTTCCTATTGATAAAGCACCCAAAATTAATCAGGAGAACGCAAAAATCTCAGAAGACATCACTAAAAGAAAGTTCTACCACAGACCTGTAATCGACGCCCATCTTTATGTTATTCAATGATGCCAGACGAGATACTTCTCCTGATTACCAATGATTACATTTATTTAACTCATTTACATGATAAGTCTTAGCAAATAGTTTTTACCTTTTTCATGATCATATACGGTTCAAAAAGGCTGGGGTCACAGGCCACTTGTCAAAAATAGTTGACGTTTCGGAACCGCTATGGGTTCTTTGATCACAATCTTAGGAGGAGCAATGACAGTGAACAATGACAGTGAGTAAGGAACACGTAGGGGTTTCGAATCGTCAACTAACTATTTTTGACAAGTGGTCAGTGACCCTAGATTTTTTCAGCCATGCTACTACCTGACCAGATGGCGATATGACAAAACTTGGTTTACATGATCCTATATGTTTTACGTTTTTACGTTGTACAAGGTTTAATTTTTACCATATCTTTGCGTAGTGGAAAATTTTAATAGTTCTTAATTTACAAAAGTACTCTTGGCCCGCAAGGTTGCGGGCCAAGCCAAGATGACCTGAAGTGATGCCTTCATGCATCGCATGTAGGACGGCGCTGCGATGAGAAGCCGGGATGACAAGCAGCAGACGGGAAACAACAGTTAAGTAGTTCTTTTAGAAGATTAGACCATTTATAATAACAAAGGATGTCGTAGATGTAGACTTGCGCTCCTTATCGAACAAAGGAGTAAGGTGTGTTGGTGATATTGTTCTTGCAGGAACTTTACGTGGTCTGCGAAATTTTCGGCTGGCGGCCCCTGACAGTAGTCGATATCGTCTTCACCGACTGCCGTGCATGGAAGAGCAAATCGTGACAATCAGTCAGTGTAGGCGTGGCGACGACCACTCTTATATGACACAAAAATCATAATCCTGTAGACAATGCCAAGCGTACTAGTCGACCGGAGGGGTCGCGCTGGCCAACGAGCCAAGGCAGGGAGTGATGGTCAGTAATTACGTTGAAGAGGGAGCCATACAATTAGGGGCGGATCTTGGTAACAGCGAATATCATGGCGACACATTTCGTTTCTGTCACTGTTTAGCTGCGCTCTGCTTCCGCTGAAGTGCGGCTTGCGTAGGCGATAACATGTTGGGCGCCGTTCTGGAGCTGGACCAGAATCGCGCCGACGCCCACACCGATCGCATCTGTCTAATCCTCGGTGGTAGCAGCCGGATAGAAATGGCATAAATAGGTCCAGATGTGAGCACAAACGTCAGCTGTCAGAACGGTGCCTCGCATTTGGGGATGAAACAAACGGTGCATCTTTTTGCATAAGGGAAATAAGCGGATGAGCAATTTGGGACATTCTTGATTTTATCGGAGTGGAAAGATTCTAAAATGTTTACTTTTTGAGGTTTTGGAATGTCACACTGTATCACTCTTTTGGGGATCGGGCCGAATATTCTCCTGGTCTGCTAAAAATTCCATCACCAGTGTCAGCCGCTCCCCGAAGTGACACTTGTTCGAGTGAAAAATTAGTCCGTTGTTTTTAATACAGCCCAGCCCAAGACTAAGCTGCTGATTATGCTACTTAAATGTCCTTCCATTGATGAGGACATCTAGGTAGCACTTGCATATGTTGTAAGGTAGCGCGAAGGTCGGGCTTGGCGGATCAGGCTTTATTGGAGACCTGAAGCCCTGGTCGCACACTGGAGCGAACCACCCTCCGCGATGACGTTGGGTATATACAAGAGAGAGCAAGATGAAGATGAAGCAGCACGTTCACCCGTGTGAAGGATGAAGTGCCACACAGTGCTCACACTACTTCGCCCGCGCGGTTGAAGCGGCGAACCTAGCTGCAATTCGTCCACAGCATTGCGCCGAATAAAAGGCTTCATGCGTGAAACGCGGACAACTTCAGTGCCATGGTAACGACTGTCCGGAGGAGGATCAACAGGGCATACGCGATAGTTGACTGGGGAGGTTTTTGCAAGAACAGAGTAAGGACCGATGTAACGACGCTGGAACTTGTCAGAAAGGCCAGCAGTGAGTAATGGTGTTCAAAGTAACACCTCGTCGCCGGAACGGAACGAAACTTGTCGGTGGGTTGCATCATACAGATACTGCGGTCTTTCTGGCTAGCTTCAGTGTTGATGCGAGCAAGCCGGTGAGATCTGGCCACTAGGGAAATGAACTGGTCAGGAAGAGAGGATGAGGAACGGGCATCTGTAGAAAGGAAAGAGGCATCAAGAAGGGTAGCGGTAGAACGGCCGTAAAGGAGGAAAAACGGGGCGTAACCTGTACAGCCGTACAGCCGAATTGTAGCCGGACGTAACAAAATGAAGTATTACGCCCCAGTTTCGGTGGTACTGGTCAACGTACATAGAGAGCGTGCGGTGAAACCGCTCAGTCAACCCATTGGTGCGGGTGATTGCTGGATGTCAATTTGTGATGTGTGGTTGAGGCGTGAAGAACTTCGGCTAGAATCGTCGACAGAAATGTCCGACCACGGTCACTGAAAAGCAATTGAGGGGCCCCATGACTCAGTACGAGGATTCCAAAACGAAGGTCACGACCTCAGGTGCTGAGCCATTGGGCAGGGCAGCGGTCTTAGTGTAGCGTGTTAGGTGGTCGACGGCGGTGACGATCTAGCGGTTACCTCGTGCAGAAAATGGAAGTGGCCCGTATAAGTCTATGCCCAAGTAGCACACATTACTTGGCCCACCTGGGGCCCGTATGGGCAAGTTGAGCTCGGGTAACCACAATAACACCCATGAGGGCCCGCTTTAGGGATCAAGCGGGCAAGCCAAAATTGGGCTGGCCCCTGCTTTTTCCATTTGGGCATCATATAGGCGTGGAAAGGGCTAATTGATTATATATTCCCACGTCTCGCCCTCAAGGGTCCCGCTTGGGAAATTTTGAGGGCCGATGCAAATAAAATTTGGGCTCTTTGTAGGAAAAGCCTGGGCTAATCAAATTGGGGCTGCCCACTCAAAAGCCGATAGGTCCCACATGGGCCGCGGCGGGGCTAAATACGGGTATGCCCGCACAGTGCCTACATGGGACCCTTGAGGGGTACTTGAGGGAAGGTCAGACGAAATTGTGGAATTCGAGCAGAAAATTCCTGGTCTCCCCAAATAGGGCTGTCCACCAAAAACCTAGATAATTTCCGCATGGCCGTTAGCGGGGCAGGCAGTATTCCTTTCCGCTTCTGCCCGCATCGGTCTCTTGTGGGGAAATTTAGGGCAGATGCGATGCAAATGTGGGCCTAAAGCAAATAGATCACGGGCTAGTCCGATTGGGGCCACCCACAAACCCACATGGTTTGCGGCCGGACTGAAAAGCGAGCACACCACCACGCTGCCCACACGGGTATTTCTTGGGGTACTTGCGGGAAAATGCAACATATATTCGTAATCTATGCGGTAAAAATAAGGTCAGCCCAATTGGGGTGGCCCATGAAAGCCCGCAGTGGGCCCCAAATTGGCCGCAGGCGGGCATACCACTCTGAAAAGTCCCCACCCTATCTTTAAGGCACCATTTTATCTATATAAATCATGTTACACCGGCCACTAATTGCCTCTTCTGGAGGTTTCGCATCACTTTCCTAAGCATATCTATGCAATGAATAAAGACTATCTATGTTTACTGTACAAACTATGGTAAAAATTCAGTATCGACAGAAAATATGCAACATTAACTGTTCCGCTTTACGAGTATGTACTGAACGACCTCCAAATGCTTCCTACGGCATTACTCTTCTGCACGCAGCACCTAAAAAATATTCAGTCCAACATGTTGGGGTGATGTGGGTCAGCCCACATTATTGTAGTGTTGGGAATAAATTTCTCTCATGTTACTGAGTGTAGCATACAAGCAAAAACAAATAGTGTTTAACGTTTCACACTTGATTATTGGAACTTGGGCAGCCATGAAAATGCCCGATTCAACCCATAAGGGAAGCACGTGGGTCAGCCCGAAACGGACTGGCTTTCGCAAATCCCGCGCCTGTACAATTCAGGTAATGGACAAATTAATCGACTTAAAAATTAAAACATCGATCAATGGGATGTCACTGCATGCACAAACGTGGGAACCATTAACGGTTCTGGTGTGCTGCCCACATTCGTCTACCTGGGCTGAATGCGGGCAGCCCTATTTGGGCTGAATGCGGGCAGCCCCATTTGAGCTGCCCATACGGATACAGTTTGGGACCGATCGTAGCGAAATTGGGCAGCCCACGCGGGGCCCCTCTGAGCACGTGTTGCAAATCCCGCATGGGGCCCGTATGGGCTCCCTCATGGGCCCAACGCGGGCCCCCACGTCATAGCCCACTTTGTGCTACTTGGGTGCCAACAACGGCGAAAGGAGTAGCAGGGCAAGGTAGCGGCTGTAGTAGGCCAGCAGGAGGAGAAGTCGGCCATCTGCGGCGTTGCATGGCAGACAAGAGGCAACGTATTTCGCCACGCTTGAGGCTAGGCCTGGCCAGACGAAACGGGTTTTGACGCAGTGGTAACTTTTATGAAAGCCTAAAAAGGCTCTAGCATCATCGTGAAGAGCCGCCAGGATATGAATGCGAAACGCTCTCTGGATAAAGGGGACCCAACGGATGCCTCCAGAGCAATAATTATAACGGGAGAGCACGCCGTTGTTAAGTTTGAACTTTTGCAGTTGCCTGCGCATCCTAGCGGTATGAGGTGGATAAGCACCGTTAACAAGGTCGATTAGGGAACAGCAATGGGGATCTGCTTGCTGGGCAAGAGGAGCACTGGTGATGTGTGGAGCTCTGGACGACATTAGGACTTCGAGGGTGCGCGCTGGAAGGTGGGAGGAAGCAGGCAACGAAAAAGAGCTTCGGCACCTCGATGTTTGTATGTGACACCCGTTTTTTACTTGACATCGAAGGTATATTCCTGGAAACGCAGAATCTAATGGCCCAGGCGTGTAGTCAAATTTTTTAGGGTTGATAACCAACACAGGGGGTGATCGGTAAAGATCATGAAATGGGGGCCGTAGAGGTAGGGGCGGAATATCTGAGCTGCCCAAACGACGGCGAGGCACTCTTACTCAGTGCGTTTCGCTGGTGTTAGAGTTCGACTGGCAAACGCAATTACCTTTTCCTGAGAAGCGGTATCACGTTGCAGAAGTGAAGCGCCGATACCGAGGCTGCTGGCATCGACGTGGCGAAGGGAGGCAGCAGTGTCCTAGAAGTGAGCGAGAACAGGGTTCGAAGTGAAGGCATTCTTGAGGATTTGAAAACCTTTTTCGCATTCTTCGGACCAATTTAAAGTAGTACGGTCGTTAAGAAGGTGGTGTAGAGGTGCCGCAATAGTAGCCAAATTGCGAATGGAGCGGCGAAAGTATGAAGCTAGGCCAAGAAGTCTGCGTAGATCTTTAGTCCGCTGAGGGAGTGCAAATTTCAAAACTGCAGAAAACTTGTCAGGGTCGCGTCGAATGCCATCGCGGCTGACGAGGTTGCCCAGGATCTTGATTTCTCTCTTGGCGAAATTACCCTTTCTCGTGTTCAGCTGGAGACCGGTGGATGCCAGGCACATTATTACTTAATCAAGGCGGCATAAATGATCGGAAAAAGCCGCAGAGAAGATAACTATGTCATCCAGGTAGCACAAGCATGTTTTCCACTTCAGTCCTCTAAGAACAGTGTCAATCATGCGCTCAAACGTAGTGGGTGCATTACAAAGTCCAAAAGGCATACATTGAATTGGTAAAGCCCATCATGAGTAGCGAATGTGGTTTTCCTTTGTCGGCTTCGTGCATCGGAATCTGCCAGTAACCGCACCGCAAATTGAAAGTGGAGAAATATTCGGCGTCCTGAAGACAGTAGAGGGAGTCGTCAATTCGTTTCATAGGTAAACATCTTTCCGAGTGACATTGTTAAGTGCGCAGTACTCAACACAAAAACGCACGGATCCACATTTTTTTTTACCAAGACGACCGGAGATGACCAGGGGCTAGTTGAAGACCGAATAATGTCACGTCGAAGCATATCATTCACAATATCTTCTATGATTTTACGTTCTAAGAAAATATGGCAAGGACGGCGGCTAACAATACAAGTACCTTCTGTAATGATGCGGTGCTGTCCTGCAGAAGTTCGGCTCAAGATCGGAGAAGTGACGTCAAAGGAGGCTCGGCGTTACTGCAAAGTACTTCCTGCAAAGCTTGGCGGTTAGCCGCAGGTAGGTCAGGATTGATGTTGCCGAAGAGAACACAGAGAGGGGCATCGGAAGAAGCTGCTGGTGAGGAATAGGGGGCGGTAAGGGTGGTGAGGGACTCCGGTTGAATGTCCAGAGCACAAGGAAAACTTGTCCATTTAGTCAGCACAATGGACTCTGGGGAAGTGTTCAAACCAGCGACAAGCGCTGTGCCGGGCTCAAACCGAACAAGACTTGGTGGTAACGTGATTCTATGGGTTAGATGGCGATGAGAAGGCAAGATTAGCACATCCCCGTTATGAATGTCACTACAAGTAAGCGCGACAAGTTGTTCGCATTCAGGGGGCAACACTGAGTCAGTAACGGCAAGCAGGCGATGTCTGGGCTCGCGAGGCTCAGAAGACGGATCGCTCTCGTTCTTGTAAATGACCCTGTCACGACACGGAATGCTGGCTGATTGGGCAGACAGAAAATCTCAGCCTAAAATAATTGGGTGAGTGCACGGTGAAATCACGGTAAATAGTATATGGGGGCGGATACCGTTACCAAAAAATCGCACTGTACAATTAGCAGAAGACCGAATGATTGCACCATTAGCTCCGCGGAGTTCAGGTCCATCGTAAGGCATTTTCACTTTTCGCAAGCGCGAGCGCAAGTCAGTGTGTATTACAGAAACAGCGGCACCCATGTCAACCAAGGCTTCAACAAGTAAACCTTCAACCCAAACTAAAATCATATTGTTAGTGAAGCGCTGTGTGGTATCTACTCCCTGTGTCCTGTCGAAAGTGCACTGTTTTCCTTAGTGATCATGTGCCAGCTGGCCCGGCTACTCTCCCTATGCACCGAAACCGGTTAGAATTCTGTATGTATCTTTCCCACAAACCTGTTTCAACGCTGATCCTAGGCGTTTATCTTAGTGCTTTTGACTCAGCCACTTGATTTGGCAGATGGTAACATGTTAGCAACAAGAAAAATTAAACAGGCTTTAATTTCAGAGAAATAAATTCTTTACTGGGTTGAATTGCGCCCTCAAAAAAAAAAAAACGGCGGAAACGATAGCAGCGATCGTGCAGGCTGGTTGTTGAACTAAGAAACGCCCGTTTTACTCCCCAGCTCTCAATTAAATGTTGGCGAAGAGGCTACTTGATAAAGCCGCAAAAGGGGACCAGGGCAACCTCCGACAATGTATATGCAGCCGCAAGTGGCCACAATCATTCAAGGTGCACCTCGGCGCATCTTGCGCGATTATACGAATGATGAAATTGAGTCTTGGCTACACTAAGCGTAAATAAAGAATACAAGATAATTGCTTCCGGAACACTTGCAGTGACAAGCGCACACGACAGTGGCTCCAGCAGCAACAAATAGAGACAACAAGGTTTGCTGCAATTAATCCCCCCTCATCGCCTTATTGCTTCCAAGAGAAACATGCATATAAGAACACAATATGCGTTTAGAAAACAGCAATAATGAGAAGTTTGAAAATTACGCTTTTAGAAGCCAACTTCTGTAGGAAACACTATACAATTAGCTAGCTTATGCACTCACCTCAAAAGCCAGCTTCAGACCGCTGCTGTCAGAGATGTATCCACCTATACTCCGATGCAACATAGTCGAATATCGCTCCACATAATAATAAGTTGCGAACTGAAAGAAATACTTTGTACCAAGAGAAAGATTCGCATAAAATATCGAAAAAACAAAAAAGGAGGGCGGATAGGTTAGCGCGTTATTATAAAGAACCTATATTTTTTCCACTAAGTGCTGTCCAGAACAATATTATTCGAGATATTAGCGGTAGGAAGGCGCTGTAATTGCAAGCTGTTTTTGCATCTTAAGCTGTTTTAAAGCACGACTCGTACTAAAATAGGAAACAAAATCTAGAGGGCACGTTGGACCACTAAAGTGCGAAGTACAGTGCCTAGAATAGTAATGGCGCACCCCATCGCTTCTTCTTCCTCCTCACACCGCACAGATTCGTACAAACGCGACAATAGTAACCCCAATAAAAACAGGGATTATGAAAGAATTATCACAGTAATTATTTATATACCCTGAAGGCCCTTTCAGGTATTTCATATTCACCAGTTTTTCGACTGTTCGTGATGCGCTACTTAAATGTTTGTGTTGCGGTGTCAATTGACACCGCTAGGGCCGAAAAGGTTAATTGGTCTACTGCACACTCTAAATTTTTTTAGCATCAACAAGCATTCGTTTTTTTTTCTTGAGTGCATTTTAGAACCTTTGAATTACTATTTCTAATTTTAAATGTTTCAAATATTTCACTAATTATTTGACCAGTTACACCATACATTTCGTTATCTCCGCCCCAGTGGTGCAGTGGTTAGGGCGCTCGGTCACTGTGGTCAAGTATGCGGGACCGAATCCCATCTGCGGCAGCTGCTTTTCGGAGGAGGCGAAGGGCAATCGCCTGCGTGTGGTACGATATCAGTTCACGGTAAAGAGCCACATGTGGTCGAAATGTCGAAATCTCGGGAGTACCCCAATACAGCGTCCTTCATAGCCTTAATCGCTATGTGATGTTAAACCCCTTAGAATAGCCAACCTAACATGTCTTCTTTAGCATAGTAAATCATCGGCTTTTCATTGTGAGAAATTCGACATCTTCGAACTCCCTTTCCTAAATTTTTCATTACTTTCATTTCTTTATTACATCAATTATTACATTTATTTTCTATAAATCGTCGTCGCCTATCACACATCAATCATCAATTACCACAACCACAAATTACCGTATGATTTTCTTACGCGGCCCGCGATTATTACCTTTTTACCGAAAGAGCTCTTTAAGCTCTCACTTAAAGGATAAATGAAGCTTAACATCATGCTCGTTATTGCTGAGAAAGAAGTTGCATCATACTCTAACCGCATAGCAGGCGCAAAGAATTTAGCCCCTCGAAAACTACAACGCGTTAGCAGTGGATATGTCAATTTCAGCCAACTTCCTTCGTTCTCTCGCGCTCAATACCTGTTATGTGCGAAGTGTCCCTGCATCCTTCCGGTTCAAGAATATTGAAAAATAGCACGTGTAGGTTGAAACTTTATATCGCTTTGCTTTTTTATGGACCTGAAATTCCTAGCTATAAACAGCTTCTTCACTTAATTAAAAATTAAATGGGGGAATCATAAAACGAAATTATTGAAGGGGTACTGAAAGCAAACTCCGTCCGCTGGTGAAAAAAATTTCTCCCGGGCGTATTTTGTGAACATACCTTCTCCCTATCTATACCGTTCGCTCTGCCATAACATATCGATGTCATCCAGTGCCTTTCGTAAGCTGAGCCACCCAGCTACTCAAAAAAATTGCACAAAACATTGTGTGATGTAATGTCTGCGGGAGGCGGCGAGTCTGGTAAATATAGCAGCAGCTACGCAGAGAGGCTCCCAATATTTTTATCTGTCCTTTAGGGGCATATAATCGCCGCACTCTCTGGAATTCTTTAATAAACAATTTTTGCAAGCTATTCTCAACTGACTAAGTCTTGTAACCATAGCATCTATATATTTATGAGTTCAAGAGGAGCCTCAATTCACAACTACCGAAGGCAAAGAAGGCCGGCGTTCAGATGCGCCAGCATCGAACCTGGTTTTGGTGCTGGCTCATTATCCACTCAACATTGCAGCTTTAAGGCGAAATCCTTTAATGGCTCATACTGTAGTGGACAGTGGTGGTGGTAAAAACATTTAATGCCAATGATATGAATAGTGGGTGCGAAGCCCCCTACATGGCACTTGGGTGCTCCCTCACTGTGAGGACGGCACCCTTACAAAGCGAAGGATAGCTCTTGGAGCGCTATCCTTCTCATAGCACTGGAGATGATCCGGCGCTGGTCTTGAGCGGAAGTGTTGGTCAGTAGAGTTTCCCAGTAAGACTCCGCCACGGTGTGGTAGAAAACATTTATATAGGACAAATACAGGAGGCTATGCGTGAGCTGACCCTGAAGGGGCCAACCCTCACAAACACTAGGTGGAGCTCCCTTGTTCCGGACCCCAGTGGCGTCTGCCGCCGCTCGGGCTCGCCCGACTAAGGCCCGTTGGGCCTTCAGGTCGGAGCAGCCGAGCAGGGTCGCCTCCCAGTCCTCCCGGGTTGGGTTGGGGTGAGGGGGGATAGCCGGATTTGAGGGGCAGGCCCACACCATGTGGTAGATGTCCGAAGACACCACCCCACAGTGCGGGCAGCTGCCAGAGAAAGCAGGGTCGAAGTGTTTTAGAGCTGCCGGGCACAGCAGTGTGTTTGTATAGAGGCGGAGTAAGAGCCGCTCATCCGCCTTTGAAAGGCCTTTACATCGACGGGGGTAAAGGCTGTCGCTAGACTGGTAGTAATTTACAATATCTTTGAATGTATAAGCCGGATTAGGATCAGCGTCCTGGTCGGAGGGGGAGGAGGAGGAAACTTCCCGGAGAGAGAGCGCGCGGGCGGCGGCGTCGGCAGCCTCGTTTCCAGCCAGCCCCTGATGAGCAGGAGCCCAAATAATATATCGGGTAGCGGGGTCCCCAATGTAGGAGCTATTTTGAAGTATTCGGTAGGCTAGATAAGGGGTCCAGCCCTGTTCGACATTCCGACAGGCCCCTCGCGAGTCGGAAATTATATATTTCGAGTCAGAGTGGGAAGCAGCCAATGCTATGGCGACCTCCTCCGCATGAGTTATGTTGCGGGCCCTGAAGCTAAGACCGTTGACTATTTTCGCCTCGTGGACGACTGCGGCCGTGTACCACCCCCATGGTGCGGGCCAGAGGCGTCCACATAAAAAACCCCGGGTTTAGAACCATAATGGCGTGCCAGGGCTTCCGCCCGCGCCAGGCGTCTGCCATCATGGTCTTCGCGTGCCATTTTGGCGGGAAGAGGGCGTACGCGGAGGGCGCATCTCCACGGCGCTGGAATGCGTGCCCGTTCTTCCATAAGTGTCGTATGTTTGATGTGGAGCCGGGCAAGAAGGCGGCGGCCCGACTGCGTCTGCGACAAACGCGTATATTGATTTGTGAGGTGCGCTTCCCTCAATTCCCTGAAGGTGTTCACCATTCCCAGTGCCATGAGGCGCTGGTTTGAGGTAGTCACCGGAATATCGAGGGCCCGCTTATAGATTTTGCGGAGAATGACCTCGAGGGCATCCTCATCTTGCTTCCGCAGGTGGAGATATGGAGTCGAATAAAGGATTCGACTGATTACGAAGGCGTTTGCCAGCCGCAAGGCATCCTTGCTTCGTAACCCCCCGCGTTTATTGGAAACCCGGCGGACCATGCGGCCCACCTGGTCCCCCACCTTGCGGAGTTTAGCCAATGTGGTGTCTGGCTTGCGGTGTTGGTGAATGAAGAGTCCCAGTACTCGGACTTCTTGTGTTTCTGGAATTGGACCTGATTGAAGAGTAAGTTGAATTTTAGTAGTGCATTTTGGAGAGGGGCGGATGTGCACAAATTCCGATTTCTGTGGGGAGCATTGAAGGCCGCAGCGGCTAGCATAGCGGTCTACTATAGTCGCCGCCTGCTGCAGGCTGGCCTCAATGTCTCCAAGTGAGCCCTGTGTAGCCCATAGGGTGATGTCGTCGGCGTACAGAGCATGCTGCACGCCCTCGACAGCACCCAGCTGGGCCGGCAGGCGCATCATGGCCAAATTGAATAGCAGGGGAGAAAGCACTGCGCCTTGCGGCGTTCCCCTGGTACCTAGGAGGAAGGGGCCGTGTTCGTTATCCTGAATGCGGATGTAAGATTGGCGGTCCGTGAGGAATTGGCGGATATATTGGAAGGCACGTTGGCCACAGTTGGTTTGACTTAAATGAGTGAGAATAATATCATGCGCTACATTGCCGAAAGCCCCCTTAAGGTCCAGGGCGAGTACGACCCTGTCGTTATGAGGGCACTCGAGGGGGTCAAGGACTTCCCGATGTAGTTGAAGCAAGACATCCTGTGCAGATCTGTGTGGGCGAAATCCGTACAAGGTGTCCTCGAAGACATGTTGTGTCTCAAGGTACTCAGACAACCGGTCCCGCACCATCGTCTCCATAAGTTTGCCCACACAAGAGGTAAGAAAGATGGGGCGAAGGTTGTCCGTGTTTATTGCTTTGCCAGCCTTTGGTATGAATGTGACCACAGCGGTTTTCCAATCAATGGGGAGTGGCGTATCTCCTCGCAATATTGCATTGATGTAGTCCAATAAAGTGGTATAAGCTGACTCGGGAAGGTTAGCTAGTAATTTAACAGTGATTTTGACCCGGCCAGGTGCAGTACCACGTTTCATTTTGCCCAGGGCTGCCCGTAAGTCGTGGAGCTTAAACGGCTGATCAAGCTCAGCGTTCTCAGAGCCTGCATAAGAGTACGCCTGCCCACGGGTGTCCTGTATGTTGCACAAATATCGGTCCCTGAGTTTGTGCGCGAGTTGTGTAGTATTACCAGAGAAGGTGTGGATTACACGCTGAAGATGTTTTTGTGTTTCTCTACGGGTCTGAGTTGGATCAATGAGGGCGCGAAAGAGGCGCCATGTGTTTCGGCTGGACATTTGACGCGCTGCCGTGTTGCACCTATCCACACAGTTAGAGTCGGCGAGCTGGGCCGCATACTCAGCCGCTCGCTGGGTGAGCTCGGCAATTCGAGCTTTAAGGTTTCTGTTATGTTTCTGCCGGCGCCATCGGCGGACGAGGGAGTGCCGAGCTTCCCAGAGGTGGAGTAGGTGATTGTCCACATCCGATACCACCTCTGAAAGCTGAATCTGAGTTTCGGTGGAGCGAAGGTGTGAAACCAAATGCTGGGACCATGAGGTGTACCCTTGCTCTGTAATGGATGTTGTGTTGTCGAAATTTTGTCTGAATTTCGTCCAATCTGGGAGACGGGCTTGTGTTGTGGGTTTAGAGAGTGGACGAGTTCTGATTGTGGTATTGATAATGCAGTGGTCGCTGCCGAGCGTTTCCTCGGTGTTGACCCAGTCTGCATGTTGGATGTTATAAGTAAAGGTGAGGTCCGGACAGGTGTCCCATGTCACGGAGTTACCAAGTCGGGTTGGGTGGACGGGGTCAGTGTGAAGAGTGAGGCCCAGCGTGGACGCAAGCTCCGCCAACCTGCGCCCTCGCTTTTCTTCACGGTGGTAGCCCCAAAGCCGACTGGGGGCGTTAAAGTCGCCTACAATCAGGAGGGGGTCTCAACCCGCGACTCTCAGCGCTCGGCTGAAGAGGTCTGAAAAAGAAATGTGTTGCAGTTTAGGAGGACAGTATACATTGAGAATGTGAAGTGGTGGGTCCTGCTTGCGGAGAGGGAGGAGTGTCACCATCACGTAGGAATATACAATTTGGAGGTCGAGGTCGACAAGATTAGCTGTATAATTTTTGTGGACACAAAGACAAGTCGAGGGGTCTTGTTGGAATGTCGTATAGTTTGTGAGTGCGGCGCCCATCCCTGGCTCTTGGAGGGCTACCACGGCTGGTAAGCATTCAAAAGTTGCGAGGTAAAGACGAAAGTTGGCCCGCTTACAGCGAGCACGGAAACCTCTGCAGTTCCACTGTGTTATTGTAAATGGGGAAGCCGAGTTTGAAGGTGGAAAGCGCCTACTTTTAGGGGGCCCCGCCATCATTAGGATTAAATATAAATTTCGAGGGAGCGATTACCTCAGAGCCAGCACCCAAAGGCTGGGCATAGAGCTCAGTCCCCGGGTGAGGGGCAGCTTCCTCGGAGTCGGAGTCTATGACTCGACGGCTTGTTTTGGGAAGTCGAGAGGACACAACCCGAAGGGGTCCCGATCGTCGGAGAAGGCGGGCATTTTCACTGACATGTTTTGAAATCATAGCCGGAACAGTCTCCATGACTATGGTCAGGACCTGCTCCATTGCTGCACTGATCATTGAGGTAAGTTTCATAGTCAGGCGGGCCTCCATCTCAGCAAGGACCGCCGGGAAGGCTGGTGATGATGCCTTCGGTTCGCTCTCCATGTTCTCCGGGCTAGGAGGGCAGGGAGGATTAGAAGCCAATCTGCTTTCTAAAGCTTGAATTTTGGTAAGCAGCATCTCATTTTGGGCCCGGATTGCTACCATCTGTTTTTGGAGCTCGATATCAACGTGAGAATGGGAGGGAGGGGGAGGAGAGGAGGCAACCCCACCCATGCCACTCACCTGTTTGTCATTTTTCACGGCACGGGCCCAAGCGTCAGCTGTGCCTTCCGTCTTGTTAGTATGGGCTTTGTGGCCTTTTGCCCCATTCGGTGGTGGCGGAGGCATCTGTCCCTTGGCGCCACTTCCGTCAGGGGACTCTTTCTGCTTTTCGCTGTGATGTTGGTCTGACGTTTTGCGATGTCTTTGGTTGTGGCGCCGGAGTGTTTTGGCTTCCCGTCAGAATGCCGTGTTGCTGCAGGCCCCGAGCGCTTGGCCGTAGAGGGCGAGTGGAATTTCCTCGAGCACTCAGGAGAGTTTGTTGGGTGCCCGAACCCACATGTCGCACATTTCGGCTGACAGTCGTGAGGAGCCCGCACCCCCTCCACTGCCGGCACTTTTTGGCCACACAGGCCGCAGTTTTCACCATTCGGGTTGGGACATGTGTCCGCCCGGTGTCCAACTGTGCCGCACTTCGCACATGCCGGAATTGTTCTTTTGTATGCCCGGACCAGGGCAATTTCTGAGTTGTAATGCACATACCGAGGCACAGTCTTCCCGGCGAAGGTGAGCTGGGCCGCGTTGGAGGTGCCGTATTTTCGGATGTCGACGATCTCTCCGGCTCGCCATTGAATTTTTTGTTGCAGGGACGCAGTGGTCTCGCGGCTCGCTACGGTGATGACACCTTTAGAAACATTGTCGGTTTGCTTAAGATGGCCCCGCATGGCAATGGAGCCTTTCGGAGAGGCAAGTTGAAATTCGCCAATGAGGCGATCTGCCACGTCGGCAACCGGGGTGCCCGTGACAACGAGATTTTTCTCCCATGAAGGAAGCAGAGTGAGTAGCTGCTGCCGACTCACCCAGTAGGGCCTTGAAAGCTTCTCCCAACTGACCGCATTGATACAAATCCCGGAGGGCCACCGGTGTGCTGCTTTTGAGGACGACTTGATAGTCATCCGGATGGAATCTTGGAAGTGGTCTGGGTTTCCACTTCGGCGTCGGCTTATGAGCTGAACCGCCTTGGGACGCATCCTCGCGCTGGACGCCATTTTGCTGATTTGAGAGCGCTGACTTCGCTGACGCGGCGGAGGACGCTATCTTGGCTCGTCGCTGGGAGCGGCGTTCCACGAGATTGAACAGATTTTCATGCCGGAGAGCTGATCCCGGCGGAAGCTCTTCGGTTGGGGCAACCGGGACCGTGGACCAGGCCATAGTCTCGGGATCGTAGCCTCGCTGAGCTTGCAGAGCGGCCATATTCCCCGGAAGGGCTCCTCGGCTCGGAGACGGCGTCAGCCGCCGGGCGGAGGAGGCAGAAGCGGCAGCGCGGCCTGGGCCAGACGCTTTTCGGCGAATTTCAGCCCCGCTTGGATCGGCGGGTCGCAGTTCGCGGCGAGAGGCACCGGAGCCGACGGAAAACACGTCAGCTCTTAGTGCGCGCTCGAGGTGAACTCCCCGCCACGGTCGGTGATGGGGGGTGAGGGAAGGTGGGGCATGTGAGGAGGGTGTGTAGGAAATCTCCTGGTTTGCCGCAATGTTTGCATGAGGAGGGAAATTGATCTGGGTATCTGGCATGTAGTAGTATGGGGTATGGAGCAGTGCGAGTTTGTAGTAGTCGCCAGTGTGCGGCCTGTGCTATGGTAAGGGCCGGGGCTGGGGTGCGTATTCTCTTCGTTTGCCCCGGTAATATGAGAGAATATGGCGGTAGGAGAGCAGACGCTCCTGGGCCTGTAGAAGGGGCTCATCTCCTCCTGCCCGGAATGTGAGACCTCGGGCTAGAGAATGAGCCTCTTCGTTGCTAGGGAGGCCGGCATGGGCTGGCGTCCAGATAAGGGTTACTGGGTGCCGGGGCTGCCAGAAGCGTAGTAAGCGAGCAGCGGTGCGAGATATGTAGCCATTGGCATAGTTGAGAATGGCAGATTTGGAGTCAGAGATAATTATGTTGGCAGATGTAGAGGTCAGAGCAAGCGCGATGGCTGCCTCTTCTGCCTCTATGGCCAAATTGGTGATGATTGAGCTGGAGGTTAGAAGTTTTGCTTGATTGTCGGCTACCGCCAAGGCCACATGGTGGCCTGCCGTATATTCCGCTGCGTCCACATAGACCACCTCATGGTCCTCGCTATACTGTTTGTGGAGGGTCCGAGCCCTTGCTATTCTGCGGTTCCAATCTCGCTCAGGGTGCATGTTCTTGGGGAGGGGGTATATTGAGGTTAGAGCGAAAGATAGAAGAAAGGGGGACACCCTTGGTAGGGTGTGTAATTGGGTTTAGGTTTAATTTGGATAATAGAGTGCGGCCAGCCTCAGAGTTCGATAGACGGTATATTTGTGCCGTAAAGGTGGCTTCTGCAAGTTCCTCAAAGGTGATGTGGACACCGAGTTTGAGAAGCCAATCGTTGGATGTGCTGGGGGAAGGTGTAGAGCCATCTGCGTGCAACTCCGCAGGAGCGCGTTTACCCGGTCTCTCTCCTTCTGTCGGAGGGGTAGGTATGGAAGGGCATATACGGTGCGGCTTATGATGTAAGCCTGAGTGAGGCGAAGGGTGTTTCGCTCGCGTAGGCCAGCCCGGCGGTTCGCTATGCGGCGAATCAGTCGGGTGGCCTGTTGAGCGTGTGCTTGGAGAGCCTTTATGACTTCTCCGTGCGCGCCATGGGAGTGGAGCATTAGCCCTAGCACTCGGATTTTGGATACTAGTGGGATGGAATGGGTACCTAGCGTGAGGGAGATGGGAGGACTGACGTTGTCCTGTTGCTCGGGGTGGTAGAGAAAGAGCTCTGATTTTGAAGGGGAGCAGGTCAGGCCACGCTCCCGTACGTATGTGTCGATGGTAGTAAGTGCCAATTGTAGGTGCTCTTCTATTTCGGCGTCACTGCCGTGGTTTGTCCAGACAGTGATGTCGTCGGCGTAGAGGCTGAAATGGATGTCGGGGATTTGAGCTAGTTGTTGGGGTAGGTGAAGAAGTGCTATATTGAATAAAATAGGGGAGAGGACGGCACCCTGGGGCGTACCTCGTGATCCCAGCCTGATGCTTGGGAGGCGGTGGTCGCCGAAGGTAAGTGTGGCGGTGCGGTGGCTGAGGAAATCTCGGATTTTGTTGTACATCCTGGCGCCGACTCCCAGGGTTCTAAGGTTCTGTAGGATAGCTGAGTGCATAACATTATCGAATGCCTTAGTGAGGTCTACACTTAGGATAGCTTTGGTGTCGTAGGTTTGGGAGTCGAGAATGTGCTGTTTTAGCTGTAGAAAGACGTCCTGTGTGGAAAGCCTAGGAAGAAATCTGAAGATGCAAGTGGGCATAAGATTGTTGCCTTCTAGGTACTGGCACAGCCTAGTCTGGAGTACATGCTCCATGACCTTTCCAACAAAAGAAGTGATGGAGATGGGTCTGAGGTTAGAGCTGAGCAGAGGTTTCCCATGTTCGGGTATGAAGACAATTTTGGCCTCTTTCCATTGCGGTGGGAGGGTGCCCGTTTGCCAGCACTCGTTAAAGTATTCAGTAAGGGCGGCAACAGATTGAGCGTCGAGATTCCGGAGTGCCTTGTTATGAACCCCGTCTGGACCGGGGGCTGAGGATGTGTTAAGTTTCTGGAGTTCAGCCTGAACCTCTGCTTCTGTAATGGGTCGATCGAGGAGGTCGTTAGGGGGGCCTGCATAATCGGGGTGCGTTACAGGAGGGTATGTAGGGAAGTACTGATGTCTAAGTTTTTGGAGAAGTTCCGGTGGAGGTGTATCGGAAGAAAGCATGAGTTTGGTGAGGTTATGTCTTTGGGTAGTCTTTGACTGTTTGGAGTCTATTAAGTGTCGAAAGAGGTTCCAGGTCCGAGGTAGACTCATGTTGCCATCTAGCTTGTTGCACAGTGATTCCCAGTTTTGTCGTGAAAGAGTCGCTGCATGCGCCTCTCTTTGTTAAGACGGACGAGGTGGCGTCTAAGTGTGCGGTTCCAACGCTGCTTTTGCCAGCGTCGTTCAAAGCCTGATTTAGTTTCCCATAAATGTAGTAGGAGGTGGGAGTCAACTGTGTCGCTTGGGAAGTCCTCTTGTAGGGGAAGAGCCACGGATCGGACATCACTTCGTAGTTGTTTGGACCATTCAGTGATGTCCGTGATGGGGGCGAAGGCGCGGGCTGCTCTACGTGATCGGAAAGAGTCCCACTTCGTAAAAGTGGAGCCTCTGGGAGGCCTGCGGGGTAGTTGAATGTATAAGAAAATTTCGATGATGCAATGGTCGCTACCTAGATTCTCTTGTGTGTTGCACCATGTGGCATGCGGGAGGCGATGTGCGAACGTAAGGTCTGGTGTAGTGTCTCTGCAGACACTGGTTCCCGTGCGCGTAGGAAAGGTAGGGTCGGTGAGCAGAGAGAGACCGGTTTGTTGCACGGCTAACCACACCCGCCGTCCTTTTGGTGTGTCCTACGGGTAACCCCAGGAACTATGTTGGGCGTTAGTCTCCTACGACGAGTAAGGGAAACTTGTTTGCTATGCGCTTCGCAAGTGTAAGAGGCGTTCGAAGTTGCTTTTGAGGCACTTAGGGTGGCTATATACATTCAGAACGAAGAGGCTGTTCGCTCGAGCGTGTTGCGGAACAAGCTCAATTAAAAGGTGATCAATATCTTGATTTGCTAGGGGATGGGATATTGTGGTAATTGAGCTACTAACTAGAAACGCTACGCGAGGGGGTGTGGCTGATGTAGGCAGAATAGGAGTATAGCCGGGGAGGGTGAGCGGGTTGGAGGGTTCCTGCAGGGCAAGGATGTCAGGTCCCGTAGCGCAGGACAGCAAGTGGTGGACCACATGACGCTTCTGGCCAAAGCCCCGGCAGTTCCACTGCCAGAGTGTAAGGTTACGGTTCGGAGATGCCATCATGAGAGTCGATATGGGGAGAAGCCATAACGGGTGGGCGGGAGTCACGAGCTACGGCAGGGATAGGATAGTCTTGCCCTTCTGGTGCTTCGGGCTAGTTTGTTCTATTTAGGGTGGGGTCCCGCTTTGGGAGGCACGTTGCGTAAGAATTGAGCCGGGATTCAAGATCGTTATAGCGGTCTGAGAATCCTTGCGTTAGCACGTCGAATCGGTGATTAGGAGTAGCATTGTCTTGTGTTATGTGGATTACAGCGTCTTTGAGGGTTGCACAATCCTGGTTGATGTGAGTGATAGCGTCCTGCAATTTTGCCTCAAAGCATTTAGCAAGGGACTCAAGCAGGGTTGGTATGTCGTCTAGTGAGATGGGGGTGGAGGGAGGGGGCGTTGTGCACAGAGTTGAATTCGTAAGGGGTTCTGTGTCAACCTCCATTGCTAGCAAATCAGGAGAAGTAGGGTGGGAGTGCTCGGCAAGGTGTGGGCGGTGGGTGGGTTTGGGGGTGGTGGAGGTTGGGATGCGGTAGGAGCGGGGGCAGGGGGAATGGGAGAGCCAGTGGCAAGAGCACTTATCTGGGCTTCCAGTTTGACGATGTGCTGACGAAGGGCGATGGCTTCTGCTCGGGCTGTTGAAGCTTCTGCTTTGGCTGCCGCTGCCTCCTCCTGGGATTTCTCCAAGGCATGTTGTAGATTGAGAGTCGCTGTTGCGGGTGTCGTGTGCTGGTGAGAAGAGTTGGGGTTGTCCCAGGCTTGTTTCAGCGGCACTGTCCAGGCTTGCTTATGTTGGCTGGGCTGGGCGCGTCTGGACGACAGCTGGGGAAAATTGTCCCTGGACGCGAGCGATTCTTGCTGCTGCGTTTGTAGGTGGCTTGGCTGTTTCCGTGGCTGGTGTGTTTCCGTGTCCCGCTTTTGCGGCGGCTTTCGCGTGGCGTTCCTTGGCGCGCATTCAAGTGTGCGCATTCAAGTGTGGGATCGCAGATGGCAGGAACGCTAGACAAGATGAGACTTCTGGAGGAAAGGCGCAGTATATCTTCTTCAACAAGTGTGCGTTTCAATGGTACGCCATCGTTCCTGTCGCGTCGCATTCCTTAGCGCGCGTTCAAGTGTGGGATTGCAGATGGCAAGAACGCCAAACAAGATGAGATTTCCGGAAGAAATGCGAAGACTCCCTTGATGGGGGTAGGACAGGTGGGTCACCGCCGCTTGCAGCGGGGGCTGGCCTGCCACAAAATGTTTAACTGTTGTAGGCCGTCGTTGCACTCGCCTCCGTTTCGCTGGTGGACGACGGCTGTGTTGCGGCGCTCTTCCTTTTCTTTCTTCCCTATTTTAACGCGGTAGCGTAAAGGAGCTCGTGTCGCAGAAAAGCCGGTGTTGGCGGCGTTGGCCGTGAGCGATAAATCCCGGCATGTACTTCATATATAAAAAGCAACTTCCAAGGTGGGCTGAGAGGAAATCGAACCAGGGTCTCCGGGGTGTAAAACGGAGACGCTACCACTCAGCCACGAGTTTTTTTTTTTTATTGCCGGTCATCACCAACACACAACAAAACCAACAAAAACGCGCTACAATCAAATGCTCACAGTAGAGCGGTTACCACAAGCATGACACTTAATACAGAAGCCGGCAGGCTCATACGAGTTGCCTTTGTCAAGTTAAAATTCCTTCAGCTCGCATAGTGGTTCGACTCTTGAAATCCAGTCTGGCACAGTGGTCTTCAATTTGTGCATTTCAACCAATGCGTGTATACTCTCGCGGAAGTAGAGCTTTGCAGGGCGGGCGTCAGGGTCACAGTGAAAACCCGCCATTCTGGACCACCATAGACTGTGCAGGCCTATTAGCATAACCGTATCAAGTGGAATCCCATCATTATTTACAGTTGGCAGGAATCTAATCCCGTATCAGTCTAATGGTAATTCTTTTTTAACAGTTCGTTGCAGCACGTCCCAAAAAATAGATGCCCTCCCAACAATGCAGAAATACATGGTCTATTGTCTCTGGCTGTTTACATATTAAGCAAAGTGAACCCCATGACAGATAAAAGCCCTTGCTTTCAAAAAACGTTCGTACCGATAATGTTCCTGTATGTAACTTAAAGAAAAACGTCTTTACCCCAGGAGAAACTGGCATTCTTTTGACGCGCTTCAGTACGTCTTGACCTAGACGGCCGCTATACAAGGCTCTGTACACAGGAACAGGGAAGAAGTCGTCGCAAACAGCTTTATACAGGTTCTTCTTTTTCACTGAACTTAAGTATTCTGTCGAGAAGCGAGCTGACAGAATTCGAACACTGCTGACAACATCTTTGAAAAAACTAGAAAGACGCCCTGGCATGCTTTCCGTGGCAACACAGAAATTGGGCAACGCCCGCGCGAGCCTCACTTGGCACACAGTGCGCAAAAAGGGATCGGTGACGTCGCGAAAGAAAATAAATCTGTTTACAAGCAGGCGCACAAATAAGTGAGCAAGCCCGAGACCTCCGTCTTTAATTGGCCGGAAGAGGTTATCCCGACTACACCTTTCCCAGCTTGATGCCCATACAAACACAGCAAAGATTCGGTGTAGCTTTTCAACACTCAACCTAGAACAATGAAGTGCTTGCATGACGTACCACACCTTAGCAACAAAAAATAGATTACACACTGTAGCTCGTGCAAAGATAGACAGCGGCACTCATTTCCACTTGTCAGCCTTCTCCCGTATTTCCTGAACTTGGGCGCGCCAAAATGGCTTGCTGTCTTCATAGAATTCTAGAGGTACACCCAAATACTTCACGGGTGTTGTAACCCATGTAACGTTGGCAAAAAAGTCAAGCGTTGATGTCCGCGCCCCGTGCCAGAAGCCAAGACACTTTCCCCAGTTTACTGGACTTCCTGTGGTCGCACTGAAATCTTTCACAACTTCAGCTGCGGCGCAAATACTTTCTTTGTTCGCACAAAACACTGCCACATCATCAGCGTACGCCAAAAGTTTGACCTTAGACTTGTACAGTTAAAAGCCCTGAACAGATGGATTTTGCATAATAGACAGGCATAAAGTTTCGATATAAATGCAGAAAAGAAGAGGGCTGAGGGGACAACCCTGACGTACCGAACGCTACACATTTATGGGTTCCCCTAATACTTTATTAACAATCAATCGCGTTGTGCAGTTTCGGTACGCCAGGGCTACGCCCTCTCTGATAATAGAACCGACATTGATATAATCCAATATTGCAAACAATGCATCATGTGGAACACAGTCAAACAGCCTTTTCTAGGTCGAGCTGAAGAAGCGCGACCCTCGCGCAAGCAACGTCACAACATTCCAGCACGCACCTCGCCTTATGAATATTTGTTATAATGGACCGGCCCTTTATACACACGTCTGGTGGGAACCAACGATATGTTTTATTACTGTCTGTAGCCTGGCTGCCAGAACTTTCATAAGTATTTTGTAATCCACATTTGTTAAAGAAATAGGCCTGTATGACGTCACAAATTTTAGTTTCTCTGGTTTGACTTAGGAATTAACACTGTATGTGAGGATGCGAACGAAGGAGGGAGTGCACCAAGTTCATAGGCATCGTTAAATACTGCAGCTAACAATGGGAACAGATCTATCTTGAATGCTTTATAAAAGGCTGCGCTCAAACCATCCGGCCCAGGCGACTTTCCTGGGTTCAGATTATCAATGGCGCTTTCAACCTCGTCCTCAGAAATCGGCTGCTCTAACTTTTCTCTTGTGGTGGCATCCAGTCGTGGCAAGGAGGAAAGAAACACCTGCTTAAACGTCTCCAACTTCATGTCCCAAAAAGCAAACAGCTCCTGATAATAGTCGAAGAATGCACGTGCTATGTCGTTCTTATCTGTCACGAGGCTTCCATTCCATTCTACTTCAGTTATGTCATTTCGATGAGCCTGTGCTTTTTCAAGACCCAGAGCGCGCTTAGTGGGCGTCTCACCGGTGATCCATCTTTCGGCCCTGGCGCGAACGAGCGCGCCTCGATATCGGTCGTCGTCTAATAATTCTATTTTCTTCTTTGTCTTTCTGATGTCCTCTTTGTAAACCCCCGGCTCCTTACACTCCTGCGCTATTAACTTCTTTAATGTTGATCTTAGGCCACAACCTTAGGTTGTGGCCATGTACGACGCGAGTGCAAAGTACCGCGTTGTTCTCGCTGCCGACGCTTTGGACACACGGAAGTTGATTGTGTCCGCACCTACGCTGCGGCAACAGTGCCCGCTCTGAGAGAGTAGACGCCTGAAGATGTAATGGATGTTGTCGAGGCCGAGGAAGCAGCAAAGGGAAGCGAAAACGTTGCAACCTCTGCGGCATCCGTCAATGTGGAAGCACCGAACATCACCGGCAAAGAGGCGGGTGATGACACAGGAAAACAACAAGAGTCGGCAACCTGGGTGCCAGTGGCGTCTGCGAACGCGAACGCACCCCTTCAAGACGCAGGTTCTTTGGAGCCTGCGACGAAGGTGACCATTGCTACGGGAAACGGCGGTCGGTCAACGAGCGCCGGCAGCGCACCTAAACGCCCCCATACAAAGGCAGGAGACGGGAGCGAACAGCAGACCCTTAAGAACGACGATGAGCCGCCTATGAAAGCGACCCTGAACAGGAGACCTCCTTTCAAGCAACGGCCCAACATCGCGGCGGACAGGAGGGCCGAGAAAAAGCCACCCTCGCAGCAAGTCGAGCCCGTAAAAGATGATGAAGGTGGGCATGCTGGAAACGTCTAGCGCCATGCTAGACGTGAATGGTAAGCGTCATGCTCCCGGCCTCCTTCTAATGCATGATTATGGCGATGGACCAGAGTCTGAACGCTGCAACGCTCAACGTACGAGGGTTGGCTGGTAGAAGGAAGCAAAGCCAAGTACTTCGCCTTTTAACAGAGCAAAACATAGACGTGCTAGCAGTACAAGAAACTAAAGTGGAGGGAGAGGAGGAGACAGGGAGCATGGCGCAGCGTTTCACGTCGCGGTACGAAGTGGCTGTTAGTCACGTAGTGGGCACGTCGGCTGGGTGCCTTCTTCTTGTCAAACGGTTGCCAGGACTTATAGTGCAGGCCGTGATTTCGTCTACGTGCGGAAGGTTGATTGTTTGTGACCTGGTTTTGCACAACAGTGAATGGCGCATTCTCTGCGTTTATGCACCAAATGCAGCTGAAGACAGGCTCATTTTCTTTAAACATCGAACGATACTTAGATTCAACAAGGCAGCTGATAATTATGGGTGACTTCAACTGTGTTTTAAGCGCCCGAGACAAAACATCTAACCGCCCCTTTAAAGATGCAGGCACCGATTGCTTGTTGCAGATGATTGCAGAGTTTTCATTAGAGGATGTTGCTGAGTGCTTTGAAGGAGCACGCAGCGTGCAGTACACCCATTTTCAGAGTTCTAGTCATGCTCGACTTGACCGAATTTATTTGTCGTTGGATGTGATACCAAAGTGTAAAAATTATTCCATTCTGCGATCACTGTCTGGTAAAATGCACTATAGGAGCTAGAAGCCCAAGCAAAATTTTTGTGTGGGACCTTTGGAAGCTGAATTCCAAACTTTTAGAAGACGATAACTTAATCGAAATTATTGTACAGAAGCTAAATGAAATAAATAAACAACCTAACAGCAGCATTGGGGAGCAATGGGAACTGTGCAAGCAAGAAATTAAAACGAAAGCGATAGAAAGAGCCAGCTGTATTCGCCATAACGAAAAGCGAGAAGAACCACTCAGCCACGAGTTCGATGCTTGAAAGCGGTACAAAAGCGCTCCTAGTGAATGCGGTGTTGCCTTAGAAACGTGCCGTAGAACGTTATACTGCGGCGTATATCAGTAATTATGAGCATGTTACTTACAGAAGTCACAGTTACACGAGTAGCGAAGTACGTTTCCGCTACATTTCTTCTGAGCTCTGCGCACATGCAGAGCCATCTCGCGGCAAACACAGAAGAACCTTTATTGAAGATGAAGCGCACAGGAAGACACAAGAGAAGAAGACACAGGACACGCGCTAACACAGAAGACACAGAAGTGTGTTTTCTGTTCAAGTGTGTGATTGCAGATGCCAGGAACGCTAGACCAGATGAGACTTCTCAGGCTTTCGCCTTTCACTACTTTAGTCATTAAAGTCCAACGTATTTTTTTCCTTGTGCCCCCCTTTAGAGTTTCTTTTTCAAGGAACGGGATCAGTGGTTCCTGCCACAGAAATAGACCGTTTACAGCGACTAGTTCCACTCTTCCCTAACAAGTGGCGCAACTAGGATGGCCGTCACTGCTGGCCTTCGGAACGCATCGGCGCGCAGTGCTAACTGCTGCTGTGTATCTTGTGTAAGAATACCAGCTGACTTTTAAACAGCGCTGCTTTGATGCAGGTGTCATCTGTATTGTCGAAGTATTCTGCGAGGAAGTAGAGCTAATGACCCTGTTGTTTATTGGCTGAAGAACAGAAGACGCTTTCTACATAAGCTGCACACCATGGCCTAGGCAATCGTTTTTCTGGGAGATGTATCACGAGTTCATGTTCCTTTCTGGGACAAGAAAGCGCCTGTGAATTGCAGAGAATGGTTATACCTCACGCCTCAGCTCGTTTTAGCACCGGCAGTAGCCATGGGAATGCGAGAACGACCCTGACGTTTGCTCAGGAATTGGATCTTAGCACTGCTGCCGAGTTTTTTTCGCAGGGCGTTAAGAGGTACCTTGACTTTGCTATTAATGTCCATGCAGTTATACGAATTGATTGCGCAGAGAAGAAAAGTTAGTGTGGGCATGTAAGTGAATCTGTTTACCTTAAGTACTATTCCCTAGGATATGCGGGATCGAATCTCGGCCTCGGTGGCTGCTTTTCGCTGGAGCCAAAAACCCAGGCGACCGTGTTTTGTGCTATATCAGTGCAAATTAAAGAACCCCAAGGGGATGGGAATTTCCGCAGTCCTCCACTCATAGCCCGAGTCGCTTTGGAACGTAACTCCGCACAAACTAAACCAAACTTTAAATTAGACAAGTACTGCTGAAATACATGTAATAACTGCTGCTTTTATGAAACTAATGCACGGGCCAATGATGAAATTTACCATGATAAGATTTTTTTATATCCCCGCTTGCTTGGGCTGCGTACTGTGCGTTCTAATTCTGGTGCAGTTTCCAGTCACATTCGCCCGAGCGCAGGTGAACGCCGCTGAGCGCCTGATGCGGCCTTCAAGCAGCGTAATAGTCTTTTGAAGCCAGGACATTTACAGGAGATAGGATTATATCTTATCAATTGTCGGGGATTACACGCGCGTCCATATTGAGCAGTAAGTATGGTGCACAATGTTAAAGGAACATTCATAATGCGTCTCAGCCAGCATAGTCTGAGCATGCGTTCGCCCTTTGTGCAAGAAAATTAAAAAAAAATAAGTTTGAGGGAATAATCAGTTTGTAATCTATTCAGTTTTACAGAAAGTCATGTTTTCCACAAAGAGCACTAGAGAGGGAATTGAAAAAAAAAAACGAGTCGACGGCTGATGGGTTTGTCGAAACGCTCTAGCCAATGCAGACATTTAGGAGGACGCGGTAAATGAACTACGTGGTTAAATTAAACATTTTTAGCACCTACACATAATATAGGCATTCACATGAAGTTTATTGCCTGTCTACAAGCTCGTTGTCCCCAGCGAAAGCTGGTACGCCGCACCGTGCAGCCGAGTACCAGCGTGCCGGAAGCCGTCAAACCAGAAGGCCAGAAGGCCGGCGATGACGGAAGGGTCACATGATCAAATATGGCAGCGCCCATGCGCTCGCGCTGTAAATTCCTCCACTCAATACCCTTCTGCTTTCACCCTGCCCGGCCCCCTCCCTAAATTTTCTTCTTCAGAAGCGTATTCAAACCCCCGCAAGTGAGGATCACGCTGCCTAGATGAAGACAAGACCACTTGTCTGAAGGTTGTCTCGGGTTGCGAACTGAGGCTCCCCTTCTAACTTTTGTGCAGCCCTCATTTATGCTGTGTAACCACCTTTCTCTCGTTCTATCCTGGATGTATGTGTTTAATACTTTTCAAGCGCAAGTTTTACACCTTCGCCCAGCCAAGGTCATCGGCCCCGCAATTCGACCTCAGGTGCGATGCGCGGAGTTGGAAGCGATCGCTTCTTTTCTACCGCTTCTTCTTTTTTGCATGCCTACTGCCCCGGCTTCTTCGTACAGCTAGCAAACATTATTAATGCGAAAGCGTTACTTCCCTATGTTCACAAATTTCTGTCCGCAGACCATGTCCGCAGCAATGACGGGTAATTCATAAGAGGTAGAGGCTAATGAGTGCTGTCAATCGATAGAGGCTGACGTAATGTTGCTGGAGAAAAAATAGGCCAATAAGTTAATTAGGTAAATAATTAGAAGAACTGGTTCACAGGAAAGGAAAGGCGCAGTATCTGCCACACTTGTTCTGAACCACGCCAAAAGGGAAAGGGGGAATGTTGGACTGAAAGCGGAAAGAGAGAAACGGGTGCCGTAGGGGATATGATGTCAAAGATGTGACGTCACGCAACCGGAAGTAGAGCCGAGAAAAGGGCATAGGAAAGGATTGGCACGCAATTTGAAGGTACCAAAGACTAAAAGTGGTAAACAAGAATTGAATTAATGTGAGGTAGAGGATGTGATGTCACGCAACCGAAAGTAGAGCCGAAAAAGGGCATAGAAAGAGATTGGCGCGCGTTTTGAAAGTACCAAGGAATACCATGGGCAAACAAGAAAGGAAATAAGCTACTAGAAGCAACTAGAAGCAACAAAAAGCAGCATCTGTGCTTTCGCATTATTCCAATGCAGATTCTGCAGTGCTCTTTATTTTTCGCAGTGATATATCTTCACAAACGCACAACAATGTCTGTAAATGCCACACAGCCTTCCACTCCACTGCCTGCCTCCACCGCCACCGCTTCCCAGCTAGCTCGCCTCCTACGATCTTACCCTTTAAGATTCCCTCGTCACATCTTTGTAGCCTAGACGTGGCTAAGGCGTGCTTGGCGTTCGCAGACAGCTATGGAGGAGTTGAGCCACTGCGAACCGTGTCTGCCATGCTTTATCTAGTTTCCACTCTGTAAACTAGGTTATTCCTATGTGTCTAATTTGCTTTGCTGAGCAGCATCCACAAGCATAACAGAACTTTTGCTTGCACAACCGGACTTAGCGGAGCTAACCCGCAGAATTTTAGTTTTAATAATGGAATAACCGGCAGTGCTTGCTCCTGCACGCATTCGCTTCCTGGATTAGCATTTGGGGTGAATGAATATTTCTTTATTTAGTGTACTCTATGGGTTTACAAAAGGATCGGAATGGAGATGGGCAAAAATACGAAAAGTACCTTCTGATTTCAATACGAGAAATTAAACAAGGAAAAAGAAATGGAACTGATGGCACTTATTAAAACACTCAAAAATATTGCCAATTAGCTGTTGGATACAACAGGACACTGCATATAAACAACTGCAGAAAATAAAAGCTGTTGGAGGCAAACAGACTGAACGCAACATATAGGCAAGAGAAAGAGAGAAAGAAATAATTAAAGGATATTTGTAAGTACTGCACAAAAGTGGAAGCTATCGCTGAAAACGAAAAGGGCAGCTGGCAAGGGGTTACAGTCGCTGCTTGTTTTTGATATATATGAATGTGCATACGTGACTGTGTTTTGGCGAGGGATGGCAACTTGTAAGGGGGACCGACACGTGCTGAAACATAAGTAGCGTGTTTGATAAGGCGCGATTTGAGTGGATTGTTATGATGATGGATGTTATGAAAAACAAAAGTTTCGAGAACATTTACGCCGGAAAGGCAGGAGAAGAAAAATTCATAATTTATCTTATATTAGTGATGCATGCCGTGGGCTGGTGGTTATTGAGAATAAAACGAACTGGAGGGGGGGGGGGAACTGTTTCGCACTCCTTTTAGGTTGTTAATCAACGATGTATAGCCGGGACCCCATGTAGAACACGCATACTCAATGTGTTCCAGGGAGTGTGCCAGAGAGTAGTAGATAGGACTTTTGAAATAAATTGGATATATTTGACGAGTTGCAAACGCATACAGACAACAAAAAGGGTAAACATTTGTGAGAATGTCCAAATCAAAATCAAACATTATACAGCAGCACTGGGTGTAATTCTTAAGTGGCCTCTAGTTCAAATATACGTTAAGATATTGGGAGCTGTGCCAACAAAAAACAATGCCGAATGCCTCCTTGCAGCTTTTTCGGGGACGAAAGTTTTAATTTCACTTTTTGTCGCAATAGCGATTGTGTAGTTCTTCCGTAGGGATTCATTGCCTGGAAGAAACATTCCCAGTCTTTAACAAACCATGGTGTAGGACCAATAAAGTATTTTAACCACTTTGTAACGTTAATTATATCGTTTACAAGCTGCATTGAGGAAAGAGGTGAACGCAAAATATGTATTTTGGGTTTGATACTGAAATAAATTATCGGAAAGAGAATGTTGCTACTTTGAAATTAAGGCACAAAGTGAAGTGCTATCAATGCTTAGAATCATGTGTGCTGAACAAGAAAAAATAAATGGCACAAAGCACATGTTTATTTTTCACCACAATTCGCAAATTGTAAATCGAAACCAACAAGACTATATGACGGTGTGCAATGAAACCTATGAATGGTTTGTTCCTTCTAGGCCACAGTGCATTCTTCATACATGCCTTCATACCTAATGCCTTCAACATGCCTTCATACATAATGCCTAATTTTGCCTCGAAGGTTCTCATTTTTTTTTCACTTCCGCAAAACCACCATTAAGCACCCAGTCCACGAATACCACAAGTGCCGAGCAAGATATAATTGCAACGAATGTTGCATCACCGCGATGGGTAAACTTATTTTGTGTAGTGAACCGGTTCAAAATTATCTATTCTTACCGGCTCACTTCCAAAACCACGTTTTTTCATGCATAGCGTAACAAGGATTTTGAATGAATTTTTTTGCGACTGCTGTTTTTGGTTTTACGCTTTAGTTGACTAATAGTATAGCGGCGGCAATTACTGTTATTGCATAATTAAATCATTTAAGAACGCCCTCCAGAATGCGCACACAGAATAATCTTCATTGAGCGTTGTAGTCTTGCTGTGTTATCTCTGCCATCCTGGCAACGAAGAGGTTAATTCCCTAGCCCGAGGTCTTGAATTCCGGACTAGTGAAGCGGAGCCCTCTCTACAGGCCGGGGAGCGCCTTCTCTCTTTCCGTGATATTCTCTTGTACTACCGGGACAAACGAAGGGAATATACACCCCCCGCCCCCTCTCTCACCATACCGCAGGCCGCACTGGCGAAACTTGCAGACTCGGACGGCTCCATGCCCTACACTTCTACATGCCCGATACCCAGACCAGTTTTCCTCATCATGCAGACTCTGCGGCAAACCAGGACACTTCATACACATCCTTCTTAGATTCCCCACCTTTCCTCATCCCTCATCACCGAACGTTGCAGAGTCCTACTGGGAGTCTCTCATGAAGAGCACTTCAAGTCAAGAACAACGGAAGATTACTTATCTCCAGTGCTATGAGGAGGATTGCTCTTCGAGGACTTTCGTTTGCTTTATAAGGGTGTGTCCCACATTGTAAGGGAGCACCCAAGGGTCATGCAGGGGGCTTCGCCCCCACTGTTTGTTCAATGGCAATAAAATGTTTCTACCACCACCACCACCACCCTGAACCCTGTATTGCTGAACGAAATAACAGGGTTGGCATTGGCCGAACAAGCTTGCCACAGGAGGAGGAGGAAAAAACTTTATTAAACGAGCGAGTTTGGACCCTTCAAGGGCCCAGGGCCACCGCACGGCCCTCACATTACGTGCATGTGTCCAGGTCACGAAGGGCCATGGCACTGGCACCCCGGTCCACACAGCGAAGTTGTATGTCCAGGTCCTGCGACGTAAGGAGGGCCTCCAATTCCTCCCACGATCCGATGGCGGGCTGTCCCTGCGGAGGAGGATCGGCAGGGCAGCCGAAAAGAATGTGGTCCAAGGTGGCGTGCAACTCTCCACAGAGAGTGCACTCAGGGGAAACGGGTCGGCAGTAGGATAGGCGTTGAGGGGTGAGAAGCGTTCGGGTTTGAAGACGCCTCCAGAGGATTTGTTGGGAGTGAGACAGCTGGTGGTGGGGAGGGGGGTAGAGTCGACGGGCAAGGCGTGCTTGCTGTGTGAGCTCAGAAAATGTATGTGCCCGCCCCCTCGAGAAATCCCGGCATGGGTCGCCATTTGCACATAAAACAAGTTTTCCAGGTGTAGTCCTGTACACTGTACCGAACAGACTTTTCTTTATGGTATAAACAAAGACAATGTAAATTTGTCTGACCTCGCATCATATTCAGTCCTAATGAATTGCTACATCTACTAGGTAGTAACAGCAAACACAAAGGCATTAAGTTACTAGTTTATACTGAACTGATATTTTTGAAGAGCAAATCATACGTTAAAATTCTTTAATTCTAAAAATACCTACCATGCCATCGAGGCGTCATAAAAAATAGAGGGCACTTTGGGCCACTAAACTGCTATGAAGCGAAAGCGAGGAAGATCGTAGCCCTCCACTACGACTCCTCTATCTCCCTCTTTCCCTACCTTCCTCCTTTCCCTTACGGCGGGGTACATGTGTCCGCGGAGAATTCTGACCGATACTGCGCCTTTTCTATCCTGTAAATGTATATCAAACGCCGCTGCTGCGTGCGGCTCAAACGCCTCCTAGACATCTGGGTGTGCTTGCGTTTTTTATCTTTATTAACGCGAAAGCTTTACTTCGATATGTTCACAGATTTCCGTCCGAAAACCGTGTACGCACACTGTACCCGCAGTTAAAGTTAAGTTAAATTGGTTCACAGGAAGGGAAAGGCGCAGTAACTGTCACACTTGCTCTGTGGACACCCGAACAGTGCCGTAAGGGAAAGGAGGAAGGTGGGAATGAAAGTGGAAAGAGAGAAAGAGGAGCCGTAGTGGAGGGCTAGGGAGTAATTTCGACCACCTGGGGATCTTTAACGTGCGCTGACATCGCACAGCACACGGACGCCACTTCGTTTCGCCTCCATCGAAACGCAGCCGCCGCGGTCGGGTTCGAACCCGGGAACTCCGGCACAGTAGTTGGGCGTCTTACCACTGCACCACCCCGGCGCGGCATACCCGCAGGCCGCGTCCGCAAAATCGTGAAAAGATGGGGCTGGGGCAGGTAGGTCACAGCCGCTTGCGGCAGGGGCTAGCCTGTCACCGAATTTTTCTCTGCTGTAGGCAGTCATTGCACCCGCCAGCGCTTCGGTTGTGGACGACGACTGTTGTTTCGGCGCGCGTTTTTCTTTCCCTCTTCCTTTTCTTTCTTTTTTTCCTCTTCTGTCTGCACGAGGCCGCGGAGGTGGTTCAGTTACACAGCCAGTAGCGGGCCCGTGCATTTTCTTTTCTTTCTTCCTACAGCCACAACAACAAATCGTGTCCGCAGCAGTTGCGAGTAATTGAGAAGCGGTAGAGGCTAATGAGTGGCCGTATTGTTGCTACAGAAATACTAATTAAGCCAAAAACGTAAATAGGTCATCACAGGCCAAAATGTACAATTTGTTGGCAGCAGTTATGAGCAATTAAATATTGGTAGAGCTTAACGAGGGGTGTCAATCGATAGAAGGTGACGTAGTGTTGTGCCCGAAATAATAAATAAATAAACTAATTAGGCTATTCATTAAAGGCAAAACACGCAATATCGTGTCCGCAGCATTTGCGAGTAATGAAAAGTCGTACAAATTTATGAGCGGTTTCCGTCGAAAGAGGGTGATGAAATGTGTGCGAAAATATAATTAGGCCATTAGGTTAATTCGGTAAACAATTAGAGGCAAAAATAAAAAGTAAAGACAAAAATGGTCTCATTAGCGAATGACTATATGCCGCATTTGAATATACTAAACTAGAAATTAAATCAGTTGTGATGCCATGCAACGAGAACTAGAGCCGAAAAAGGGCATAGGAAGGGATTGACGCGCAATTCTAAAGTACCAAAGACTAGAATGAATAATAAAGTGAATTAATGTGACTTAGAAGGTGTGACAACACGCAACCGGAAGTAGAGCCGGAAGGAATTCGCGCGTAATTTGCAAAATCGTGTCCGCAGCAGTTGTGAGTAATTGAAAAGCCGTAAAGGTTAACGAGTGGTGTCAATCGATAAAGGGTGATGTAATGTTGTATGCGAAAAAATGTTTAGGCCAAAAGGGTGATTAGGTAATTATTTAGAGGCGAAAATGGAAAAGTAAAGGGAAAAATGGTCTCATCAGCGAATGGATTCGCACCACATTTCAATTTATCAAATATTACAACAGTTATTTAAGTCGGTCAATTAGGGTGACGCCAAAGCTGTGATGTCATGCAAACTGAAGTTGAGTCAAAAAGGTCATAGGAAGCAATTGGCGCGCAATTTTGAAGTAGCAAAGACTAAAGTAGTTAATTAAGGCCGTCAATTAGGGTGACGTCAATGAGGTGACATCACGCAACCGGAAGTAGAGCCGAAAAAGGCCATAGGAAAGGAATGGAGTGCAATTTGAAAGTACCGAAGACTAGAACGGGTAAACAAGAAGTAAATTAATGTGACGTAGATGATGTTATGTCACACCACTGGAAGTAGAGCCCAAAAAGGCATAGGAAGGGTTTCGCGTGCAATTTGAAAGTACCAAAGACTAAAATTAATAAAGAAGTGAATTCATGGGACCATTTTTTTACCCTAGACAACCTACACTAGTGTACCTGAAAACCATTGGACGTATAGGAGATATTGTACAGTGATGTAGCTGGTGTAGGTTAAAAAAAAATGGCCGTAATCTGAGGTAAATTATGTGACGTCGCGCTGCCTAAAATAGAGCCGAGAAAGGGCACGTGAAGGGATTGATGCGCAATTTGAAAGTACGGAAGACTAAACTGGGTAAACAAGAAGTGAATTAAGCAACTAGAAGCAACTAGATGCAACTAGAAGCAACCAACAGCAGCATCCGTGCTTTCGTGTTACTCCAATGCAGATCCTGCAGTGCTCTTTAATTTTGCATGTAAGTACTTCGAGCAATTCAACCCGGTCGCATTCCGCAACCTGTAAATACACAGTTACACCAGCATGGAGCTCTCACTTAGGCCACATAAAAATATCGGGAGACATATGTATGCACCTAGTAAAGGTAACCAGGCAGAAGGTGCGCAGGATCGACCTCTTGCCTGGTCTACTTCTGTTTGCGGTGTGGTTCGTCGTTCGAGGAAGCGCCAAGTGAAAGGCGCCACGGGGACGCCTGGATCGGAAGCCCGGGGAGTCAGCTTCGTATATGCATGGATGGATTGATAAGAACTTTTATTGTCCACCTTAAATGAATAACTCTTACTCCCCACCCACGGCACGCAGGCCTAGGGGATAGGAGCTGGAGCCTCCGCGACTAAAGGCTAACAAAGAGATTTTGTCTCTTCGCGGCTTCGACCTCAGGCGGACAGCTTGTTGCTGCCGAGCGGGGTCTTTGGCTCCGCGGCAGGGCTTCCCAGCTATATCTGCTATTGATATCTTCCTCGACTCTAGGAATGTCGATGCATTCCCATATAATGTAGTCGAGAGTACCACTCTCCCCACGTCATCATCATCAGCCTAACTATCCCCACTGCAGGGCGAAGGCCTCTCCCATATTTCTCCACTTAACCCGGTTCTGTGCTAGTTGCATCCACTTGACCCCTGCGAACTTCTTAATCTCATCCACCCACCTAACTCTCCCCACATGCTTTACAAAAATCCTTTTTCTGTTCCCCTGGTAGAATTTCTACGTTGCAGTTGCCGCCATGGGGCCGCCTTTCTATTACTAGTGTCTTATCCGGTGGTAGCAGTAGTTTTCTGTTCATTCTAGAATTCTCAACGATTTTACAATATTGTTACGTGGTAGCATTACAAGCGATGGAACACGGCGACACAACAGAAACAGAACGACGCGATGACATGACGATGAAATATGGTTTAATGGCGAGCGGGCCTGGCACGAGCGCTCCGCCCCGCGCCCCTGCCCGCTTCGTCCTCTTCGTAGCAATATATTTGCGCGTGGTGATCCAGGTTCTGGCAATCTGATGGTTCTACAGTTACGCGGAAGTATCGGGCTAGCTCGTGTGCCACTTTATTGTTGGGAACCGACGCATGCGCTGTGGTCCATATTAGGCTGACTTTGCGGGTCAACTCTGCCGGCCAGGATGCTCACTGCTTCCGACGAGATTCTGCCTTTCATGAAATTCCAGATAGCAGTTTACCATCGCTGACTACAAATTTTGCTTCCGTTCCAACGCAAGCGAGCGCTTCAGCAGCCACTTCGGCCGCCTCTTTGTCGCGGCTGCGAATAGTTGCTGCCGTCTTGGGGGCTCTTAGTCCGTTGACTACTGAGGCAACCGCCGCGCCAGACTTCCCACTAGCCGCGTCCACTTAGGCGACCTGTTCGGGATCAATTTTTGCGAAACATTTTGTTAGCCCTTCGGCTCTCTTATTCCGCCTCTCGGTATTATGCTTCGGATTCATATTACTCGGGAGGGGGCTACCATTATTTTCTCCCTACATTTAGGGGAGACGTTAGTGTTACTTTGCAGCCCGCGGTCACACTGCAAGCCTGCCATCTGCAAGATGACACTGCCGGTGGTGGTGCTGCTAAGTCTCTCTGGTCGAGACATGCGAACTACATCTGCATAAATTTCTCAGTTAGTATGCGCCCCCATGTAGAGGAGTTTTTTCGTAGAGGTGCACATCTGGAGTCCTAGGGCTCTCTTGATACATTTTCAGATGAAAGAGTCTAATTTCCTCTTTTCATCCGCTCTAATATTTAGGAAGGGTGTAGCGTAGCACAATCGGCTAAAGATTTAAGCATGTCCTAGTTTCAATAGGCTTCTCTCTTTAAGGCCTCTGCCCCCAATGGAGATTCTCTTTATGATTCCTAGAACTTGCAACGCGTAGTCCTCTAGCTTTTTATTGAGCCGTGATTGTATCCGTTTTCCTTGATAAAAAAACCACAATTCTGTTTTGTTATACTTTAGGAACGGTTTCACCTTCGACTTTAATTTCGAGTTTTGAGTCCATGTTTCTCTTAAGGGATCTAGGATTGTGGATGAATCGTTCCGATTTTGCGTGAGCACGAGAGGCTCCTATCGGCGGCTATCGGAGGCGTAGGCAACTATCGTCTCCGCTGCCTGCGGCAAACGCTCTTCTATGCTCGCGTCGTTCCCCTGGTTAATCCAGAGATTTACGTCATTCGCTTATAGGCTGAAATTTAGACCCTCAAGTTTTTTGAGGCCCATGGGGAGTATTCTCATGGCCACGTTGAAGAGGAAAGGCGATAGGACAGAGCCTTGCGGCGTGCCCTTGCTCCCCAGCTCCACTGCGGAGGACTCGATGTATTGGAACTTTATGCAGACGTTTCTGTCCGACTTTTATGTAATTGTAAGTTTTCTAGCCTACACCTATGTCGATGAAAACCTGGAGTATAGCCTCGTGCTCGACGTTATCGAAAGCTTTTATTAAGAATAGCCCCAATATCACTTTAGAATCAATTGAATTTGCGTCCAAGATATCGTGTTTTAGTCTGAGCATCACGTCCTGTGTGCTCAGTCCAGAATCGCCCGGTGACGTCATGACCTGTAGTGACGGCACATCGCGCGCCCCTTCTCGAACACAACAGCCTTTCATCGAAAGCATCAAAGTTCACCAACGTTGTATAATTCGTTTACAGAAAAGTAAAGACACAGTATTTGTCACTAGCGGAATCCCGCTGGCATCCTCACGGTTGGCAAGCTGAATTATGAAGAGCTTTTCGCGGTCCAGGGCGTGGCGCAGTTGATGAAAAGCTGGGCTTTGGATTGAAGGGAAGAAGGTTTGATTCCCGGTGGAGACAAGGTTAATTAATTTATTTTTAACTCTCGCTCTCGAAAGCGTCACACCTCTACTGACAGCCTTCTGTCGAAAATGAGGAGACATTAAAGGCCTTCGCCTTAATAGACTGTCCCCACCGCTGTGGCTCAGTGGTTAGGACGCCTGAGTGCTGAGGACAAGAAAGGGGGAGCGATAGTTTTCGAGTTTTCCATTCCATTTTCATCGAACACGCGGCTCTAACCGGTGGTCACCTCCACACCAACAAACGCCAAGAGCTACGGTTCGGCTCGTTCAGAGGTCCACTACCTGGGGAAGTCCCTTTGTCGAAGCAGTGCCCATGATGTGTGCATGTTTAACCAAGCAAGGTTTCGTCTAGCGCTTTGGAAGAAGCTGTCTCTCGGGCAGTGTGCGTCCTCTCTGATGCCGCACAGTTCAGCCTCTCACTCGATGTAGCGGCCCGTGTTGTGAAAACCAGCGTATGCGCTTTTTCTTTGTATGTGGCGCGGGTCGCGGCCATTCCACGTCGTATACGGCCGGTCACCTCGTGTCGGTCGTTGGAGCGTTCTTGTTTGATGGCGGCACAACACTTGTCACCCGTCGTTTCCAATACAGCTCTCAATCATCAGGGGTGGCCTTGGGATGCCTTGCGTTACCACGCTGAATCGAGGGCTTGCTCTAAAGTTATTAAGTACGCTTCTGTCGAATGCGTAGTGCTTTGCCAGATCTATTGATATACTGATTGAGCACGGCATGGCAGGTATTCACAACATAGACACGTTTGTCCACAAGTGGAAACGCCACGTCCCTTTTACCGAGTGGTCGCAAGGTTAAAAGTTAGCTATTGATTCCGACTTATAGGATTTCATTGTAGCCAGCATACCTGCCACACAAGTTAGCAAATTAGCTGTCTGCTCCAGGCTCACGCCAAACCAGCAAAATGAGACCACTGTGAGCAAGTGGAAATTTTAAGTAGCTTGAAGGCTGCCAAAACATGTGAGACACTTTGACTGGCAGAAGCGTTGGGGAATTCCAACGCCTGATCAGGTGGAACATCGTACCCGATGAACAATGGGCGAATTGTGCCGCCACTGAGACAATAGATCATGCGCTTTTTGAATGTATTGCAGCACTAAACTTCTGGTGAATTGTGCACCCTATATTGCAAGTTCGAGCACGCTATGACAGCTGGTTCCGGTACTAACCATTTGTCCATTTAGTTATTGCAGCCGCAATGTTTGTGCTTTGGCATCGTCGTTTCCTCGGTGAGACTGGACTAACTCCGGCACGTGGAATGTACGCGGCGCTGCAAGAATCTGCGCCAAGTCGTCTGGAAATACTTGCCTGGTCAACTCGTAGCAGACGGGGAGGCGCAGTTCATGCTGGGCTGGCGCACTCTTTTACTTGGTATTTGAGACATGCTGCAATTGGCGACTCTACCGTAATAATTTATTCCTCCCTGGCTGTCTGTCGCCGTGTTTTTGAAACTAAACCCAATATATTGTCTCTTGTTTGTGTGCCAAGGTATGCACCATCGCTAATAAAAGCATTTGCGTTTCGTAATATCGACATGCCCAGAATTGCAGCCGTCCAGAATAAGACAATTACAAGAAGCTGGACTGTCAGCTACGAAGGAGGAACATTTACACTCGTGGCTAATCGACAATAGTAGGAGATAGAGCTTTCTGCGGCTCCTTGACGTAAATAGATTGCATGAATTTTTTTAAAGACAGCCTTATTCTATGGCACCATGGCAAGCCTTCGCATAAAAAAAAAGTTTGTAGACACCATGTGTAACTACGGCACCTTGTTCTTTCGTAGAGTTACATTAGCTGTATTGTTTGCTTTTCCGAACATTACCATGCCTTTATCTTAGAGCGTATCCGTTGAACATTTGTCGCAGTCTGCATTCATTGTTGTATCTCCGAAATTTCTTTTTCGTGTAGGTAAGACCCTTACCTTCAGTCACTTTTCGATGCAAGCGAGAAACAAGGCCCTCCCACAATGCGCGATATCGAATCCCGAGAAGGAAATGTTTTCTTAGCTCTCCACTATGTCCTGCATCTAAGCCTTAGTCGCTTGGCAACGTTAAGAGCCACAAACCATGATGCATTTCTAGACAGTAAGAACTACCTCAATGTCGTAACAATTGTTCGCTTACTTACGCTGTATTTAATGGTAGTACACTACTGCGTTAATAGCTCTGGCAACCTCTGGAGATCATCATTTACATATACACATTTATCTATGGACGTCATCAAAAATTGCTTAATTCGCGCCTATATTGTCTAGCACTTTCTCGTCAGTGTATAGGTGTAGGCTGCAACCTCATCTGGAAAATCTTATTACAGGCCAGCTCAAAAGAGGCAAAGTGACAAGGAAATAGAAGACTACACAGGGCTTTCTAACAAATAAAGGTTTATTGGAAAAAAAACTCTACAAAGTGAAACCGTGCGAAACCAAAACCAAAACTTAGTACGTCACGGATTACACTACCGGAAGAAAAAAAGAAAACATACAAACGTAACCAGCAATATCAAAGATATTCTAGTACATTCTAAACTCGGCAATAAGCATCGAACACAACCACATTAATGCCATGCAGATTACCGCCACTGATGTCAATATGCATCCTATAAACAAATTGAAGTCATGGGAGAGGACATTGGCGCAATGAAAAAAACCTACGAAGTTCGTCCGCGTCGCCTCCGTCTCAAGCGCTTCCAGTTTGTGTCAGATTGTCACGTGTCTATGAGGCTTTTTGCGATCTCTAAGCGGTAGGGTCCAGGAATTTCTTCCTCCTCACTTGCTGCATTTCAGCGAGTTGAACGATACTTCGGGCTCACAAGTGTCTCTGAACGCAACCTAAATGCAGTACGCACCTACTGAAGGCAGGAAATAATTACAGAAATAATTATTATTGCCACGTACACAATAATTCGGGATACCCAGGATAGCTTTTATGACAGCGGGTTAGCCCAGACACAACGGCAACAAGCAGCAATGATGCAAAACCGCAAGCGACACTTCGTCATCCTTTCAACTTTGTTTTCTTTCACCCCTCAGTCATGCGCCATCTGGCAACGCTAGCTGGCATTACCCCCCTTTAAAAAATGAAGACGACTGGTAAGAACAGTAGCAAAAATAAGACAGTGGCCACAGCGTGCGGCCGTACGTTCACGCAGCCTATAGTTGCCAGGTGTCGTATGACTGAGGAGTGAAGGAAGGTGAAGTTCAAAGGACGACGAAGTGTCGCTTGCGCTTTTGCGTCGGGCCAGAGGAAATTATTTTGGAGTGGGAAATTATGTCTTTAAATTTCTATCTTTACAGGTCTCGTCTGGCACTTTCTCCAGTCTGCGCATTTTGCGGTGAGCAGGTATCATTAGATCACTTTTTATTGTTTTGCTTCCGCTTCACTACGTTGAGAAGACAGTTGATAGGAAGGCCATTGCAACAGCTTGGCCTCAGTTTAAGTAGCCCGATATTGTTATCATTTCGCGCCATCATTCTTGGACACACGCAAAGGTCTATTCTACCGACATGCAATTTTTTTTTACCGGTATCAAACTGTTCGCCTCGCTAAAAATTTCCACATCATTTGTTTTACAATTCCAGTGTCAATCTCCCGTGTGTGTTACCACTTTTCATTTTGTATTTCTTTTACTTCCCTTTTAGTTCCCTTCCCTCTACCCCTCCAATCACATTCTTTTTTTTTTTCTTATTATGGGAAAGTATACTTCAAAACATTTCTTTGCTATAAAATTCTTGGCCGGTCCCCCTCTTTGGGTATGTGCCATATGTTATTTGGACAACAACAACAACGATTGTCGAAATACTGCACTGTCTGCATCGAGGGCAGCGGAACTGTAGGTGGCGCGAGAATGCGCGACAGTGAAGGGGAGCCTGACTGCAGAACTTCCGCATATGTGGGACGGGTGTCGGTCTCTGACAGCAATGGCGGGCTCATAACTACAAGCGAAAGAGGGCTTTTGAGCGCCTGTCGCACCTCCTCCCGCACTAAATCAGAAACTGAAGCTAGCGATGACAGCAGAGGGTAGCAGAATTTGCTCAGTTCTTCGTACCATGATGTTACGAATCAATTCACGCAAAGTATCAGGATGCCGCTCGAAAGATGCAAACCATTCCGTTATTGTACCAGTATGGCAAGGTCGGTCATACGTCACGGCACGTTGCTGTAGTACCCTTCCTATTGTTGTAGCATCAGCAAGGAATCCGTTGACAGTTGACGGTAAGTTGCGCACAAGGCCTGCGAACAGCAGCTCTTTCACACCCTGCATCAAGTGCCTGAGCTTTTTGTCTTCAGGCATGGCGGGATTGGCTCGCCTGAAAAGGCGCGTCATGTGCTCGACGCACGCTTGCACAATCTCATTCGGCATCTGGAAGCAAGAGTGAAGGGCACGTTCTGCATGTTCGCGACGATCCTCGCAGGAGTAAGCCTCGAGCAGTTGGTGACAGAATTCCCGTCACGATGTTAAAACTTGCTCTCCACTCTCAAACCAGGTACGGGCGCCATTATCAAGGCTGCAGTAGACGCTCCTTAGTTTGGCAGCATCGTCACACTGGTTAAAATCAATCTGAAGGCACCAGTCCTCTACATCCTTAACGAGGTTCCCATGGAAAGACTTCGGTACTCGAGGGGCCTACAAGATGTAGTTACAGGCCGGTGGAACGCCGGCTACTTGCTTAGCAGAAGCACTGGATGCCATAGCGACAGATAATGGCTGAAGCTCCGGAGACAGTCGCTGCAGTCGTCGACTAGAGCGATGCACCGGGGTGTCCAATGGCACAGGGCTGGCACGACGTCTTTCAGATGAAGACTCTTTCATATGTGAACGTTTTCATGCTGCACCTCCACTATATTGCCACGTACACACTGATTCGGGATACACAGAATAGCTTTTTGACAGGGGGTTAGCCCAGACACAACGGTAGCAAGCAGCACAGGCGCAAAAGCGCAAGTGACACTAGGTCGTTTTTCAACTTAGTTTCCGTAGCAGGCCCGAACGGGGTCACAAATAAAGCAATAAGGAACTTAGACGCAAAAACAGTAGTGGCAAGCACGGGGCTTAAGAATAAATACTGGAACGAGGGCGAAATTCTCCACGCCTGGAGGCATGCAATGATTTATTTTATTCCAAAAACAGGCAAGAAACTAGACATACTCAATCTGCGCTCAATCTCGCTCACCTCCTGCGTGGGCAAGCTCAAGGCCCATGTGATCCTAAACAGACAGCAGGCTTATGCAGAGGAAAATGAGAGCTTGCCGACAACTATGCTAGGCTTCAGATCTAATTTATCCACGTAGGATGTCATGCTTCGGCTCAACGCAGACGTCATAGACACTGGGAAAGGCACGGGCACCAACGCAGTGCTATTGCTAGACCTCCCCAAGGGCTTCGATAACGTCGCACATGAAGACATTCTCGAGAACGTCTCAGACATTAACCCGGAAGAAAAACCTTACGATACATTCGCTCATTTCAGTGATAATTAAAATAGGCGAAATAGAGTCACTGCCTTTTCAGCTAGGGGGTAGAGGGGGGTAGAGGAACACCGCAGGGATCGGTACTGTCACCGTTCATCTTCGAACCTTCCCTCATAAAGCTTCCACCCAGACTGGATGGCATTCCTAGGCTGAGACATGCACTCTACGCAGATGACATCACACTCTAGACTACCAACTGGAATGACGGCAGATAAAGAAAACGTTACAACGCGCGGTAGACACTATCGTAGATCTCGCAGATCATTCGGGCCTAACATGCTCACATCCAAAAACAGAGTACTGGTCATTAGACCCATACCCAGGGCACACGGTTCCAGGAGCCAAGCGCCCCCAACCCCGTTTACGTGTGCTTGGGGGGACTTCCAATCGAGGAGGTGAAGTTAAAAAGGATCTTGGGGCTGTAACCACAAGCTGACAGGAAAAACAAAGAAACCCTGCTAAAGCTGAAAACATCAGTTAATATGTCAATTAGGCTAATAAGAAGAATCGCCAACCGTAAGAGAGGAGGTAAAGAAAAATACATTTGTAGGATAGTGCAGGTATTTCTCCTGACCAGGCTTGTGTATCCACTGCTATATCTAAACCTAGATTCTGCGGAGAAAGTCAAAGCCGAGGCAATACTTAGGCAAGCATAAAAAGCAGCCTTGGGGTTGCCGAACTACACATTGACAGAAAGACTCATGGGACAGGGAATACAGAACACACTAGAGGAGCTCAAAGAGGCTCGCCTAACAGTGCAAAAAAAACTGCTTAAGCGCACCAAGGCAGGCCGAGCCTGCTAGAGCGCCTAGGTATGAGCGTGAAGCTTCCACCAGAGGATACGAAAGCACAGCTACCCGAACTCCTTAGGAAGTGACTAACGATCAAACCACTACCAACGAATATGTATCCTTCCCACGACGAAGGAAGGAGGAAAGCTAGTGGAGTAGCTCTACACGAAAATACGCAACAAGCGAAGGAACTGCCTATGCTGACGCGGCAGAATACACATCAAGCGGAGTGTTCGCACTGGCGATGATGGACCTGCTCGGGCGGATGCGGGCATCAGTGTCAGTAGTGACAAAAGCTTCGAAACAGCGGAAGATTCAGCTCTGGCACTAGCCATGGCTAGAACCGACGCGGTTACAATCTTGTCCGATTCTAAATTTGCCGTCCGTAGCTTTTCGGGTAGTAGAATCTTAACTGCGGCACAGCAAATACTAAACTGACCAGGCAACCATACAAGAAAATTGAGGTGATATGAATGCCGGCTCACTCGCGGAATCCGAGAAATGAGGCGGCCACTGCACAGCTCGTGGCTTCGTAAACCGAGTCAGTGGGTCGTTTGTATCCATGGATTACTCCAAAGAGGGGGTGGCATCTATTCACGATATCACAAGTCATTGCAGATTGGAACGGGACAAATTTCCATCACCTGACAAAACGTTGGATAAGCCACAGGAGACCGTTTAGAGGATACTACAGACGAGATCATTTGAATCCCTATTTATTAACCAAAATGTACCCGGGTGAATTTAAACCTGCATGCAGGTTCTGTGGCGAAACAGCCACGTATTATCACATACTATGGCAATGTAAAATAGAACCTCCGCCGGATGATCTAGTATAAATTCCTTCTCTTGAGCGATGGAAAACCGTTCTGATATGCTGGGACCGGAATTTTTAGCCTTGGCCACCGAGCGGGCAGCTAAGGTTGCCGTCAGCCATGAACTGGAGGCCATCTAGAGCGGACCGTCTGAATCTGCATTTTGGACGAAATGAATGTTTTCCAATCAAATTCATCTTCCTTCACTCCTCAGTGATGCGCCACCTGGCAACGCTAGGTAGCAATATTGGAATTAATAGTGTCAGCTTTTCCAAGATTTAATGCTGGCTCCCGGCTTATCACTTCAGTTCACTCGTTCAGTGGTGTCCGATTCTTCGTGACCCTATGAACAATAACACGCCACGCTTTCCGATCTCTCACTATCTTCCTAACATCACATAACTTGATCTGCAGCGCCTCGAGGATGCCATCTAACCATCTCGTTCGCTGCCTACCCTTCTGCGGTAACCCTCAATCTTTCCCAACATCAACTCTTTCTCCAGCGACTCCTCTTTTCTCATCGGATGACCAAAGTAGCTGAGCTTTAACTTTATAATTTGACCCTCAAATGAGCTATCAGAGTTTATGGCCGACATCGACGACTGATTTGATCTTCTCGCAGTCTAAGGAACTCTCAAGAGTCTCCGCCAGCACCACAATTCAAACACGTCAATTCTTCGGCGGGCAGCCTTCTTCACAGTCCAACTCTCGCATCCATACATCACAACTGGAAAGACCATATAGCACGAGTTATACGAATCTTGGTTGGCAGTCTAAGGTCTCTGTTCTTTACTAGGCGATCAAGGCTAGCCATGGCTCTCTGTCCCAGAAGCAGGCGTCTCCTAATTTAATGGCTGCAGTCTCCTTCCGGGGTTATCTTGGAGTCCAAGAAGAGAATATCTGTCGCAGCTTCCACTTCTTGTCTCTTGATGCTCCAGGACTTGATAGGGCGAGATGCCATGATCTTTGTCTTTTTAACCTTCACTTTAAGCCTAAACATCGCACTCTCTTCTTGCACGTGCATCAGAAGCCTCTTGAGTTTCACTTCACTTCCTGCCATTAAAGTGGTATCATCCGCACATCTAAAGTTGTTGATACGTTTTCCAGCAATCTTCACTCCAGCTGAAGTCTCGTCTAGACCGGCCTTCCTCATGATGCACTCAGCGTATAGGTTAAATAGGTAGGGCGACAGTATGCAGCCTGGTCTCCCTCCTTTCTCAATCGGAAACAAATAAGTAAGATCTTGCCCAGTTCTGACTATGGCTTATTCCCCTTCATACAGGTTCCTGAGGACACAGATGTGGTGAATTGAACTCCCATCTCTTGAAGAGCTTGCCACAATCTACTGTGATCTAAGCAGTCAAGCGCTTTCGGCTCATACGCGGCTGCTTTTTCAAATAGATATAAACATCCTATATAGGAAACTAAAATAGAACGCACTCCATTAAAATATGTCGTATTTTTATTGTTGCCTCTTGAAGAAAAAAGAACAAGTGTAGAAAACAATGTCGCAAGAAATTGATACGAACTTGTTTGTCGGCATTCGAAAGCGCAGCGTCAATACATTGCGCCACAAAAGTGATGGATAGAGCTGGCGAGAATTACGTTTTTCGTTTTGAAAACATTTGGGTGATTTTTTGCCAGGTGGTTTTGCTCAAGGGACCCTACCATTGAGAAAACTGAATCATGCGTCTATGAGAAGGCTGCCCGAAAGAAGTGGCGCCATGCCGCCAATTTTCACACTTGAATTTATCTATTTATTTATTGTTACTGCAATCCTACTGTTGGGATTTTAGCAGGGTGGAAATACAACTAAGCAGTTTAACAAAACAGGCAAAAATAAACAATAATTACAGTGCAAGTTGGAGCTCTTCTGCACAATCAGGAATAGAACCAAACATATACTACAAAGCAGTTAAATAACAAATGCAATAAAAAGAAACTATAGGTGATATGTTGCGAGAACAACGTCAGTGATGGCTGCAGCACTTCATTGTTAGTGAGGTTATTCCAATCGGAAATAGTTCGTGGAAGGAATGAGTATTTAAAGAAGTTATTTCGAACGCGAAAAGGAGTGAAAGTTAGCTGATGCCGTTGTCGGGTTGCGTATCCGGACGAAAAAACAAGCAAATCGCTGAGTTCTGATCTGTAGTGCCTTTTAGTTATTTGGTACAGAAATTTAAGTCGTGCGTAACGATTTCGCTCAGTTATTGTCGGAAGGCCAGCTTGTATTAAAAGGTGTGTGACTGATGTACGGCGGTAATTGTTATATATGTATCGTGCCGCCCTCTTTTGAACTTTCTTTAATGTATTCATGTTAGTTTGTGTGAAGGGGTCCCAGATGATTGCAGCATAATCTAAGGCAGGCAGGAGGCATGCAGGCGTACGGGTGGGGTCGACAACCGCAATGCCCGTCTCAAGAAAACGAGTTTACGGAAAGCGTTACACATTATGAGATCAACATGTTTTCCCCAACTAAGATTTTTACTGACCCAGAGTCCAAGATATTTATATTCTGTCACTGCAGTTAGTGTCATGCAATACAATAATCGAAGCGTAAGACTTTCTTTTTGTGAGTGATTCTCATTAGTACAGTTTTTTCAAAGTTAATGGACACTTGCTATGCTTCACACCATACGAAAACTGTTTGTAATGCATTATTAAGTAGTTGTTGATCAGGTACATTTCTCACTTCTGTATAAATAACACAGTCATTACCACAAAGTCTAGTTTTCACAGGAATGTTAATGACAATATCATTAATATATATTAAAAATAACAGAGGACCAAGAACAGAGCCCTGAGGGATGCCAGAGTGAACTGTAAGCCTGACAGAAGAATGATGGTTAAAGGCAACAAATTTTTCTCTATTTGAAAGGTAGGCTGAAATCCATTTTACTAATTGTTCATTATGAAGTATTGTATCCAGTTTATAAATTAACTTTTTGTGAGTAACCTTATCAAAAGCTTTCGAGAAGTCCATAAATATGGCATCAATCTGCGTTCCATTGTTAATTGACGAGGCGAAATCATGTATAGTTTCTGCTAACTGTGTAGAAGTTGAGTAACCCTTCCTGAATCCATGCTAGTATTTAGCAAAAAAATTATTAGTTTCGAGAAAGTTTGATATATGATTGTGAATTAGGTGTTCAAGTAGTTTACAAGCAGTTGATGTGAGTGAAATAGGGCGGTAGATCTTGATTAATCGCTTGTCTCCACTTTTATGAAGTGGTTTCACTCTAGCAGTCCCAGTCTCTTGGCACTTGACCCTCATGTACCCAGACAGCACAAGAGCCTGGGCCAATGTTGTCAGTGAGCTGGCAGATATCAGCCCTATGTAGGCCCAGTGCTGCCATGTTATAGCTGGTATTGGTTGTGCCACTCAATAACACGTCCAACACTGGCCCTGAGGATTCCATTGGTAACCAATATTGGTCGTACCTATTTATAATGATAACAGCATCGGCCCGTCATATTCGATGCTCTCACATTATCGGTAGTGCCATTATACAAGGATGGATATGATGGGCCTAGCTGATAAGCATGGCTTTAACGGATGTGATTTGATAAGGATCGCTACAACGGACAGCGTTGACCGCCAGTCCACTGATGTTGGCCAATATATGACATATGCGGGACAATAATGTCAATTCTGTTACAATGGCCCGCCAATGTCAAATATACACTGGCATACCTTACTTATCACCAGTACTGGCATTGCCATTTCATAAGGATGGCTATATCGAACAGCGTTAGCCGTTACTCTACTGACGTTGGTCAATATATGGCATACGCTGGACAATACTGTCAGTTTTGCTACCATGTCCCGCCAGAGTCAGATTGCCTTCTCTATTTCGGATACTGGTTAATATTAGATGCAAATTAGCATGTGGCTGGAAATATTCTGTGGGAAACCGCATTAAGGTGCTTTTGCGGTTGGCAGGCTCATTTAATATTTGCATTCGTGAACTGTGTGGATATAATCGATGTTTTCAAGTTACGTTTGCAATTTTACATGCTTCGGAAATCCTATGTATAATTAATTATAGTTCCGCGGTGCTGGTTTCCGTCGTGTTTGCTTTAATCCCACCTAGCTGTTGTCGATGTTACTTGGGATTACACCGTGTTCTTTTACACTAGATCTTCATTGACTTAAGCTGGCACTGTAATCAATCCACATGTATATTGGGACGAATTTGGATGAAACCGACGATCGGTGGATGGCGTCAAATATCAATAAGTTCACCACCGTTCGCTGTTCCACTAGGGCGGTGGCGGCGGTAACTAGCTCCACGCCGACCGGGTTATTAGAAATAATCAAAATGACATGTTATATATAGTGCATAGGCAATGGTGGCTATTTTTTGTATTCTATTTGGCAATGGTCCAGGTTCTTCCGTGGCTGCTCCCGTGGCGATTTCTGCTGCTATAGGTGAAGAGAATTCCAAAAGTTTTAGCAAATTTGTTTGCCACCGAGTGTATTAGTTTTAACAACAGTAGCTTCAAACAGACGATTACCGTAGGACGCGCTTGCAGTGCGATGTAATTATTCAGCAATAAGCGTCGGCCTATTAATACTCGTACGTGACTCAGATCGACTATGCCGAGCGCGCTTCCATCAAAATACACTTAAAAAAAACTAGGCCGTTTAAGCTATACGAATACGAAGCGTCGAAGCACATTCTCTCTCCTAAACGATTTAACATTGGTGATTTAAATTAAAGCTGGGACATTGAGCGGTAAATTAAACGTCGGTCCGCACATGCATGGACGTTCCCACGTATGGCAAATCGTATCGACGCTTCCTGCTTCGTTGTCGCTCTAAGAAGTGAAGTATTAGAAAAAAAGAATAAAAATGGAGAGAAAACACTTCACGTACAATCACAGTATGAATATTGATAAGGTTATGCTGAAAAAAATAACTGCGTTACAGTTTCACTTCTCTTCATCGCACTCGTTCGCACATATTTTTTTTCTCAAGCGTCCGCTCCTGTTGACAACACACCACCAACTTCTGTTCCAGTCCAGTTGTGATCGCACTCACTCGCGCCGAAATAGGGACGCTCTGTTCGATGCTTACTAGGTCCATTGAAAACAGTACAAACAAAGGAACACAAACATGAACGGCAGGGAGTCAGCAACAGCTGCGCGGACGTGCCCAGTGGATAGGCTCTGCAGGTGGGGTTGTCGGTTTACATGCTGTGCGATGCAATCCAAGACGCAGGCCCTGACGCTCCACGTGTGGTTCAAAGTGCACACGGCCTCCGCCCAATCGGGAATTTCCGACGCAGTGCGTCAGCCGCTATACTTTAAGGCGCTATTCCTTTTATATACCTATTTGACATAAGTAGCGCTCGCGTAACTTAAGTTGTAGGCTTTGAAAACGAGTAGACCATCGCATACGTGTATAATCAAAAGTACGACTGTAATGACCGCTGCGCAATAATTGCTGATGGAATATCGCACACATACGGTGCTGGTAAAATCTCTGTGATTATCTTGAAACACTCATTTGGCAAACGAGTATGCCAGCTATTTGCTAAACAAGGCATGAATATTCAAATCACTGCAGTGGCAAAAATGATCGCCGAGCCAGCTAGAGTCGCCCGCGGCACTACGGTGGGCCGTCTTCCACATTTCACAATAACTTGAAATGCGAAAATATCCACGTGGGGCTTTGTCACACGTGCCGTACCGAAGCTTCCAGGTTTCAGCGCAGGCCCCAAGGATATAAAAGCCCAGGAACAAGCACCAGCCAGCACTTGATTGCGGCGGCAGCAACAGAGGCTGTGCGGCTTATACGTACCTTCAGTTACTCACAAGTCTGATTCATTGCTAGTCATTAGCCTTATCTTTTTTTTTTGCTGTTGCTGCTACCAAGTGCGTTTGAGTCAGGTGTGGTTTGAAATATGGTGCGTGAACTTGATACGTTGCGGGATGAATTAAGAGCGGAATTTCAGAAGGGCATTGCTGCATTGCGAAGTTCAATAGAAAGAGACTTTCGTAAAGGCCACAGAGAACTGACCACTGGAGATGAGTATTGCAGTTCCCAGTTTGATGACTTAAAGGCTGAAATCTCGTTTCTAAAAGTGGAGAACAAGGCGCTCAGAAATGAAAATGCAGCACTAGCCACTGAACAGGATTCTCTGAAGAAGCTACCGTCCACCTACTAACCGCGCCTGACTGAGCTTGAGCAATATTCAAGGCAAAAACTGTCGAAATCAAGGGTCTTCCTCTCGAACAGAACGAACGTTTGCCTGAGATACTTTCGAAAGTTGGCGACGCTATTCAAGAACCAATAACAATGGATGATATAGATTTCTGTCACCGTGTCCCGGCAAAGAATAACCCATGTCCAAACATAATCGTGCAATTCCGGTATCGGTCAAAGCGTGATGCTGTACTTAATAAAGCTCGGCATGCAAAGATTACCACTGACAGTCTTGAACCCGGAACAAGTGAACAAACTAGCGTCGCAACAGCGAATTCAAACTGTGAAGCTGATCTAAACAACAGCATGTCCCGGACTTCGGCAGTAATTTGTCTTAACGAGCACCTTTGCCCCACGTTGAAAAAGCTGCTGGGATCTGCCATCACTCGAAAGAAAGAAAAAAAACTGGAAATTCGTCTGGACGAGAAATGGACGCATCTTTGCGAGAAAGGAGGAATTGTCCAATACAATCTGCATTGCCTGTGTAGGCGACCTAGATAAAATAGTATGATGAAAGCACGTTTTCGTAGTGTTTTTACAACTTCACAATGGCCCTGCAGTTTTTCTTGCCCAACGATGTTTCAAATATACATTTGAGTAAGAAAAAAGCCACTTCTTTTTTTTTTTTCATTTGAACGCTCAGTCCTTACGTAATAAAGAAGACGAGGTGTTTGCTTTTCTCAAGTCTCTATAAAGCTCTCATTTGATGTAATTATGATAACAGAAACTTGATATAGGGAGGACGAGGAAGTTTTAACTTTCGAAGATCACAATATGCTCAGTAAGCATCGAATCAATAAAAGAGGTGGTGGTGTGATGCTAATGTCAAACAAATCTTTTAATCGCTCTGTCATTCCTCGCTTTTCGATACTGGTCGATGACTACGAAATACTGTCGTACAGTTGTGGTTCAAATGTGTTTGCAGTTGTTTATCGTCCTCCTGGCGGTAATGAGTCTTCGTTTCTTTTGTTCCTTGATTGTTATTTATCGTGGATAACTGAAAATAGGCTGAACTTAATGTTAGTAGGGGACATCAATATAGATTTCCTAACTTTATCCAATTAACAGCATGAATAAAACATGGTTTTGAACGGTTTTGGTTTCAAAATGTGATCTTGCAAGCAGCACGAATGCATACAGGCTCATTAATTGATGTTTTTATCACCAATATTCAGGATACACAATCTGGTGTAATCTGTGCCCGACTGAGTGACCACGTATACCAATTTTTCTGTTTGCTGATTGTGTGAAACGGCGTCAACAAAAGAAGCCAGTAGTTCAAACGTACCAAGCAATAAATGCAGATACCATAGAACTTTACAGAGCCAAACTCAAGGAAGTGTCCTGGGAGTGCGTGTACAAAATTAGGGACCCAAATGACGCGTACGATCTCTTCATAAAATAATAAAAAATATGTATATAGAGTGCTTTCCCGAAATAACTTCCAAAAACGAAGAAAAGCTCGCAAACTTGGATAAATAGAGATTGTCTTAAAATGATAAAAAGGAAAAAACAAGCTATACGACCAATTTATTTCTTCTAGAGCTTCCGATGTCCTCGTAGCTTTTAAAGCATTTAGAAATCGGGCAACTTTGTTCCTTCGCCAAGCAAAGAAGGACTATATGAATAAAGTGTTCAACTACAATACAGTAAAACGAAGTGACCTTGTGTGGACGGAAATTAATAACATATTAAACCCTCAAAGGCAGCTACAGACTTGTACTTCGATAACGATTGACGACCGCACACTATCTGGAAAGCAGTTGCCTAATCGTTTTAATGATTACTTTGTTACAGTTGTGAACAGCGCTCATGATCGCCGCTCTGCAGAGTTTTTAAAATTTCGCAACCCTCATACTGCATTTCTGTCACCGACAGATAAACATGAAACTGAAAGTCACTTTACAACCCTTCGCAACAGCCGGTCCCGTGATATAGATGGTTTCCAGGTACAACCCTCTAAATACGTCATTGATATTATCAGCAAAGCTTTGGAGCACATATTCAATACCTGTCTAGAAAAAGGAGTATTCCCAAAGAGAATGCAAATGGCTATAGTTTCTATTATATTTAAAAGTGGTGACAGAAATGATCTCTCAAACTATCGCCCGATATCGATTCTTCCCCTCTTCTCAAAATGTCTGTAAAAGGTTATGTTTCAGCGCATTGCTGGGTTTAATGGAAAACATAATTTGATAAGTACATGCCAGCATGGTTTTCGAAAGGGTCGGTCAGCAGAGAGCGCCCTTCTTGTACAGAAAGAGTTAATACTAGAATCATTTGAAAACAGACAGCTTATCCTGGGAATATGTATAGATTTTTCAAAAGCCTTTGATCGGCTCAATTATGAGGCTTTATTAGGCAAGCTAGACACCCTATTACATATCGCATCGCATTGATCATCCCTGCAAAGTAGCCATCCCTTTATGCAAAACAGATTCTTTCTTACGCTCATTTGTTCCCCGTACTTCCAAAGAATGGAACGATCTTTCTAATGAAATTATATCTATTACTGATACAAATAACTTTCGCAAAGCTTTAACCTGCATTGTATAAGTACTACTAGTTTTGTGTCTACTAATACAATTATTGCCGATTTCATAGCTAATATTGTATATATAGGATGTATTATTTATGTACCCAATTTTTGCAGTGTTTCTTTTTTCCTGTATTTCTTTTTGCCCACTCCCCTCTGAAATGCCTGTACGGTCCTGAGGGTAAAGACAAATAAATAAATAAATAAATAAATAAATAAATAAATAAATAAATAAATAAATAAATAAATAAATAAATAAATAAATAAATAAATAAATAAATAAATAAATAAATAAATAAATAAATAAATAAATAAATAAATAAATAAATAAATAAATAAATAAATACGGTTTTCGGGGAGTTTTTCTCCAATTGATCCGATCTTACCTAACCTTCCGTTGCCAGCAAGTTAAAATTGACAATCACTTTTCTCACATACAGGCCGTGCGAAATGGCGTCTCTCAAGGCAGTATATTGAGTCCACTCTTATTTAGCCTATACATAAATGACATTACCAGTATACATTTATAATGTACGCTGACGAAACAAGCATTTCTTTACATCAACAGATGTATATGACCTGCTTGGGCAAGCAAATAGGTGTTGGCGTTTCCTTGATGAATGGAGAACCATTAATTCCTTAGAAATAAATACTAAAAAAAGCTGTCCTTTTCCGGCCGAGAAACAGGATCGTTGACTTCTCGGGCTTCTCACTGGGGCTAGGGTCAGCTGAAATTGAGCTCGTCACGGATTTCAAAAGCCTTGGAGTATATTTCAATCAACAGTTATCATGGAATACACATATAGATGCCACGATAAACAAAGCAGCTAAGGTAGTAGGCATTCTGTCAAGGCTCCGGTATTTTTTAGCACAGTGTGTTAAAAAAATTATATTTCAATCCCCATTCTCTTCCGCTATAGGTTACTGCTTTTTGGTTTAGGGAACCACATTTTCTAATATCACCAAGCTGCAAAAACGTGCCCTTTGAATACTCGTCGACGTTTCCAGAGACTACACCTACGGCATCGATTTTTCCAAAACTGAATATAATTCCTCTCCCGAGGCAATACAAGCAAACCTTATTAAGTCGCTACAGGACTGCAGCAATAAATCCAGTACTTTTCTTCTAAGAAATGTACAGGCTTGAGCACAAAAATCATAACTATCACACGCGTACTAAAATAATTTCTTCCTCCCGCAAACCCGAACAAATAACGGACGACAAAGCATCAATTTTAACTTTCCACTTTTGTTAAACAGAAAAGATTGATTACACTATGCAGATTCCATACCCTTTAATAACTCACTGAAGCTGTATTTCTATAAAAATGCCTTCTGTTTTTGTATGTCCTTGTTTCATCATTATTTGGAAGTGTCGCTTTGCCGTGTTTCTGTTTCTGAAAAAAAAAAGATAATAAGACAAAGAAATGTATATCTGTATTGTTATCTGTCGCACCAAAGTTGCCAAGTGTTTATATGGGGGCGCAGCCCTTCGTCAAGCCTTTGTTGGGCTTTTTGTCTACACCCCTAACATCACTGCGATGTTGCAAAAAAGATGACTTGACATGAATTTCATATGAACACAAAATAGTTTCGTGTAGCAGCCAGTACAAGAACGGCAGCTCCGCAGAACATTTGATTCGACGGCATGTCAACTGCATGAATAGCATAATTTTAGAATTTCTGGTTTCTGTTTTTTTCTTTGCACAAGTGCGACAAAAAGAAGTCTGTAACTTTTCTCCGCTTTTCTTCACCCGCCCAATTTCGCGATTCCGTCGTCGTTCACTGCAATGCAATTGATGGTTGCGCTACATGTGGCAAGATACTTTATAAACTAAATAAAGCAGTCGTTGTTTTAAAAGTAAGCTTAATTCGATATCAAACCGTATTTATTCTCTAACTACCTCTGTAATGGAACAGTCACAGGCGTGCGCGGGGAAGAAGGTAGTTTTTTTTTTTTTTTTTACAAATATTGTGTATCGAGAGAAGGCACCCACATTTAAACTTACTTGTTAGCATTAGAAAAAAAAAATGTGAAAGAAAAGACTGGAAACACGAATAAAATACGAAAATGTACAATCATCAATGCTTTCCTTGGCCTCGCCGACTGTTGGCTCCTTTCTCCCTCCGCATGCGATGCGAGCAAGGTCCGAGGTTACATGCGCGCGTCGAAATCCACGCAGGTGCGCCTAAGCGGTGGACGGGTGTACGCACCACTCAGGGTCCAAGGGGCGGACGGCCGCCGCCCAGGGGAAGAAATTGCGCAGTAATAAAAAGACGATCGCTAACAGACAGGAGACTTCTTTCAAACTTTTCCGTGCTTTCATAACAGGTTGCATAGAGAAATGTGCTTTTAACGAAATTTTCTTGGCCAATAAAATATACGCAAGAAACTAAGCTGTGCGAAAGAAACAAGCGCCTAATGGATCTGGCTAACAAACGACTAATCTAGCAGGTAGAATGATGCTGACGGTGCGGATATCCAACTAGCCGTTATGAGAGAAAATGTAAACATCGTATTGCACTAGCTAATAAGGAGGTGGCAAGTCGTGGTACTGAGATGCTTAGCTCAATAATGCTCAACAAACGTGCTTAAAATCCTCATTTCAGGGTGATTGAAATATTCCGCTCGATTGAGCACTATTGTACGAAAATATTTCAATTGATATGCTGCAGGTGAGCGAAATATTCGTAGCATTCACAAAATACAATTTGAACAGGTTTGGGTGTTGTAAACAAAACAGCTAGGCGCCTCTCCAGGGCGACGATGCACTTCGCTGCTGGCACAGAGCCCGACATAGATGAGCAGCAGTAGCAGCGCGTCGTTAAAGGATGGTTCAAGTCCTACCATCTAGGAAACGCTTTCTTAACGGAAGGTACAAAACCGAGGCTGCAGAGCTGCTGAAAAAGCGATTACCGGAAAGCCCGAATGATGACGCGACAATCCCTTAGCCGGTATGGCGGCGACAGTTGCCGTTTTGTTTCAAAGAGGGCGCTCCATTCCGTCCATCCAATGGCCGCTCGTGCGCTTAGCTCGATGTTCGGGGGCACCGCGCGCGGAAAATACTTCTTTCTTCAAGGAATATTCCACGTAAGTTTTCAAATTTTTTCATTGCGATTTTATAAAGCCTTTGTGTATATTAGAGGAAAATATTAGCCGCTTAGATTGAGCATTTTTTAAATTACAAGAGTTGTCTTACATTTCATTGTTCCTGCAGGCTGCGGAAGCATCTTTATTACGTTGTTAACTTCTCAAAAGTGGTTCTCAAGTGTCCGCGACTTGATTCCGATCATTTTTCAGCTTATTTCAAGTTAAATCGTTACTGTTTTGCTGAGTACTAATTTCCTAAAGTAAACAACTGCATGGCATCGTAGCCCTAAAAGCAAACTTCGGATATTCACGGAGTAGAGCCGTCGCGTGGCTCAGCCGCTCGGGTTCCCTCGGGCGGAGTCGGTGGAGTCCGGGCAAAAGCATATTTTCTTTCTCGCGTCGGTTGGGCTGGGGTGGGCACCCCGATTCCGAGATTATGCAAGCTTTGCAAAGGCGCGGATGCGGCCCTGGTGCAATAAAATGCTAACCGCATGAGTCGCGCGGCAGCACGATACGCGGTGGGCTGAGGACCGCCAAAGCATTGCCGCTCGTCGCTGTCGCCCAGGCTCTGGGTTTTTAGGAAATTTCTCATGTGGCCGGAACCAGCTCTTGAGGCGAAGAACCTGCAGACGCTCATTTTGTCTGATTCATGCATGTATCAGCGTACCGAGACGGTTTAGTAAAAGCTTGGTACAGTAGTAATGCAAAAAAAGAAAGGCTAGTGTAGCTAGATATTGCTAATTTTCCAAAGTTGCTGGAGAAAGTCACTGCTTGCAATCATGTCTGCATCGCAGCATAGTAGCGCGCCGCTGCGCTGGGGCCTTTTTTTTTTTTTTGGACGTGACGCGTTTCAAAAAAATTCATCAGTGTTGCTGTTTAGTGCGAGAAACTGGATATAGCGTAACTGTACTCATTTAACAAACGAAGAGGCGGCGCTAACAAAGCAAGATTGAAAACGCATCTCTGTCGCTAACTGAGGTCCTTCGCTCCATGTGATGTGCACCAGCGGCAGCGAGCGGTGACGTCGTCGCGCGACGCATCGCAACTAATTGTCGCCTATTTTTTTTTCTGTATCGTTGCTTCAGCTGCAATAGACCTGTTGCAAAACCTACAAGTCAACTTCCCTGTGCGGCAGGAATTCCTGTACAATGGCGGCGTAGATTTTGGGGTAATAGTTGGCTACTGTGCTAGCACATCACCTGACGGGTAGGGTAGTTCCCGCATCACTTGACCATTCGTCACAGCTTTCTTCGGTTGCGCATTGTCACCCCACTACTACCCTCTCCACTTAGTGTCCCTTTTCTAAATCTTTCTTCACCCCTAGGGTGACAGTGCTCCCCTATTTATTCCCGCGTTAAGAATGCCCGAAAACCTTTATCTGACAATGTCCTGTGCGAGGGAAACTGCATCCGAAGCAGCCTGGATTGTATACGAGATAATGTACTGCACCTAACTATTATCCCAGAATCAGGTTCTGTCGCCACTGTGCAAGAATTCCTGCCTCACAGGGAACCCGACTTGTAGGGTTTGCAACTGGTCTATTTAGAATGTCGAGCAGGGCTGGAGCCTTAAGTGTGAGCGCCGGGTGGGCTCAGGAAATTTCAGTGCCAAGCCGGGTTCGGGTTTGTAGCATGAGGCCCGGGTCGGGCTGAAAATTTATGCCCGTGCACACCTCTAGTCGCGTCGGTTTGTGGCGCACGCTTGGCGCCCGTGCCTGCTTTTATTTTTGTTGTTCGCACCGTGACACTTTGCTCCAGCGTCAAGACTGCATAGAACATCGGTATTGATTTTCCGATCGTTATGCTAACAGATCGCCCCACCGCCCTGCAACAGCTATGTTATTCCATGTGTAACATAGTGTTGCGAGTAGTCCATTTTGTGAGACAGCTTTCAATGGCAGTTATAGGTTAACTAAACCAAGAAGAGCCGTGGTATGCTGTTCTCATATTTTTGAGGCATCGATTTAATGGAGACTTTCTTTCCTCGCATTTACGGCTCTTTGCTCTATAACGCCCGCAGTCCAGCTGCTCCACTTGTATCATCGCACTGCTTTTGCACCAGCAATCATCTGCCATTAAAGGGGTGCTGCCTGAATGTGAGGCAGACAACATCATCAACATTTTGGTGCTGCATAACCTCTCAACAACTGTGGGAGCCTTGCCATGAAACATGCTGTGTGTAAGGAATCATTGCCTCGGTAGGTACGTATGACATGTTGCTTGTCTTTTGCATTCATGTATTGGCTTTAAATGCTCTGCTGGCGTTTTGCTATATTATTGCGTGCTATATGACATTTTCTGCTTTTTAGCTCAAGAATTACTTGTTTAGCAGTCTTACCCAAAGTATGCAGAAAATAATATCCTTAGTGTCCTTGGTAGTGCTTTATTAGCTGGAGCTATATTTCGCTGCTTTATTTCAACAGTATGTGACTATTTCAAGTTGAGGCAAGATTAAGTGCGCCTGTGCTGTAATAGCACAATAACAGACATAGCTTATTGAAATGACGAAGTAGTTGTCATTTGCGTAACACTCGACTTATGAGGTGCAGGCGCTTTAAGCGATGAAATATTTAGCGTACTTGAGTATGTTTGCATCACAAGAATTTGCTGGAAGCATATATTGAGGTTGAAGAGAAGAAAGCCGTTCAGTATTGCTAAGGTTATTTGCCTTCCACTCTCCCTTCATTACTGCTGCCTGCACTATATGTATTTGTTCATAATATGCAGTTACTGATTGCTTGTACATTGCTGGTTGCTTACACCGGATTCAGCCATGTAGATGTAATATTACTTTGACCGAAACCAGGCTATAACTTTGCTCAAAGCGACAATTATAAATAGGTCTCTCCCCAAACCATTGAGATTCGCCATTAGCTCCCAACTCACTTTATTTGCAGCTGCAATGAATTTATTCTGTAACCCTAGAGCAAGACATTTGCAGAAAGGAGATCATCATGAAGTACTCGTTCAAATTTTGTAAATTTTAGAGAACATTCTGTTGGTTCTGAGTTCAGAAAACATGAGCAGACTTGCTTTCAGTGCAGGAGGGGTGGGCTGCAAGACAAAAGGAAATTATTAGTGCAACTGCTTATTCAGGCGTCCATTCCTTGTGCATTTATTGCTCTTATATATGTGCAGCTTTACCTAAATGCTTGCCAGGGCTTTCTCCATAATGAGTGGCAGTGATCTTGCCGCCCACCTCTCGAGGGATTGCCCATTTCTAACTACCTGCCCACAACCAAACCACCTCCCGGGCTTCAAATCTGTCATACTTAGGGAGTATTTTCTGTGTTTGATGCGACCAGTGACGCCATTTAAGATACGGAGTGTGCACCACTGGTCCATTAGGTTCATTCGGGATGTTGTAACCCCTTATATTCCTTACTCATATTTTTTTTCGGCATCCACTTGCTACTGCCAAACGAAACAAGACGTATAAACCTCTGCCGAACTCCCGCCGTCTCTAAATGCTATGCCAACAATAAAAACTATGCCAGACGGCTTTTGTATGTCTTAATAAAAGTAGAAATGATCCCCCGATTTCTTTTTATTGTCATGTCTAGTCAGACGGTTTAGTGAACTGCCACATGACCAAGCAAATTGCAACTGTCATGCGTTAGAGCAAGCGTATGGATCTTGTGTTGCTTAGCTGCTTAACTCCAAATATTCTCCTTTGTCAGACAATATATTTTTAGAAACCTGGATGAGCCAGAAGATAATAGATTGGATTCTTAGCAGCATTGTTACTTGATACACGTGCGTTCCACCCCTGTATACATGAACTCGGCAGAATTATGCCTAGTAGGTTTGTTGAGTAAAAATTCAGTTGTGGGGTTCATGTATACACAGTCGGGTCGAGTAAAATAGGCGGCGGAGCGGCTCGCGTTAACTCACTTGCAGGGGGTGGGTTAATTCGCTTGACCCGCTTATCTAAAGGCATGTAGACGCTGTCCAGTCAGGTAGTCGAGTTATGGGGAACTCTGGGATATCAAAAAGCCTCCGCAGCGGCGAGGAGCGTCAGCGAAATTGAATGCTATTTAGCGCTCATCAACGATAAAAATAATAATCCAAGCTCTCAATAATAAAAGGCAATAGGATCAAATACGAGTAAGAAACTTGCACAATAAGTTCGGATCTCGACCCTACGCTCCGCTGCGGTACTTACTCACTAGAAAACGAGTTCATGTACACACCAACAGGGTCGAGTAATGGTGACCTTGCTTACTCAACACTGATTCGACCCAGTGCTGTCGAGTCCATGTACACAGGGCTTTTGTACTTGTAATTTAGGCGAACTCTCAGTTCATGCATCGCACAAAAAATTTGAGCGATATTGGGGCTTTTTTTTCATATGTGCTGTTTTGTTCTGCAAACAATACTATTTCTCCAGACACAATCATATTTTTAATTTGAGTACAAAATTTGTTAGGTTTTGAAAAAAAATTTGTGAGGCTGTTAAGAAATTTTGCTTTTTAAATAAATTCACAAAATGGCAACATTTTATAGACATTGAAATATAAAATGTATGCGAAACAACGTTTCTGCTCAGGATTAAACTAGTGTATCGAGGAAATTGAGATAGGGTGGAAATAAAAAATCGCTCTCATGCTAGATGTATCTTTTTTGTGATCCCATAGTCTCATCAAGCATTATATTTTAAGCTGTGCTTAGGCATGGAAAATATTATTTCACCTCAGATATTCAGGCAGATTACTGTTCTCTATACCAACAACTACAATGAAGTGGTTTGAAGAAATCACATGCCCAAGCACCATACCTGGCACCTGGATATAAAATGACCCATGTATGCCTAACTGAAAATAATCTTGTACATGGAAGGTTGCCGATGGTATGGCCATATGAATAACTGTGATGAGGGAAAATGCATGCCTGGTAGGCTGCTAGCTGATAAGGAAGTATGATATCATTATACTCAGATCTAGCATAATATTTTCCTGCCTATACAAAGTAAATTTCTAGTACTTGCTCAATTGCTCATTGCCGGCTGACGAATAATTTTAGCTGAACAAGTAGCACTGTATGAATAGGATAACTTCTTGTTTGGCTAGTTGGTGTTTATTCATTGTCATGTCAGTTCGAAACCCGCCGCCGGACACCCACCGGTAAAATTGGGTACAAGCGTCCCGCGGCCTGGCGCTAGGCTCTTTCAGGGGTGTGCGTTTGGAAGAGGCTCTGCTAACCCTGCTGTTGTGCTCCCTCGGGGGCTTAGTTTAGAACAACCAAAAACAAAAAAGGCCACATAATGGGCTGTTGCCGCGCAAGGCGGACTTATTGTTGTCCGATGGCGGAACGAATCACTGCCACATCGGCGCAACTATTTGGGTAGTGACCCCTTTTCCCAAGCAATTCACCCCAGAAGAGCCGAGCACCAGGCCGGAGGAAAGTTTGTACAGATTTAAAAACCGCTGGGTAACCGGCGGCACCAGGGATCGAACCCGGTATCTCCCGAATGCGAGGCGGAATCTCTACAACAAGGCCACCGCTTCTTTTTTTTTGTTTCTTTATTGCATGAATTGGTACAAATACATCAGTAAAAGGTCGTGGTTGCCATGCCCCTTGGATGACAACCGTGTCTAATGGACTTTCATTACCACAAGTTCGCCCATCAGACTCAAGACCTCCTCCGCAGCCACAAGGCCACCGCTTCGGTCATTGTAAATAAATTGTAAATTAAAGGCACCAAAACAACACGCACTCTCACAAGAAAAGAAGAACGGGACAGAGTGCCACTCACAACTGATTTATTGTGCAGACCAAAGTACATATATATCTCACTGCCAGCGCATGCGGAAGGAACACATTCAGCATCATGTAGTTTAAGACAAGCTGTGTTCAAGAAACGCTTTCTCAGAGAAAGAGGCTGTGATATGAGGCATGGGCGAAGTTCCCCTCTCTTGTGGTTGCTCCTACATCGGACAAACCAGCCGATGTGTTAATTAGTGAATCCGGAAATGTGAACGTAACATAGAGAAAAATAAAGATGGCCTCAATATTCCAAAGCATATCAGATCCTACCCTTCAGGCACTTGTGAACCATGTTTTTCTGATGTGCGCATTCTTGCAAGGAGTGGTAATACGATGGCCAGAGAGCTAATTGAAGCGTTTTTGTATCTGAAAGAAAGGTAATTTGTGCGTTAGTGACGCTTCAATCAATCTATATAATGCTGAGAAAGCGTTTCTTGAACATATTTTATCTTAAACTGCATGATGATGAATATGTTCCTTGCGCATGCGCCGGCAGTGAGATATCTATGTACTTTATTTTGCACAATAAATCAGTTGTGACTGGCGCTCTGTCCCGTTCTTTTTTTCTTGTGTGTGTGCATGTTGTTCTGGTGCCTTTTATTTATAATGAGCACTGTATGAAAACTATCCCTTGGTACATTACAAGTGAGTCAATTGTTTATAGTACTTAATTTAAACAGCGCGAACATGAAGACACAGGACAAGATAAAAGGAAGCCACAGTACAAGCGCTGACCAACTCGCCAAACAAAGTATCTTGTTTATAGTAGAATGCAGCATGCAATAAAAGTTGTGAAAACTAAAAAGCTGAAACTTGAAACGGTATGGTTTTTGTAAGCCAAACAGGTGTCTCTCATTCAACACTGATCTTGAGAATATAATACACATACACAGCTTTGAGAATGTCTGCAATGTACACATCTCCCCCAGTTAGCTGATGGAAGATAGTTTGATTGATTCTGGCAGGGCAATATTTTCTTTATTCTGGCCGCAGTAATGTATGTGTGCCTGTAACGTGTGTACTGCAGAAAAATATTCTTTAATGTGTTCTTTAATATCATCCGGTTTTGCATGCTTAGTAATCCATAGTGCTTATTGGAGGAGTCTTTAAGGATTTTTTTAAAAATTGATAAGTTCTGGAACCTGAACCGCCATATTTTCAGAAACTGTAATTCTATATGAAGACTAAGCATCCACCTGAAGTTATCGGTTTGCCGAAAGCAGGGTTTTCCTTCCAAATATCTTTCTTTTGTATGTGGCATACATATTACTTTGCATGTATTTTTATCATCCCTACGTCATAAGGTGCTGCATGTCCTTGCAGGCCGAGAGACCGGTCGGAAAATGCTCTAAAATAACAATGTGTGGCAATAGGCCTTAAACATATACAGTAGAACCCCTTATAGTAAAGCCACTGGAGCCAGCAAATATTTACTATATCAGGGTCTTTACTATATCAGTCGTCTGTGATGACATGGTCCTGAAATTGCTGTCTAGTAGTTAAATAGGCACATAGTGAACGTGTCTTGTTGCTCAATGAAAAAAAAAACTGAAATACCTTCCATCTCGCTTTTACCACCGCTTTGTGGGATTTTTTCATTATAAAACGTATTGTCGAAGTACCTCTTACGCATGAGGACAACGTGAATACGAATACAACCAAGTTCGATTTCATGTGAATACCAATGCCTGGCATGAACATGGTGCCCCTTTTTGCTCTTTCTGTCTTATAAAAGGCAATTAATGATGAATGCGCGTGGCACTAAAGTGCTGTAAGACCGTACTCGCTGCACCTCTACTTTCTGCCTCCGCTGCCTCATGCTTTGTGCTGCACATTGCAGTGAATGTTAACCCATTTCTTCCCCTTCCCTATTTCTTGCTGGTTTTTACTCTCCTTTACTTTCGGAATGGACCACGCCGCCTCCTTGCTATGTTTGTAGACAGCTTTACTTTTTTTTCTTCGCGCTGTGCCCTTTCCCTCACGATTCCAAGGAATTGTAAAGTAGGCTTCTTCTGACCGCTGCTAAGGCTAGTGGTAAAGCTACCTAAACCAACACTAGGGTTTCTGTTTTAAAATGCAAAAAAATCTTGGCCTCGCGATTCTAGATAGTGCGCGGATGGCGATATCATCGTGGGAGTCGTTGCCGTGACCAGAAGCACTTTAACCGATTTTTACCAAAAAGATCTTTACTATAAAGGGGGAAAAATGTACAGTTGCCTATGGAAGATGAACTGGGACTTCAGTTTGACTTAAGTATATATCAGAGGTTTTACTATAGCGGGGTTCTGTATTTTGCACTCAATTGTATAGGGCACCCAGAGTTGAAATATGTGTTTGGATAAGCATTGAGAAGGTTAGTTTGGATCTTTTGGTGATAAATGCTTGTTTTATGTGCAGATATCATTTGTAAAACACACGGGTCAATCACCTCAACAAACTGTTTTTGAATGGTCGTTTCCTGCGGGGTGTCCAGCTTACTGCCTGGGCCATGCGCTTCATCCGCCCCCTCAACCTCATTACTTGATCCATCGACCCTTCACTGCTAACTACCATGCTCAACACAGTCCACTGCCATTTTCCATCCATGATTTACACTGCCCTGGAATGCACCCATGCTCAGCCTCCTATTCCTGCAACACCTCTCGCACTACAAGGCTATAGTGCATCAACCCTGCTCAACATGTCCAGCCCCGTCCTTCATGAGCAATGCACACTGCACCCCATCACCTCTACCTGCACTACCTGGTCATGTGCTGCTTAGTGCCCTGTTTCCAATTACACCTACTAGCCTTTCCCATATTAACCCTGTACCCAATGCCTCCTGCACTGCATTTTGGCCCTCTGATGTCCTTGTGGCATGTACATGTATATGAGCTCTCAATAAATGTTTTGGGAAAATATTTTGCTTGCCTCATTTAATTGCATGGTTTTTATGGCTCCTTAGGGAGATGACATGCAAGATGGCATTAGGAAATGACTGCATAAGAAAACCACAATTGTTAGACTGACAGTTAAGCAAATGGCAGCAGTAAGGGCAAGCGTGAGATAACTTCATGGCTAAAGGTGGCTTAACAGTGGCAGTGCCAGTGCCACGTGTGCCGATAAATACTTGTTGCATGCCAATAAATACCAATATGCGACACCAGCGCCACGGCCTGCTTATCGCTAATGTTGGCCGTGCCAAGAGAGGTGCACTGTTGGCATATAAGCCGGACCAATAAATAAAAATGTAGTAATTTCTCAAAAAACCAGTGTCACGCCAATGTTGGTACCAATTTTTGAACAAAGATATGAACAAAGCGTAAACGCAAGGCGAACACGCAGTAGGGATCATCCAAACTGCTGTACCCGCTCTTTCCTCCCTTTGTCATCCGCCCCCTGCCTCTACGGCGTCAAGAAGTTCCCTCAGTGTGCTGTCAGACGAAGTAAGTTATGCACAACGAAAAACCCCTGGGCTCCGCGTGCCGGCTCTGCCTGGCGGCGAGGACACAAGCTTCTAAGGCCTCAGTCCACCACGTTCTTGTAGTTACGGCGTTTGACGGAAAACAAATCCATCCTTTGTAACAGTACAGGGGACAGGCTTCCTCTAGACTTTTTGGAAAAATAATGCGTCCAACATTTTATGGAATGCACGACATTACAGCTATGAACGCAGTTTTCGAGCACAGTTCGAATAACGAATTATGGGAATTGTCAAACAATTTTTTCCAAAAGTATCTGAGCAAACCTTGAATAACACTTATAAATATAACTTTATCTGAAAAAAAAAAACAAATACTTTAATTTTTGAAATATGTGAATTGACTGACACCATATTATAGCCAGTTCAGTTCAGTTGAGTCGTTCAGTCGTGTCCGACTTTTCGTGATCCTATGGACCATACCATGCCACGCTTTCCGGTCTCTCACTATCTTCCTAACATCACATAACTTAATCTGCAGCGCCTCGAGGATGCCATCTAACCATCGCGTTCGCTGCCTACCCCTTCTGCGGTGACCCTCAACCTTTCGCAACATCAACTCTTTCTCCAGTGACTCCTCTTTTCTCATCAAATGGCCAAAGTAGCTGAGCTTTAACTTTAGAATTTGACGCTCCAATGAGCAATCAGGGTTTATGGGGTGGATTTATATTATAGCCACCTTTCTCTTAAATAAAGATACTTCTATCTTTTATCTACAACCAGCCGTAGTTTTCCAGCGACGCTAGTGAACCTCAAATTTCCTAACTACCTCCAGAATGCTTGAGTCAACGAGGCTATGGTTCACTCTTACACGCTAATAAAATGCATCTTCATCTAATAGAACACTGCAGTGGGCTCGTGTGCGTAAATAGAGAGGCTTTTCTGTACTGCGTCGCTTTTAGCCCGCCAAAATCGCGCTCTATCCGGAATGAAAAAAGGTTCAGCCATTTTATTTTTCTCGTTTTCTTTTTAGCTTTTAACAATATGCAGAGCTTCAAAAGTTTGTTATCGTAGTAATGGCAATATAACTGCCAGGTTCTACAAGCACACGCAGGTTGAACATTTGTATTTGTATGCATAGCTAAGTGCTCTCTGGTCGGTTCGCATGAAGAGCAGTAGTTTAAAGAAATATTTCGCTATGCTGCTTGTGGAACCAATCGCTAGCTGTAACCATGCCTTCAATTCTATGTGAAGTTCTGACAAGGACAGCTACCCAAAAAATAACTCCGTACTGTCGTATTCGTTAAGCTCTTTCAGAAAAATTATGGCAGAGGAATGCTGTATAGATTCCAGAAAGCACGGTAAAATTTCCTAATGCCGCTAATCGTATTACCGCCTTTATTAGGTTAGGATTTCAGTTATATTTTGAAGTATCGACGATACAGTACCGAGTATATCTATAGAAACTCGATTTCGATCCTGTATCTTGTATCGGCATCGGAAATACATTTTTCAGGATATCGGCTACCGGTATCGAAGATACTTTTTCAAAGTACCTTGCTCAGCCCTGATTGCACGGATAAATTTTAGAAAATGATGCCTACAGTATTATTACCTAACTTTTTTCGGTTCATTATTAGCACTTCATTAGTTATGTTATCCATACATCTTTATTAGAGAATTCAGGTTGTTTTATTTTAAGGCTCTTGCTTCCATGTAGTCGTACACTTACTAGTTTATCAGTGTCTTCTTCCCTTGTTCATCTCTTTGTTTCTTTTATTTTTGTTTTCTCGTTATGCTCATATGTAATTAGAACCAATTCAGTTTTTTCTTCCACCATAATATTCTGCTTTTTGTGTGTTTTTATTTAATTAGCAACTTTCTTATTTACATCAAATGCCTGCAAGCCTTTCCCTCCCTCCCCCCGTTTCCCTTGTGTAAAATCTGCAACCGTGAGGCAGTTTATGGGTTTTTCTATACATAAAGTAGTCTCACTATTCTGCTGGTCGTTCCACCTCGAACACGCCATCTGTTCTCGCAACGTCGCATAATTTGCAAAAAAAAATAAGGCACATATGGCGGCATTCGCCAGCAAAAGCCGTCAATGCACCTCCAGCATTTCAGTGCACGGCCATGTCACATACCAACTTCTATCTAGCTGAGGAAACTTCTTGACGCATTTCTTTTTGAACAATTAAGCGAAGAATTTGGTCTAGTTCTACTACAGCGCTTATCTGATGGAGCCCCGCCGTTCACACAGCAGAAGACTGTGGCTTCTTCCGTGACGGATTACAGGTGACAAGCGCCACTCACTAGGGAAGACGCGCGCTCGTCGTGCCGCTTGGACTTATTGGTGGAGATAGCAGCCGCAACCTGCCTCCTGAATGAAGGGGTCGTCGTCGCACCCCTACGTTTACAAGGAGATGGCAGAGATGCTAGAAAAAGAGAAATCAAATATGTTTCTCTCGTCTCCTTAGTGGCGTAGTTGGTTAACGCGATCGGCTGGTGACCGGAGGAATAGTATTCGATTCCCTGCGTAGGATAATTTTTTCTTAAAGGTTAGACAGAACTCCGCCTATATCCCGCGTAAGCACGCGTAATCTCGAAGTCAGATCGCGCCCACGCGAGATTTTCATCATGAGTCAAGTAGGGCTTTTGCCTTAATAATGTTCTCTTTTCACAACTTCCAGGTTTTAACTTATATATGAGGTGTAAAGGTGAAAATATTTGCAGGCTGCATGCCAACAACCCCCTTCGAAATGCGCGCTCATGATTTTTTAATCCTTTGAGGTTAAACTGCTGCTGAACCACTGCTGAAAGTGCTAAATTACTTCAAGATTTGTGATATTCAGCTGAATACAATATCTAAAGGCAATTGACATGTATTTTTTGTTAACCGGAGTCTTGATCCTCATCCTCTCATCCTTCTGTATTGTACAGCTCTGTGTTTATTTTTCTATAGAACACCTTATGATGCCTGTATTATATGACCTTATCTCCTTTTTTGTAAATCGGTGCATACCGCATGCACACTGGGCAGCATTGCGAGCCTTCAATAAATCTTGTTTATTTTGTAAGGGGAGGAGCGAGCTAGTCAAGCTCGCCTTCCAGATTTTTCTCCCAAACTTCTCTCGTCAGTTTGGAGGAAAAAGAAGGCATTATTATTATTATTATTATTATTATTATTATTATTATTATTATTATTATTATTATTATTATTATTATTATTATTATTATTATTATTATTATTATTATTATTATTATTATTATTATTATTATTATTAATAAACTTGCAGCTTTCTACATTCCTCCGAATCTTCCTCCTCCAGCCTATGATGATCTTCTGCTCTCAATAGAACATGTTATAACCCGCCATAGCAAACACAAACATTTTTATTTTAGGCGATTTTAATACTCCAGGTATCAAATGGAACTCATTTACTTCATTTCACAACAATCATTACATATTAGGTCTAACACTCTACTTGATTTTATAGATTTTAACTATTTGCAGCAACACAATTTCATTGAAAACTGCTGTGATAATATTCTTGACATCTGTCTATCGAATTTTGAAAGTGTTCGAGTCTCGAGTTGAGACATACTGCTGACTTGCTGTGAAAAATTTCACCCTTCAATTCTCGTTGCTACTGCTGTCTCTGCCTCACTTTCTACTAATTCAGATCGGGTGAGGAATTCGCCCCGTTTCGCGTATGCATTTGGTGATTATGTTGGTCTTTTCAATTTCTTCTCTTCCGTCGACTGGTCCCTTTTAAATGACATTAATGATTCAGACGGACAAGTCAGTCGCTTCACTGAAATAGCTTATGGTATGCGTCGGTACATAACTTTGCATAGCCCATCGTAAATCAAAACGGCCTGGATTTCACAATTGGGCAGATGAGTTTCGCCGCTTGCGTTCTCTTTGCAAACGCTTATACAAGCGGGACTACGACTCCTATCTTGAGTTTTTAGAGAGGAGTACCTCAAATCGTCCTAGTCAGTTCTGGCGTCACGTTCGCAAGCGTGCTATTAAATCAGGTTTCAGTATCAGCTTAGTTGACTATCAGGGTTCGGATATTCGGGATGTTGCCGACAGTTTTGCACAACATTTTTCCTCCGTTTACAAACATCCACATTGTGATTCCGTATGCCTCCAATCTGGTGCACCTTATAATTCGTTTCTCTTTGACGAGAAGTTAATAGCTGCGAGTCTTAAGCATCTGAGACCATCTTTGTCTCCTGGACCTGATGGCATTCCAGCTGCCATAATAAAAGCCTTCAGTTATATCTTCGTACCAGTACTGACTGCCATATTTAATAACTGTTTAAAAAACGCTGCCTTTCCTCGCGTGTGGAAAATGGCACGCGTGTTTCCTGTCTTCAAGTCTGGAAACAAATCTGATGTTTCCAATTATCGTCCGATATCTCTTCTATGTGCAACCTCTAAGCTTTTCGAATTATCTTTGCACAACGTACTTTCCTTCCCTCTAAAATATATCGTAGTACCGAATCAACATGGCTTCATGTCGGATCGCTCTACTTCTACCAACCTAGTCACGTTTATGACGTATGCCTCTGCAGCAGTCATTAAGAGGGGTCAGGTTGACACTGTGTACTGTGATATGAGCAATGCTTTCGACTTTGTTACTCACTCACCACTTCTTAAAAAGCTTCTACTCTCTGGCGTCGAAGTCTCACTCGTAGCCCTATTACGCAACTATCTCCTTGATCGCTCCTGCTTTGTCAGTGTCAATGGACAGACCTCTTTCGTTTACCCTGCTACCAGAGGAGTTACTCAATGTTCTGTACTAGGTCCGCTTCTCTTCTCCGTTTTTAATAATGATATTTCCTCAGCAATCAAGAACTCCTCGTTTCTTCTTTATGCTGATGATATAAAAATATTCAAGGTAATACATTCTTATCAAGATTGCTTGTTTTTGCAATCGGACATATCTGCTTTTTCTGATTGGTGTGCGAAGAATCGACTTACCCCCAATTCTTCCAAAACTAGGTTTGTCTCATTTACTCTTAAAACACATAGCTTTCTCTAACATTATTCTGTGAATTCTGTGCTGTTTGACAGGGTTGATGAAATTAATGACCTTGGTGTACTTTTTAACCGCAACCTCAGCTTCTCTTCTCATACACAACGCATTTCTCAGCGGGTTATGCGCATACTCGGATTTGTTTGCAGACTTTCGAGCGAGTTCCGTACTTCGCTTCCGTTCTTAAAACTGTACCTGTCGATATGCTTGCCGCTCTTGGAGTATGCGTCGGTTGTTTGGAATGCCACTTGCAAATCGAACTTAGATAAGGTTGACAGAGTAGAAAAAAAATTTTGGGGATATTTCATTATCGCTTTCCTTGCGCAACTTCCTCCTCTCGCTCCACCAAGAGCGCCCGACTGAATCTTCCTTCTCTTCACGGTCGTCGTATCACAGTTGATATCACTTTTCTTTTCAAACTCCTTCATGGCCACATTATGTGCCCTAAGCTCTTAGAGCACATCCTACTGCGCGTTCCGCGAAATAGCATGAGGGAATTCAGACCATTTCAAGTTTCTGCGTCTCTCCATTCCCATTCTCCTCTGGACAGAATGCAGTGGTAATTTATCTCTTTTTGTCCTCACCTTGACATCTTCCAAACCTTGCTCTGTTCATTTATTTTGAATGTTCGTCGCGTTGTATTCTAAATACAGTCGAACCCCGCTACAACGAACGTCGCTTCAACGAAATTTTCGCTTCAACGAAATATTTCCAATTCCCCGTCAGCTTGCTATACAAAGTAATGGAACAAATTTCTCATCACAACGAATCATTTTTGGGGCGCGTTTTCGCTTCAACGAAATTTTTGCTATGCGAAGCTCGATTTAAAAATATATCTTACAATAAAACAAGCATATCGCCGCCCATCTATGTACTTCCATAGGCCCACGCTGCTTTGTTTCGCTAAACATTCGCTGGACCCAACTAATCCACTCACTGAAACGCACATGATCACCGCCATAGCTTGGTGTTGATGACAATCGGGCTGGCTGCCTTGCGACAAGGCGCGGGGGCAAGCTCCCGTTTTCTTCCAATCCAGAGCCGCAACCAATCCGTTGCCAAAGGACGCAGCAGCCTGGCAACAGCAGCGCGTTTGCCCTAGTTTTTTTCACTCGTGCTTGTGCTGCTAGTGCGCTGTAATGAATGCGAGCATGGCGACTTCATCTAGAAAGCGGAAGTTCCTCTCGCTTGAAGAGAAGGCACGGATTATCAGCGCGGCATCCAGCGGCAGGAAAAAGGGAGATGTTGCAGCGGACTTCGGCATCTCACAGAGCACGCTGTCAACGATCTTGAAGTCGAAAGACGCGATAGCGCAAGCTCTTTCTTCGGAGACATCCGCGAAGCGGAAAAAGCTGACGCAAGCGGCTCACGAGAACCTTGAGAAGGCTCTCTACACGTGGTTCCTCGACGTGCGCGCAAAGAAGATGCCGGTCAACGGAAACATGCTGCAGCAAAAGGCGCTTGGCTATGCCTGTATGCTGGGCATCAATGATTTCAAAGCCAGCTCAGGGTGGCTGACCCGTTTTAAGGCCAGGCATGAAATCGTCGCTAAAGTGCTGTGTGGTGAGTCCGCCTCATCAGACGCCGACGCTGCATCTGCTTGGGCATCAGCTACTGTGCCGGAATTAATGGAGAAATATGCCACATCAGACATATACAATGCCGATGAAACGGGACTTTTCTTCGAGCTCCTCCCCTCCAAGACGCTTCACATGAAGGGCCAGCCATGCAGCGGAGGGAAGCATAGCAAAAAGCGTGTGACTGTGCTCCTGTGCTGCAACATGGACGGGTCTGACAAGCGCTGCCCACTGGTGATAGGCAAAAGTGCGAAGCCGCGGTGCTTCAAAGGTGGCAAGAGCCTGCCCGTCAAATATGTTGCCAATAAGAAGTCTTGGATGACACGGGCCGTTTTCAAAGAGTGGCTAATCGCTTTCGACCGTGACATGACGGCAAAGAAACGTAAGGTTTGTTTGCTCATCGACAATTGCTCGGCGCATAACGTTGAAGACGTTCAGCTTCAAAGCGTGGAAGTAAGATTCTTCCCGCCGAATTGCACGGCTTTAATCCAACCACTGGATCAAGGTATTATCAATAGCGTTAAAAGCGCTTATCGACAGCGACTGATTCAGCGGCTGGTGTTAAACATCGACACCGGTCGGGCAATCAAAGTGGATTTGTGCATGGCTGTACAGATGGTCTCAGCAGCGTGGACGGCAACCAGTCGCAGTATCATCTACAACTGTTTTGTGCACGCCGGCTTTCACTCCGATGCTCAACTGGCAGCGAACTCCACGTCGGACGAGGAAGGCTGCAGTACTATTGCTCCACCCTCCACAGAGGCCAATGCGGCATGGGCAGCCCTTCAGGACTCCGGAGATGTGCCGGCCGATGTTCACATCGGCGACTACATCGCTGTTGACAGTGAAGTGCTAGTAGCTCACGAGGAGCTGAGTGACGAAGCTATAATTGAGGGCGTTCGACACAACGACGCATCATCGGATGATGAAAGCGACGCGGAGGATTTAGCGCCACCACCTGCGATAAAAGTGATGGATGCTTTTGATGTGATCCGCAGGTTTTTCGGTGCTCACAATGACGACGTCGCGATGCAACTGTTCACCGAGTGCGAAAGTCGCGCCACTGCACTCGTGGCAAAAAAAAAGAAGCAGAAGAAGCTGACCGACTTCTTTGGAAATAAATGATGTTTTGGCACTATGCGGTCCAACCTCACAGTGTTTTTGGGCTGTTTTCGCCTCAACGAAATTTCGCTTTAACGAAATTTTTCGCGCGCCCCGTCAGTTTCGTTGTAGCGAGGTTCAACTGTAGTACGTTATGACGTATAACTGCCATTTTCTAGCCTAAAATATTGTATTTACTTCAGTTTTTGCTTTTCTCCTGTTAAATCCTATCTGTATCTTGAACTGATTTTTATCCGTTTCTTACTTATATTTCAACTTTAAACTTTATATTCGAATCTTACTCTCCCGTGTTCAACTTAATTTCTTTATTGTATTAATTCTGTATTCCTAGCCTGTGTTTTAAGTACCATGCACTTGTTGCGCCTGGATTGGTTGTTTGTTTTATGTATATTTCTATATTACTATAATCAACGTCAGTTATTTGTTGTTGTTTTTTTTCTCTCTATCTACCGTTCTTTCTTTTCTTTTTTCTTTCGTGATATGATCAAAAATTCTCTCACTGTGTATATAAGTGATGCTACTCATTGATTGCTTTCTTTCCGTGATACTTTTCGTCTCAGTTTCATTTCATGTGTTATTTATTTCTTCTTTTGTGTTCTCTCTGTGTGTGTAAACTTGTTTGGGCATTTTCATTTTTGTTGTTTTTATTTAATTTGTGCTGCAGCAGGAAGACCACATGGTTGTCCTTGCGCACATTAAATAAAGATTGATTGATAAAGATTGAGTGTTGTTATTATTATTATTATTATTATTATTATTATTATTATTATTATTATTATTATTATTATTATTATTAAAGAACGCACAACCCCGCCGGGGTGGCGCAATGGTTACGGCGCTCGACTACTGTTCCCAAGGACGCGGGATCGAATTCCGGCCTCGGCGGCCGCTTTTCGGTGGAGGCGAAAAGCAAGGTGCCCGTGTGCTGTGCGATGTCAGTGCACGGTAAAGAACCCCAGGTGATCGAAATTTCCGGAGTCCTCCACTACGACGTCTCTCATAGCCTGAGTTGCTTTGGGACGTTAAACCCCACAAACCAACCAACCAACCTAAAGAACGCACAAACACATCGATTCGTCAATTGGCTCATCACCGCCATACTTGGCGTAGTCGAAACATTCTTTCAAATGTTAAAACATTGCAGGCTTTTGAAGGAGCCTGTTGGGCTAGACGTGAACATTTGTGCATTTATAAGTCCGAAACTTTATTCTCCAATAGTGTGCTTTTATAAACTTCTTTGTTAGTATATTTGTGGTTCACTGCGCACAATTTCTTCTTACATCATTTAACAGCGCTGGCTTATGTTATACTAACCACGAAGCTAACTGTGAATGTGCAAGTCTCCTTTGTGTAAGCTACTACACGACTTGCATATCAGGCGAACGCTTGAAATCTCGGGTATCTCTTTATGACGAAAACGCTTGGTCTTCTTTTGGTCTTCGTCTATGCTGCCATTCATCAAGACATTTTATTTTATTTTCTGGGGATTCTCCGGAGCCTTGTGCTCTGTTCTGCATTCACGCGCGCGTCATTAAATGTCCGCTCAGTACACGTGCATTATGTCAGCGCAACCGATGGCAACCTGCCAGCCTCACCTTATGTTACGTAGCAAAGCTAGTACAACTCTTGCTTTTTAAGCCCATTAATGCACGTAGTGTCATTACGACTTCTGCGCTGCAGTCATACAATCAACGAGCAAACATGCAGTCGCAGCAATCTGTGGACGGTATGCACAACTGTACCAAAAGCTAAAACGTAACGCAATCTCTCCCGGAAAGCTGGAATTGTTTGTCTTTCTTTCCTTTTTTTAATTTTTCTCTGCTATAGAGTTCACTGAAATATCTCTCTGCTCTGCCCTCCGTTGCTTTGAATTCCACTTATTGCTGACCACCGCGCACAAATTGTAGTTTTCGGAAAAGTGCGCCGCCGAAAATTGAAGACGTATTATTCTAGCTTCGAAGTGGGCTGCTAAATTTGAGATGGTGAGTGCTCAAGCTTCCTGCGAGGAAACCATCTTGGACAACGCTAGGATGTGCATTCGTAATAGAGCAGTCTGTTAATTTCTCTCTGATTTTGCAAACTTTATCATCACGACGTTAGAGGTCCCGCAGTATCCACCTTATACGCACCTTTGAGTAGATGAAAGAAAACGTCCAATAAAAGAACAATATAGGAGATATATTACGAAACGTGTGTTGTTATTCTTGCTCTTTGTGGTTGCCCACTGCAGAGACGCATGCCCGCTGCTCATTTTAATATCGTCTATACTCAGCAGAAAAAATCGGAAGAATGTCCATAAGTAAACATTGACTCGCGCTTTTCAGGATTTCACTTGTAAGCACCCATACCTCAGCGGCGTTCACGAGCTCTATACGATGTGCTGAAACGTCCCTTGAGTGATCGGCGTGTCAGTGCGGTTCTTTTTTGTTCGTGAACTCATCAATAATTTCAAGCCTTGAAATTGAGGACGGCGACGCGGAGGCAAGGGACGACGACACTTACGTTGGCACAAGAATATAGGGGACTCAGGCCAACATGTCGTGCCATGATCACATGCAGCTCTTTGTGTTTTGTGCAGCATCTCATTCTACAATGCATTTATCTCCTCACGAGTCAGTGACTGTGGCCCATTTGGAGGTAGTCGATAGGCGGGTGTTTAAACTTGGACGTTTCGTTAGTGTTTTATTAGTTCCTGTTTTTTTCTTGTGTGAATAGGTGTACCAAGAAATGTGTGTCGAAAGCGGGAGGAGGATTTATAGCCTTCAATGCAGGTTTAATTAAAGCAACAATCGGTAGTTTCTCTTCGTTACTCTCTTGGAGCTGAAACAAATCTTTATTGATGTGATATATTTGTTGCCGGATGAACGTAACAACCCTCGGCAAGAAATAAACCGCAGGTAATAAAAAAGACAGCAGTGCCACTTGACCGTAAACGGTAACTCGCAAGTTGCGTCCAACTCCGGTGTCTTGCCTTTTTGTGTATTGTCTCAAATAGCGTAAAAGTGAATGGGCGCACCTTATCCTACCCAGACTCGGTCGCCCAAATTTTCTTTGAGCACCAAGAAGCTAACTACTTCCTTACACAATCACAAGAGTTCGCTAAGAGTGTTCTTTCCTTCCTCGAAAACTGCTTATTGTCTGCTCACAGGTTGTGAAGATAGACTTTGAAAAACAAGCGTAAATTACGTGCAATTGTTAATCATTCATTTGCGCGAATCATTCATTTGTATGCTACATCTATACATAACATTCACCAAATGATCACGAGGTTAAATCTAATCAAGCAGTGCCACCTGGTTCTTGAAAAACAGTTTTGCTGAAAAGCCAACCGTCTCATTTAGGCATCGTGGAAGCAAAATCATAGTTTGAATAAAAACAAAAACTGAACTTTCTAGCTAATGAATGCTTTTGTAGATGGAATGAGGCCTAACAAAAGCCTTATGTGCCGAGTAGGACAGTGAACCGCTGAAAAACAAACAATGATAAGCTCACCCTAAAATAAGACATCCTGCTTTGAACCGCAGCGCCAAATAGGCGACTCTATACTTACGCTATACTCACTCTAAACTGACCAAAATGAAGTAATGAACAGAAGTTTGCATTACGACTCTTTCTCATGCTGGTTGATGACTGCGCACTCTAGCGCTCGTTACTACATATGCCCCTTTTATAGTGACTATGTATTCTGCGGAGTCAGAAGGTGTTCTCTTATTTGGCCCAGTTGCGGTAACGATCCAACAAACTGCTGAGGTAGTGTATACACGTCAGCCTAGACTGATCACTTCATTATATTTGGCGATTTGAAAAATTGAGAGAATATATTTGAGCGTTGTCTGTGCAATAAATGTACAAAATGTAGAAGTAAGCGGGCACTTTATCTTCGGACTACCATAAAAGTTTAAAAATTGTATTTGCAAACTGTCCGGTTAACTGACAAACATGAAGAATAAGCTGTGCTAATTTATCCGATTTCACTGCTTTTGGATCAGGTAATTATAATTATATGACTCACTATGAATTTGGAGATTCAATCCGTTGTGAAAGTTGTATAGATGTTACCCCTAGCGTTCTAATGCGAGGCATCAATAGGCACCCGCGCAAAAAAAAGTGATGAATAAATATATTCAACAAGATAAAGGACCGGTTAGAGCAGACGTGGAGCCGAAGCCCACATACATCCATTGGTGTTATCATAGTACCTACCACTAGGTTCCACGGAAATTGAGATGCTACGATTGAGGCATAATGGTTGAACTCATTACACTACTGAAATAACACTTAGAAGTAAAAGAAGTCAGCAGAATGCTGTACTATCATTAAGGGTCTGATTTTGTGTTAAGGAAGAGTTACTTGTTCAGCTTTCCCTTTATTTTGTGTCCAAGAGAGTGAATGGCTCCCTAATTGTTATCGCTAGCAGCTATGCAAGATTAGCGACTTGCGTGTGACATTGAAGGCTGCGGCAATATTTTGACACATCTAGAATGACAAGATTATCTTCCTTTTTTATTGTTCCAGAATTTTACACCACGTCATGTCTTAAAGTCAACTAACTGTTGCTGCAAATTGTGAAAACTTCAAATATATATTTACCTCCCCCCGGCATGTTTTTTAGCGAGAATGGGCTGTTTCTTTTCAAACACAAACACAAAATGATGTATTTTCGAAATAATCAATTTGTAACTGAAAGTCAACTTTCCCTCGGGTACGAACTGTAAGAAAGTGTCTGTTCTCCTGTCTATTCATCACTAAACAGAAAGGCATGGCATGGTGGAGATTCAACTATTCTTATAGACGAATCGCTATTGTGTTACTGTTAGTCCAGCATTCTTGCATTAAATAATAATGTGAGATGTAGCTTCTCTAAAAACCTGGTATGCTCTTCCTTGATTGTTGCCGCCCATTATATAGTTCATTAGAATACTTCGTTGTTATTTTAGAGCGCATGCTGAAACTCTCTTCAGAAATATATGAGCCAGATTTTTTTAACCCTCATGCAAAGGCTGCTAGCGCCCTCCTAATCTCGACACCAGACGCTATCTGTCGGGCGCGCGGGGCCAGGGGACTGCGGGTCGCGCGGGTGTGTCGCGTTGAATGTGTTTTTAAGCGAGGATTCAATTGTTTCGTTGCCGCACTCTACAACCTACGTATGTAGGTGTGTGCTGCAGATCGCTACTCACATTTGTCCCTGTTCCAGAAAGGGCTAAAGCAATTTGAAGCGCACTGTTCCGTCGGTGACGCAATATACTAGGGTAGTCTACCATGCAGGTTACGAACTGTAAATCGCCATTATGCGCAGCAGTGCCTGACTTTTCTTGTTATTATATTTTTTGAGGTGTGGAGGGGGTTCCTTTACATGTAGTAAATCCGCACTTTTTTATTTTTTTTTTTACTTTGAACACGAGGATTTAGATTTTTTAACCTGACTCTATGCACGCGCTTCCCGGTGAAGTTTCAGTAAGATGTGTTGTCGGCCTAGTTGGTGCAGTATTCCAGACATCTTATAGTTGCGCGAAACTAGACACTTACAAGACAGAGTACAGGACGAGCGCAACTGTTTATTGGAAGGAAAAAAGGAACGTATATTAAAACCCTCAACCATTTAGGCGTTCATAGCCTAATAGCACTCACCACACCCGGTATCCAAATTCATCAATGACAAGCCTAATCACGTATGACTAAACACAACAAGGTTAACGATAAATAAACTATACAGATCTTAGCAACAACAGTCAATCGTAGCAAAGCAGTGTCAAATCTTGGAAACAAAAGCAGTCAAAACCAAACAACGTAAAAAATAAGTACACACAAAAACGTAAAAACCAAAGGTAACTAGCAAAAACGCAATAGCAGTCAATCCCTGGTAGCAAAAGCAGTGTCACATAACGAAGCAAAGCAGCCTAACAAAAAAGCCGTAAAAAACAAGAACAAAAAAGAAGTTGGAACCAAAGGTAAAAACATAAGGTAAAAGCCATGATAAAAACCAAACCCAAGGGTAACTAACAAAACAATTGTAGCAATAGCAGTCAGTCGCTCGTTGCAAAGGCAGTGTCATGTATTCGAAGCAAAAGCAGTCAAAACCTAAACCATTAATCAAGGTAAAATAAAAAATAAAAATTGGAAAAAAAAAAGAAAAATCTAAAAAGCCACTACCCCCAGAGACAGGTCATCAGAAGCAGGTTACGAACAGTAGACACTGGGACACTCAATTCAGATCATTTTATCGAGGAAAGGTACTTCACTGCTGTACAGTCCAACAGAAGACTCACTGATACAGTGAGTCTCTTTTATCTTTATAAAATACGCTGCCATGATTTCACGTGCGAGTGAATTGCGGCTATTGCCGAGAATCCTAATCTCATACAGCCGAGGCTGACAACTCCTGCAGGACACGCAATGCTTAACCAAATTAGAACCTTCCGCCGTCACTAATGATAAGTTATGTTCTCGTGCACGATCGTTTACGCAGCGTCCAGTCTGGCCTACATACACCTTTTCACAAGACAATGGTATCTCGTAGACAACTCTAAACGGGTACATGGTACTCAAAGGGTACAGGATTGCGCTCGTCCTGTACCCTGTCTTGTGTGTGTCTTAGTTCGCGCAACTATAAGATGTCTGAAGCGGAGAAGTTTGCTTATGCAAAACGTGTTTTTTCTGCCAACAGTCGTTCGTCCTTGGCTTTCGCTTTTCCTTTAAGTGAATTTAAGTACGACTGCCAGGACTCCCCAAATATTTCATTCTTTCAGAGAGAAGGCGTTCAGAACGGTGGAACGACGTAGTAGCTCTTTGCTGTTAGTATCTACCTCGGACGCAAGGCGATTTCATTACGTGTTATTGCCTGGCCCAAATGGCTAAGCAGCGGAATAACATACATCGATAGAATATAAATTACATATACTCGTCTTGTCGCTGCAAAACTCGCAAGATCTGGCTGCTGTCTTAGACATAATATTTGCTTAAGTCTTAATAAATAGCGAAACGGGGCAGTGCCCTCTAGGTTAGGACTCTTATCTGCTGAGCCCAAATACATAGATTCCGTCAAATAATCGACGGCGGCACTTCGTTGAAGATGAAGCCCCTGTGAAGCGTGCCATTTCAGCGCAGGATAAAGAACCCCAGGATTCCGGAGCAGCGTCACTACGGCGTATCTCATAGATGATGCCACTTTTGGACGCTAAATTTCATATATCATAGAAAAACAGAGCTATTATGCTCCATCTAGTGTTTGTTTTCTGCTATGGCTTTGGCATTTACGAGAATGTACTGTCGTGAGCATGGAAAGACCATGCGGTTTGAGAAAAATGGCCACCAAGCTTTTCTGACAGTAACGCGGTTGTTTCTGAGATAAGTATTAGGTACTCTTCTAAATATAGTTGCCATCGTGCAGAAGGAATTTTGTGTGGCACCTTTTTTATACAAACAAAAGCAAATCCTAGCATTCTGCGTGGTTATAAAAAGATGCATTATACCTGACATGCAGTTGCAACAGTTTGATAGGCACTATAGAGTTCCAGACATAAAATGAAACGATCTGGTGGTATCACAAATAAAGCGCAACAATATTTCCCGGTCTCAGCTTGTCAACTCAGACGAACACAAAGCGATAATTTGTTGATGTGACTGGCACACACCATGCTAACGACAACATAGCCTAATCGTGAGGTTCGAAATGGCTGGCAGGAAGGAAGAAGAGCGCATTAGTAGTGAAATTATATGGGGTGTCATACGCAAAAGTAATGTTTGCAATTGTTTACAAACGTTTTATCGTCAGTAAGGGACCGAAACAGCATTATTAGCGCAGCTGAGTAATGAGCAACGACACACTTAACGCAAGCGTTAAACTAATCCCAATAAATAAAAAGTCGATTTTAACTTTATGACAATGCAAATAAGTTCGCTCTTGCACAACCATGTGGTAAAAATATTTTTGGCGATGTTCTCTAGCGCCCGGAGGCTATTTAGACGGGCCTACCGTGCAGGCGCGGCCGCAGCTATAACGTGGCCACACAGTTCCCGAGGAAGCGCCCGCGCGGCAGCGCGCCACTCGGCAGCAAATGGCAGCGCCTAGGAGCGGCTAAAAAGTCTGGTCGATAAAGATGTCTTAAGAGGAAGCAGGAACATTGATGCATCTTTTGATAGTAATAGAAAAAGTACTTTTTAGAAACTATTTGTTCACTTCATACATGCACCAGAACAAAAAAAGAGATACGTCCTTGATATTTTCTTCAATATAAACTATTAGTATAAGTCAACGGAAACATGAGATCTTCACCCAGTGGCCACTTACCTATAGTCATCAATATCAAAGCAGTATAAAACAAAAGTATACAAATCGCTAAACAAACTCCCCGGGTGGTAAGCACAAGCATGTTAGGTGCCATTCTAATGACCTGCAAGAAATAATCCTTCAAAAAAAAATGGGCTGGCGAGGTTATGACAATTTTTATAACGTTGTTTTTTGCATCAGGGCATAATATGATATGTAAAAAATAAAGGGGGTATTAAATGAAAGAAAAAAGGTTAGCTGTTCTAATAAAGTTAAAGAGAGTGATGATAAGGCCCTTGAGTTAATGCAATGTATGAAGATGGGTTCTTCGGCGAAAGGCTAACTGCCGTCAGGTGCCGAATTCTCGTTGGTTTCAGTGCCGGGCAAACCCACAATAAATGGCGAATATCTGCATCGTGATCCGGTGACTTGCAACAGGACATCCTGGATGTTGATATAAATATCGATATTGCGGCCATGTTCATGTCACCGCAGGTGTGAGGGCAACCCCGACCCGGATCCTCCGTAGCGCAACCCTCCCCAGAGGTTGTGACAAAGATTCGTCGTCTCTCAGCTCTTTGAAGGCAATATCACATAATACGCTTTGAAATCACCTACTTTTTAAATAGCTTTATATTAAAAAAACAGCACCTCATCGAGGCACTGAAATGAGGTAACATTTATCCCAAGCTTGGAAAATAACGCAGCGCCAAGGATCCGAAAAGAGTCCAAGCAATTGAGAAGAACAAATACAACTCGTATTTCAGAAACCATTATTTTTTTACTATTGCCTTTATGCAGGCGCATTACAAAAATGTAGATCAAGGCATATGAGGCTACGAAACGCAATCAATTAACAAGGCTTATACTGGAAGCCTCGGTGAATGACTGCTAAGTTCTTTATCAGAGATAATTCGGCCTATTTTTTCTACCTGGCACCAAGACCAGAATATTTATTTATGTTCTCTTAACCAAGACGCTATTTGCAAGCGACAAACACTGATGGAGGGTGTTCAGTTTCCGTCGAGTAGAACTCACAGAGATAAAATGCTGACGATCATTGTCAGAGAATGTCATATATGTCGTAGCGCATGTCTTCATTCATATAAATAGTAGATGCATAAGGTCATGTGCATATAGCGAACAATATGAAAGTTAGAGAGTTGCTTGAGGGATATAGTGCTTCGTGTGAAGTGATAAACTCAACATAAAAATTATTGTCGAATATTTCTCCCCATTTTTCTAAACGGGATAAAACTTTTTCTAAGTCGATAACCTCGAATCAAGGAATGCCAACTAGTCGCATCATTACCAATAGGAAGTACAAGTACTCAAAGACTTTGAATTTTGCTTTCAGCAAAAAATAGACCTCTCGTAGGCGGTTTTTACAACAGAGTATGAAAAAAAGCATTCGATTACACTAATCCATCGGACTATACCCACTGTAAGGCGAAAGTGCATACCCTCCAGCTCGATTTGCAGCCGTCCCCTACCACGCTTACCTTCCTACTTTGCCATTAGCGACCATCGGTTATCCTCAGGTAGGACTACATGCATTGCCTATTCCTGTTTCTTCTTTATTTCCACTAGAATGTCATTAAATGTAGTTATTTCTCCTACCAGCACTTCCTGTTTCTAGTCTCTTAATGTTACACGAGTATTTTTCCGTTCTATGGAGATAGGCGCTGTACTCAAGGTAAGTAATGATCATAACTTGTTATTGTATACGCAGCTTGAAAAATATGTTATGAGGCACCTTCAGCTACGGCTATAAGCATGTAATCACTAAATTCGATGCAGTATGTTTCATAAAGAATGCCATATCGTTTAGACAACTGCTGAAAGCAGGTGTCGTTCAGGGTCAGTATACGTATAAAGTATTTCTCATCCACTAACATATATGCAAGTGCCTTCTTATCTATGACCGAAGCAAAACTTTCTATACTTATGCATCCGATTGCATTGCATTTTTCGTAAACTTTCTGCATATGACTCGTTTGTGTCAGATGTTTCTCGTATGCATGGGAAATTTTACCTCCAAAGCATTTAAGTGTTTAATCGAAAGGAAAGACGGAATACAAACGTTGCGGATATAGTAAATGGCATTTCTTAGTATTTCATTTACGAATTACTTTTAAATTATTAAGCAGGAATTATATTTTAGAACGCACACGGAAAAGCTTGTATATTAAAACTAATTCGGCTGTCACTGCCAAAGCCATGAAAACTCAAAACTATACTTCATGCTTTCTTTGAAATGCTACATTTTGCCATCTCTCATGATGCACAAAGCCTTAGATTCTGATATCTTTAAACCTGCTTACAGCGCAAACATATACGCGCTATAACAAACGTTCATGACAATTCGCACAACTAAAATGTTTTCACGATGTACCACAAAATAAACTTGTCCGCTTAAAGGGAAGCACGTGTACGCACCGGCTGCATTTCTGTGAAGGATGCGCTGAACCTAATCGCGATATCACTTACCAAAGCGGATACATCTAATTCGATTTGCGCCCTCTTGAAATATTGTATACCGTTCTTTCCAGAACAAATTTTGTTATTGAAAGAAAAGCAACCACCCTGGCAAGGGCAATAACTGCAATTTCATTGAAACTTTTGTCAAGGGTTCTAATCTATATTGTAAAAGGTATTACTAAGACCATCCTTATACTCTGAAACATCGTTTATTTGTTATTTGGATGTAACAAATAAACGATGTTTGTTGCCATAACTGCGCAAATATAGAAGGAGGAAGCCCTAGAATCGCTCAGGTTGCGACAAATCTGCTTTTATTTAAGACCTGAATATTTCCTTCTCAGTAGGCCATAAAAAAGAAATAAATTTGCAATACTGCTGTTTCATCTCTTTCTTGCAGTAAAATGTCAGCAAACTAAAATGCCCCTTACACGAGAGCATTGCGAAATAGGGCGCTAGACAGGTAGTAAAGTACACGAACTTCTTAAAACTTAAATTCTGAGTCCCTGCATAAAAACGGCCGCAGAGAGAAAAGGCTCACGATAGCATTCACTTCGCTCAAGATCTCCGCGACTCTACCACGGCTCCACTTCATCTGTAGCAGAAACTGTGAACTGTGAAACAACTTATTTGAACGGCAACACATCTACACGTTCCTTAAGCCGCGTGTAAGTTCCCTTTTGTCCCGAACATTGCCTAAAGTAAGAGGAACAATTTTCTAAGTTACCTGGTCTCGATAAATTGACCGAACTTGAAAACATCAATATATTCACTAATATTTTTCATGCTGTCACAATTTTCGTTTGAGAGACACCGAAAAAATGCTCCTTTATCTACTACCACGCACCCAAGTGATTCCAAAGATATTTTTAGACTAGTATTTTTCAAAAGGCCACAGTGGAAGGATCTGCTCATTTCAGATAGACCATGCCATCTAGTATCGCATCGCCGCCGAGTTCGTCTAGCTACCATTGCCAGGCCAGGTTCACCGGTCAGCTGGATCCTGCCTGAAGCATTCTCGTAAATTTATGAGGCTGCGACGCGTCCGACGGTTGGCGGCGGTAGCCCCCGACTTTTTTCCGACGTCGGGGTACAAGTCCCAGCCGCAGCGGCCGCTTTTCAATCCAAGCAAAAAGCAAAGCGCTCGCAATCTTTGCTCGAAGAACGCCCCTGCGATTGAATATTTCAGCGACCTCTAATACAGCGCATTTCATAGTCTGAGTCGTTCTGGGACATTCACCCGTAGAAACCAAACCTAACCACTCACTCTACTGCATTAAACAATATCAGGCACTGCAACCTTGCATGTATATGTGTATGACGCAAATCATTTGTGGTTGCTGACGGGAGCTCCATTTATGGATCTTCGTGCGCGTCCATTAACTTTGCTCCTTTCTGCCAATATTCTCCCAACATATGCATCTGTTCTCTCACGCATACTCAAAAGCTACCATTAGGTGAAAGGTTACCAGTCATGAAAAACAAGACCAGACTTTAGCAGAGACGATGAGTGTGGCGCGCCCACCCTTCTCAAAACACAAATCTGAGTTAGCAGCTCTTACCAGCTCGGTCATCTGACGTCGATTTCCCTCTGACGTCTTTGGCGCAATACAAAGCGGCGAACAGTCAAAGCCAGGCCATGCCATGTCATCTGCTGACTCATAAGAATTTGCTCACGATCTCCACATCCCCGAAACCATCACCACAGCTACATTTTCTGGTGAATGTAACCTCTTAGGCTATGCGTCACTAAAACATTAATTTAATCTGATCGCATGGTTTTTCCATCATGGCACCACTGAATTTGTTTTGTTCAAACGTAAAAAGTATATTTAAAAGACCGCGTATGGTTTTTAAAAAGTTCTTAATCTCTTTCCAAGGCGAGCTAGCGAATAAAAACAGAAGCTTTTCAACGGCTGCTTGTAGACTAGAAAGCGTGCAATGTTTCTAGAACCTCCTATACTGAACAATGAATGTCGGAGCAGTACGCGAGGAGGTAAAGACCTACATGGAGGTAAACATCTCGCCATAGTGACTGGGGGAACTTGAACGCAAACAACCTTTTCCTGTACGTCTTTTTAGCTCGTGCCGCTTTTTGTTTGGAGACGCTGCGATGAAGAGCGTGGGCGTGGTGTGTACACTAACTTTCCGTCTGCCATTAGACGGCTGGCGCAGCGGGGCGCTCCAGGAAAAATTCGGCTATTCGCCGGGACGGAGAGGCGAAGCGCGAGACAGAGAGTGAGAAAGAGACAGAGGGGGAAGAGAAGGAGGTGGAAATACGGCTTGCGCTCCACTCGCAAAGACTTACTGGCTTCGCTACCCCAGATTTCTTCACATTTGCCGCCTTCTCACCCTACAACCTCCGTCATTTTTCTTTCCTACGGAGAAGGTAGTACGTCACGAGCTATGCGCTCGCGTTGCCTCATCAGGAATGCCTCCGCCGGTGCTCTGTCCCATTTTGGCGTCCTTGGGGGGTTTTGCGGTCTGGGCCTCGCCGCAATGAAGCGAACGTGTGCGTAAGCGTATATGCGTTTTGAGGATCCGCGTTGTGACCCTGCGAAGCCAATTAACTCCAAGCAGTAACTACGCTAAGGGTAATATATTTATACTTACGAAATCAACTCTGTATGTCACACACGTTAAGCTGTACAGATATGATTATTTGAAGGACATTCAGCACAGAGTCAACTTCTCTTCTTCTATTATGTTCCCCGCCGTGACCAGAAAGTTCCTAATATATATATTAATAAAACGTTTCTAGGCATTTGAAGAAAAATATATCAATAGCTATCAACTGCCTCTGTCCTCATAAAATTTGTGGTGGCATCAGTGCAGGCTGTTTTCCTCTAGATAATTCATGGAAATTTCTGTGCACTATAAAGATATCTAAAGTGTTATTATGGTCTTTACGGCGGGGGTTCTAATAAGGCAGAGACAAACAAAAGGGTCCTGTTTCAGCTGCATAAGAAATACCAGCTTTTCACGATGTACGCGATTGAATTTAACAAAATTTGACGGTTTGTTTTTAGCTCTGCAACATCATTAGTGTCAACGCAATCCATATTGCGTGGACATTAGCTTACTTTGACCAGGAGAAGATGTTTAATTCTATTTCATGTAGTGTTTAAACATAATATTCCCAGCAGCAAAATAATAAATGACGCTTATAATGAAGGACGTGTTGACAGTGTTTATTCGCTGTCGAGGAGCGCCGTGAGGTAAAGATTAAATTTTTTGCTGTGAAAGAAATATACGAATGATATTGCGCATGACTAACCCAAATATTGCAAAATGCCTCACGTTAGCAGTGCACTCAGTTGCCTTCATTTGTTAGACGACGCAATTTTCTTTTCAGGTCATACATTATTTATTCGGCAATCAGCTGTCGACTGTCTGACTATGCCTGACTGGTAATTAAAAGTACATGTATTCAGAACATTTAGACAACAGCAATAAAAATAAGTATGTAATTTAGGGGCGGAAGCTCGACGTATATCTGAAAATTCCACAATCAAAAATTTATTTCTTCAATAGTGTCATTGCCATCAGTATACAGAGAAGCAGAGTTCAAAGCATTAAAATATTCGAAGCCACTTTGCGCCAGTAGCTGACTGTATGTATGTACGGAGCGGTCTCAAAACTATTTCAATCTAAACAGGCCTAATAATTATATTCGCTAACATTTCAATTACGGCTTTTCCTACCAGTAGTAGCCTATCCATACTCTACATGCATACTAAAACAAAAAAGAACGCTTGCGTCAAGGTTGCATAGTAGTACGGTGGTTCATGTAATCATAGGCATCAGATGTTTCTCAACCTTGTCCCAGGAAGCAATCTGGAAGGTGGCGTAAATTGCTTCACTTCGATATCTCCACATTCGTGAGAGTGTGTTTAAGAAAATGTTGCAACTCAACTTGCACACGCAACAGAAGCTGCGTGGGAATGCCTTACCGTGTGGATAACGGATACGTCAAGAAGGAACAGCGGCGACGAGGTGCGTTTCAAGGCTCAAGGGCACGCTTTGACTGACAATCAAACAGTTCCGGTGAAACTTTTACGTGCGCATTTTTCTACTTCTTGTTCCTACGCAGCTCCTCTTTTTCTTTTTGCAAGTATGACAAGGGAGCATCATGCAGTCCACTTTTATAATCATTTGCAAGAATTTTCATTTGCTTAAACACGGATATTTCTCTCTTGAGTCATTTAAATGCGTAGTGTAAATTCACAGTTATCTTGCTGCCAGAAGCGGTTAAAAAGTGACATTAAATTTACACACCCTTTTGTTGCATTTTCCTTCTCAGAATCTGTGTGCAAATCGCTATTTGGAGCAGTTTTTCGTGATGCAAAAAAAAATGAATTGTAGAAGCTTATGTACTCCACAAGATATGTAGAAAAAACATAGGATAGCGTAGAGAACCGAATACTTTGTGATGTTCAATAAGCAAGATTAGAGATTGAAAAGCGCACACGGCATAGATGCATAATTTTCAAAGTCATTATGAGACCTCTCCTTAGAGGGTCCTGAAATCTAGACTTGTACATTGTTTTTTCCTAGCTTTTCCAGCTGTGCATATAGCGTTTAACATTCATGAGGTTTCGCATCTCTCTCGATGTTAATGCCGACAAAATGGACAACACGAAGCAATAAATTTATATTTTAAATCAGGATGCGATCCCGTTGTAACATAGAGAACCTCTTACACTGTTTTTTTCTTGATCTTTTTCCAAAGTCACAAAGGGCTTCTGTGCAAGTGGCGCAAGGGTTAAGGGCACGCTCAAATTAAAAGCAGCACGCATTAAGCAAACCTCGATCCTACAGTGATCGCCAAATTACGCGCTGCATACTTCGTAATAACGATATTAATATCAATGAGAAAGATACGTGCAATGCTAGTCACAGAATATATTTGAAAGTATTTTCAGCTCAAGTTGTCGTTACATCTCCAAAGCTCTTATGTTGTACAACAGAGAGTACAAAGGCTCTACAGGTAGCTAAAAACTTGTCAAAGAATTGGGATTTATTAGAGAGATGCTGAATCACGATGTTCTCTCATGCTCGCGTTAAAGCGTGCGCAATGATATTTAATGTATTTTACATCGCCTGAACACCTGGTCTCTGGTCACGCCAGCGCCCATTCAGTGGAGGATTTATCTCGCTATTGTCTTTCCTGAAATCCCCACATTACCAGAAAATTCAGCCATTGTTATTATTCTCGCAATGCAGCTGCAAATAAAGTCTACGCCTTGTTCGAAACTGCATTATCGCACCAGACGAGCGCAGTAGTAGCAGTTATCATCCCCAACGCCACCAAATCATTACGAATGTTTTGCGGTTCTCGAATCCGGCTCACGCTGAGATTGCTGCGACAAGGCAAGTATTTGAGACCATTACCCTAAGGGCTCATTAAGGATGCGCATATTGCCTAATGACGGAGGTACACATCATCGGATTTCGAAACATGCACTTGTAGTGAACCCGAAAAAAACCCCGTGGGGAGAGTATATTGGTGACTGTAAACACTAGGCAGCGTGGGAGCATGGGCTCCGCAATATTTGGTCGCATAATCTCCGCCTTATTCCTGTCCCAGTGGCTACAGGTACTTTTCGTCACTGTCGCAGACACTTTTCGAGCTCTCTCAACTATAAACGCTTGCATTAGGCTGACAATGTTGCTACGTAGTGGCACAGAACGACGTGATGACATGAGGATAAAATTTTCTGAATGGCCACCGGGCCTCGCGCTAGCGCTCCACCCCGCGTCAGTGCCCGCTTCGTCGTCTTCGTAGCACCCCCCCCCCCCCCCACACAAACACACATGAGCATTCCTTCACTAACAGGAATGGTTTGTATCAGGATGCAAACATGCAAGCTCCCACAAACTGGTTTTGGACTCTTTTTATTTTTTAGTTCATCGAGTGATAGGCACAGTAGATGTTCTCTTTTTCAAGCTGCTTATATTATAAGCACAAAGGCGTCAGATAGCTTTTTTGCCAGTGCTCTGTATTGTAGACATTCGTAGAAATGTGAAGAAAAATATTCATCCGCTTAGTGCCATGTAAACTTTAGAAATTAACGCAGGAGAAGCAGTTATCGACATCATACAGTTCACGTAGTTTAGTATCCACTTATGTCTAGGACAGGTTGCGAAAGAAAACAAGTTGCTCTAATGATGGTTCAGGTGCAAATTTATTTAAATAGATGAATGAACTAGAACTACGTTCTAGTTATGTACACAGTGGGATAATCTGACTCATTATGATTTGTTGTGCGCCCACCTTTCGTCTTCAATCACTGCCCAGCCCGCGGATGTACCCAAGGAAACCACTGTTATTATAACAGTACTCTTGTATGAAATTCTACTTTTATAACCGGTATTACGGTATCATATACGCATCGAATTGTGTATTGAGTGCGCTATCAATAGTTTGTCGCCGATAAAGGTTAGGGATATGCGCAGTGTGACATGCGTTCTCCATTTCAGGCAGGTCTGCCAGAGTTAAATAAAAAAGGCAGATGAAGCGCACCTTTTTCTTCTTTTTCTTAATGTGCTCCTAACGCGACCCCCCCCCCCCCCTCTTCTCGGTCTACTACTTCTTTGTATTGTTTTCCAATAAGCACTGCCAATTACCCCCTCCCCACACCCAAGCTAGCTTAGCCCAAGAAATCATGAATATGCAAGCCCCACAAACAAGAAAATAATATTTTACGTGTGTGCACAACTTAAGTTAGATTTTATAAGGTTTTTGAAGGTTTTTGAAGGTTTATAAGCAGTAAAATATAAGGAACAGGTAGAAAGGGATTTGCCTGAAGGGGTTACAGGCACAATAGGTTTTATAGATCCTGCCAGCGCTGAAAGTATTCGCCTGGGACAATGCAGGTATGCCTAGAATTTTCAATGAACTAACCACTTAGAGCGCACTGTGCTCAGAAAAGATGCACGTTAGCAAAGTGAAACATGACAACTTCAAAAAAAGGAGCGCGAATTCGAAAAGCTTTCTATGTAACCTTCCCCTTAATTTTTCCCGGCTATCTGAACATTATTAGCGATTTCAATTTGCTTTAACAACATGATGACAAAATTAATAGGCGCTCATCTCCTGATACTTGGACTTCAGTGGTAGTTTTTATAGTTATTGGTAGCAGCGAACAACCAGTTTTCTTGCTTCACCACTAGGTCAAAGAAATCAATCATTCAATATTCAAAGTCTGTCGCGCCTCAATAAACGCAGAATGAAACAGTGTGTTATAAAATAGTCAGTGAAAGGGATGCGCAGAATTCAATGCGGGTGGATTGCAGAGTCGTACTCTTAGCTGTGCTAACTAAACTTATGAACCGGGCCCGATTAATAGTGATAAGGGCTGGTTCAAATATATTCAGAAGGCCCCATAACCCGCTACTCGTGCTCCCGATATCAGTTTGCCTTGACCTATGCACCCTTACCGCACCCCTCCCCTCCCACCCAGCTAGGCACCGCAAACTGTTGTCATGTTTGAGACTTGACGCCTTTTAGAATTTGCTACAGAATTCTCATACCATATTTGCTCGAAAAATATGCGGGCTGATTATGAACATCGCCTGAGCATATACTTTTCCGCCAGGCACACCGAAAGACTTGCATGTTGACAGCTATTCTAACAAATAACCGGACACACAATATCTTCCTTCAAAAATCAAAACATGCATTCGTAAAAAAATAAATTTCCCGAGAAGTTGTCTTCATCACCAATGCGAGCGCGCAGGATAGTTGCCTGCACCTGAGCAAAGAGGATGGAAGGATTGATGTTGTTCTTAAGCTGCTCGAAACTACATCCCGTAAAACTTCAGGAATCATATAATAGCTTCCTGAATTCATCCAGCAAGACGCACTGAAGCTCGCCTGAGGCAGTGTTTCTAAAGAAACTGAGATATTATGTTCTATGCTGTCATGAACTACAGCAAATGGTAGTTATTACCTCTAACGTTGCTCTAACGCAGAAATATAAATGGTTTGGAAATGATGGCGCCTGTAGAAAATAACATCGTTACTGAACTGGCACAAAACTGTCAACTATTTCTATTAATCAATATGCATAGATGCATTGAAGCAGCAAACAGCCCTTTTCCTGGTTTTTATTAACTCATACATATATTGCGCTACTTTAAATGTTTATGAAGATTTAACACACGGAAGTAATCAGTCATATTCATTTACATTTTATGCAGATTCATCACATTTAAAATGGCAACATATTTAAAATTTGCACATACCCAAAACGAAGGTAATTTCATTTGAAATGGCCGGAATTCTAAAGAGCCGTGCACTATTTGATCTCTTCTTGCGGCGAAGCTTAACCCCTCTCCCAATTTTACCAGAAGGATTACACGTTTACACATAGAAGAAAATAAAGGTTTATATATTTCACAGTAATTCTGTTTTTAAATGGAGCGTGTACACCATGCTGCCTTTTTTATTCACGTTCAAGCAAGTGTGAAAAGTGTTCATATTTCTCTAGTATTTTGGACCCTTTTCCTGGGGGAGCTGTCTTGATGAGATCTTAACGCTGACCCGACTAATAATCTCGCCTGTCTCAGCAGCGACAAACTGCTGAGGTAGCCATCCGGTATATGAGCAGTCATAATCCCTAACGATCTATTTGCTTTGGACGTAGCTCTCAGTGCTTACGTTTAGTCTAATACGTACATACATAACAGACCTAAACAATCTACAGCAATGACAGAGGTCAGTTGGTCTGCCAGTTGCTATGAACTGACTCCAAACTCTAATCCAGCTATGACCCGTTTATTTCAGTTGACCACCAACTGATACCCACTGACGTCCAGCTGGTAGGCATTTGAAACCAGATAATGCCAGTTAAGTACCAGCAAGGATCAGTTGCAACCAACTAAAACCAGCTTGAACCTGCTAAAACCATTTCAGTTTCTTTCATTATTTAGACGAGTGCAAAGTTTTGTGCTTTGACTGGCGAACTATGGGGCTCGTTTTGGGTCAAGCGTATGGTGCGACTATGAACAGCTTTTGAAGCATTTGACAATCTAATACGTAAGCTTAAACTTTAATCATTGACAATTACAAAGAAAATGATTTGACTCTTATCGGGTTGAGCCAAGGAACTCGCCCTTTTTTTCCGGCTGTCTCGGGCCCCATCAGAATGGTGGGCCCGGTTCATTTTGAACCATTTGAGTCTTGGATAATCCGGCCCTGCAAGTTATGGAATGTGCTGTTCGGAACCTGGCCGGAAAGGAGGTATTCATCACAGATTTTTATAAACGCAATGTAGTAAACCTATTTTTAAGACACGATAAGCGCACAATTTCCTGCCACCCACCCACGAAGAGACTACATTGTGTTGTTTTTTGCATGCCACGCACCACTGCGCTTAGTAAGGCGACGCAAGGCTCAGCGTGTAATCGTGGTGACGACACGCACGAAATGGGAAAATATATTAGAACTACTGTTGCCGGCTTACAGCGTCAATCAGCTTGAGCTGAGATAAACGTGCCTTCTTAATTTTGGCGTGACACAATGTTGCAAATCTATAGGCTGGGAGGGCAGGCAGTGAAAGGCTTTGCTACCTACCTCTGCTCGTGCCACAGTAAGGAGGTTGAGCAGTCAGAAAGGTCGTGAGCGCTTGCTGCACAACACAGCTAACGAAAGCGATTGCACTTCGAAAGCGACCAATGGAAGCCCCCGTGCAGAAAGCTGAACCTCCTCACCCTCTAACCTACAAGGCACACCGAATTGCATAGTAATTACTCCTCAATATCCACCCGATTAGGGTCTTGCAGTTTCGAAGCAAGGAAGGCTATACAGCTTTATCAAAAACCTATTAGTTAGGAAAAATGCACGACTCCCTTGCAGCCGAACAGCTACTATCCGGAGAATGATAATGGGTAATTAATTCTTTGTTATAAATATGCTTCTCGTTGAAGGCTACCCTGATAATTTTGATCGGGGACGCTAGAACCATGTTCCTGAAGCAGATACGAGTTCAAATTTTGGTTTCCATGTGCCAGGGACTCTGTGTACGTGGTGTGGTTCTGACCTTCGCATGAATGGAATTTGACGGAGAGAGCAATGCACAGGTAGACCTAAAATTTCCGGACATTTTAAAGGCTGAGAAAAGAAACAAGAAAAAAAATTTTTTTTTAAGGAAATACTTTTGATGTCTAAAACTGTCAAATATTTCCATTAATCAAGATGCATAGATGCATTACACCAGCAAGGAGCCCTTTTTCCTGGTTTTTATACCTCATACATATATTGTGCTGCTTTTAAATGTTTATAAAGATAAAACACTATTCATGATATCATAGGAGGGTGCTGTCATATATGTTGCAGCCTCCACGAATGCATGCGAGAGGATGTTGTGACAGTTCGGCTCTGCACACCATAGGTAGGCACTGGATCCAATTTTCATAGAGCATAGAATTTGGTTTTCAATTCTCTTACATCTTAAAGTTGCAATTCGATGAGCAGCGCCAGAACTACAGCGAGCGAACAACGTTTTGGCGTTGCTTGCATGCTTCCTTCTTCTGATCGCATTTTCCTTGCCGAGTCGTATATATAACAGTTGTAATATGTTTTAGATAACTGCTATCTGCAACATACCGTAACTTCCATTCTACAGTCCACGCCCAGTGTATTGCCCGCAGGGGCAAATTCTGGCTCAAAACAATTTTCCTTTAATTTAAGTCGACTGCTTTATAATCAGTAGGGACGCACTTCTGTTGAAAACAGGTCGCTTTTGATTTAAGCAGAGAGTAAGCAGTAAGCAAGTAAACTAGCATTCAATTGTCAAAACAGAAAACCATGTGTGCTATTGAACTGCATTGATTAACCTTCTAGAACCCATCAAAAGCAAATTTCTCGATAATAGACACTGCCGAAAAAGCTCTTCGTCTTTTCCGAGCCATCGCTACCGTTTTAACCGTACCAACTGTGGTCATACGTCCACATTTATCCATAACCGTATTTATAAGATATTACGTATCTTCATTTATTACTTTTTGTGCATTTGTTAACAAATACCAGCACTGGTATGCTGCCACTCTTTGCTATCGCGCCGATATTCGGGTGCATATCGAAGGTTATTCCCTATCCGAGCAGATTTCGCTGTATTATTTAACACGGTAACATGTTTGTACCCATTCAGGACAAGTTCACTTTTTTTTCATACCCCTAGTTGCTGAACGCTGTACCATTACACAGGCTGTACAGCAAAATTGCTTCACGTTGGTGTAGGCTGAGTGGAAGCTGAAAAGTCAGGTCCGGGTCCACAGATTTTAAGCGGGAGTTCGCAAACTGACCAGAATTACACAAGGCGAACCTGAGCTCCTGCACATCTAGTCGAAGCCTGCCCGGTGCACCTGCTGTGGAAAAGAGGATCAGCATAAAATCACCATTTTTGTGGGCGGTTCGCTTCGACTGTGATGATGCCGGGTCCTTTCTTGATGACATAGTGATGGAGTTTGCGTATTTTCGTGACGAATTGCTCATGGGATACATTGTGAAGAGCAGCTTCTGTAGCTTGCAGAGCTGGTTTGGAATCTGTGAAAATAAACCACTCCTGGGGGGGGGGGGGGGGAAGGGGGGGGGGGCTTGTGCTGTTGATATACCCAAATGTGACACGAAGAGCTGGTAGATCTGCAGCCGTTGGAGAATCCTGGTGAGTCATCCTAACTTTGATATCTGGGCCGGCTTGCACGATAAAGTCCGAGCTAAGTCCAGACTTAAATGGTGTCTTTAGAAAGACCAAGCTTATTTAAGACGGCTCGTGTTCCGAACGTCGAACGCTTCGGGTTCATGTTCACCAGAGTGGCTTCCCAGAACGGCCTCAGCAACCACTTGGAGCATTTTTCCTCGTAACACAATCTTAAGCCGCAAAAAGCAATGGCACGTATTTTACACAACGCAAAATTGACCGAATGTGTACATCTTACAGCAGGGACAGTACCAGCGCATCCCTTTATTTCCCTAATTTCTCTACTGAGACACCTGGCGTCGTTGTGTCTTAACCAAGACAGCACTAGAGTCGTAATCATGCAAGCGACTTATTCAAGTCAGGACTGAAGCCCAGTCTTGACTCCAGTCTTAAGCGGCCATGCTAGTGGCCTATTCTTTAGACTCCAGTTAAGTCTGGACTTAGCTAAGACAGTCTTAAGATTGTTTTGTGTAAGCGGGCCCTGTAGTCCTTGCGGGGATAGTTATGGAGTCGGAAGGACTCGCGACGTTCGCTGAGCAGTCGGTGCAGACGTGCATACGGTTTGCATGGTGGTTATGGAAGTTATTCAAGAGTGACTTGTTTTATTCCTCTCGGCGATAGGTCCGCCTTCCTGATATCAGGTATCCAAAGAAGCACACGTGGGTGGTGCAGGCTCCATAGTGGAGAGGAGGGTATAGAGGCGGGTGTGAACTGGGATGCCAGAATAGCATGATGTACTATCATGCGCATAAGTGTAGAGACCACATGTTCAGCGGCAGTGGCGGCTGCGGGGAGGCACCGCGGCGCGGTTGTCTCGCGCTAGTGCCCGGCATGAAGCACTTTTCCCTTGCTCTCAGACTGGCACTAATCGTAACTTACACATTTCTAGCGCGGTGTTCAGCTGCCCTGCTGCGGACGGTGGCATCAAAGGGAAGCGCACATCTCGATGTATTCACAGCGTAACTCTAGTTGTTCAGGAGTAGCGCAGTCCCGCGAGGCCTGTCAGCTTCGTAAAATCGCGAGAATGCTTCTGAAAGTAGGCGTGGCACTCCGCACTTCTCTTACTATAAAACCACGATGAACCTATCGAGCTCGAAATCTTCACCTGAAAGAAACGTCGACTGTGGCAGGATTATCTGGTTTTCGTCACGCTAAAAAACATTCCCGGGACACACTAAATGTTTCAGAAACAAGCATTAATATCCATGTAGAAGCTTAGGCATGTCGGTTAGACATTATCGGTGCAGCGCATTTTCTCGTCCTCGTCGTAAATGCGCTGCACTGATAAAGCAATAATATCGCTTTCATTTCATTAAATAGGCTGAAATATAATCATGTAGCAAGCTGTAGAACTGTAACCCTATCGCGTGCTATTTGGCGTGCATGTCATTGATAACCTGAGGATACTTCTCTTAATTTGAGAACTGGTCTGCACGGGGTTTACGTTTTTCCAATCGAGTAACCATAGCAAGCTTTCTTTCTCCACAAACCGGAGAGCACGCTTCAAACGATGGTTTGCATTAAGATACTGAGTATCTAATTCACTAACGTAACACCGTGATGTATTTTGTGCTGTATAGTTCGGTTTCTCCAGATCACACCGAATGCGGAAAAACGCAGTGGCGACACGAAATGTGATTGGCTGTTGTAGGTGTAATATGATAGTGTGCGTTCCTTAATGCGCAGTTTACTCTTCTTACTGATGCCGACTTGATCAACAAAGTATTTATTAATACACAGAATTTTGGAAACGGAAGCGGCAAGAGGAAGTTCTTTGCTTCTGCTTTCTTTAACCTTGCTACAATTTTCGATACGTTCATCACATGGGCTGCGATATCGGCTCACGCTAGAGATCGCTTAAAAGAGCAAATCGCACGCTCTAACTCGCTTTTCCTACTAGCCTGTCACAACAAAAACAAAGAGCAGCCTTTTGCATCTTTTGAATGCAAAGCTCTGTATTACAGAAAGCCGTCGGTGAAGAGGCGAGCATTTTAGGACGGGTGCACTGTGCATTCAGGCACATGCCGATTTATGGCGCTGACAAGCAGTTTATCACCCATCTGGTGCGGTCTCGAAACTTTCCTGTACCTCCGATCTGAAGGAATGCATCACAGAGACCGAACGATACATCACATAGCGTCACCCATTCAGGAATGAAGATCCTAAGAGAAATCACAATCTGAAATGCGGTTCCCGGTTCATGGAGCAAGAACTCTTGTTCCGAATCGCCGATTGGACTAATGTATTAGCTCGATTAAAGGGGGAAAATATTGTGCAGTAGAGTAAGCTAATCGAGACAAAACCAGACCACAATTCTATCTCACGGGAGAAAAAATACGGAACGTCAGTGCTATTAAAATTAACATGGCAATAGCCGCTGTGAAGTCGAGTGAGTCAACGCAGCTTTACCGTCCACTAAAGTTGCGCATCACGCTGGCCACGCTAGCCACGCTAGCGTGCAGATCGAGAAAGTAAGCACCGTGGTGTGCCACCGCAGCCGCTCCGGCCGTCGAAGCTGTGGTCTCTACACTTTCAGTTACTATAGGGGGATGGGGCTGAAAAGTGGGGGCTAACCACGAGAGTTCTACTTAAGTTGAGGACAACCCAGAGGGCTATGGAACGAAAAATGGTAGGGGTAACATTAGGAGATAGGAAGCGTGCAGAGTGGGTCAGAGAAATAAGTTACTGACATTCTAGTGGAAATTAAAAAGAAGAAATGGACATGGGCTGGACATGTAGTGCGAAGAGAGGATAACCGATGGTCGCTTATGGTAACAAACTGGATTCCAAGGGAAGGAAAGCGTAGCAGGGGACGGCAGAAAGTTAGGTGGGCGGATGAAATTAAGAAGTTCGCAGGGGTCAAGTGGATGCAGCTAGCACAGAACCGGGTTAAGTGGAGAAATATGGGAGAGGCCTTCGCCTTGAAGTGGGTATAGTCAGGCTGATGATGATGATGATGAAGATGATGTTGATGATAGTACATCAACGCTCTCAATAAACGATGTACGCGGCCTGGTATTGGGAAGACTTGCCAAATGATGAAAGGGAACTCTGGAGAAGTGTCAGCAACGTGCCCTCAGGGCGTGAACTGTTGTACAGGTTATGATAAGATGCTCCTGGGTAGCAGCCGTAGAGGCAAACTTCGGGAAACCCAGGAAGGTTCGCAAACCTCGAGCTTGAACGCCGTGTAGACTTCGTATGCTGGTTTCCCAAATGTTTCCAAGTGGAGGTGGATTGTACTGAAGGAATGTCATGAATAACGCATTGTTTTTCATGAATGAAAAATGAATAAAATCTACAGAAATATTAAATATTGCCTCAAACAATACGGCAAGCCCATTTTAAATTCGAGTTGATGACAGAATTTCGTTCCTCCTAAACTGTTATGCTAGCTACCCTGGTTAGATGAGATGGCAGGACGAATAGCTCGGTCAAGCGGCAGTGCAGGTTTTAAATCTCGTACAAAGAACAATTTTCTTCAACGTCTGTATTTATGTGAGACATGTATAACTTTTCTCTAGGCGTATACCTGTTTTGGGTGGACCGCAGTTAGTAATTGCATCTTCACGAGAACGATTGGTTGCAAGATATTTGGTGGTTCTAAACAGCTTCTGTACCATTTATTATCCTTTTCCATGGGTTACGAGTCCCTAAGCGCAATTTGTTTTATCTAGATTCCTACGCTATATAGAGATATTGGTAATAACTTGGCATTATAAGTAGTGCCCTATATCAGTAACAATTGGAATAACGCCGTTCTACGTGGGAACGTGTGCCGCGTCTCAACATGTTTTCTTCTAGTGTCATGCTCCGCAGCACTACAACTATTACCGAGAACGGTGGGTGTTACGGTAATTCCCAGCGCCTCTCTCTTAATCTGTAATGCTAAAAGAAAGAAAAAACAAAGAAAACCAGTGACCGTACTAAGCTCTTACCCCCGCAGTCCAATTTGCCTCTTTCAAGCGCGTAACGTGCGTGATAACGCACGTAATCATTAGCAGATGTATAATTTCTCGCTAACGGGATCCTTTTGAATTGCTTGTTCATCTATTAGTATGTAATGTCAATACGGCCAAGAGTGGGTCAGTAAAAAAATCTGTATGTTCCGCCGACGATACATATTTCCCTGGGTCCCTGTGAAAATTTCATCACTTTTCGTTTATTTTTTTTTTCTGGTACATGCATCACATCCTTTTTAAAAGGGAAAAGTGATCATATTTTGTTATAGCGGCTAGAAACGTCGCGATTTGCTTGTACGAATGGAGACCAGAATGTAGGATTTGGTAAAACCAGCTTAATAACATTAGAACATCGCGTCTCGTACATCGTGTATTGTAGACAGCATTGGATGGCGAAAATTATTGCGCCTTTGCGCTAAGTCACATAGACTGCATGGTGGGTACGCGTGATCGCATCATCGCTAAGAGCGTATGCATGCGACTATACAACGAAGAAGCTCTGCAAAGGCAGGTGCTTACTCTTAATTGAAAATTTATTCCTAGCTCTAATTCTTTCTCTCTTCGCTTCGCTCAAAGCGCGTAAGGCATCCTTCTAGGCATCACGTAGTGAGCCTCCCTGTCTTTCTGCAGTATTTCTCTTTGTGGTTTATTCTTGTAATAACCAGCGTAAATACCGTGAAACCCCGCCGGTGTGGCGCAGTGGTTACGGCCCTCAACTACTGTTCCCAAGGATGCAGGATCGAATCCCGGCCTCGGCGGCCGCTTTTCGCTGGCGGCGAAAAGCACGGCGCCCGTGTGCTGTGCGATGTCAGTGCACGTTAAAGAACACCAGGTGGTCGAAATTACTGGATTCCTCCACTACGGCGTCTGTCATAGCCTGAGTCGCTTTGGGACGTTAAACCCCACAAAACCAAACCAACCGTAAATACCGTGAATAAATAGGATGAAAAAGGGGAAAAAAAACAAAGCTGCATACATGAACATAAAATAAAAACTTGTGAAAGAGTACACGTACAAATAGAAATGCGGGCAGCGCAATTCAATTCTTTCATGATAACCTAACGCAGACGCTAAAACTATAATTAAGGATGAGTCACCGCCCCCAACGGTTGAAAGCAAAAAATGACGATGAACATTAGCGGCTGAATGAAAGGCGAAAGCCTGAGTGCCGCATTTTGCTACGCAACAGTTACTAATTACTAATTGATTACTTAATTAGCCATAAATTTTATAACGTTTAGGTGGGTAATGAATTATTTATAAATAATTATTTTCATAACTATTATTTCTTATTAGGCATCGATTAGTAATTAAATATTTCAATAATTATTGGTACATAATTGGTAATTGATCACTAATTGACATATGGCCATATGTTGTTGTAGTGGTTATTTATTGTATGTACAAAAGGAAAGAAAAGATGTTTGCCAGCCCCGGTATCTGCTATCTTATATCTGAAGCACCTGAACTGGGGCGGCGGAAATAAAGGGATAGCGAGGAGAAGGTAGAGGAAATCAAAGAGGTGAGTGATAGGGAGAAAGAAAAGAGTAGGTAAAAATAAAAGAAATATATACACTATGGTACAGTATACAGTAGTTTGCTTGAGGCCCACCCGCAAATGTCTTAGGTCCCTGAGTACTCGGCACATCGGGCGGGCCTCCGCAATAGCTCCACGTGCAGGCAACTGTTCACGCACTTGCACACTGTACAAAACACTGACGGCTGTCGTGGGCGATCAGCCGTTATTGTGGGCAATAGCACACGTGGAGCGTTCAGTCCCAGCGCGCACTATCTGGCGAGGTGAAATAGGCGGGTCATCAAGCCCGCCTGTTCGATGTACTCACACAAGCTCACGTGAGCTCGCTCGCGGGCGCGCGCACAGCCCGGCGGCCACAGGAGCACAGCTACGCTGTCCGGGATTACCCCCTGCGCTCTGTAAGCCGCCAGCAACTCACGTCGTGGTTCGGCTAGCGCGGTGCAGCGCAGTAGAAGATGTTCGAGAGTTTCTACCTCGCCACAGCCGTCACACACGTCACTATTGGCAAGTCCGTGGCGCATCCGTCGTTCCCCAGGCCACACACATCCAATGCGTGCACGGAGGATCATTGCGCGTTGCAGCCGAGTCAGCGAGCGGCCGCTGACACTGTGAATGCGCTCACCTCTTGCGATGCGTGGGTCGGGGTGCTGCATCCGGAGGTGATCGTCGATTACCGCACGCACATCCTCCAAAGCGAGTTGCTCGTCGCTGGGAAGAAGTTCATGTGCTGCGGTCGCGAGCTCGTCGGCACGTTCGTTGCCCTCTATGCCGCAGTGCCCGGGGATCCACTGTGCCCGTATAGCGCAGCCACGCTCCGCCAAGTGCTTGAGACGTGCGCGAATCTGGCACAGCAGCGGAGTTCCCCGGCCGGTGGTTCGAAGGCGGCTGAGGGCAGCGCGGGAGTCACATAGCACGGCACACCTGGGTGGCGGCGGAGTCAGTTCAAGCAGTAGATCCAGGCCTAGGCGTAGGCCCAGCAGCTCCGCCGTGGTGGAAGAACCCAGGTATGACAGGTGCAGCTGTCTGTGCAGTTGCAGGGCGGGGATGGTAGCCGCCGCTGCTAGCGAGCAACTGTCTCTGGCCACGGAGCCGTCGGTGTAAACGAGGAGGTGGTGTTGGAGTTCCTCGTAGATGACGGCTCTGGTCAGCTGCTGCACTGCACAGGGCGGTGTGGTGCGTTTCCCCGCGATTCCGACAATCTCTCGCTGAACCTCCGTAGCAGCGGGCCAGGGCGAGAAGAGGTCGTAGGGGGGCGTTGCATTGGTGAGCTGCTCGTACTCGAGCAGCGCCGCTCCCATGCGCGAGTGGCGATGATGTCGCAACCGATGTAATAGCGGCCCGCCGTCCTTTGCGCGCTGTAGGCGATCGATGTGTCGGAGCGCCCGCCGCGTGGCCTGAAGTTGTAAAGGCCACGCACCTGCCTCGGCCAAAGTAGCTGCGCATTGAGAGTTCTGAGGAAGGCCGAGGCAAATGCGGAGCGCCTTGCGATGCTCGACCTCTAGCTTCTTCCAGCATGGTTTGCGCAGTGTGACGAGCGGTAGCGCGTAGAGTATTGCCCCCAGAGCCGCGGAGTTGTACAGCCGTAACGCTGCTTGCTGGGTGATGCCCTGGCCTCGAGCAGTGAGTCTGTGTACGGCGGCGGTGGTTCTCTTCATCTGCAGGCAGGCCTTGATCGCCGCGGGTCGGAAGGAAAGGCGCTGTTCTATGTCCAACCCCAGGTACCGCACCGAACGTCGCCACGGCAAGAGGGTCCCGTCCAGTGTGAACGGCGGTGGTCGTTTGCGCGAGCTCGAAACACAGGCCATTGCGACGGATTTGTCCGCGCTGAGCGAGAGACCTAGGCCGCGCAAACAGTCGCTCACCGCCGTCAGAGCTGCCTGCAGGCACGCGCGCACCCGTGCTGTCTCGCCCGGCGGTCCCAGGCACCACAGAGCAATGTCGTCTGCGTATATGGAGATGTACACATGATGCCGGCCGCCTGCAGGCAGGCAGCCCGGCACCACCGACATCGCCACATTGAACAGAAAAGGTGACAGGACAGAGCCCTGCGGCACGCCTAGCCCGACCGGGCGAGGAGCCGAGAGAGCACCCCCCACGCGAACGCGCATGGAGCGCGCCTGGAAAAAGCTCCGAACGTATTGTAGCAAGCGTCCGCCCACGCCAGCCCTCTCAAGCGTCGCGAGAATGGGAGCGCGACATATGGCCATATAGGGGTCGCATTCAGGCATACTGTGGTGGTGCTCTGTGATTGGCCGAGACCTCTATGATTGTCATACCGCCTCCGCGAATCAGAGCCGCCGAAAAAATGGGGCACATTTTATCCAGGACAGCATCAGCCATTAAAGGCTTTCGCCTTAAAATTGATTTTTGAGAATTAAAGAGGGACCGTGCTTTCGCTCTTCTTGGTGAACACATAAAATAAATAAATTGGTTCACAGGAAGGGAAAGGCGCAGTAACTGTCACACTTGCTCTGTGGACACCAGACTGCGCCGTAAGGGAAGGGAGGAGGGTGGGAATGAAAGTGGAAAGAGAGAAAGAGGAGCCGTAGTGGAAGGCTACGGAGTAATTTCGACCACCTGGGGATCTTTAACGTGTGCTGTGCGATGTCAGCGCACGTGTACCTTGTGTCGGGCCGTCACTGATCAACACATTAACGCCACAATAAGGAAAAGGTGGAATATGGTATCGAGAAAAGAAGAGGTACCATAATAGAGAGCTACAAAATAATTTCGTGCGTTCCAGGCTGTGCTGGTGTGCTGTTCTGCATTCTTCTCCAGACTGTTGATCCTGTCTTGTCTGCAAGCCTGACCGTTCTCTCTGCCTGACCGTTCTCTCTGGTGAAGCCATTTCACGTCGGGGGATTGGCCAGTATTTGTTTTAAACCGAACCTAGGATTCATGTACAATTAGGCCTATAATGTGTCTAGCTTCCCCAGGGGGGGGGGGGGGGGGGGGGGGTGTTCGGCATTCTGGTTTGCCAGTCTGCCGGCCCAAAGCTTGGACTTGGAATCTTTCGGACGAAATGGAATAAGTATATAATACCGGTGGCATTTGTACCAATTGGGGATGGATTCCTGAAGTTGAAAAATCCAAAAATAATCCAGGAGCAGCTAAAGGCTGTCACCCCCCACTACCTAGAAATCTCTGAGTTGCGTCCGTTTGGCAGGAGAGGTATACTATGTAAGTCCTCGAATATACAGTGTGTGTCGGACTTGCTTCGATGCACATCGTTTGCATCATTGCCTGTTAAACCTTTTATACCTGAACAGCTGGCATGTGCAAAAGGTATTATACGCGGCGTGGATTCGTCGGCTTCTCCGCAAGAAATGATTGAAGAATTTAATGAGGCTGGCATTGGCATCTTATCACTATTCCGTTGCAGCAGGGATGCTGGTGGCTCTAGGGTGCCGACAGAATCAATGATAGCGACGTTTGCCGGGGCTAACTGTCCAACAGAGATTAAGGTATGGCCCATTGTGTACCGTGTAGATCCCCTGCAGCCTCGCCCTTTGCAGTGCAAAAACTGCTGGCGATTCGGACACAGCAGCAAGGCGTGCAAATCCGCATTATGCTGCAGACTGTGCGGAGACAACCATTCATCTGACATGTGCACTTCTGCTGTGGTAATTTGCGCACTATGTCACGCAGATCACCCTGCTGATGATGGTACATGCCCAAAACGCGCAGATGAACAAACTGTTCTTAACATCATTCAGCATAAAAGGTGTTCTAGAGCAGATGCCTATGCCCAGCTAGACCATAAGAGGAATTCGTATGCAGCTTGTGCAAAAACAATAACTTCAGATGTGGAAACAGGCATAACAAAGTCGGTTGTCTCAGCTGTAGAGAAATCTCTAGAGGGTTTCTTCGAGCGTATGTTAAGCACATTTACAGAGGCTGTGTCACAGGTCATAGATACAAAGATTGGTTCGACCGAAATTGCAGCTTTGCAAGTTGGCAACCCTGGTATAGCTGAATGCCATGCTCCTATGGTGCTAGGGCCTCAGTTGAGGGAGATTCTACCCAGACGACGCCTGCTCCTTTTTTGTCAATGCAAGTACAGGGACAGGGTCCTGTGGATACCCACGTGTCCACGGTTTACCCATTGGATGTAGAGATGCCATGTTCGTCCCAGAAGCGTCGCGCTTCTTCCTCTCCCTCAAAATCCGCCCATTCTTACTTTAAAAGTAAAAAAGGTTCCCCTAATCCTCAGAATAACATTGACGTCTTAAAGGAGGCTGTTACAGCCTCCCGGATTCTACAATAATCATGGCGGGGTTAAAAGTACTACATTGGAATTGTCGTTCAATTGCATCTTCGTTTCACGATTTACAGAATCTTATCTCAAATTTCAACCCAGACATAGTTTTATTACAAGAAACTTCGCTTTTGCCAAATCGGCCATTTCCTCTAAAGTATTTTAGAACTTTTAGATCAGATCGCACTAGCGGCCGGGGTGGCGGCTTGCTAACATTAATTTCGACAAAAACAATTCATCGGGCGAAGGTGTCACACAAAATTCTACAAGACTGCGAACTGCTTGCAGTTGATATCGCAATTACACAATCTGCTCCTCTCACTATTGCAAATGTCTACTTCCCAACAGGTATCCGTACAACAGATGATTTGAGTGATCTTTTGAGTTCAACAAACGGACTGATTATTGCTGGCGATTTTAATTCACACCATGTTATTTGGGGTTACCGTTCAGATATATGTGGGCAGCGACTTTGGAACTGGATGTCTGTAAATGATGTGCATTGCTGTAATAGTCCAGGCATAACCTTCATGCGAGCAGCTGCTAGGCCAGTAATTGATTTAACGTTAGCAGCAAATGGAGTAAGGGTCTCATCATGGGCTACGGTGGATTGTGGCACATCTAGCGACCACTTTCCAGTTACGTTTAATATAGAATCTACTCCCCTTAGAGTAACTACTTGTGAGCAAAAATTTGTCAACCATAAACTCTTTAAAAAGTTTGTGAACTCCTCTTTTTCCTCAATAGCATCATCTCAGCATTCTGAACGTGCTCAACAAGCACTCTCTTCACTGCTAGATGCCACTGAGCGTTCAGTGTTCTCTGTGAAATCGTCTGTCCCTAACAAAATGTCATGCCGATGGTGGAACGAAGAATGTGAGAAAGCATTCCGTCGTAGAAAAGCTGCGTGGAAGAGCCTTTTCCATAACCAGTGTCCCCAAAATTGCATAAATTATAAATTTTATGCGGCTTCATTTAAACAAACTATTCGTATAGCAAAGGATGAGTATAATGCTAATATGAATATCTATCTCTCTAATCCAATTAATCGGAAGGCATTGTATAGGTTCATGGAACGCAACCAAAATTCTTCTCCACCACATGTAACCGAGTCAGAGGTGTTATCATCTAATGAAGCAAAAACGAAACTTGAACAAATTGCGAACGGTCTTGCTATTCGCTTTCAAGCGCAAACGGTGGCTCCCTTACTTCGACCTACACCACGTGCTGATTTCGTTGCAGTTGAGTCACCGGAATTGCGTTGTATAGCGGCTGCTCTGAAACCTGCAGCTCCTGGGTGTGACGGTATTACAGTGGCTATACTGAAAGCTTTAGTGCAAGACCACAGCTCGGAGGTGTTGAATATTGTCAATTTTTCTCTGGAAAATGCTTGGTTACCTCAAGACTGGAAAGTTGCAAAAATTATACTTAGCCTCAAAGATCCGAAAAAAGGCTTTGATTTGGATAATATTCGGCCAATTTCTCTGACTTCAAATCTAGTGAAACTTATTGAACGCATAGTTCACCGCCGCCTCACAAACCATGTGATGACCCTGAATGTATTTAATGATGCACAAATTGGTTTTCGTCAAGGGTGCTCCATTTGGACGGCTCATACAGATTCGGAAAGTAGAATTAGGTTAGCAATGAAGAAGAAAGAAGTTTCGGCATTGGTCACTTTGTATATCGCCAAAGCATATGACAGTGTAGAACATTCTATTCTGTTGAATAAGATAAACGAAATTAGGTCGCCTTCTTACATGTTTGCATGGTTAAAAGAATTCTTAAGCAATTGAAAATTTTTCTGCACGAGAAGGTCTATAACTTCTGAAACTTATTACCAAACTAGAGGCGTGCCTCAGGGATCGGTGCTGTCTCCATTGCTATTTAATATATTAATGAGAGATATTCCTGTTCATCCAAATATAAAATTGTACGTGTATACGGATGATATTACCTTTTTCTCTTCTGCACGAGATGTTCATTCCTTACATCAGCTATTGCAAGCCTACTTGAATGCCCTTGAAGTTTGGCTCGGTAAAGTAAAATTAACTCTCAACGTGAAGAAATCCTCAGTACTCGTTTTCCCACCGGCAGACCCTCTTTATATCACCCTTGTGTATTGCGGTTCACAAATCTCACAGGTTGAATCATTAAAATACTTGGGTGTATTATACCACTCCCAATTAAACTGGCGGCCTCATATCAAAAGTAATTGCCTGAAAGGTGAGCGAGCCCTTGGTCGCCTGATTCGAATTAGCCATAAGAAATTCGGTATGCGTAGAGATACTCTTTTGTTTCTCTATAAAACTTATTTGAGACCAATTCTGGAGTTCGGCTGTGTTCTTTTCTCGGGCAGTCCTAATTACAAACTACGACCTTTGTTGCTACTGGAGAGGTGCGCTTTACGACTATGTTTGGGGTTGCCAAGAACAGTTTCAAATGCAGTCCTCTATTTAGAGGCCCGTGTACGTGACTTGAACTCTCGATTTGAGCTGCTAACTGTGCGAACCTTTTTAAGAGCACTGGAATCTGTGTCTGGAGTGGCTTCTCCCCTTTTTATTACACACCAATCTCAGTTTCTAGATTATCATTGGCCACAATATAAGCAACCACAATTTGGATTTACTCAGTCCTTGCTGTCCAAAATTGCAGTTTCGCTTAGGTCAGTAAGACGTGTTGGCAATGTTCAAGCTACTTCCACATTGTGCTTTGACCAGTCGTTGCCATCTAATGCAAAACACTTGACTACCACGGTAATAAAGGGACACCTTGAAGATTATCTATTACAATATCCACGACACGTACCTATTTTCACAGATGCCTCACAACGAAATGAAAAAGCAGCAATAGGGATTTACTCCAAAGCACTTGATTGGAGTTTTTCTGTACGGATCCCTGATTACACACCAATATTTACTGCTGAATTGCTTGCAATTGGTTTGACCTTCAAAAAGTTCCCGGTAATGTTACTCACGTAATCATACTCTCTGACTGCCTGTCAGTCTTAGCAGCATTAGAAAGTCCGAAAATGGGTCTTTTGAAACAAACCCTGATGTTTTTCCTTCCGATACACTTACAGGAAGTACGTTTTCAGTGGGTTCCGGGACACTGCGGCATCGCTTCTAATACAATGGCGGATTATTTAGCAAATTCAGCTCTCAGTGGGCCTGTTGCCGATGTTGCACCCAATATTATCTTGCTAAATATATCCCGTTTTGAACGATTTCAAACGTTAAACTCCTTGAGCCATGAGCCACTCCTTGCGACTACTGATTTTAATCATTTAAATTTCCATTGGAATGTCCGATGTTGTACCTCGAGGCAATGTGAGGTTTCCATGACGCTCATGCGTTGTAGAATTCCTTCCCTCAATCTTTATTTATGTCGCTCTGGATTCACGCCGTCCAACCTTTGTGCGTCATGTAATGACGTGGAAACAATTGAACATTACATCCTCTCCTGCAACAGGTATGCTACTCAGAGAAGACATTATCTAGAAATACCTCTTGCTCGCCTAGGACTGCCATTTACAGTTCCTGTCCTCCTCTCCTTTGGTGCAACCGTAAAAGGGTATGCCATAAAACCGGTGTGTGAATTACTTCATAATTATAATATTGCTACTGGAAGATTTGTGTGTTAGCGCTGAGCTGTCTGAATTGTATTTTTTCTTCTTATTATTTTTAGTAATTTACAATTTTATTCCTTTTTTCATTGCTTTCTAGTACATCGCTTCAAAATTTCAAGTTATTTCAGCAACACTAGCTCCTAATTAGTAGGTTATTTATATCATATAATCAAATCGACATTATCAAAAATAGTATATCACCTACAACGAATTCTGGCCAATCCCCCACTGTGGGTATGTGCCATTACAACGAGGGAGAAGAAGAAGAAGAAGAATTTCGTCTACCTTCAAAAATTTCACGCGCACTGATGTCGCACTGGACTCCAGCGGTCGGGCCCGAACTCAAATATTCCTGTCGGTACCAGAGTGTTTTATACATTGCGCGACAGGGGCGTGTAACGATTGCCGACTGGCGACAGTTTCTTTGAACAGGCTTTGGGTAAGGAAATGTGCAAAATTAAGTTTGAAATTCTCATATCTAATCACTTCATTACCTCTTGAGCCTTCAAATGGGTGAAGCAGTTCGCATTGTTAGCTTTGTTTTCTTTTTTTTTTCCAAATGAGGGATATTATATGCTGAATTCGAGACGATGCTGGCGGAAATAGAATATTTAGTCTTAAATGCCTTTACCTCATAATATTGAATTACGTAACATTCTGCGAAATGTGTTTTTTTCCCGTTCACTCTGATGTACCAATACTAGTGGTAGCTAAATGAAATAGAAATGGCTCAAATAATCTGTGAGATCGCACATTCAGTACCCGGCGCCTATTAATTGAAGAGCACTAGGTTCCTTGTTATCATGACCTCGCCGGCACCAGCTTCTTTTTAAAAGCCTCCATCTTTCAGCCATGACAGGTGTCAAGTGCTGTCTAAGACAGTTTTTGTTCTTACATTTTAACCTGTCTAACATGGCTTACCTTTCTCTTATTAGAATATATTCTAAATTTCATTGCCCTATCACGAATAGGTAATAACTTGTAGCTTCTATACTGAGCAAAGAAGTGTGCCCGCTTAGGAAAACTATCATTTGAAGAACAATGCAGATATACTAATGTTTTGTAGTTGAATACCTTCTAGATGGTTCATCGTGCAGGATAAGAAGAATTGCGGGCTTTTAACGGCATTTTTGTCAAAATTTCATGATTTGGAAAACAAACTTTTTTTTTGCTGTTGTCATTGCATGTCAGATATCTTTTTTTATCTTTTAGAATAATCAGTGATTTCAAAAGTGCTTTTTCTTGTTGCCGACTAAATTGTAGCCCAGAAACCAGCTTAGCGAAAGAGTTTGGAGATGATAGTTTTCCTAAGGTGTTTTCGCAAAAAGGGCGAACTTAGAAAAATGAGTTCGAACATTTGGGAACATGCTGTTTGATGTTCGGACCAAAAATATGAAATCAAAGTGCCCTGCTGCCTAAGTAGTGCCCTCCTCTTCAACTCAACGCTGCTCTGTGGCAATTGCTTTGAGTCACCTCTTTTTTTTTAGCTTTGCAGCTGTCCAGCGCCCTCTGCGCTCGTGAAACGCTCTCCATTGTTGCCTGCTGATAGTACCTCTTCGTCTGGATTCTAACATCTAACGAGCATCGAACACAGCTAAAGCGGTCTGGTTAATAAAAATAATAATTGGTTCATAGGAAGGGAAAGGCACAGTATCTGTCACACTTTTTTCTGTGGACACCTGAACCGCGCCGTAAGAGAAGGGAGGAAGGTTGCAGTGAAGTGGTGTAGAGATCGCCAGGCAGGGGCGACCGCGGCCACCTTTATTTGAGGAGAAGCTGAAGAGGTGACGACGGCAGCGTCCGGCCGAGGCGAAGGTCGCGAGCGTTCCTCAGCTCTCGTGCCGGCGCTGCTTCCTTCTCTTCGGCACGTGCCGGACGAATGCCATGCCAGTCGCAGCAGGGCTCCTCCCCTAGACGATAACCCCGCTGGGGTGGCGCAGTGGTTACAGCGCTTGACTACTGTTCCCAAGGACGCGGGATCGAATTCCGGCCTCGGCGGCAGCTTTTCATCATCATCATCAGCCTGATTATACCCACTGCAGGGCGAAGGCCTCTCCCATATTTCTCCACTTAACCCGGTTCTGTGTTAGCTGCATCCACTTCACCCCTGCGAACTTCTTAATCTCATCCGCCCACCTAACTTTCTGCCGCCCCCTGCTACGCTTTCCTTCCCTTGGAATCCTATTTGTTACCCTCAGCGACCATCGGTTATCCTCTTTTCGCACTACATGTCCTGCCCATGTCCATTTCTTCTTCTTAATTGCCACTAGAATGTCGGTAACTTGAGGTATTTCTCTGACCCACTCTGCACGCTTTCTATCTCTTAATGTAACCCCTACCATTTTTCGTTCCATGGCCCTCTGGGTTGTCCTCAACTTAAGCAGAACTCTCTAGGTTAGCCTCCACGTTTCAGCCCCATAGGTGAGTACAGGCAAGATGCAACTGTTGTATACTTTCGTCTTGAGCGATACCGGTAAGCTGCTAGTCATAATCTGCGAGTGCTTGCCAAATGCGCTCCATCCCAATCTTATTCTTCTTGTTATTTCCTTTTCATGGTCCGGATATGCGGTTACTACCTGTCCTAAGTATACATATTCGCCTACTACTTCCAGTATTTCGCTACCTAATGTAAACTGCTGTTCCTTCCCGAGGCTGTTGAACATTACCTTAGTCTTCTGCATATTGATTTTCAAGCCTACCTTTCTACTTTTTCTGTCTAGGTCATCAATCATTAATTGCAGTTCATCCCCCGAGTTGCTTAGCAAGGCAATGTCATCAGCAAATCGCAGATTACTGAGGTATTCTCCATCTACCCTTATCCCTAACTGCTCCCATTCCAAGTCTGTGAATACTTCCTCTAAACAAGCTGTGAATAGTACTGGGGAGATTGTGTCTCCTTGCCTAACACCTTTCTTTATGGGAATTTTGTTGCTTTCTTTATGTAGAACTATGGTTGCTGTGCAGGCACTATATATATCTTCCAGCACTTTCACGTACGGCTCGTCTACCCCCTGATTTTGCAATGCCTGCATCACCGCCGAGGTTTCAACTGAGTCAAATGCTTTTTCGTAATCAATGAATGCTATGTATAAGGGCTGGTTATATTCCGAGCATTTTTCTATCACCTGATTGATGGTATGGATATGATCGATAGTAGAGTACCGTTTCCGTAACCCTGCTTGATCCTTTGCTTGATTGCAGACTAAGGTTGTCCTGATTCTATTAGCGATTACTTTAGTAAATACCTTATACGTAACAGACAGTAAGCTGATTGGTCTGTAATTTTTAAGGTCCTTAGAGTCCCCTTTCTTGTGAATGAGGATAATGTTTGCATTCTTCCATGGTTCCGCTACCGTCGATGACACCAGGCACTGCGTATACAGGGTGGCCAGTTTTTGTAGCACGATATCCCCCCCGTCCTTCAGCAGATCTGTAGTTATCTGATCCTCTCCAGCTGATTTCCCCCTTTTTATAGTTTCTAGTGCTTTCTTGACCTCGTCTTTCGTCACTGGTGGAAGGTCTGACTGTTTTTCCCTACCGCCAATTTCATTACGGTTCTGACTACATTGGCTACTGTACAAATCTGTATAGAACTCCTCGGCTACTTTGACTATCTTGTCCAAATTAGTGATGACGTTGCCCACCTTGTCCCTTATCGCATACATCTGGTTTTTGCCTATGCCCAATTTCTTCTTTACCGCTTTAAGGCTTCCCCCGTTCTTTACAGCATGCTCAATTTTCGCCATGTTATACTTCCTTATATCGGCCACCTTGCGCTTATTGATTAGCTTTGATATCTCGGCCAATTCGATCTGGTCTGTTGGATTGGAAGCTTTCATAGTCTGGCGTTTCTTAATCAAATCTTTCGTCTCCTTAGACAGCTTACCAGTATCCTCTCTAACTATCCTACCGCCTACTTCTACCGCGCACTCAGTAATGATATCTCTGAAATTATTGTTCCTTGCCTCTAGGGTAATGTCGCCATCCTCAGTTAGAGCTGAATACCTATTCTGTAGCGAGATCCTGAACTCTTCTGCCCTCCCCCTCACCGCTAATTCGTTGATGGGTTTCTTTCTTACTAATCTGTTGCGTTCCTTCTTCAGATTTAGGCTAATTCGGGACCTCACCATCCTGTGGTCACTGCATCGCATTTTCCCGATTACCTCTACATCCTGCACAATGGCAGGGGTTGAACACATTATGAAGTCGATTTCATTTTTAGTCCCTCCGTTAGGACTTTTCCATGTCCATTTCCGGTTATTCCGTTTGCTGAAGAAGGTATTCATGATTCGTAAGTTATTGCGCTCTGCAAACTCAACTAGTAACTCCCCCCTGCTATTCCTAAAACCAATGCCATAGTCACCTACTGCCTTGTCTCCTGTCTGTTTTTTCCCTACCTTGGCATTGAAGCTGCCCATTAGTACAGTATACTGCGTCTTTACTTTTCGCATTGCCGATTCTACATCTTCATAGAAGCTTTCAACTGCCTGGTCATCATAACTACATGTAGGTGCATAGGCCTGTACAACCTTCAGTTTATACCGCTTATTAAGCCTGATTACGATGCCTGCAACCCTCTCATTAATGCTATAGAATTCCTCTATATTACCCGCTATATACTTATTGACAAGGAAACCTACTCCTTGTTGTCGCCTCTCTGGTAAACCTCGATAACACAGTACATGCCCATCCTTCAGTACAGTATATGCCTCATTCGGCCTCCTAACCTCACTAAGCCCTATGACATCCCATTTCATGCCCTCTAGTTCCTCTAACAGCACTGCTTTTCAATGCTTTCAATGCTAACAACAGCTTTTCAATGGAGGCGAAAAGCAAAGCGCCCGTGTGCTGTGCGCTGTCAGTGCATGTTAAAGAACCCCAGGTGGTCGAAATTTCCGGAGTCCTCCACTACGGCGTCTCTCATAGTCTGAGTTGCTTTGGGACGTTAAACCCCACAAATCAACCAACCAACCAACCTAGACGATAGGTCAAAAAAAAAAAGAAAAAGGAAAAGAAACACGCAGCCAAAGCAAAAGGCACTGCTCTAAAAAAACTATCAAGAAGGCTATACACATAAGTACATGTTAAGTTCGTGTCCAAGTCGTAGCCGAAGGGGCAAGCAGGTTTCATCAATGGCTGTTCAGGAGGTCGCGGCTGAGTAAAACGTAGCGGTAGAGGAAGTGGGACTGTTGAGGAGCGTGCGGCAGCACCTTGAATCCTCCGCTTGTCAGAACTGAAGTTGCGACTGGAAAAGTTAGGACGCTGCGCGAATATCCAAGATCTGTGTCTCTCATGGAAGTTTGGTACGCTGAGTGGCTTCCGCCTGCTGCGAAGGTTGGCTGACAAAGACTGATTTTGAACGAGGGGGGCTAGATGTAAGTTCACCAGGGTGTCGGTGGTATATGCGACGGTGCTGAAGGCAGGCTTCGTGCTCACAACGAACTGGCCGAATGGATGCTGCAAAGCACTGCGGCAGGCCAGTTTTGGGGAGGGAACATGACGAAGAGCTATGTACTGTCCTAAGCTTGCAGCACGAGAGGGCAAAATTACCCGTGATGAAGACAGCGGCAGTGGGCTGCGATGAACGTACGCACGGGTCACTTGCGGTAAGCATAAGCTGACATGTTGTTGCTGCCTGATAGGGGCTTGGAAAAGCGGGAGGTGCACAACAAATATAAAATGAGTGGTCATAGGCTCTGTGACACGAACCAGAGATGCTGCGTCGTATAGCGCGTGGTGTTCGAGCGAGATGGCTGTGGAGCCCACTGACGCGCAATCGCAATGGAAGGCAATTGCAGATGATGAGCCGGACTCTTTGTGCGAGAAATCGAGGCACGTGCTGAAGTCCGGTGCTGCTGCCTCACACGACTTGCATGCCAGCACTTGAATAACTGCAAAGCTTGTCACTTATATAATGGGAGTGTAAGTACAGTTGGACGGAACAGCTGAGGCTGCGCTTACTGTGTCATAGACAATAGATACGTGTGGGAGAGAAGCCAGGCCGGATGCGCTAGGCAGGAGTGGCAGGGAGCTGGCCGGAGACAGCTGCGGCGTGATGTGCCCCGAGGATGCAGCCGTAGACGAGACTGATGCTGGTGAGGGTGCGGATGCTGGCGGCGGCGAAAGCGGGTCTACCGCTTTGTAGAGCGGCAGCGGGCAGTAGCTTTCATTGAAGTACGCTTGGACGGCAGCACGCAGCTCATCGTATGGCCGGCAACTCGAGGCAGGGCAGGCAAGCCGGCAGAGGATGTCAGGTTGTAAGATTTCGGAGAAGACTGCGTGCTTGAACTGCTGGATGGTGATGCAGTTCTGGTATATCGCAGCCTCCAGTTGAGCGAACCCCCCGCCGACGCCTGCCGGCCGGAACATCGGAAGCGGCGGGTCGAAAGCGGGGTCTTGCCAATATGCCACCCTAGGACGTCACCATGGTGAAGACACGGTTCTCCGGGTCACCACAAATGTAGAGATCGCCAGGCAGGGGTGACCGCGGCCACCTTTATTTGAGGAGAAGCTGAAGAGGTGACGACGGCAGCGTCCGGCCGAGGCGAAGGTCGCGAGCGTTCCTCAGCTCTCGTGCCGGCGCTGCTTCCTTCTCTTCGGCACGTGCCGGACGAATGCCACGCGAGTCGCTACAGTGGAAAGAGAGAAAGGGGAGCTGTAGTGCAGGGCTTCGAAGTAATTTCGACCACCTGGGAATCTTTAACGGGCGCTGACATCGCACAGTACATGGACGCCTCTTCGTTTCGCCTCCATCGAAACGCAGCCGCCGTGTAGGGTTCGTACCCGGGTACTCCGTCACAGTAGTCGGGCGTTTTACCACTGCACCACCCCGCTTTTTTTTCTTTATTGCGAAAGGTACAAAATGCCAAAATATACAGTAAAAAATATTTACAAGGTTTGCCGGCCGCTTGCCGGCCGCGAACAATAGAGTCGTTTCATTTCTGCAAGATTTGTAAACACCACCTCGATTTGAGCATCCCATTATATATGTTTCAAAACATCCATGTATTTTCACAATACTCTCAGCAAAATATTCATAGACGGATCTAGCACCAGTGTCACCGTGATGATAATCCATACCACTGAGCCACAGAGAATACAGGTCCATTAGGAATATTGCATCGTATGGTATTGCATCGTCGTGAATTGGCGGAAACCTGATACCTTGCGGTGTAAGAGGGAGATCCTTTTGAATCCTGCGCTGTAACACGTGTCTCAAACAAAGATAGCGTTGTTATACTCAAGGAACATATGTTCGATTGTTTCTGTTTCCATCCCGCGTTCTGGTCAGCCAGGCTCCTTATGGCGCAAAAACATCGTCTGAAGGTCACGTGTCATGTTTCGGTCAATCCAAGCTTCAGTTTCTGTTTTCCAGCCAATCCGCAGTTGCCCGGCCCAAAATATGCCTTCTCGTTGTTCTTTTGTTTTTTGTTCAGTTGTGCGCGTTGTACTCTTGATAACGGGTAATCCTTGACTAAAAAGGGCGAGAAACAAACTTTCTAATATGGGGTTTCACTCCGCGTTCGGTTTCTTGCCTGCTTTGCGGCCGCGCGTTGAAAACAGCGTTCATAGGCGCTTTCGGCTGCAAATGCGCCCCACCACTGCGTGAAAAGAATTTATTTTATTATTTTCTACCGCGCTGACGACTACCAAACTTGGTGAGAAGTTCCTTTGATAAATGCGAAATCTAAAAGAACTTAAACTAAAAAAAGACGTTTTTTAAATCGTGATTTTAGCCCCGCGTCAGCCCTTAAACGTTTTATATTTAATCAGTGTTTCTTTATTTTTTACTCTTCCTGCTTTGACGTTATTTTTATTTTATTCCTTTGGTTTTTATGTGATTATGGTTGTTGCTTATATTTTCTTATTCCTTTATATTTTCATGTAATTTTTGTAACTTTGAGCCCACACAGCACCGCCTAAAGGGCAGGTGAGTGCACTGCGAACGTGCGGCAGCCATTCATGTACTCCTCCCCTTCCCAAGCGCCAAAGTTGTCTTCCCCTCAACGCCCGTCGGAGTTCTTAAGCTGGACCTAGGGAATTATGGACTCATTCAGAGAAAGTCGGCTTAGAGTAGTGGTTAGCTCGCTGAGCAGCTGCATCGAAGCTTTGTGGGGCGCTGTCCCCAAATACCAATTAATCAGGACTTCCGTATTCTAACGCAAAATGTCCCCACTGTCTGCTGCGAAGACAAACTTTCGCACCGTCACTACACCTGCGGCTGCATTAAAAAGGCAAGACTTACTGGGTAGGGCTTGCGATGCGCGCACAGTTTTTTTGTGGAGACGATTCTCCTGTTCCTTTTCGCTTTGAAGTTAGCCGAGCTTTATGATAGCAACGCGTTTTACGGAGGCAAGAGAACCAGCTGCTATTGTCGTCACTAGGAGAATAATGCGCAACAATGGTCGGGCAGTCAGTCAAGAATCATAGTTCCTATGGGAATGAAAACCAAAGAAATAAAATAATGAATATTTATAAGGATGGTTACTTTGTTTTCGAAGCGCACAAGCCTCATATGCTAAAACCTTGCTTCAAGTTTTTGTTGCTAAAATGTGATTACCGCTTCCTTTTTTCATGATATAGAAAAACATTACGGGATAATAGTGCACTTCATGCTGCGCAATAAAAGTCGTCACAGTGGTTACGAATTCAATGTGTATCTTACTCTAGTCGTCGGTACAAAGAAGAACGTGGAGCACTGATTACAGCAGGTGCGTCGTTTCTTATTTATCTCAACACCCCGGTGGGGTCGCGCAGTGGCTAGGGCGCTCGACAACTGGATCGAATCCCGGCCGCGGCGGCCGCTCTTCGGTGGAGACGAAAAGCTAGGCATCTGTGTGCTGTGCGATGTCATTTCCGGAGCCCTTCAATACAACCTCTCTCATAGACTTAGTCGCTTTGGAACTTCGAACCTAACAAACCAAACCAAACGAACCAAATCAACCTAACAAGCGCTCCTTCATCAAGTGGTACGATTATTAGTCCTCCGCACAGTGAACCGCTGGCGCTGACGAATGCAAACTACTATTAAGTCAGGTTTTACGACAGTCAACCATCATGAAGATTGGAAGAATGAGACGTCACCGCTATCGTAGTGCACGATTTACCACGAGAATGAGTTGGGTAATCAACAGCGCGTCTGGCTTCGAGTCCTTGACCGTTCGCTTGCAAGAAAGGCCTATAATATTTATTTGGCCTTGGCCCCACAAACATCAAAGCGGTGTGAGCTGTAATCAGACACGGTAAAGAGCAAAATGGTGCAAACAGCTAACGCATGCAAAGGTGAAGGCGAGGAGCCGGACACGACAGCTTAAATGAAATGCCTTCTCTTACTCCTCTGTTTCGCAACGCCCGCATCCTTTTTCCTGAAATCATTTGTGAGCATGTCGCAGACGCTCACCTGGTACGGGCTGCGCAAGGAGGAATACGAAAGAAGGCGCTTTTTTACATGCGCTTACTTTTTTGTGTGTGATCTCACGTGAAAGGGACATGAACGAGGGCCTTTCCCACTTTGAGAAAGAGCGCTACGGAGGGAGAATGAAGAGGTACGCGATAGACAGTTTCCTTGGCTCCGAGGGGTGCCTCGTGAAGGTGCCGCTGACGGGAAATGTAAAGTCATAGAGTGTGCTTTTTGACGGCTCTCGCAATCTCCCATGAAGAATTTTCTGCAAACTTCGGTTGGACAGTGTCAAGTCAGAGCCGAGTAGCGGATTAAGTCAGCTTGCCGTCATTGGCAGCAACAGCAACGCTTTAAAGCTTGGACTACAGTGGCAGAGTAGAATCCCAGGTGAGCGGATTTCTTTTTTGCTGCATTAGGCAGCTTGTTTTCATTGCATTACTACACAATCCTACCAGGTAGATTCGCGTACTCTAATCTGTGCATTTGGTACCTCCACGTCAATATTATTTAACACGCGGGTTCTCATACTAATATTAATAGCAATGATCGAAACTATTTTTTCGTGCTTTATGACTGTTTCGGAACCGGTATGGTACAGGATCTAGGATTTGTTGTTCCAAAAATGTATATGGATTACAATAGACACAGTAGTCGAGGTCTTACAGAATAACTCCATTTGTGAGATGATTTAGTGGCCTTCACACGCCGCAGCTCGCAGGTGGCTTGGGATTGTTCCCCATTATTATTCAGTTCCCTCTGTATCGAAATTTCTACGGAAACATCGCCTTACCATCCTAACGGTAACCAACTAAGTCCTCGCGTTCGGTACCTGCGTAAAAATATAACCAGTAAACCTTCCAATTTTTATTTTGTCTATATTGTCTGGACGAATCTGATAGCCCATTTTATTCGCTAGATGAGTACACTTTAAAGTACTAGACATGATGCCCGGAATGTATTAGCGATGTAGAATACAGAAAACACAAACACGCCACTGAGCTGAGCAGTAGTCTGTATGGGCAAAATTCGACTGCAGTCCGAGCTAATACAGCGTGGTCCAAGTGGGTTTCCTCATATATCTTCAACTTCTGGGCATTCGACATTGGTGCAATAATCATTCCCATATGAAGACCTGAACTCGGAGTCAAAAAAGGGCGTTGAGGCTGCCCCTGCTTTCTTCATGCAAACCTGTAATGAGAGCACGACAAAAAAAAAGTCAATTTCTTAAAAAGCCAATGCTGTTAACAATGCACCTTGTTTGTTTAGCAAACTAACATGTCTACACCTATGTAACCCCTCATAAGAATCACCTCAAGGTGAGAAAATTTCGTTCACTAAAAAATCAATGAACAATAGGAAATGTGTTCTAAAGCGGTACATGTATAAAACGGGCTCAGTAGTTACACCCAGAAGTTTCGCAGAAGCGTACATTTTAGAGGGTGGATTCTTTATGAATGCCAATTCATCGCATGATAGGAAACTACAGAATTTGAATCATTATATCAGAAGATCATCACCTTTAAGACATCTGTGTTATAACTGTTTGTTTATGCGTCAAAAAAGGGGCCGAACATTTTTCGGGGCCGTTTCTGTCTACTTAGTACTATCGCAATGCAAGGGTCAAATTTCGGTGTTTTCCTGTGCTTTGAAACGCACCATTCGCATCATTATCTTCGCAACATTAACTACAATTGTCGCTTGTTGTCTCTTGAATATTATTAAAAATGTTGCTTATCGGTATTGAAGGCAGAAAAAATTGCACTATTCGAATGCAGCATGAAACTTCAAAAACTAGAATTTTCTATGCTTTACAGGTTGAGATCATTCGCCTAGCCAGAGATGTCTCAAAATAAAAGTGGTCAAGAAAGTGAGCTTTTACATATTCGCAGTTTCACGGCGCGCAGTCAATCTGCCCATTCGTAAACTAGAGAAATCAATCTGTTTTAACCTATTACATGTACAAAAAAGTGCAAAATAGGCTGTTCTATCAAGCCGATATCAAACGTGAAGCCACCAATATGTACTGAAACTCGTCTTACGATTGACCTCTATTGGCCACTTGTAAACATCACAGCAAAGCAAAAAATATTGCTGTTTGTAATTCAGAGTTATAATATAGCGTGACTATTTTTTCCCGCGTTCTCTTACAGGCCGCTTAACAAGTTCCAAGGGTCACACGGGCTTCTACATCCAAGCCCACAGCCAAAGATGCGGATACTTTACCTTTTCCTTGTTCTTTTCCTCGTTGACTTGGCCATTGCACAGAGAGGTGGAGGAGGTAAAACTTTTTTTTTTCAGTAATCCACACTCAACTTTTATATTTTGTAAGATACAAGTTTGTCCAGTTCATATCACGTGGCTCTAATCAATATTTGATTATAGCTCTTTACGCAAACTCAGACAAGATTCATAGAATAATTGTTAAGGAAATAACTAAGAATGGTAAAACTATTTTATGCCCATATAAAATATAACTCATTGCCACTTACTAGATCTTGTAAAAAAAGAGACTACTAGCAATGCTAAATAATTATGCTAATGCGGTGCACAAAACATTGAGCAATAGTGCACGACACTGGATCCTAATTGTGGTTCAGCTAACGGAGCAAAATTCTGCGCTGATATACCTAAACCGTCCGCTGTGCCAGCAGGGCTTTACGACGCAGCGATGAAATCGTTACAAGTGAGACCATTACGGTACACAGAGCTCGATGCAAAGCAGCAATTTAGAAATGACTCATACTTTGAGTCTTTCCGAATAAAAATAGGTGCACTGAGGTTAAATCGGTCTAAGAATGTAGCTCAAGCGATTTTGTGGGCCTCGCGAAATTTGCTGAACATTTCGCACCTGAGCGACTGAAGCCATGTTAAGTAGATATTAACACCACTAAAATTTGAACCTAGACAAAACGAAAAAATAACAACTCTTACATTACCTTTCTCATGACCATATTATGCTGATTTCCAATGAAAAATAATTTCTTTGATATTTACGCTTAATCAAGCAGAAGATAACTTCTATATTCCTTTTCAATTCTTTCAGGAAACTTCGAATTTGACGAGGATGAAGGTCGCGGCCAAGGAAGAGGCCGAGGCCGGGGCAGAGGTCGTGGCAGGGGAAGAGGCAGAGGCCGTGGCAGAGGAAGAGGCAGAGGAGGAGGCCGTGGTGGTGGCAACAAAGAGCCGTGTCAAACGCAAGACGGCCAGCCAGGAGTCTGCAGAGGCTTAGGACACTGTGTCTTCCAATTCAACGACGTTGAAGACATCGCCAGATCTTTATGCGGGAACGGAAGGAGGGTATGCTGCCCTATAAGCACGCCTCCGACAGCACGTCAGAGTAAGTCAGAAGACATGCTAATGCAGCCTTCTCCTAACTCCTTACCTCTACCGTGGAAATATAGTCTTCTGTGCACACGGGTAAACCTTTATGGCACACGTTGCTGGGAGGAGTCTCAAAATATATATTTGTCTTTATTAGCCCTCTTTAGAAACCGATATGTCGTCCTCGTCTCTGTATATGCCATAATTTGTTCCTAATTGGAGGTATTTCTATATATGCTTTCTTCATTAGGTAGGTCTGGAATGGTAGTGTGGCTTCATGAACTTCCACCTTCCACATTTTTACTGGTTACACATCCCGCGTACGCAAAAAGGATGCTTTATACAACATGATTTCATAAGAAGTCAGAAATCGTACCTCATTTTATGTGCTAGCATTGGTTTTCATAACACAAGTTTAAAGCGCCAATATTTTTTTAATTACGCACAAACGACTACCAAAGTTATCTGTTGTGTGCAGTTCAGTCGAAAACATTGCAGTAGTATGTATTTACTCTGCTATTTGGTGTTTTGTGCAATCAGTCTAACGCTCATGGTAAATACTCATGGAAGAAAATGACAGTTACACTTCTACGTTACTCCTTGTTTATATGTGGGCATTTTTATCATTCAAGTTGTGCAGAGTGGTCTAGAATGTAGCCGCTGGAGCGCTGGAGGATGGTAGTGCGCAGGAAATTAAATCATCCAAGGCAGCGGAGAGAATTGTAATGCCAAATAATCTAAGAGCAGTAACCATTCATTAAAGCTACAAATTAACTTAGGTTGCTCGTAGCGTTCCGAAAATAGGCTTTCTTTTTTAATGTCCCTATTTTTGAAACGATGGACAATATTAAATCTTGCTGGGATCTGCAAAGAATCTAAACCAACCGCTATGACAGTCTGAAGGCATCCGTCGTGCCGAGTTCAACTACATTCCCGTGCAGGTGCAGTCCGCCGGCCACCGCCGAAGGTCACAACTGTAGTCATATCGCTGCCAGACATTACCCAAGAGGATCTGGACATTGCAGGCAGAGCAAGCCTGAGCATTGTGCGCGGAATAGAACAAGCTGAACGAGCATTACTCAATGACGGTGAGTGCATTCTTTCTCCAATTCTGTTCCTACGTCACCATTTCAGTGTTTGACGTGTATCTTAAACGTTTCCCTAGTGCAAAATCCCGTATCGCACCAAACGGGTTTTAATCGGTCCTGTATTATCTCGTACAAATTTCATACCGGTGTGACCAGTTTTAAATTTAACCTAGACAGGTTTATACAAGGTGGGACATGTCCGGTATGAATCTCAATCCGGACGGTCCGGTCCGGTCTGGAGCTAATACAGGACAGACCATTTCAGTATGCATATCGAACAGGACCCCCGAAACCAGTATGTATATGAAACAGGGCGGACCAGTCCTGTATTGAGCTCGTATACATGATAGGTCATGTCCGGTTTAACTGAAACCGGACAAACCCGTCATGGAACTGATTCGGGACAGAATATCTTCGCTTCTCAACGCAAGTCGGGTGGATCGTGAAGCTCAAACAGAATAACCACATCGAAACATGCCTGCGCACTTAATAAGCATGAAACCATAGATATTATACGTTACAACTTTTCTGTACATGTGGAGTAGGCGTTGTTTCTCAAATATCTAGAAGATATGGAGCCGTGGATGTGTGTGCTAGCAAGTAGTCTTTGCCAAAAGTAACCGAGCAGTTAAGCCAGCCGGCGGAGCAAGCGCAGGGCCGAGCTGCGGCGTGGCGGTCGCCGTCGTGGCCGTTGCTCGCCGGCTGCGAGTGTAAGCGTGCTGACGTACGGCCGCTCCCTCGCTATCTTTGTTGGGATGATTAAATGAAGCAAGTAACATGCACAGCGGCCATTTTTGTGCCTTTAGAACGCTGTGTTAGCCACGGAGGGCGCTATTCACAGCAAAACATGCTCAACACTGATTTTGGGATCCCATCGTGAATCTGTGCTCTTCGATAGAAGGCCTTGCATGTTGAATCCCAAAACAAAGCTCCGGAGAAGAAGTGATTCGAAAAGCTTTTTTTTGTCTCTTGGCAATGTTAGCACAGGGAGATAGGACTTGAAAAAAAACTGGGTTTGGTATTTCCCGCGGTTCCTAGTCTGCTATGGGGACACTTGGCTGAGCTAGTCAGAAATAAAAACGAGGTAATATTTTCCGCGGTTTCTAGTGCGGCTATTCGTGTCCATGTAATGAGGCGAATCCGTTATTTTCGCATTTGCCGCCGCTTATTACCGCACAGAGGTGCTTAATGGTTTTTGAAATCGCAACGCCAAACTGAATGCCGAAAATCTGAGCAGAGATAGCAACTGCTTCTAAAAATATTTGGCAATACCTAATGAGCGATGGAAATGTTGCTTAGCATATGATGCCCCAAGAAAGCCTTGCTATTGCGAAGGATGAAGTCGTGTTTCTTCCACTTACATTGAAATTTCCTGCGAATTTAGCTTCACCTTTTTGCGGCCAGGGAGTTCAGTAAAGACAGGAGTCTCAGATTTGCAACCTTGATTTGTGTTTTACCTGAAGGGTCTATTTCATTAACGAGTCACCCATGCGCCACTCTACCAGCGGGCACTAAACTACCAATCAAGTCACTAGGTAATAGGCAGTAACGGGAAAGTAACTTGCAGTGCAAATGAAATGCTGCGTTTCCGGATTTCTTTTCACTTACAGAACATATTGCAGTTATGCTGTTCGCATCGGGTTCCCTCGTAAAAGAAACAAACAAAAAAGAAACGGCCGCACTTATTAAGAAAATGGGCGACATATGCTTAGGATGAGAGAATGTCATTTTTATGCAATTCACTATTTAAACGAAGCTAGAAAAATAGCCTGGAAGTCTTATTTTTCTCTCCTTGAGCTTAACCTAGCGTCACAGCAAATCCGGTAGGGGTGACAATAGACGAGTAGGAACCGCAGGAATAGCGCATCGAGTTTTCGAAATCAATTCCTCACCATATTTTCTAGCCATATTAAACGCGAAGGCATTATAACGAAGGGCGCAGCTTCACAGCGCCAGGAAATGGAGCATTGAGCGAGTGATGCTATGCGGAGCGCTGTTCCTCGATAGCGCAGCGTTCTGAAGGCGGTGGTGGTGGTGGTAACTATAATGAGTGGGAATGGGATACTGGACACGACGTATGCCCATAGGAGGGAGTGGCGGCACTCTTGGTATACAGGGGAATGGGTCGGGGACGGTTGGAAGGGGGGGGGGGGGGGGAGGACGCCCGAGCGCCAAATCAGGCACCACACATGATACTCGCTTACTTTTTATTATCCCAAGAAGGAGAGCGAGGGAGCATGCTCACGTCAGTTAGCTTACATTCGCCACCGGAGAGCAGCGGCCAGTCACGGCGATGGTAGCGCCGCAACTCGGCCGCGTGCCTGCTCCGCCGGCTGGCTGGGCTGCTCAGCTACTCAGTTACTTTTGGCAAAGACGGTACATACGCGCATCGCGTTGCTTTTCGGCGTGCAACAGTCGCTGCAGCTTGTACAATCTTGCGGTGCATCTTCATATTTGAAACTGATAATCTGCGGCCTTCAACGCGAAAGTGCAAGCAAGAACGTAGCGTTTCGTTAGAGATGATAAAAATGCGCTCGAGAATAAATGAAACACATCGCTGACCATCGAATTATGCACAGAGTTGCCGGACATTGGGCGTCGCTTCCTCGAGTGTTCACGTATGTAAAACACTTGGTCGGAAGTGAATGCATTGACATCGCTGCTTCACTGGCAGCAGTTGGAGGTAAAACAAGCAGTAATACAAGTGTTGGGGCTCGGCATATCTCTGTAGGTAGCAAAAATTACATGCATTCGTAGGCGATGACAAAACACATCAGCACTAGTAAATTGCGACATTCTGAGGTTTTTCTGCAAGAAAGCGGTGCATTGTAAAGATGCTGCACACAGATAACCCGTCGTGATAGCCACGAACAAGATTCAGCGTGTTTAAAGGGCGATAAATGAATTACGACCACTACACACCACAATAATACAAAAAGTATGAAAGAGCAATGTCGACCACCTAAACAGAAATATAACCAACATAATTAATTATATCCCGCCGTGGGGCAGTGGATTTCCACTGGTTCCACTTAAATAACAAGTTGATTAAAGACGAAATTTTCAGAGATGCAGTCACGGAAGAAATAGGCAAGATTGACCCTAATAGTACACTGAGAACATGGCAACAGTGGGAGCTTTGTAATGAAGAGCTTAAAATAAAAGCAATTAGTAGATATAGTGTCCTTACCGACGAACAGAAACATATTGAACGCAACCTAATGTCCCTCTTTGGAAAAAATGCTTCAAAATGAATGTGTGCAGCGCCTGGCAAATGGACAGAAGATATAAGGAAGATTCAGCAAAAACTCGAACTGATAGAGCAAGAGCGTTATCGCGGTGCGCTTGCACTTGTGAGAGCGGAAGCGACAGCCGCAGGGGAGGCACCGTCGAGACGACCGCTAGGAATTGAAAAGGCGCACGCACAGAGAAATCACATCGGATATATAGAATGGGGCAGCGTCTTATCGGATGACAATGAGCATATTCAGCGAGCATTCTTCCAATACTACCAGACACTGTTTGCATTGCACGACTTTGGTATGAGAGCGTTTAGGGACAGGTATCTCGGGGCTCTACCAAAACTAAATGAAGAAAACAAACAAAGATTAGCGATGCCAATAACTGAACCAGAGGTCGAACTGGCAATAAACAATTTAAACCCGGGTAAATCACCAGTTCTAGACGGCTCAAGTGCGGCATTTTACAAAACCTTTAAACTCGAAATAGCGGCAGTCCTGACTTTAGTGTTTAATGAAGCTTATGACGTAAACGAACTGCCTCCTTCTTATGGCAAATCTCACACAGTCCTCATACGCAAAACTGATAAAGCAGATAGGCTACTACAAGAAACATCATACCGGCCAATCGCGCTCAGAAACATTGATTACAGAATTTATATGAAGGCGTTGGCACGAAGGCTGCAGTCGGTAATCCAGGAAATTGTTGGGCACATCAAACGTGTGGGAAGGGACGATTCATTGTTACAAAAATACACAAGGCAAAACGTCCAATAGAATGTTTTGATGTCATAAATGGCCGTGTGGCCATCCTGCAGCTTGACCTTGAAGAGGCGTCAGACTCTGATGCCCATGAAATATTACTTTGTATATTGGACTATATAAATGTTGGTTTTGTTATTAGTGAGGGCGTGGCCCAGGCGTACCGAAATTGCACTAAGAGATTAGTCGTAAATAAAAATCTGGGGCCCCCTATTAGCGTGCAGCGTTCTATGCGGCATGGTTGTCCTCTCAGCCCTCTTTTATTCTGCATTTACATTGAAAACCTTTCCTTAAATATTTTGGACAAAGAGAATATTACTGGTTTTCGTTTGCAAGCCGTGGAAGTGAAGCTGCTGGCGTACGCCGATGATGTTGCGGTTTTTACGGTTAACCAGGAGGGTATAACCGAAGTTGTTGATTCTGTAAAAACCTTTAGCAAAGTTACAGGCAGTAGGGTAAACAGGTCCACGTCCCTGGGACTCTGGCATCGTAGATCGCAAAGTGCTCCTGATAATTTGCAAACGTGTCATGGGTGACGACTCCGCCAAAGTACCTTGGCGTGCCACTAGAATGCTATCGCGTTAGCGAGACATATTGGAGAGCATGCAGAGATGACATGCGCGAAAGAGCAGATAATTGGAAAGGAACTGGCTTATCAATTTTTACGAGAGCCACAGTGAGCAACCTATTCTTCATTTCTAGGCTGTGGTATGTGATTCAAGTTTTACAATGTGCAAGATTTAGTGTGCAGAAGCTGCATAGGATATTCGCAGTTTTTCTGGGCTTCAAAATGGGAGAGATGTAGCCGCATGAACTTCTTTAGAAGTGTCAAGGATGGCGGCGTGGGCTTAGGGCATCTTTTTCTGCGGCAGATTGTCAGCAGATTTCTGTGCGTGACGTTCATGACCCATTTTTGTTCACTGTCTGCCAAATTAGGCTTGGACATGCACTGCCAGATTTTGTTGTGCCAATCGAATGTTGTACGGGAGGTATTTTTGGCTACTTTAGAGAAGTTGTTCAAAATGTGCGATTTCTTTCTGCAAGATTTTCAAAAGAATATTTATCAACTGTGAAAAAGAAAAAGTCGTACAAAGATTTGTGCTACATTGTTCTTCCGGATCCCATCTATAGGGCCATATACAGGGGAGGCCCTGTAGGAATGTACTGAAGAGGGTAAAGAGTATGAAAGTGCCAGCAATGGCTAATCTTTTTTTTACGTTGCACACTGGAAGATTGCCAGTCAAAGTGTTTTTGCAAGAAAAGAATTTATTTCTTTCGTGGGGTTCACATTGCTTAATTTGTAAACAGCCAGAAATGATAGATCATGTATTTCTTCACTGTTGGGAAGGGGTCTATTTTTGGGACGTACTTCAAAGAACCATAAAGAAAGATTTACCTATTAATTCTTACGGAATACGGCACTTACCCACGCAAAATGAGGAGGGGGTTCCATTTGATTCAATCATGCTAATGGGCCTCCACAGTATATGGCGTTCACGCACGGCAGGATATCACTGTGATCCTGATGCGCATCCTGTACGATTTTTTTTTCCGCGAGGCTCATCATTGCTTTATTGAGATTGTGAAGTTTGTCGTTGATAATCCTGAATGGTCGCCAAAGGTAGAACCTTTGATGGATCTAAAATAATTTTAGAACGACGAAGCCAGCTCTTGGCAGGCTAATTATATCAATGTCTTCTGTGTATATCTTTCGTGCAAAAGCCAGGCAATAAAGAAAAAAAAGTCGCTGTACAGTGATTGAGTCCGTGCTTTTCCATCGTGAAGACCGAGGTTCAAATCACGACGTGAATTAATTTTGTCCTTAGGAGTTTTTTTTTTAATGTAGTTGTGCTATATTGTAGCTTTGCATGCTTTTTCTGGCCTGGTGTACAGTTTTTCTTTTTTCTGAAACGAGAGCCACGGACATACAGGAATTTCCAGAATCAGAGCTCCGCGCGGTTTCACGGTTCATTCAGCCTGTATCGTTTAACTAGGATCCGGACGAACCCGTCATTTCTCGAATTGGTACCAGGCAGAGTATTTCCGCTTCTGAACAGAAGTCGGGCCCATCGACGAATCTCAATCAGCATGCCAGACACTCCAGCGTACTAAATAGGCATGAAACCAAACATATTATACGATTATGTTGTATAAAAAGAGCGCGCGTCGTTTCACAAATACCTCGAAAATGTGAAGCCGCCGAAATGTGCGCTAGGAAGTATATGCGCGCATCGCGTCGCTTTTGCGCGTGCAACACTCGCTGTAGCACGCATGATCTTGCGGTTCATCTTCATATTTGCGACAGAATGTCTGCCGCCTTCAACGCGAAAGGGGAAGCACAAACGTGTTTCGCTAGCCAGGACAAAAATATGCTCAAGAAAAAATAAACATCGCTGACCATCGAAAAATGCAGATAGCCGCACACCGGGCGACGCTTTCTTGAATGTCTACATATGAAACCACTCAGTCGGAAGTGTATTGATTGATGTCGCTGCTCCGCTGGTAGCACGTGAAGCTAAAACGCTATGTATTACAAGTATTGGTGCACCGGATATCTCTGTAAGTAGGAAAACTTACAAGCCTGCGTAGACGATGACAAAACGCATCAACACTAGTAAAGTATGATATCTTGAGGATTGCCTGTCATAAAACGACGCATCCTAAAGATACCGGACATTAGTGACACCTCGTGATAGCCTGGAAAAATATTCAGCGTGTTTAAAGGGCGATCGGTGAATTACGGCCACAAACGCGGCAGCCAAAGAAAATATACGAAAGCACGAAAGAGCAAAATTAGCTATACATACTCAATCGCGTCCGTCTTAAAAGTGTGAAGACCGAAGTTCGAATCCGAGCTTGTCGCTAGAAGTTTCCAGTTATTGTTAATATTACTTTTATTTCTTAAATGTATCGTGTCCTTCTTTTTTCTGTATGCTTTTTCCAACCTGGCAACGCGTTTTTAAATCGAAAACGAGGGCCATCAACCATACAGGCCATTCCGGTATCAGAGCGCGCGGATTCATTTCGGACTTTCCTGGGCAGTACAGGAATCCCCTGAAATAGCCCACAATCCTGTATCTCATATCCTGCACAATAAACCTGTATACGATTTCCTGTATGCATTTTATACAGGAATTTTCATTATGGTTTCTTTATAATGCCAATACCTAGATAAGACTGAATGGCAAGAAACGACGAAGGGTAAAGAGGACACAGGGAGGGACTAAGAAGATTCCGTTTAATAGTAATTCGAACGTTACGGAATCAGATTACACTTGTTCCTGCAAACTACAGTTCTATAATAGGTTCACGCCACTTCACTAACGATAAAGACCACCGTATGTTACAGCCCCGGTTCATTTTTAGCGGAAAGGATCAAATCTGCATGTTTCGAGCATAGCGATATTGTATATTGCTTGCATGTTCGCCAAAATTATCACTTCAGGTTTATCAAAATTTTTTCTCAATCATGTCTTTGAGGTTTCAGGCTATTAAAATAACGTTTCGCTTTCCGCATATGAGGTATTTGCTACTCAAGTTGTAGCCTAATTTCGGAGCAGTAACCCAAAATACAAGCTATGTAACTACAATTACATGCTTTTTTTTCTAAATTATGACTTCTATCAAGAGTTAAGACAAATACCACTGCAACCTTTCACGAAAATGACAAAACAACCAAGTGCTTAGGTCTTTACCAATCTTCTCTCCGTCGCTGTTCAAATGCTAAATTACAAAGTAAAACCATTTGAAGGAATGCCAGCTAGCCATTGTTATTCTCTTACTTGGTGTATTCGAGTTACACCTTCGCCAGTTTTAAAGCTTTCGAGGCTAAATCCCACAACAGGGGACAAGAAACACTGTGGCATTTCCGCAGTCGTATTTGGAGTGCCTATTATTGCAATAAAGAAGGCGGAGGCCGTTCCAAGATGTGCTCAGGATAGAGAGTTTAGATTTCCTTTTTCTACCCGCCGTCTTAGACACGTTTGTTGGGTGAGAAGTTGCGGCCAATCTTATATGCCGGACGCTGCCAGAAGCTGCCGGCTACTTTTGCCCTCCCCTCCCCCCCAAGACGTGGCCCAACGACAGGTGTTAATTTCAATCTTGCAAGTAGTTGTCGCTTTAGTGTCTGTGCTGTATCACATTCGATTATTATTGGAAACAGGTTACGCTACCAAATTCCATCGTTGAGACATGTTCTCGCCGGGCTAAAAGGGGACACGGTGGAACGAAGAATATGTTTTCATGTTTCGTGTGGTTCGTATTTCGCTGGCAGAAAAATCATCTTTAAGGGGAAAATTGAAAAGTTTGCATTAAGCGATCTTAGGGCGCTATATACGTTTGCACCAAAATTTTCTTTTTAAAAGCAATAAAAGGTTCTCACCTTGATTACTTATTCATGTGAAAGTAATATGAAAACAGTTTAGGCAATAATTTATATATATACATACGGTTGAGGTTGCATACCTTGTTGTATACGCCTCACGTAATATATCAGGACATGTGCTGTGTGATGCGAGTGCACATTAAAGAACCCTACCTAGTGAAAATCACCCGGGGCGCTGTGCTCAGGCGTCTCTTGTATTCTGAGCCGCTTTGAGACGTTAAATGCCATAAACAAGCCTTCGTACGCCAGTCCTCATGTCGGTCGCTTAAGCATCTCGCCCTTTTACGAGGTCGTACGAGCTCTATCCACAGTAATTAATACGAGGCGGCAGAGCAGATGGGTATCACTAGAAGAAAGGCTTTAAACGCGCAGTGAACACGTACCGTAGCTTTTTGTTCTCCTGGCTGCCTTTGTTCACACACATAAACAGTGGAAGTATAGCTTGCTCTAGTCTTGCAAAAAAAGAGATATTTCAAATAGACTCTAGTTTCCTTGTTGCCAAGAAAACTACTGCATTTCTTTGAAAGTATGAGCTACAAACGTGCAGAGTTCAGACATGTCATAGCTGCGTATCTCTTTTTTGACAAATGAGTCGTATCGTTGCACCGGGCTTTGCAACATTACGTAAATGCGCACAGTGCGGTATATATACATCGATTTTGTGACATTGTATATATATATATATATTTATATATATATATATATATATATAAACAGGGTGTCACACAACTTTCCCGATTATCTATTTTATTCCAACAGTTTCGGACGGTGGACCGTCCTTCTTCAAGGTAGAATTGAGTACTCAATTCTACCTTGAAGAAGGACGGTCCACCGTCCGAAACTGTTGGAATAAAATAGATAATCGGGAAAGTTGTGTGAAACCCTGTTTGAATTTAACTCTGGCCCATTAGTAACAAGCAATCCATGTCTATATATATATATATATATATATATATATATATATATATATATATATATACCTTGTCGTTCCCAATTCCGGTATTACAAGGCTTTCCGGCGTTTGGTCTTTCATGCTTTTGCCCCACAAAATATTGCTCCCCTAACAAATATTAACTCTGGACTCTGAAGGCAGGCACTTCACTCAGGAAGTAAATTATGCATTTTTTTATATTTCAATATTTGTACACTCCTCTAGGAGAAGATTGATTTCACTGTGAAGAAAACACTGAAAAAATGAATGTATAGATCGTAAGAACAGCGAAATAACAACATTAGGAAACGCACATTACAATTTCTTTAAACTATGACATTCTCGACGAACAAGTTCGTTTAGAATTCACAACAGTGATCGCTGAAGAAAGTTAACAATTATTACAACCGATCAAGTTACGTGACAATGATTCCGCAAATGCCAAGATTCGTGAGAATAATTTTGTGATTTCATATTTTGTCCTAAATAAACGGCGTACACAGCATCCACACTTTAAAACCTGCGCACTATTTGGTATGTTTTCTGCAGGCATTTAACTATTTTAGATTTGGAAAGTTTATTGCGATATTTAGCAGATTTGAAGGCTTATAAAGTATTTTATAAATATGGTTCTGATCAAAGTGAAAGTATCACCAGTATTTACACTTTGCAATGCGTGCCATTGAATACAACGCTGTTTAGTCGGAAAGGCCTTGTGTAGCTTTCTTTTAGCTCAACTCTCTGTATTGCCCAATGTATCTGTTCACAGTGGTGCGCTTTGAGTGCGTAATATGATGTCAATAAATATCATGCAGTCTTTTTGAATTAAGGTAAGCAATGTAGAAGACGCGATAAGCACCTATGTGGGCTTCACGTTATATCTAGTTAACAATCGTTAAATGAACGTTCTTGTACGGTCATTGTTAAAAAATAGTTTCACTCTATGACAAGAAATATTTCCTACACAGGAATATTTTCGAAAGACAAGAAAGCTACAGCATCGCAGCATGCAGCATTCTTCGGCTTCAAGCTGGATGTTCAATCCCTAGGAAAAGATGGACTTATAGGCCTTGAAGCTACCAAGGAGCTGGCACGCAGGTATTTATGTCCATCCCCATTAACCGGATGTTTTTAAGCAAAGTTGAACATTCTAGAAACAGAAGCACGTACAAAACGCAGCCTTTTTGTTCGCAGTTTGACCTCTAAATTGGTATAATCGCAAGTAAAAGAAAAAAGTGTGACAAAAAATAGCAGGCAAGCATTAGGCGTTCTGGTCTATGCGCTCGCTGAGAACCATAAAAGCCGACTAGTGTCATTACAGAGTCGCGATATGGTTTGCCGCTGCAAGGCGGAAATTCATCAGGATGGCTGAGTGCTTATGTATTTGGCTTAGAACATTAGGAAGCAGGGCTACCAGTTTCATAACCTCGAGCAAGAACAGAGCAGAAGGATTATATAGTGCTATTAATGCGACGCATGTGGATAAACCTGCGGGCGCTTTGTTACAAAAATGGCTGTTAACGGGTATCAATTATTACTTTCCCATTACTTCTTCACAAAGTTAAATTTCTCCGTTTATAATTTTGTACAAAAAGCGTTGCTGCTAAAGCTTTCGTTAAGGGTAGAAGTACAGCTAGGGCCGCCAAGCCTTCCGTTTTCTTGTTCACAGGTTCAACCTGGACTCCGTACAAGGACGGGACGGCCTACAGAGGTTCAACATCCAGAACACTGTCATCGCCGACGCTTGTCCGCAAATACCGCGCTGCCCGTCAACGAAGTTCCGCTCCCCTGATGGACTCTGTAATAACCTGGCCAACAGGGAATGGGGGAAGTCGCTGACTGCCTACGAGAGGCTGCTGCCTCCTAGCTACTCCGATGGTCAGTGAACGGGGCTTAAGTCAGTAGTGTGCGCTAATCTTGCGACAAATCCGCAAGGCGTACGCTATTTTTATGGCACTGCCATCGTTCCACTTTACTACCCTTAAAATGATCCGCGTATGACGTAACAGTGCGATGCTTTAGTGCGATGCTTTGGAGCAACAGAGGCACTGCTAAAGCTCAACGCTTTAAGTAACTGAAGACCTAGGTGCACAGAGCAGCTGGTCATATAATTGGAAAAGAAATACAAGAAATCACACTATCATGTCATACCAACTGCTTCAGCTATGTCCTGTCAATGTAACGCTCATTACAGCTACTGCCACCTCCTTGAGCTACCTAACGTTTATTCCGGGGCTCAGACTATTGGCGCAGGAACAACTTTAAGAAGTTGCCAGCAAGACAGAATGGCGCATGGAAAACAGTGGCTTTCACACATTTACTTAGAGGAATTTTTTTAGCGCCGTGGCTACAAGGAAGTGGCCATGCGGTCTATTTTATTTTGTCCCGACAGTAACTGCATATTTCTTATAGGCATCCTGGCTTTGTAAGGTCAAATAAAGAAAGCTCATAAACGCCCATTAATGTTTTGTTCATTCAAGGTCAGTTAGACGACATCCGCTTAGAGTTGAATGAACTAAGGAAATATACCCACAGCTATCACAATGATGCTTGCTGCTGATGCTGATGATGACTATGAGTTATCAGTTAAGCTAGTCAGGATGAGAATCAGATGGCCGACAGCCCCTGAGCCAGGCCAATCTTCTAGACTCACGCCACTACCGTCGCTTGATCGACAGAGCGAGAGCAACGCTTTAATTCCCCCGACTGCTCCACGGTGCGGATAATAAAGGGTGTGGTTAAAAGTTGTATAGATACCTTAGAATGGGGCTCAGATTTCCTGTATGTATTCCTAATGTCAAAGGAAGGAAGGTAACGGAGGTTTTATTTTGCAGATATTTAAGTCACTAAAAAAAGTAGAATGTTTTGCGGGCATGTCGACTGCATTTGTGATGTACCGGGACACAACATTTTCACGAGGCCTCAGTCGCCGGCCTAGAGGACGACAATGAGAGCTTGATCTTTTCATTAAGGGTGAAAGCAATGCAAAGTTTTATATCTAACATGAATAAATGAAAATGTTTACATAACACATCATAATGATCACCAAGTAAATCAAACTTAGGGAAAAAGCTGCGAGTTTATCTTGTACGCAGCTTCATTTATATTCCTAAAAACGAGTTAAAGCAGCAAATAATTTGTGTCATTAGCCCTTATTCTGGTCTCCAGCTGATAATCATTCGGGATTGAAATATGACGAGGTCAACAAATAAATGCTAGTGGGCGATGCTTGAGAAACATGGTTGCTATGTTTGTTCTTTAAACTCTGTAAGGGTTAGATGCATACGACGGTGTTTACAGCAGCCACATTTACGTCACATAATAATGAGTTTACGTAGTCTTTTGTCACTGGAAATAGTTGCCTAACTTATCATTTTCGTATCAAGGTTACTACAACCGTGATATTCATCTGCCCCCGTTCTAGGCCTGTCCCTCCCGCGGGTTGCTGTCGATGGAGGTCCACTTCCGAGTCCAAGGACAGTCTCTGTGGCACTGATGCCTGACGCAGACATCCCAAATCCTCTGCACACTCTGATGTTGATGCAGTTTGCCCAGTTCATCGACCATGATCTCACCTTGACCGGAGTAACACGATGTAAGAGTATTCTTTTCTGCCGTCCTACATACGTATAAGTTTTGTTTTCATTATCTTTCGTTATGCTATTCAGCTGATTTGGTCATCATATTTGTTCTTCACTCCCAGTAACCATCTCCACTCTAATAAAAGATAATTCGGTGTCTATCTCATTGCATAACTAATTTTAGCGTAGCCTGTTTTGTGTTGAACGTTTAGGTAATAGTAGCAAACGCACTACGTCTGCTATGCTTACAGCCTCGCGGTTCTGTTTGGGTTTGCGTCTACGTACAGATGGTGGGCTTAAATGGGATGCAGTGGGGCAGTCCATAAAGGAAGAATTATATGAATTATTTCCAGCGCTTGGTCTCCTTTACTGCTTGAAAAAGCCAATACACGTGCGCTGTCACATTAATATCTCCCTCCCCTCTTAGCTTCCACGTGACATATGCGTAATATGGAAAACGGAACACTGACCGGTGTGTACGGCACACCGACAGCACTTTACCAGTGCCGATCCTATTGCTGGGAGAGGCCCCAAGCATCGACCAGTCATTCTAAAGATTTAATATATCCTGCCATTAGCTAACAAGAATAAATGGGTTTCCGTCAAACGCTGGATTTCAAGCGCACCGCCATTTCTATGGAAAAAAATTATTGATAATTAAACGTGGTTGCAGTGGCGCCGCATTAGCGGCCCATTCCACACTAGAACATTGATTAGCTGATTTATTATGCTGTTTTGGTGCACCACTTCACATTTATTTCATCATTTCTTTTGCGTTTTTGTAATAAAATATTTAAACATATCAGTTTTACCTCGGTTGTTTCGTACTCTTGTGTAAATCGTGCGTTATGTTCTTCTTTATTGTAATGATCTGCTTTTTGCTCTGTAATGTAATTAGTATCTTAAGGGAAGAGTACGTAAAGATCATATATAAAAATGGCTTGCGACTGGAACAGTGCAGAGAAGATAATTGAGGTACAAATATGTTCAGGTATGTTCCGGCTTGTAATTTGCAACAAAAGAGGGCAGCACAGTTCTCGTTTCATCTCCCATGCAGAACACACCATTTAGCGCGGTGCTTGCAATGCAAGGCTTACCAAAAATGCGCACCGCATTTTGCCACTGGTAGACATGAGACGGATGCTTTTCAGCACAGAATTTTGCCGCCATCCGTTTGTCATTTGCGTAAATTTTGTCGTCGAAGGTTTCAAACAGCTTCTCCTCTTTTTTCAGGGATATTATTATGTAAAAAAAAAAAACAGAGTTGATCTTGTAATACACGGTAAGTGCTGAGGAAGAGTAATCCAAAGTTGTTCCAGTAAGATCCTAAGCATTGGAATTGCCTTTGCACGTAATCATTATCTGTCTTATGAATTCTTAGGAGAGGATTAAAAACGTAAAGAACATCAACTTCGAAACCCTGACCCTCTGCAAAGCAAAATATGAAATTCGAAAAAATTACAGCTGCAGCAAGAAATATTATATACGACACTAACACTGATTCCACTTTAAAAGTGAAGACATTTGTTTCTTTCGCCGGTCGTTAGCGATAGGGTCTAAATGCGAAATATGTAAATGTGGTGAAGTTCCAAAAAAAGAACGGTTGTCTTCCCCTCCTACATTTAGAGCACGTCATCACAGCTCATTGTCCAATTTGCTTGTGCAAGGACCTAAAGTAGTGTTTCTTCTCTCACGGCCTTTCGACACTACGCAGTTAGCAACGGTTCGGCAATCACCTGCTGCGCCCCTGAGTTGATCGCCAACCCGACTCGGCGCCACTTCGCCTGCATGCAGATCGACCTCTCCCCACAGGACCGCTTCTACAGCCAGTTTCAGCAGGGGTGCATGGAGTTCGTGCGCTCTGTGGCGGCTCCGAGACCCAAGTGCAATTTCGGTGAGTTGCGCTTGGTTTGAGGAAAATGTTAAGGAAAACTGCACGCAAAGTATTGGCGCGGTGATAATTATAGTCAGAACATTGCGAAATGTAACTGAGAGTGGTGTATGGCCTTCGAAATCTCTTCAATACTTGTAAAAAATCATACACTTCAACAAGAGGCCCGCGGAGCATGTGTCGAATCACGCGTAAAATAAAACAAGTACTTCCTGCGGCATAAAAATTTTGCTTTATGAATACAAAGTGGACAGAGTATAGCATATATCTTCGCATTAGAACTCGCTCTGTTGTCTGCGGTGATATTCAACTTTTTTCAACAAACCACCCACGAGGAACTGCGCGAAGTATCAAATGTATTTAATGCCTCTCTCGTTATTCTCTTGTACTGGTGCTCTAGTCCGCTGTGAACTTTGATCGTAGCTGTTTCTTCTCCGGTCTTATACGGATAAAGTAACAGTGTAGCATAAACGAGATAGTTTTTTCTGATATATACACCAAGATAATTTGAATGGGCTGCTTGCTTTTGGAGGCACGCTAGATGTGTTAGTGGCTGTAAGAACTATCAGACACTGAAAAAAAGCAATGCTTTTTTGCGAATGCATATACTGTCCAGCTCAAAAAACAATGCGAACAGCACGTGCAGATTTATAATCTATTTATGCAGTTTAACAAAAATTGTGCCAGTGACGGCCGGTATTCCAGGGTACTTTTCGCATTTCTTCATAGCTTCTCTGGTGATCCCTTTATATATAATTCTGGTTCAACAAAATCACATTAAAATCATGCCTTGTACCGCAGGGCCACGTGAACAACTGAATCAGCTGACTGCCTACCTGGATGGATCTGCTATTTATGGCTCCACAGAAGACGACGCCAGGGCTCTGAGGAGCTTCACTGATGGTACACACCAAACCCAGGGCCATATTTGGGCGGCATGTCACCTGATGTTTTCTTTTTGTTATTTCAAAATGCAACGAAACTAAGCTATGGTCAGATACTAATCTGAAGCGAAGCAATATTCTGTAAGCAATTAACAAAAAAAAAAACAATTTATTTTGGGAGAGAAATGTGGATCAGTGTTAACAAAATATATAAGAACCCACAGTACACGTAACTACATGAGCATCAAAGCAGATAACAGCGTTCCGAAAATGACTTCACCCAAATACGCGGAAACTGCGTGAAAGTGACGAATGTAGCGTTCAGATTAAAAATAAATGGGCGAACTCTAGTCAACTGAGTGTGCACTGAGGCATGCCGTGGATGAAAAAAAAAAGATGATAACAGGCATATAATTTAAATACACGTCACGAGATATGAGGTGGCGTGCGATTCACAAACAGGTCAGAAAAGGCCGACGAAAGTCGAGATTTTCTGCATTGCAAATACGGCCGCATAAGAACAAGCATATCAGGAATACGAAGTCCGTATGGTTCGAGACACTGGCTGGGTCTGAAGCACTCTAAGCAGAGCGAGTGTGGAACATGGATGGCATGAACACCTCTTGAGGCTGCGTCCTCGCCCTAGTAGATGGAGTTAAGTAATCCGATTGTTTCGTAAAATATTTTCTCATGAAGGAATGTTTCTTTTTCTACTTTATCCAGGTCGCCTGGCGTCCACTACATTCAACAACGATGAAATGCTTCCCCAGCAGCCAGAAGGGGTGCAGGCGTGTATTGGAGACAGCGTATGCTTTCGGGGAGGTGAGGTTCGCATTCAACGTTTCCGCATTCAACGTTACACGAATCTGACCACTGCGATATCGCATAGCTTTGCATTTTGTGCATAACATTACATTCATATAAATGGCGAAAACATGGTAGCAAACCTCACCGCAATAATGTACCAGGTAGCAGTGCATCGACAGTATTAAGTATAGAATTTTGTCTCTGAACGTAAGTCTGTCCAAATCGTTTTAGGAAGGGAATCCGCTGGGAGCACTGGATGCCCTCGCTGCGCCAAGAATGTGATACTGCCTGTAGACCATCGTAACCTGAATTAGTGTCCAGGTCATAAATGCTATTTTCCTCATGGATGCCCGAGCGATAATTACATGCTTTTCTGTAATATGAGAGCGCAGTGGTTGACCGTTGATCTCGCCGCTACTCTTGTTGCGTTGACGTGCATTTTGCTGTGAGTTAAATTTCACAGGTGGTGACGCTGGTATGTAGGCAAATGAGAGCATAGACAAGAATATCAATGTTAGCCCACCCTATAAAGAGCGGTAGAAGGTGCAAACAGAAAGTTGTAGTCGAAGAATAACCGCGGTGAGCTTAAAGAGACGAATTCAAGTCCACTTGTCGAAATGTTGGCTCATCTGCGAACTTAGGCGTACCCCATTTACCCTTTTTTCAGGTCTTCTTCATACCGTGCAAACCATCTCCTTCCTCTCGTTCTACCTGAAACGTACACAATGCGACACTATACCGACAAAGTCGCACATCTGTAATGGGCCAGCCAGACAGTGGAAAAAACTTTGTGGGAAACATAAGACTCGATTTTAAGGGGAGGACCCAATAGTGTAAGCTACTAGCCCTAACCTAAATCCCCACTCTAACCAAGCCGTGGTAACGGGCCCACGTGGCCAAGGGGCAACGTGAATTCAAGGGCTGATTCTGATATCACCTTCACATATGAAAAAATAGATCCGAGTACTCCACTACATTGGCTAATATACGGAATCGAATCCCGGCCGCGGCGGCTACTTATCGGCTGCTTTTCGATGGAAGCGTATAGCTAGGCATCCATGGGCTGTGCGATGTCAGTGCACTTTAAAGAACCTGAGGTGGTCGAAATTTCCGGAGCCCTCTACTGCGTCGTTTCTCACAAGCTGAATCGCTTTGGGACGTTAAACCACAGAATCAAAAGCAAAAAAACCAAAGGAATTCCTTTGCGTCCCCTTCCTTATGAACCAAGACAGCTTTATCGTTCTTCCATGGCACCGGTACCGTTGATGTCGCCTGACCTCGTTATCATCATCATCATCGTCGTCGTCGTAGTCATCATCGTGATCATCATCATCACCCTGATTACACCCACTTCAAGGCGAAGGCCTCTCCCATATTTCTCCACTTAACCCGGTTCTGTGCTAGCTGCATCCACTTGACCCCTGCGAACTTCTTAACCTCATCCGCCCAACTAACTTTCTGCCGCCCACTGCTACGCTCTCCTTCCCTTGGAATCCAGTTTGTTACCCTAAGTGACCATCGGTTAACCTCTCTTCGCGCTACATGGCCTGACATTGCCCATTTCTTCTTAATTTCCACTAGAATGTCGGTAACTTGAGTTATTTTTCTGACCCACTCTGAAGGCTTCCTATCTCTTAATGTTACTCCTACTATTTTTCGTTCCATAGCCCTCTGGGTTGTCCTGAACTTAAGTAGAACTCTCTTGGTTAGCCTCCACGTTTCAGCCCCATAGGTTAGTACAGGTAAGATGCAACTGTTGTATACGTTCCTCTTGAGCGATACCGGTAAGCTGCTAGTCATAATCTGCGAGTGCTTGCCAAATGCGCTCCATCCCAATTTTATTCTTCTTGTTATTTCCTTTTCATGGTCCGGATCTGCGGGTACTACCTGTCCTAAGTAAACATATTCGGATACTACTTCCAGTGCTTCGCTACCTAACGTACACTGCTGTTCCTTCAGGAGGCTGTTGAACATTACCTTAGTCTTCTGCATATTGATTTTCAAGCCTACCTTTCTACGTTTCCTGTCTGGGTCATCAATCATTATTTGCAGTTCATCCCCCGAGTTACTTAGCAAGTCAATGTCATCAGCAAATCGCAGATTACTGACGTATTCTCCATCTACCCTTATCCCTAACTGCTCCCATTCCAAGTCTCTGAATACTTTCTCTAAGCAAGCGGTGAATAGTACTGGGGAGATGGTGTCTAATTGCTTAACACCTTTCTTTATGGGAATTTTGTTACTTTCTTTATGCAGAACTATGGGGCTGAAACGTGGAGGCTAACCAAGACAGTTCTACTTAAGTTGAGGACACCCCAGAGGGCTATGGAACGAAAAATGGTAGGGGTAACATTAAGAGATAGAAAGCGTGCAGAGTGGGTCAGAGAAATAACTCAAGTTACCGACATTCTAGTAGAAATTAAGAAGAAGAAATGGACATGGGCAGTACATGTAGTGCGAAGAGAGGATAACCGATGGTAGCTGAGGGTAACAAACTGGATTCCAAGGGAAGGAAAGAGTAGCAGGGGGCGGCAGAAAGTTAGGTGGGCGGATGAGATTAAGAAGTTCGCAGGGGTCAAGTGGATGCAGCTAGCACAGAACCGGGTTAAGTGGAGAAATATGGGAGAGGCCTTCGCCCTGCAGTGAATATAATCAGGCTGATGATGATGATGATGATGATGGGCGCTGTGCAGCCACTATATATATATCTTCCAGCACTTTCACGTACGGCTCGTTTACCCCCTGATTTCGCAATGCCTACATCAACGCGGAGGTTTCAACTGAGTCAAATGCTTTTTCGTAATCAATGAATGCTATGTATAAAGGCTGGTTATATTCCGAGCATTTTTCTATCAACTGATTGATGGTATGGATATGATCGATAGTAGAGTACCGTTTCCAAAACACTGCTTGATCCTTTGCTTGATTGCAGTCTAAGGTTGTCCTGATTCTATTAGCGATTATCTTAGTAAATACCTTATACGTAACAGACAAGCTGATTGGTCTGTGATTTTTAAGGTCTTTAGGGTCCCCTTTCTTATGAATGAGGATAATGTTTGCTGTCTTGCATGCTTCCGGTACCGTGGATGACACCAGGCACTGCGTATACAAGGTGGCCAGTTTTTCCGGCACGATATCCCCCCGTCCTTCAGTAAATTAGTAGTTATCTGATCCTCTCCAGCTGATTTCCTCCTTTTTATAGTTTCTAATGCTTTCTTGACCTCGTCCTTCGTCACTGGTGGAACGTCTGACTTTTTCCCTTTCGCCAATCTCATTACGGTCCTGACTGCTTTGGCTACTGTAGATATCTGTACAGAACTCCTCGGCTACTTTGACTATCTTGTCCATACTTGTGATGACGTTTCCCGCCTTGTCCCTTATCGCATACATCTGGTTTTTGCTTATGCCCAATTTCTTCTTTACCGCTTTAAGGCTTCCCCCGTTCTTTACAGCATGCTCAATTTTCTCCATGTTATACTTCCTTATATCGGCCACCTTGCGCTTATTGATTAGCTTTATTATCTCGGCCAATTCGATCTGGTCTGTTGGATTGGCAACTGTCATACTCTGGCGTTTCTTAATCAAATGTTTCGTCTACTTGGACAGCCTACATGTATCTTCTCTAACTATCCTACCGCCTACTTCTACCGCGCACACAGTAATGATATCTGAAATTATTGTTCATTGCTTCTAGGGTAATGTCGCCATCATCGGTTCGAGCTGAATATCTATTCTGTAGCGAGATCCTGAGCTCTTCTGCCCTCCCTCTCGTTGATGGGTTTCTTTCTTACTAATCTGTTGCGTTCCTTCTTCAGATTTAGGCTAATTCGGGACCTTACCATCCTGTGGTCACTGCATCGTACTTTCCCGATTACCTCTACGTCTTGCATAATGGCGGATGTTGAACACATTATGAAATCGATTTCATTTTTAGTCTCCCCGTTAGGACTTTGCCATGTCCATTTCCGGTTCTTCCGTTTGCAGAAGAATGTATTCATGATTCTTAAGTTATTGCGACCTCGACACTTTCTCCTACAATCATCAATGAGATTTTGACAAGGCCCCTGCGACCCATCACCCTACGTAACGACTAAGAAAAGGCGATAAAGTTCCAGCAAATGAAGCAGTGAGTGCAGATCTGTGCCGAGTCAAGTGCCGCCCCCTGATCACTTTAACTAATCCCGTGCGCTTAGATTCCACTGAAGAGCCTTTATCGCTCGCCCTCCTTTCGTGACGTTTGCAGATGGGAGGGAAAATCGTTTACCGTCATTCATAGAACATGGGTGGTCACGCTACCATTCAGTTAATTGTTATAGAAAAAATTATTTCTTCCGGCATGGCTGAGCTCCCGTATGGTGGCGATAAAGGTATCTACCAGATACTGCCGTATTATCGTATCAAAAAATAATCAAATCAGTATAAGTCGGATTTTTGTTATTATATGGAATGAATGTCTCGGTTGTCTATTGCGTTCATATCGGAAGTTTTTAAATTCTTGCTGTTAGCTGAGATATTTTTCCCATCTGTGTGCAAGCACACTTGAAGAAGCATACCATGCACCAACAAGCCGAAGAATTCTCAGAAAAAGAAGTGAAGCTGCCTGCGCTTGAAAAAGTTGCAACGACAACGTGCAGCGTTCATCTTAAGATTCACGCCACTTTAACATCAGTGGCGTGATTTGTGCACTTGTCTTGCTGACATTGGCTTTGTATGTTTGACATCGAATGAATGTTTAGGTCGGAATTGCATTTGCTCTGCACCTTAAAGGAATTAACGATCTGCGACGGTAGGTGCCGAAGATAATCAGACTGCAATTTATGTCGCCTATTTGTCTCGTCACCCATTTCCTTAGTTGGCTCTTTTGCATCTACTATCGGTAATACGCTATATATTAAACAGTGTCTAATCATCAATTTTAAGATGCAAGGGATGCTTTGGCTAGATGGCACCATCACAGAAGGTATTTTTTATTTTACTCAAGGTGGGGCTCAAAGAATGATTTGAAGACAATTGGCTCAATGACTGCAAGCACCTGCGCAATCTGAACTTGTGCCCATAGTATCACTGGTGCATACCCACTGGCACCTGGAGGCATTCCAACCCTGCACCTCCCGACCGCGAGACAGGGGCTTAAACCTCTAGGCGGCTACTATCTCTATTGACAGGCTTGAGATTTGTGATGCATTTTTATTTATTTATTTTATTTACAAATACTGCAAGCCATTACGGCCCATGCAGGAGTGGTGCAAAAAATAGCTGCCAGCTTGATACATCATACGCATTGCTCAACACCATAAAGCATGCAGAAACACACAAAAATCTTGGAGTAAACAATGGTGAATGATACAATTACAGTCTAAAAATTTTAAAAAATCACACGAGATAATCTTCGAGTTCCTTTGCGAAATTATTTGATTCCGTTATATTTACCGACAAGGAATTCCATACCATAGCAGTCTGGGCGTCTTGGTTATTCATGATGGAAAAATACAGCGCAGAGAAGGATGAGGACAAAATGAAGACATATAATGAAGCGCTCGTGTGTCCTATGTGTCTTCATATTGTCATCGTCCTTCTCTGCGCTGTATTTTTTCTCCATAAGGAATTCCAATCTGCAATGGTTCTTGGAAAAAAACTTTGTTTGAATGCTTCCGTGCGCGCAAAAATTGGGACTAAGGAATTATTGTGGCTATGTCTGGTTTTTCGTGCTGTTGATCGCTTTAATCAATTACTTGAATCTAAACTTACCTTACCTGTAAGAATTTTGTACAAAAATATTAACCTGCTAACTTTTCTACGAGTCTGTAATAGAGGGATACCGCGTTGCTTCATCATAAGTGATAGGGAATCTAGCCTTTTATATTTGCTGAATACAAAGCGAATAGCTTTTCTCTGTAGCCGCTCCAACTGATTTATATCTTTTTTGTTATGAGGGTCCAAAATTATCGCCGCATATTCGAGCTTTGTCCTAATAAGTGCATTATAGTCAAGCAACCTTGTTTCAATTGGAGCCGTTTTAAGTTTCCTTTTAATAAACCACAATTTTCTTAATAAAGAACTGCAGATATCTGATATGTGACGGGACCATGAAAGATTGTTCGCGAGTGTAACACCGAGATACTTATAAAACTCAACTTCCTGAACTAAACTGTCCTGAAAATTATAAGAAAAAATGCTGGGCGTCTTTTTTCTAGTGATCCGTAATAGCACCATTTTCTCCACGTTAAGTTCCATGCCCCATACCTTGCACCATTTGTCAATCTCAACAAGTGCATTTTGCAATACAACATGATCATCCTTGGATAAAATATTTTTAAAAACAACACAATCATCAGCAAACAATCTGATAGACACATCGTTTTTGAGTACATCAAACAAGTCATTAATATAAATTAAAAATAAAAGCGGGCCTAACACACTGCCATGTGGGACAAGAAACGCGCAGTACAGCAGATAAACAACCCCCCATGTCAACAAACTGTGTTCTATTGCTAACATATGCCTTTATCCACTGAATTATATCGTGCGGCAGTCCAATGTTCTCTAATTTATACAGCAATTTTGTATGTGGCACCTTATCGAAATCTTTTCACAAATCGAAAAACAACGCATCAATTTGTCCGGATACATCAAGCACTCGCGAGAATTCATGAACAGTAGACACCAGCTAGGTGACAGTCGACATGTTCCTTCTAAATCCGTGTTGGTGTTTCGTCAAGATATTATTTCGATAAAGAAATTCATGCACATAATTGGCTACAGCAGGCTCCAGCAACTTGAAGCAGGCACTGGTTATTGACACTGGGCGGTAATTAGTTACTGAAAGGCGATCACCTTTCTTAAAGATAGGAACAACGCGTGCCATAGCACAATACTTGCTCTGAGCTTACATTTTAGCATGCATATGGCGCGCAGGCGACGCCCGAGTTAACGAGCAGGTTGGCCTGACCGCCATGCACACGCTCTGGATGCGGGAGCATAACCGTGTGGCCGCTGAGCTGCTGCGGCTTAACCCTGGTTGGAAAGACGAGATCCTCTACCAGGAAGCCAGGCGCATTGTGATTGCCGAGTTCCAGCATATCACCTACAACGAGTATCTGCCCGTTCTGCTTGGTGAGTCGCATTTTAAACTTTTAGCAAGTAAATACTTTTTGCTGCCCCTGCAGAGCGCAGGACTGTGTGGTACAGGGCCAATCACACTTAACGGGAACACGACTCCATGCGGTTATGGTCCCGCGGATTGCAATTCTAATTAACGCTGCTTCGAATAGGTTCACAGTGTCACAAGGAAAAATAGGTGCGGACATAAGTAAGAGGAGCACGCTTTTCCGTTCAAATTGAAATCACGCCTTCTGCCCTGAACATAAGAAAACAGTATTCCTCCACATAAAAGGGCACTGGCGTCTACTAGCGGTTTGCACATAGCACTACTACCAGTTTCAATAATGCAACACGTAAAAGTTTGTAAAACCAAATAGCGTGCTCTGTTTACATTTGTCCGCAGGGCTACATCGTGGTGAGTTTTTGTCTCGTTTGCCAGTCTACGTTAGTCAATACCGGTTAGTGCGTATTGACTTTCAGAGTTGGGCGTATTGATGGTCATCACGAAACCGCGTTATCGTTTATTGTTATTGACCCATTACATACTTCCACGATAGGGTAAGAACAAAGTCATCCATGAAAACTAGGCATCGCCGTCGCCTTGTAGCAGTCAAAAAATGATGTGATTTTTTGGTAAGAATCATGACGTCGGAACCGAATACCTTACGTCGGCCTTCATAACAATCCACATATAATAAAGAAACGGAATTGCGAGAGGGTCCGAACGATGCCAATATAGGATGAGAGGCTTTTCTATTGATATTTAACATATAGGAAAATTCATTAAGGCAAATTTGTCGTCAGAGGGGTTCCAGCACAGGTCTTCTGTATTCCAGGCGGTTAAACAAAGTAGTTCCCGAAGGGATGTTGGTAGTAAAAGTGCAGTGAGGAGGAGGAGGAGGAAAAACATTTATTATGTAAACTTTCTTTTCTTCCTGAGTGGAGCCCTCAGTTCAGGGCTCCATGTGCCGCCTCAATCGTGCAGGCCCGCCAGAACAGCTGTCGCTGGTCTTGCAGGTTGTTGCGAATAAAGCGGTCTCAGAAAGAATAAATACAAATCAGTCCATAAGCCCATGGGCCAAGGCAATCCTCTCGGCCCGCTCGATTAGCCGGCGTTGTTCGGCCAGCTCCGTGCGCGACAAGGCATCTTCCCAAGATGAGAGGGTGGGGTGAGGTACAGGTGGAATGCCGCCGGTTGGCTTTGGGCAGGCCCAAACAGAATGGTATAGTGTAGGTCGGTGTTGTTGGCAGGTGGGGCATTTATCTGGGTAGCGGGTGGGGAAGAACAAATGTTTGTGGTACAAATTTGTATACGTGTGAGTCTGCAGTTGTCGCCATGCCACAGCTTCGGCCTTGGTGAGTGTTGGGTGCAGCGGTGGCAGAGTTCTTCTTTGTGTGCGCTAATATAGTGTAATGTGGGTGTAAGACTGTGGAACTGTGCTGGCGTCCTCTGTGTCTACTTCCCCCGCCGCTTCCGTCGACAGCGCCCGGAAGGTTGCTGCTCGGGCGAGCGCGTGCGCACTCTCGTTGCCAGGAAGGGAGGAGTGACCAGGAGTCCAAACAATTTTAACAATGGGAAAGGTATGACAGTTTATAGGTGAGAGCACGCGTGAAGCCTCGAAAGATAATGTATTCTTCGCGAAGGCGCGACACGCAGCTTGTGAATATGTGATTATTGTGTATGTCGGACTGGTGGGATGTTTGTAACATGTGTCCATGTGGTGTATGAAGGTGAGTGCTACCGCTATGGCAGTCTCCTCAGCCGTCGTGCTCGAGTTCCTGCCACGAACGGAGCCCGTAATCCTAATTGAGCCGTTGGCGTCCGTAACAGCTAGTGCCATAGCGTCTGTGCCCGATGGATATCTCGCCGCGTCGACATATAAAACAGTTTGGACACCTCTGTACTGGCGCAGGAGTGCCTTGACTCTAGCGGTCCTACGACCAGTCTGGAGTGCGGGGTCCATATTCTTTGGAACTGGCGCGACCCTGATCTTAGCTGCCAGTTTGAGCGAGATGGCATGGTACCTCTGTTGCAGCGGTGTTGTCGGCTCCGGGTAGCCTAGTCTACGGAGAACAGTCCGGCCCACTCTAGTGTCTCGAAGGCGCGTGAGTTGGCCATTCCTTTGAGCTTCTATCAGCTCTTCTGCGGTGTTGTGGAGGCCAAGCTGAGGCAGGCGATGCGTCGAGGTGTACGGGGGAAGTCCAAGGGCTGTCTTTACTGCCGATCGTAGAAAGATGTTCAGATGATTAAGTTCAGTTCGATTGAACTTGTGATAAGGGGCGTGAAACGTCATACGGCTGATTATTAGCGCCTGCATAATTCGAATGGTATCCCTTTCCTTGAGCCCCCCACGTCTGTTGGAAATACGGCGGATCAAGTGCGCCACCTGCGCGAATTGCTTCTTCAGCAGCTGTATAGTGTAGGTCGCTCTGCCGTTGCTCTGCAGATACAGGCCCAGTACCCTTAGTCGATCCACTCTAGGAATGGGAATTTCTTCGAGATGCAGGTCAATTTCCCGGTCGACTACTTGTGTCCTCGCTCGTGCACGAATCACAAGCAGTTCTGATTTCTCAGCCGCGCATGTAAGCTCGCGCTCAGTTGCGTACTGCTGTGTCATCTCAATTGCTTCTTGAAGGCTGTCTTGAATGTGGCCGTCAGAGTCTTTGGTGATACATAACGTGATGTCGTCAGCATAGAGCGCATGATGAAGATCAGGAATTCTTGACAGCAGCGGAGGAAGTCCTGCCATCGCCACGTTGAGCAATGTGGGCGACAACACCGAACCCTGTGGGGTGCCTCGACCAGTGAGACGTATCGGTTCAGAGCGTACGTCTCCGATACCTAGGGTAGCAGTTCGATCTATGAGGAAAGCCCTAACATAATCATAAGTTCGTTGACCACAATGAGAACTCGCCAGTCCCTCCAAGATGGCATCGTGCGACACGCTGTCAAAGGCCCCCTTCAGGTCTAAGGCCAGGACAGCACGGGCCTGGGTGCTGCCGGGATGATCGATCACTTCCTCTTTAAGCTGAAGAACATCCTGAGTAGAGAGATGCGACCGGAACCCGAACATGGTGTCAGGGAAGAAGATGTTGGTTTCCAAGTGTGGGTGCAGCCGCCGGAGCACTACATGCTCCATTAGTTTCCCAACACACGCCGTCAAGGATATGGGTCGAAGATTGTGAAGGGCGAGCTGCTTGCCTGGTTTCGGAATTTATGTCAGCATGACGCCATTCTTGCGGTAGTGTACCGGTCTTCCATACGCCATTATAATAACTGGTCAAGGCAGTTATTGATTCGTCGTCAAGGTTCTGGAGTATCTTATATGTAATACCGTCCGCCCCAGGGGAAGTGCTCCTTCTCAGGCTCGCAAGTACTGCTCGAACCTCTGATTCCGTTATGTCCTCGTCCAGGGGTGAATACTCATTTTGATGAGGGTAGTCTCTATATTGCGGTCTGGGACCCGTAAGTATATACCGCGCCTGCAGGGCATGCAGCAGTGCAGTGCTATCTTTCGCTTCCTTATGGAGGAGTTTGGCAACCGCTTTAGAGGTTTCCTCTCTGGTTTTGGATGGGTCGAGAAGGCCTCGGAGGAGTGACCACGTTTTGGCCATTCCGAGTGTTCCCTGCAGCTTTGTGCAGAGCCTGTGCAAGTGGGAACTTGTGAGCTCTTCCGCATGGCGCTCTGCCGCAATTGTAATTTCCGCTATACGTTTCCGTATCTTGCGACTGTGTCGCTGTTTCCGCCATCTTCGGACAAGTCCTCTTCGAGCTTCCTACAGATGGAGGAGGTGCGGGTCGATCTCAGGTGCCTTTTCTGTAGCCTTCACTACGGATGTGGCGTTCTTTAAATCCATCTGAAGCTGTCTCACCCATTCAGCCAAAGGGAGTCGTTCGCCTTCTTTCAAAGCAATTCTTTGTTTTCGGAAGGCGTCCCAGTCCATGAGGCGCAGCTGACGACCAGACACATGACCAGGCAGTGAGGCACATAGTGGAAGCTTTGTGCTTCGTATGACTTACTGACGCGTTTGTGGGGTATGTACTGATATCATAAAAGTAACCTTTAAATATATAGACCATCTACACAAACTTTAAGTCCACATCTCGGAAACAAACAGGCAATGTCAGAAGCTGATGTCAACTCTTATGGCTGGGCTTAAGCGTCATCCTACCTTTTAGGCTGAAATGGGTCTCGATGATTAGATACGGTTTTTCTTCCGGCATTTCATCAGCCTAGCCTAAGTATAGAGTTATGGTGCGACCATTACATGGAAAACACGAGCACAGTGCGCACTTCAATGCACAGTGGAAATGTTTGAGATTTATAAGCGCCTTGTTAAAAGATTAAAATCCATATAATAATTACAAAGGAGCACTCTGCAGCTCCAGGTACAAGCCTCTGTTATAAAAGCAACCAAAAAAGCAAAATGTGCTTTTATTTGATCATAATCACATTTTGCTTTTTACAAACAGCAAAATTGAATTGAGGATGTGGTAAGTAAGTATTACTGCTATCTGTGTAAGAATAACGGATCAACGCATAGGTAATTATTTGGGCTGTTTATAAAACTACACAGCTATCAAAGCAAAGGCGCAAACACACAGAAGCCAAGCTCAGCCTTGGCTCGTTTTAAGAGCCACAACAAAGATAAGTTTGTCTAGTTTTGGGTAAATAATATTTGTTGAATATCATCGATAAGGTCGAATGTTTTCTTTTACCTATTATACTATGTGTGCATCTTTCAGAAAATTCATGTATATTTTGCTCCCGCATCCAAAACGCAATGAATTAGCGCACAGCAGATCGATATAGATGTACTAGGTTACATCACTGGCTTTCTCTACTGTTGGTGAAATTCGTTTAAGTTCTGCATCTTTCTTGCCTATATACACGTTTGTTTAAGGCCAAATCTGAAGTAAAAACAAAATTCTAAGAAGGGGTATAAAACGTGACCGAACTATCAACGCATATGGTTCATATTGCTATATAAGAGCAGGAGGAAATTGAGGCTCTAAAATGTAGTTAGGCTGTTTTAACGCCCACCTTCCGAGGTGTATTTGAACCCCTCTCAAAAAATTGTCTTTCTACGTGAATCACAGGGATTTTATTACGTTCGAATTAGTGAAGCACAATTTCCGTACAAATGTCTATAATTCGACTTCATGCAGAACGAGAGGAAGATGATGGCTACACGGCATGAAAGAGCACTGCACAAGAATAGAGGGGGGGGGGGGGGGGAAGGGAGCCTCAGTCCGCAGGTAGAGCCAACGTTTCGGCGAGTGGACTTGTCTTCTTCTGGAAAAAGCGATCATCATAGTGTGTGCTAACTATACTCGGACACGACTCACAGAAAAAGCTGCAGATAACCCCAAAGGTGGCCGATCAGCCGGCGGGGTCTGTTATGTTATTGGCGCCAAAGATCAAATGAGACAATAGTGAACAGTTTTCCCCTGCTACAGCCTGTATTGGCACACAGTCAAATTTTAGGGGATTATTCATGCTCTGTTACAACGGATCGCAGCCACCTGCTGCAAGGGGGCCTTTGAGAAAACAAATCCGCGTTCGTCTTGAGTCGTATCCAATCATAAACATTTCATAACAAACCAAACACCCCGTTATTGTAAATGTCTACTGTGCGGCCGAAGAGGCTTCTGAAAGTGTCACATTTTACTAACATACCGTTGCCTAATCATCTCACTGCAGCTGCATGCAGAATTACACCTGAAAGACAAGTCGAAGAATTCATAGTAGTGATCCGCGCTGGCGCGGTTGCAGTCATTAAAAGTAATAGAAAGCGTCTACTTGGCACTCCTTCCAACCATAATTATACCAGCACCTCTACTAACGGACAGATGTAAAAACAAATACATACACTGGATTTGAAGGGAGTAATGGGAGCAAATATACGTTTATGGAGCCGGCTTTGAAAGTCGCACCAGTAGTCAAATATCCGGCCTTCAGATTATTTATTTTGAGTGCGCCTTTCCAGCCGATAATTTTTTTATTCCCTTCAGCTTAGCGGTCCAGCAACGTACCCTATTATCTTCAATATTATATGGGCGGTTATTAGGCTTATGCAAAATATTTTGTGATAAGAGCTGAAGTACTCTGTCCTTTACTGATATTGTTTTATTCAACGAGGAAACCTGGCGTCGTCTGATTTCGCGACTGAACATCTGCTCATGCGTCTTCATTGCAGGTCGCGATTTAATGAAAGAGTTCGATCTGCTTCTCACACCTTCCGGCTACAGCGGAAGTTACGATCCGCAGCTCAACGCCGGCATCGTCAACGTCTTTGCCGCAGCCTCGTACCGCTACGGACACTCCTTGGTGCAGGTTGGTAAATGAGCAACGCTGTGAGGTAAAATGCAGCATCTCACGAGTTGGTTAGGGCTATAAAATCATATATGCCAAGCGAAAAACACTACGCGATATTACTAGTCGCTACGGAAGGATCCTATACTTAAGGTGCGCGCCTGTTACTCGTGCACGCGCGACAGGGTTTGAGAAAACAACCGTTTTCAAATCCTGGCTTTGATAGATAAAATGATGCCTCTCGTAAACAGATGGGTCAGTGGGAGGCAGACCTATATATTGCTGACGTGCGAGAAATCCGACGAGGTTCGCTTAGCAATCAGAAGAAAAGTATTAAAGAAACAAAGACAACGCTTTTCACTGTTCGTACTTACTACTCAAAACGTTTTTCGAAAAGTTTAAAATCGCAAGCAAAGACATTCCCTACATCGTAGTGAACATGGTGGCCGCTACAGGCCTCAATGAGAATAAATTCAAATCGAAACCGTCTTTTATACTGCTCTTGACGCACAGAGAAAGCCAGGATATCTGTTAAGAGAAAATGTTTTTTTTCTGTTTCGGCTCCAGGCGCACATTGCTACACTTTGCCTGAAAGAGGCTTCCAGTAGCTGAGGTTCTTTCTTTATCATATCTGGAAAGAAACCATTCCGCTCCAGCAACTTTCGCTGAAGACTCAGCCCTCCTTGTGTGGACGAAAAACGACAATAAAATATAATATTTTAACCTCCTTTATGAGACTTCGCAGTACTTACGTTTAAATGTATTCAACTATTTTATTCTACCTCCACTCGACATCAAGTGCTAGGGAGGAACCTGTTTACTAAAACAAGAATGTTTTAGGCATGAACGCGCACATGCAGAAAAGCATCAGTCAGCAAATTTGCACCCACTTTTTTTTCTACAGGGCAACATTGATCTCATCAACGAAGACGGTTCGGTGCACAAGCGACTCCCTCTGGCAACGCAGTTTTTCAACCCCGCTGAGCTGGTGCAGCCGGATAACCTGGACAGGTTTTACCGCGGTCTCATCAGCCAGCCAGCTCAAAGCTACGACGGATTCATGAGTGAGCAAGTACGTACAGCGAGCCACGTGAAAAGTTTCATTTTCTAAGGATGAAAGCGATTAAGGAACCAAGAATTATTTCCCACGCATTAAAAAATCTACAGCGGGGCTTAAAAAAGTACAAAGAAGCCACATCATTATTAGAAGCGGTGATATATTGCAAACTGCAAGGCTCAGTTCATTGTTTAAACAACTAAAGAAAATTTTAATCAGGCGGTTTTCTATACTGCTGTTTTTGGCACATTTCCGCTTTGAGTCTCCTACTTTTCAAATGCTTAGTTTTCTTGTTTTAACTTTTTCAATTTCGAATCTGCAGCTATCGCTTATGACATAACACCTACCTTCAACAAATTACACATGTTGCATTGAAGAGATATAGGGAAAAATAAATGCGCCCTATCCGAAAGTGTGAATTTCGATATCAAAATTGGTTGGTTGGTTTGTTGGTTTGTGGGGTATAACGTCCCAAAGCGACTCAGGCTATGAGAGACGCCGTAGTGGAGGACTCCGAAAATTTCGACCACCTGGGGTTCTTTAACGTGCAGTGACACCGCACAGCACACGGGCATCTTGCTTTTCGCCTCCGTCGAAAAGCGGCCGCCGAGGCCGGGATTCGATCCCGCGTCTTCGGGAACAGTAGTCGAGTGCCGTAACCACTGCACCACCCTGGCGGGGCATATCAAAATTGGGCTTGATTGCTGAGAAACAAGAGAAGGTGGTTTAGGACGAAATCACTACGAAACCCTGGCTGCTCTTCAGGAAGCCTAATTAATGCAGGCGAATCTTGCGGGAAAGTAGGTGCTGCACCAGGGGCCGTAAGTGAGCCTAATGATTCGCGGGATTGATGCTTGCTTGCTTCTCCGGCATTTACACCAAAATATCAGTTTACGTAATTGTGAATAAGCGGCCTTTTAAGTTCATTTTATTTGTGTAGAAAGCGACCGCAACGAACAAGTACACACCAGTGCTAAGCTAGCGACACAAGAAAATGAAAATTGAGTGGTGGGAAAATTATGCAAGAAAAGTGAAATAGAAAATGGCTACATAGTATGCAAAAGCGCTGAACAAAGGGTTGAGGAGACAAGCACACGTTTTGACAAGCGACTGGACGAAGGCAAGTCCACTTGTCGAAAAGTCGGCTCGGCGTGCGAACTGGTTCCTCTCAACACTTATTCAGTGCTATTTCATAATGAAAAAAATATCTCATTCATTTCGGACGAGTATAAAAAGATGCAAGGCACTGAACTCTAATCATTGCTGATTGTCTGAGATTAAGCGTCGTTAAGCATGAATTTACACGAAAGTGGAAATTAATGAGCGACGGAAGTTAATGTGTGCTTCACGAAAAATAATTTGAACTCATTATTCTGAAAATGTTTTAACCAAACAACGTTTAAGAACAATTGCCATTTGTTGAACCTTTTGTATATTCCTGGTAATATAAGAACCGCATAGGACCAGAGTGCTGCTCATACAAAATAACCGAACTGATTAAAGTACACACACAGATACTGCATTCGCGCTAGAACGATATTTGATGCAGGGTAAACTTCAGGTTTAATTTCTGATGAGAAATGTCATCACGTTTCGTATCCAGTACTATGAGTTCTCGAGATCTAAAGGTGAAGTCCGCAATTTGCCAAGACGAGTGCAGTGCCATTATTCCATTACACCGTTCGCAGTTGACCAACCACCTCTTCGAGCCGCCGGGCTTTGGTTTCGGCGCTGACCTGGCGGCATTCAACGTGCAGCGTGGCCGCGACCACGGTATTCCGAGCTACAACGATTGGCGCGAATTCTGTGGGATGTCACGCATCACCGACTTCGGGCAGCTGGCCGATGTCATGTCCCCTCAGGCGGCTCAAACTTTCGCTCAAGTTTACAGGTAGGCTTCCTTCTTCCTTAATAATAAGTAAGCATTGTATGGCACTGTGGGCAGGTTTCACATATATAGGCGTGACTTTGTGGGAGCTGTAAAAGAGGAACTAGCTGGTAAATTGCAAACAAAAATGGTACCATCGGTATAGGGCGTCAAGGAAAGGTGTCTAAGTAACAAAATGGTTCTTGTGGGAGTAATAAGGGTATTATTAGAGGCATATAAGTGTGTATTTGGGAGCAAGGATGGCCGCCAGCCAACTTAGGATTTCTGGTCTCAGCTTCCGGTACGTCGCTCTGTGCAGAAATGCGAAAGCCTGGGCTTTGCTGCGGCACGCCATACACCGCGTGCCTCTTGTCGAAGATACCTAGCGTTCCGTTGTAGCGCATCAAAGTTCACCGGCATTCTATAATGGGTTCACAAGAAAGGAAAGGCGCAGTACCTGTGACTCGCGGATTCCCACTGACACGTCTCGCGGACAACAGAGCAACGCTTAGGCTTGGTCATTTCTCCAGTGCAGATCCTGCAGTGATCTGGAGAATTGTTTTTTCTCTCACAATGGAGAGTTGATATATATATACATATTATAGGCGTGAAAGTTTTATAAACAAAGAACTCAATGTTTGCATGGTTACATAGCAGTGGCAAGAAGGGACCAGGTTTTTTTCCTGTATAAATCCAAACAGTAGAGATTGCTTGCTGTCAAAGTAGTAGAGTCCGTGACACAGGAAACCTCTTTGTTATCAAGGTAAGCATCGTAACAATTAGGACTGGAGACCTAGGTTACCAGTCTTTTCCACAGCTTTTGATTAAATTCTTTATGTATCTTGCAATCGCTTTTAACTTAAAAACGAAGCATGTGTTCGTGCAGTTAGGAACGTTATTGAGAAACTGGGATAAAAGCTTAGGCGCAATGTTCATACAGTTAAAGTCAGGATCCTTGATATCAATTATAATTTAAACCTCTTCGCGAGCTCACTGCCAGCACAAAACCTCAGATGCATCGCAATGTTGTCATGTTCACGGAATGGATTCACTATACGTATTTCATTGGTTGTGCAGAATATAAACATTTCAGCATAATTTATTTAGTCTAGGAAGGTGCTCTTCATTTCTTATTGTCAGATGAGATATGGACGTAGATAGATTATGTAATTTTCCTGTGCGCAAACAAAGCCAAGTATAATAACAAGAAGCACTGAAACAAAAAATTCCGAGAGCAGCGGTCTTGCCGTGGAACCACGGAAAAATGAGGGAAGCGCGTTCCGTGGATGCTACCGAGTATCAAGACGATCAACGATACGCTGTCGCGGTTTTCGACACTGCCGGAACCCTTGTCCCCTCTGTCCGCGTAAAGTCCCAACACGCTGAAGTGGCCGAAGCATTAACCATCGCACTTTTCATATCTAATCCCGATTGCGGGGTCGTTGTCAACGACTACCGCATAGCAATAAATAATTACGCCAACGAGGGAATATCCGTGGAAGCATGCAGAATAATCAAGGACTTTAAACTCTCATCGGACAACAAGGTGGAGCTAGTTTGATTCTCAGCACATATGGGGAACGTCTCTCCGCATCTCACCCACATCAACGAAGTCGCTTACTTCGTCGCACAAGCTCTCGTGTACCATGCCGGAGAGAGTCCTGGCGAAAAAGGGGAGGGGGGCGACAGAGGCCAGAGGCTGCCGAGCTAAATGACCTAACCAACGGCTTATACCTGTCCAGCCGAAACTTCCCTCCACCTAGCAACAAACTATGCAGAACTCATTTAGTCGTCTGGAGGCAATTGCAAACAAATACATACCCAAACCCGCAGCAGTACAACAGGATTTACCCCATATATGACGGCGACACATGCAAGGTTTGCAAGACAAACATAGCAATTAACACTTAAGCACAAACTCTGGGAGGGCAAAGCACAATTCACTGGCGCAACGACAAGCTTTGCGCCGTCCAGCAGGCTCTCGTGGCGGCGAAGAGACAATATCTCGAAGTGCCCACGCAGGAAACCTAGGGCTGGTCATGTGGGACACCTAGTCAAGCTATTCCTCCTCTTCCTGCACAACCTAGCTGTGCCGAATAAATGCGAAAACCTGAGCGCTGCTGTAGCACACGGCATTTCCCGCGACGATTCTAAACACTTGACACTGCGAAATATAGCTGCGTCGTTGACGACATTGTGCAGCAAGCTGCGCAGTATTCCCAACGTGGTGTAACGTTGCACTACAGACCCCTAAGACAACGTTTTCTTCTACAGGCGTGGCTCCTCTCCCAAAACGACCAGATATGCTGCGCCGTCGGCTCTCTATTACGTCATCGTTGCGAGGGTCGCGCCATGGCAGCATGCGATTTAAGGACGCCGTTGTGGCGCTAGCGATGGTCACCATGGCAACGTTGCCCAAATAACGTCACCACATAACCGTCTTCATTAATGCTTTTGCTGCTCCTCCTCACCCTTTTTTGCCATAATTATATATTTTTTATTTATTTGACTCTCAATAATCAGTTTTTATCGATCTCAACCATTCAGGGGCACGTTTTCATTCTGACGTCCAATACATATCATCTTCCGATTGCGTTTCGCCGCAATCGTTCATTTAGACGTCGCCATTAGATCGCTAATATCGCTGATGCAATAAGTAATTACTCCACTTCTACCACACGATTTCCCTAGCGAGATTATATTGTCCTCCATCACACACGCGATCTTTTCGTCTCTTTTTAAGTTCACCGCAAGCGGGGTGACAAACTGTGGAGACAAAATATGGCCACTTAATGCTTACGCGGTAAAGGCGTGATGCACATAAGACTGGTTTATATCAAAGCAAATATTAAACAACGACTACAATATTTTATAGCCTATTTGTTCGATAAACACTTTGCATCTCAACAGCCTTGCTTCTACCAAATACAGAATAAATTATCACTGATAACAATATGATTTTACTCCATGGCATCGGAATGCCACATAATGACTATATTTATAGAATATGAATTAGGACTGAAAAAGAGTGAAAGGGAAGTCCCAGTTCCTAACCCAAGCCAAGGTTTCCACAATTGGGCTTATCTTCATATGGGTCAGACGAAGACAAGTTCCTGTGTTGAAACGTTGCCTCGACTTGCGAACTGGGTCTTCCCCTCTACCCTTGTCCAGTGCTCTTTAATATTTCGCAGTAAGCTTCGTTCTCTCGTTCTACGCTATAATTATCAAGCTGACAAAGATGTAAACGCCTGCTAGAGCAGAGCTTGTGAGCCGATGCCATGCGGTAATTTACGCTTTCCCAGCTTCTTTTCTTGCATATTTTCCCCTCCCTGCCATCAAGTACCTGTCTACGTTCCTTGCACTGAACATCGAAGTATGTACAGGAAAGGCTTTCTCTTATGGAAAGCAACCAAGCTGCGGTTCAAACAATTATAGGAGTATGCTTAAGCGTCGGCTTAAGAGTACGCGCGGTAGCGCCATTCGCCCCTCGTTTTCATTCCGCTTCCGAAACACAAGTTACTAACTCGAAGTCTGAAACACAACGTGTTCACTTGGCTCAGCTGTGGCATGCTTGGTCCCAACGTCCACGCAAAGGCGTATTCGCTGCTTCTCCAATAGGCATGCTGCAGGACACCCCGATAACAATCCCATTAACGAAAACTTTATTTATTATTTGCCGCTATATTCAAAAATATCCCGTTTAGAAGAACCTCCTAGCCATTTCTGACAGCAGTTGTAGCCCTCCCAATTTATTTATGTTTATATGAACGGGGAGGATCCGACAAATAACGACATTTTCCGGCTCCCACTTGTTGACAGTGACGCCGAGATGTCCGCAGATCCTGGACCTTACGCTATACTGCCAGGACAATGCAATGCCCGACTCTGGCAGTGGTGACAGGCCGCTCAACTAACTCCGAATAGATAGGAAGAATTTTTGAAATGCGTGCGAAGATATGGGCTGTTTTGTGTCCCATGGTACATTGCAGTAATGAATTGCAAATCAATAATTGTTTTCGTTAATAAAGATATCTAAGTCATTCCTTGCTGCGCAGACACCCGGACGACATCGACTTGTTTGCCGCGGGTGTTAACGAGCGTCCAGTGCCAGGAGGAGCTCTGGGTCCCACTTTCGCCTGCAGTATTGGAGAACAGTTTAGGAGGTTGAAAAACGGTGACCGATTCTGGTATGAAAACGGTGGCCTTGAGTCCTCACTGAATGAAGGTAAGAGCGCCCTGTACGGTCGTTCACGACTGCCCCGTTTGCTTCATTTCTGCGCAAATAATTCCCCCCCCCCCCCCCTACAATTTTTCTACTCCAGGTAACCAAACATTTCATCAAGAAAAGCATCTCGCAACAAAAGAAAAGAATTAAAAAAAAAACTTACTCTTAGCAGAAAACAACACAGAGCTGCAATTGGCATTCGAGTTTCAGTTAACTTTCGCAGAAAGAAACGATGATTTTGCCGATTACAAATCGGCAATTTTGTGGCGTGTACACACAATTTTATTTCCGTCTACAAGGCCAACCCTTCAAATAAACTACATATTAAAGGACCATCGCGGAAATAAAATCCCTGCCATTTTAATCAAGTGACAGACACCCCTCATTTGTGTTTGCCTTGCTCTAACAGCACGTCACGTGTTAACGTGAAGTACGTTTACACAATCCCACATTAAACCTTTCAGTGCAAATTGAGGAAATCCGGAAAGCCAGCATGGCACGCCTTCTGTGCGACAACTCAAACCTCAAATTTGTACAGCCGCTCGTCATGCTTCGTGAAAGCAGCTGGTAAGTGTAAATGAACGAAGTTTTTATAAAAACAATATCTATTTTCAAGATATGCTCTAATTCAGACTATTTCCTTCCACTGTGCAGGAATCCGAAGGTGGACTGTGACGGCGAAGACATTCAGCATGTTGACTTGGACAACTGGCAGAATGAGCCAGTGTGGACTTGATGGAGCACCATGTTTCCGTACTCAGCATTGTTTTCCATCTGTGGTTCTCGTTATAAGGAGCACGACGTCGGAAAATTGTCTCAGGCTACGCGATGGAATATGAAATGCCATGTAAATATCTACCGAGTTTACGTTAGGAAAAAATAATAAAAGGAAAACATCCGTATCACGGTCGGAACGCCACGTTTCCTGCGCTAGATTACCGTGTTGTTAAAATGCTGTCCCAAGCAACCCATCCTTGTGTTTTGCTTATTAACCACAGTTCTCCGCGAAACTATTGAACGTCATATCATTAATTTTCACATCGTTGAAACAAGACAACAAACCCTAAAAAGCTTTATATCTTTGATTTTGTCACGGAGGTATATTCTTCCTTTGCAAGCTTCTTAAATTGTATATCGTATATTTATATGAATAATTTTAGCGCAGCGTCCTTTTCTACTTCATTTCCCATTCTTCAAAATATAAAGCCGCACAGAAGAACAGATACACCGTTAAATACATCTTGAATGCTAGGAGCAGAAAATTGACCGGGAAAAGAGGATGATGAGAGAAAACAAAATTGATTCCAAAGCTACGCTGCAGTGCAATCCGCCGCAAGCCTGCACAATAGATTCATTTGAAATGTGATGTGGATTTTGCTCAACTCTGTAGCACTCGGCTGCACGGCGGTGAATGTTCTTAAGTTAATTTGTAATCTGCCATTGGTAATCAAATCAAATTAAGAGACTCAATCGAAAGGCAGGATAAGCAAAGTATTGTGTACTTAATTTGTTTTCTGAGAAAAAAAGGATTTCTTGCTGTGGATGAAAAAGGGAAGACTATACAACTAGAAAATTTTAGGGATGAAATTATTCTCATTTTAAAGAGTTAATACTGTTGTGACTTCTACGTTTTTAAAAAGACGGTTCGATTCTGCTCATCTCGGACTTTGGACCCATGATCAAAAATTCAGAACTTGACTAAGAGAGCAGCAAAGACTCTATTAACGCAAAAAAAAAATTAAATTTCTGGAAGGAAAATACTTAATGATGGGCGTTTGTGTAGGCGTTTCTAAGGTCTTTGAGTCTTTAAATCACGACACACATTTAAGGAGGTTAGTGCATTATGGTTTTCGCGGCGTGCCGATAGGTCTTCTCAAATCTTATATCGCCGATAGCAGCAGCCAATTTTATAAATTTGCAGCTTTCTACACCCAAATCACTGAAAGCCGGTGTTCCTCAAAGTAGCGTTTAAGAAGAGTTGCTAATAAATGTATACATTAATACTATCGTGTGCTTCCCACAGTGCACTTCCTTCATCACCTATGCAACGACGTGAGCATTTGAGACAGCGTCGATAACCTTCACCTTGCAGCCAAAAATACCCTTGAGAAGTTGTGCCAATTGAACGAAGCGAACTCATCAAATATCACCACAAACAAGACGAAAACCATCCTCTTCAGTGCCGCCGAGCAACGCATAAGTTGTAGCTGTGACCTGCACAATGGAGCAAACAAGTTTGCACATGTGCCAGAGAAAAAGGTGTAAGTGTTGGTTTTAACGAGCATTTGGTATGGAACTCCCATGAAGAGCATGTACATTCTAAGCTGGCCAAAGTTGCTGTGACACTGTGGAACTTTCAGCATCTCCTGCCTACAAAAGTTAAGTTCCTGATACATAATTGCCTGTTTTCTTCTCAAACCGGTTACTGCTCCTATGTCTGGAGCAAAGCATCAAAAGTAGATACCAATAAAGTAAAGTTACTTCAGGAAAAAACTCTGCGCAAGGTTGCGGGAGTTCATTCCCATGCACCACCAAATGCCCCTTTCCAGATGGTCAGTGTTTTACCGTTCGAGGAATCATATACCTACCGATTGATAACACGCTACTGTCACGTAGTGGTGACGATTTCGGTGGTAACAAAAGAGGAGACTTGATCTTCAGAAGAATAAACTCTTTATTGGACTGACTTGAGCCCGCAAAAGAACTCAACAACTCGGCGGTGAAGCTAGCAACAATCGGGCTCAGCGGTCGTCGATCTACTAAGGCCGTTAAACCGAGAAACGCTCAATTTATAGGCGGCGAGGATACATCTAGATAAAGCTACAAACGGGGATTAGTACAACCTAGAACATTGCAGAAACATAGGAGAGTGGTCGGAATCTTCGAAACATATATCGCAGCGCATCTTGCGCGACGAAGAAACTGATAAAGCTGCGTCTCGCGACAACGGGCATGATCAAACAAAGAACACAGAATTGATACGCGTGCATAATCCGAGTTATAAGGCCGCATGCCGGCGGCTGCAAAAAAACAAACAACAACGAAGATCTGAATGGCATGCGGCAATACAATAGATGCCTGAAGCTAAATAACAAAGCCTTTTCTTCTCTTTTAGTCTATAAGGACGTCCTGGCATGCAATACTCTTTGTGCTACGAGAATTCATGATCATATACTTCCATTTTCTAGAACCGGTCATGGTTAGAGCGACATTAAAAATCACACGAGCACTTTTCACTGAGCTCATATGAAAGGGTATAAATTAAAATAATATGAAACCTGCGGAAATAAATAGGTATCTGCTGAATTTTGTTTAAATGTGCACTCAGCCTAGCGCTTGTTTGGATGTAACCTGTTAATAAATACAAGTTATTAACGATGTGCCGCTAGTGGTGCGCACACTCCCAAACACCCTTAGGTGAGTAGGGGTAGCTGTCCCGGTCTCAGAGGAGATGTCCTCGACTTGCGTGGCAAGCCCAGCCGGAAGTCAACTACCTGTAGTAAGAGAAGGGGGTAACCGTTTGTGCCCAGCTTTCGCTGGTTCAAGCCAGAGTAACGGTCAGAGTCAGAAGTAACCAACCACTTTATACATAAGAGACGATACACAGAAATGCACACAATTGCTTTGCACGGACGAGAGGCTCACAGAAAAGCGATAGTCAGCATGCAACTAAAGAGGCATTCAGTAACACAGAGGCTTTACAACACTGATCAATACATAAGAGAGTAAAACAAACACCAAATTGTTCACCGCGCACTGTAGCAGACCGGCGTCTGGAGTGTCACGATGCAGCCGCCATTTAAGACGAGCGCCGCCCCCTTGCAAATGTGTGGGCTTGCCGAGCAATTTGTTGACCCCGGGAGACGAGCAGTAGCACTGTTGGGCCGTTGTTGGGCCGCAGGCTCCTGAGCCTCTGGATCTTTCATCACTGAATACATCGTCTTACAAAACCATGAAGTTTATCTTTACCTTTCTTTTTCACCCTTAAACAGGCATAACGCAAGAAACATTTCACTCATGAGCGGTTTTCACCTAGCCGTTGCGACAGGCAATCTACCCCACACGTTTGAGTTGTGTCTGCTGTGACTAAACATATCTGTCGCTGTATTTAACAGAAAATTAGCTTCACAGTGCCTTCCATAGTATCACATTGTATTCCTTCATGCAATGATGAGAAGTGAGTAAAGCGACTATTTACGCACTTCGCGAAAGTATGTAGGTCTTTTTCCTAACGAAGCTCTTTGCATCAGCTTTTACGCCCAGTGGGGCCTCTCGCCACTACCACCAGTTGTATTGCATTGCATTACACCACTTGCAAACAAGCGAACGCCACTTTGTTTTAAAAGTCTTACATGCTGAAATAATATTTTGAATTTTCCCCACTCTCAGGAGCATTATCAAACTGTTTTAGAAAATGGTCAGTTTCGGGGCAGGCATAAAAATTGATAAATTACCAAACACCAATGCTGTTGCATTGTTTGGTTTCAACTTCCACCTACAGTGCCCTACCGGGAAAAGCTACGCCTAACTACTTTTTTGCGTCGTAGATTAGTGTTGTAAACATACATGCCCGCTAAAATAGTATCGCAGCGGTTACACTTTCCTGTTATAAAGCTTTATTATAATCTAAACTGCGATGTAACGGAAACAAACACAAAGAAACACAACACAGGCGCTTATGATGTGTTTCTTTCTTCTTGTTTGTCTTCGTTTCGCCGTAGTTATGGGTATTTATGCACCAACTCGCCCCACAAGCTGTTATTCTTAATTATGATTTCGAGAACTATAACGGGGACGCGTGCTTGAACTTTGCCTTCCTTTTTTTATACTGTGATGTAATATTTAATTAATAACTGTCATACTTTATTTTAGTGAGGCTTCTGTACAATGGTGCTAAGAAAATTGCGTAACATTAAACGCCTGAAGCTCATGATGCTAGTAGATTGTTTTTTCACTGGCAGTGCAACATTACGGATGAGTTCGGACAAAAAGGTGGATGTTGGGTATTCGTCTGGTAGTGGTGCCTTTACCTTCATAGTGTTGTGAAGCATGCACAGGTGCTTATTTACCGAGATACCGGCCAAGCCACATGTTAACGACAGTAGCTGCGATGACGAAGCTGGCCAAACGGTTATAAATACTACTAACCTTTAATAAAGCTTGTTCGTTCTTCGCCAACCTCTTGCCGATTCACTTCAGTGGCGACGAGGCTGCCCACAGCCGGCCACTGTCTGCTCCATGGAGGCCCACGCCGACCCACCGTGTTTCGACGAAGCGGAATACTGATGGGAAGCCTACCAGGTGCGTCTGGAATCTTATTTTGAAGTTTACGCAATCGATGACTCGAAGAAACGACGGGCTCTGCTAACGGCAGCTTTAAGTACAGCAACAGTCGGCATAATAACGGGACGTTGCGCGCTGGTCAAGATTCAAGAGCTAACCTACGAGCAGCTGGTTCTGCTGCTGACTGAGCATTTCGCGCCGCAAGTCAATGAAATTGGGGAGTCCTACAAGTTCTTCACAAGATTCCAGCGTCCGAACGAAACAATGAAGGGCTTTTTTTAGTCGATATTTATTGCCTCAAGGCATCAGTAGGGTATGAGATGAAGGATGAATAAATGATTAAATGAATGGGAAACGGTTGGCTGATTTTATGAAGTCCAGAAGTGAGCGATGATGAGGTCCCTGCGTACAAGTGACGTATGAGGCAGGATTGGTTGCTGAAAGGCCAGCTATGCTCAGGTGCCGGATTTGTGTTAGCTTGAGTGCTGGGCAGTCCCACAGCAAGGGGTGGATGTCAGCCTCGACATCTTCGTTGTTACAGATCGGGCATCTTGGGCGAGGATATAAGTGTTGGAAGTATGACCACGTCCTAGTTACAGCTGGTGTAAGGGCAACACCGATCCTCCTAAGCGCAACCTCCTGTGCACGGGTGAGACCGCGGGGAAGGGATATCTCACACGGAGGGATAAGTGCACGTGTGCGGCGCCGGAGGTGCTCCTTTCTTGACAAAAGGAGGGTAGCGTCGTCCACTTCGAGGAGCCGTGGGATTGATGCGTCTTGGTTCACGAGGCGGGTTGCAAATACAGCTTGAGTTTGGGAAGGCAGCAGATCCCGTGGGACCCACTCAATGCGTATTGATTGTGGAATGCGCGCCGCAAGCTGGTGGATGTCCTGGCAAATTTTAGGGCAGCGACTGACACGTCGGAGCAGACGTACTGCTTGAAGTGCGTCAGTGCGGATGACAACGTTGGCTGTAGGGAGCATGGTTATAGAAGTCACGGAGCAGAGTGCCTCCTGAACTGCCACAAGCTCAGCGCAGAAAGATGTAAGGAGTTCCGAAAGCTGAAACGTAGTTGTCTGATTCAGGCTAGGTCTCTGTGGACAGTAGATTGCCGTTTTGGCTTCACAGCCTTGCAGGCTTCCATCTACGTACACTACTATGGAATCTTGAGGCAGGTGAGTATCTTGCTCTTCAAATTTCTGGCGTAGCAACGATGCCGAGTTGGCAGACGTCAGTCTGCGGATGTCAGTTGGCTTGTTGTCTCCTACCTGTATAAATTTCCAGGGAGGAAGAACTGGCGCAGGTGGCTGAAGAATAATGTGTGACGTTGCATACGCCCTCAGTGCCTACGCGGAATGTGACAAAGTGGCCTTGTGTCTGCGAGCATCACGGCGCTGCTGCACCAGTTCATCGATGGTGTTGAGCTGCGCAATTTCCTGTAACGCTACGACCGGTGTGATTCGTGGAAGGCATGTTATGGTCCTCATAGCTTCTCGATTTACGGCTTCAAGGCGATCCCATTGTGTCCTTGTAAGATGCTGCAACTGGGCCTGATAAACAATACGTGGCTGCAGAACCGCCCTCATTAACTGGCGTGCAACAGACGAGCCAGCGCCACCCGTTTTAGGTGCAGTTCTTCTTATTAAACTCATAGTTTGAAGTGCTTGCTTTTTTGCCTGAGAAAGCCAAGCAGTCCCTGATCCTGATTGGTGAATTGTTAAGCCCAGAGTTTTCAGGCTCGAACTTTCATGTATTGGGTAGCCTGATAGAGAGAGACGAATTGGATTTGAGGTAAGTTTACGGCGTCCCCAGCGGTTGGCGACTGACGTGTATGAAGTTTTACACACAGAAAGTTGAAGGCCAATGGAGGATGCGTAATCAGAGGTTACGTCTAATGCTGACTGAAGGGCGGCCTCTTGAGTGAGAAGATCATGGTGAGTGCTCCATACCGTGATATCATCTGTGTACTGCAAAAACTTGATTTCAGGGATATCATGTAAGCGCCACGCCAATGGGATGAAAGTAATATTGAACAACGTCGGAGATAATACTGATCCCTGGGGCACGCCACGTAGTGAAACGAATGAACCAACAGTGTCACCGCTGAGGCGTATTGCAAATTTTCTTCCGTCCAAAAATAATGCGACTAAAGTGCGTACTCTCGGAGGGAGATTAAGCATGTCAATGGCATTCAGGATTGCAGCATGACTGATGTTGTCATATGCCTTTTCAACGTTCATTGCTGATATGGTACGTTCATTGCGGCTGCGGGTAGATGATAGCACTGCTGATGCCAAGGCAGCCAACCCGTCCTCTGTACCTATGTATGGACGAAATCCAATTTGATCAGGCTGATAAAAACCGTGCTGCTCAAGCCACCAAGAAAGTCGTGTGGCTAGCATGTTCACTGCGAGCTTGCAAAGCGTTGATGTTAAGGAGATTGGTCGTAGGTTGGCGAGGTCATTTGGAGGCTTCCCAGGTTTAGGAATAGGGATCACGACAGCGGTTTTAGAGCTCTCGGGTACGACACCATCAAGCCACACTTTGTTTATGGTGTCTAGTAGTTGATGAAGTGCCTGTAGTGAGGAAGCAAGCCTTTAGGTGCAACTTTGGTGATGCAAGGGACAGAATGTTATGAGACAGACTTGTTCGCGGTCTGCCTGTCCCTGGCGTTCAGCGGAAACTATTGTCAAAAGCTTCGCTAACGCTGACAGAATACGAGGATATAGCATTAGCGGCAGAAATGGCAAGCCTTAACGTGGACCACAAGGATGAGGCAAAGTGTCATGGCAATATTAATGCAGTGAGGAGCAAGCAGCGGGGCCAACCGTATTGCCACAAATCTCGTACGCACACGGCATCCAAACCAAGCCCAGATGATGCTTGCCCGTATCGCGGTAGCCCTGAGCGCAAGACAAGGAAGTGCAAGCTAGCTTCGCCGGGCGGAGTGTTTTCACTGCCGACGTAAAGGGCACCTAGCTAAAATGTGCGCGTTGAAACAACCAGGAGTGGCACTTTGTGAAGTGCATTCCTCGTCGAGTGACGGCAACGAGCTTTATCTACTTAGTTTGTACACTGCGTCTGTTATCTCTACCATGCTCATTAATCGCACTTTTCGTTGGAGCGGGATTCCGATCGAGATGCAAGTAGACACAGGCTCGCCAGACTCCATAATTACGTGGAAAACCTACTGCAAGCATCGACATGTCTGGCCTGCGCTTCTCAAGACGTGTTTGTAGCTGTCCTGCTTTCTGGGCAAGCTCTCCGTGAAGGGCCAGGTTAAGCTTCCTGTCTCGTACGCGGGAAAAACCTTGGAAGCGACGCTGCCCGTGCTGCAGTGAGCTGGCCCCTACTTGTGCGGACGTGACATCATCAGCGCATTTGAGCATAGCGGAAGACCCGTGCTCAGAACTGCCAGCGACGCAACCCCTGATGAGCAAAATTGTAGCACTAACCTTCGGTTAGCACACTGTTAGAAGAGTTCAGTGATCTGTTTACGCCTGGTCTAGGGCGCATTAACGGTCCCGCAGTTCATCTGCGGTTGCATGAAAATGCGAAACCGCGCTTCTGTAAAGCTCGTTCTGTGCATTATGCAATGCGGGAGCAAGTGTGTAATGAAATAGACCGACTTGTTAAAGATGGCATTCTCTCGCTTATCGACAGTGCAGATTGGGCCACGCCACTGGTTCCCGTGATCAAGAAGAATGGTTCTATTCGGTTTTGTGGCAATTTTAAGGTGACCGAAAACTTTGCATGCGTTACGGAGCAGTACCTATTGCCGAAAATACGGGATATTTTCGCCAATCCAAACGGGGTGAAATGTCCAGCGCAATCGACTTGAAAGATGCTTACAATCAGTTGCCGCTTGACGAGGAAACCAGGAAGCTCTAGATCGTAAACACCCCGAAAGACCTGTTTTGATTCAATCGACTTCCGTTTGGTGCAGCCTCTGCTCCTTCAATTTCGCAGATACTTATGGAAGGCATCCTGCAAGGCATTTCAGGCGTTCAAATTTACCTGGACGACAAGTAGTCGCGGAAAAACATGGGAATTCTGACGAACAGCGTGAAGGTTTTCAGGTGTTTCCGACAGCATGGTGTGGAGTTGCATCCTCAGAAATGTTAGTTTCGGCAAGCAGAAGTTGAATTTCTGGGGCATCGTATAAGCGCGGACGGGTTGTTACCTAAGACAGATAACACTCCCGCCATAGCAAAGATACCGAAGCCAACGTGCGTTGCGAAACTGCGGGCATTATTGGGGTTTGTAACCTATTACCACGCATTTCTGTTAACCTTGGCTATGGTTCTGGAGCCGCTGCATAAACTACTAGAAAGAACGCATGCTGGAGGGGGGGGGGGGGGCGAGACAAAATAACACTTTCCAAACAACGAAGCGGCTGCTAGAGGAAGCAAAGTTCTTGGCACACTACGATCCAATTAAGCCCCTTTTCTTTGCAACCGATGCATAATCGTGTGGCGTTTTCGCCGTACTATACCACAGAGTAAATGGGCAAGATCTACCAATCGAGTTCCTTCAGCTGCTGAGCGCAATTATGCGCAGATTGAAACAGAAGCATTGGCGGTAGTCGTCGGTGTTACAAAGTTCCGGGAATATCTGCTCGGGAATCAGTTGACGCTCTTTACTGATCAAAGACCTCTCATGAGCTCTTCCAGCCCCAACAAGCCAGTTCAAGACATGGCCGCTGCACGGATTCAGCCATGGTCTCTCCTGCTGAGTCCCTATAAACTACAAAATTCCGTTCAAGCCAGGGAAGGCGCTTATTCCTGCCGACACCCTTAGCAAAACGCTAAGGCTGCAGAAGATAATGCGCATGAGCACGTTCTTCTAACAGATCACCTAAATTCTGGTCTGCTCTCAGCGAGTGATTTGGCCAAGATGACGGGCAGTGATAGCGACCTTGCACAAGTCCGCCAATACATTCACAATGGCGGGCCACGATACTTGCAGCCTAGTCAGGATCCATTACGCTCATATATGCACAGGAAGGACGAACTGACGTGCAGCCATGACATTGTACACTGGGGTCATCGTGTGGTAATTCCGACGGCTGCGAGGGTACCAATGCTGCGCATGCTGCATAACGCGCATCAACGTATAACGGCCATGAACAAGTCGGCTCGGTCTCTATTCTGGTATCCAGGACTCGATCGGGGCGTTAAGAAGCTTGTCAATGCGTGTCCAACATGCATAGAATGAGGCAGCATGCCCGCTGCCCAACAACCCGTTCCTTGGCCGAAAACGGAACAGCCCTGGTCTAGAATTTGTGTCTATTTTGCGGGGCCCTTGGAAGGTCACATGGTGATGGGTGTGGTCGATTCTCATACAAAACGAGGTTGCTGCTATGAAGACTGCTACTTCAACGAAAACAATTGAAGCACTGCATACAATGTTCAGCCGATTCGGCTTGCCGATGACTCTTGTGACTAACAATTGGCCGCAGTTTAGTAGCAAGGAGTTCAGGGCATACATGAAGCGCAATGGCATCATTCCTTTCAATACAGCTCCTTACAAACAACAGTCTAACGGCCTGGCGGAAAGAGCGGTACATACTGTGAAGCAAGGACTAAGCAAGAACACGCGCGGTAGTCTGCAAGCTCTCCTGGACCACATTCTTTCTCATTATCGGCGTACCCTCCATCTAAACGGGAAAACCCCGGCTTCCATGCTTTTCAGTTACAAGCCGCGCTGTTTACTGCACATTATCGTGTCATGACCTTTCCCCTGTGCAGGTACATGCAACAACGGCAAACCGCTGCGCAAAGAAGTCTGGTTCAGGAACTACGAAGCAGGTGACAAATAGAAACCAGGTGTGGTAGAGTCCAGCGAGGGCTCGTGCATGGCAGCCGTAAAGACCGCAGATGAGGAGCAACATCGCCGCCACCTGGACCAGCTAAAGACCAGGAGAACCGGTGGGGAAGGAGCGGAGGTTCAACTCGACGCCCCCACGGAAGCATCAATGGCTGAAGACAGCTCAAGCGTATCGGTGGAGCCGCAGTCTCAAGTGAACGGCAGCAGCGCGAGCCAATGTCAAGTGGGCGCTGACATGCAAACACCGTCAGGCGTACAAGCTGAGGGCAGTAAAAACGAGGCACCAGTGACTGGCGGCGCTGGAGTGACACTGCGCAGGTAAAAAGGAACACCCGACGCCCAGACCGCTTCACTCCTTAAGGGGGGAGAATTGTTGTGAAGCATGCACACTGCCTTATTTACCGAGATACCGGCCACGCCACATGTTAACGACAGTAGCTGCGGTGAAGTGTCTAACCAAGCGGCTATAAATACTACTAACTTTTAATAAAATTTGTTCGCTCTTTCCCAACCACTTGTCGATTCACTTGACAAAAAATAATAAAGTCTATGCCGTAAGTAGGGACTGTAGAAGGTCTTGCAAGTTTTCTTACGTTCTTTTTTTACTATAACTATTTTGTCCTTTCTAGCGATAACAGTGATTTTTGTAAAACGGTGACGTAAGAAATATTTGTCATTCCCTTGTTTGAATATTTATGATCGGAAACAATAAAATTTATTGCAGATCAAATTGCCGATTTCAATATTTAGTGCCGTTCTTTTCTTTATCATACAAGTTAAAGATTGCGTTTCATTCTGGGTGTGAAGCAGCCGTTCTTGGCGTGAGTGCAATAACAACGCCCGCGATCTTGAATTGATTTTTGCTATTTAGTAGAATCGCCGGCATTATTTTTTTCTTCTCGCCTTTACGAGCTTCTTCAGATTCACTGGAGAATCAGCAGGGGGGAACGCAGAAAATACAGTTGTCTCGTAGATTGTTCGACAGTACAAAACAATTATTTGTGATTCTGCTTTCAGAAAGTGCTAACATTTCCACACAAGGAACCGCCGATAAATAAATTGTAGCGACTTGAGCACCGCAAAGCCTGTTTTGAAGTCTTCCAAAAGGCAAATGCCGAGAAACTCGGAAATATAAAGTGATAGATTTCTAGTCTGATGCTGCTTTAGCCGCATAGTTTTGCAATCCAGTTGACGCTTCGTCAGATAATCTAGTGAATACAGAATATAGGTCTAGTTCTTCATTTTTTATTTATTTTATTCCTTTCCCAGAGCAATTTTCGAACTCTTTTATAAAATACTAAAGATACCAAGGTGTAGCAAACAACGGTACCATCATTGGAATATTTTCACAGCATGCCGCTCGTAAAATATTAAGAACAATGCCACATTTATTCTGTCCCAAGCGTGGTGGCGTGTGAGGCAGGGATAGTACTAGGAAATCAAATTGTCAAGCCCGATTTTTTTTTATTCCTTTTCCTTGCTTGCTTTCTCTTGAAAATTTATTCGCTGGAACGCAACTCCAAATTATATGTTATCCTGCGATCAGACACGTTCTTTGGCATTCCTCAATAGTTCCAAAGTTGTTGCAGTTGGGGCAGCATCCTCCCCACTTGAACGGCTCACACTTCCCTGTAGCAGGGTTGAACCAATAGCGTGGCACAATCGCCTTGCAAGGCCCAACTTGTTGTGGTTGCTTGCAACCTGCACAGAAAAACCATTAGATTAGATACACGCTGAATGTTAACAGCGTATCAGTTTGGTCTTTACGTATGCAAAACTATGTGCTGACTGCTCACACAAGACTTCATTATTAGCAGTTCAAAAACTACCCATTGCTTACATGTATAAGAAACGGGGACCAATTTTCGAAATTCTTGGTTGTGTCAATAATAGCAGGGCCCAGGTCACAAAGCTGTGTTGTGTACCGTCTTATTTACACTTGAAGTGAGCTCTGCTCTGCGTGGCCAGGCACGTGCTTTCCTCCATAGCACATAATCCGATCGCAATTCAACACAGTTCGGCTCATGGGTACGATGACCTCAAAGTGATGCTTTGGTCTGCTATTAGGTGTACGGTGAGGCTCAGCGCGAGCACAGCCACGAAGAGCCGTCTTCCCACTAAGTGTGATTGACACTGTACAAGTTATAATCTGAGATTATCGGCAAATAAGAATGCAATAAATACAGCTGCAAATATGTTGCAAGTGTTAGGCGAAACATCCGTACAGATAATAAGAGGTAACAAAAAAACACATGAACGCAATTTAGAATACAAGAACCCTAGCAAAGAGTGCTTTTGTAACTTCTGCAATGGTAAGCACGGAAAATATCCCTAATAAAAAGTAGATGATCACTACTGGTATCACCGTCACAAATTTCTCAGCGAAAAAGCAATAAGCACGATTAAATAAAATCTTATTGCCGGCAAGCCTGCAAATTGTTTGCTTTCGGAAGCTGCTGGCGTGCGGCCGTATCCCTGCAATAATACCGCACCGCAAAATGTTTTGCAATTTTCTTTTTCATGCTCGGTGTTACAAAACTTGAGTTTATCACTTCCTTTGTAGCTCGAGATGTTTGCAGATTAGACTGGAATGATTGCAGGCCACCAAAGTTTCAGAATCATGCCAGACGTTTCGAGTATCATTTATCTGTTTTATCTAGATGTTTCTGCTCCGAATTTAAATTGACCACAGAGGCATCCGTAGAGGGATAACCGCGTGGCAGGCTTACTGCTATCGCCGATGTAGGTTTTTATTGGTTTTGTTTTGCGGAGTTTAACTTCCCAAAGCGGCCGAGGCTATGAGAGACGCCATTATAGTGGACGACGCCGGATATGTCGACACCTTTGTATTTCCTTAATGGGCACTGACGTCGCATAGCGCACGAGCGCCTTGCTTTTCGACCCCATCGAAAAGCGGCCGCCGTGGCCGGAATTTTATCCAGCATTTTTGGGAACAGTACTCGATCGCCCTAAACATTGTACCACCTCGGTGGGGATGATTTCGTTAAAAAGCCTATATTAGCCCAATAAAGAGTTCATTTTAGCGCAACTCCAGGTTCCTCATTCGCTATCTTAGGCACTGTCTCGACCACGTTAGAATATTTATGCGCATCCAACTGGCGTTTAATATTTATGGAAACCCAGGCTTCCACAGTCCTCAGGCTCTCAGCATCCACCTAAACCGTGGATAACTCTGACACACTCTTTTCCGTTCTTGGGCCCCCCCATTCTCCGTCTCCCAATCTATTTTTTTCCCACCCCATACACTTTTTCTTTTCCTAAAAGACCACTGCCGACTTCTTTCAATTTTTCATCGTTCCGAACTTCGCTCTTCGCCTTCCTGTCCATGCGGGGACTCTGTGGGGAACGTCCTCCATTACCTAATCGAATGTCCGCTAACCGCAGACATATCAGAGCGGCTTCCTGGCAATCCAGACTTTGTTTCTTCTGAAGATCTCCCGTCGTTATGGTCTTCCCCTCTTTCTTGTCCACTGCTCAATGGCATTGCTGTCCACGTTTCGCCTTTACTCCACCTGTCAGTCGCCTCCAATCCCGCCCCGACGGCTCGTATACAGGCCTAGGTGCCAATCTGCTCCATGTCTTCGTTGCGGAGGCCCCAAGTGGCCAATCTTGGTCGCCGCGGCCCTTCCCATGACATGTGGACATGGGACTTTCCTGCTTGATCGCCCTTCGTGCGCTCATAGTAATATTTTCCTTTCATTGCTATAGCTAATATACTAGTTACTACTAATTGCTGTAAATGGACATGTTGCTTCTGCGATGGTAACTTTTTGTTTTGCTTTCTTTTGTTTCACTGGTAGGCGCATATTTTCCAATGTCTCTCTGTTACTTTCCTCTTTACTTTGGCCCAATTTTTATTTTCCTTTAAATTTTCTCTCTCTAATACCATTCTGCTTTCTTCTACTAACGTTTCATCTCCCTAAGTTAATTTAATTCGCTTCGTGTCATTTTCTTGGCTCCTTTTCCTTCCTCCAGTTGTCCGCACCTTCCCTCCTACTGACTACCTGCCGGAATATGTCAAGCGCCCTGGCATGCTGGCGGTAGCCTTGTTTTTCCTTTTGCACTTTTCTTTCATAAGGACCTCTCTGTTTACTTTTTCCGCTGGTAGTTGGTCCCAGTTTCGCTTTTTGTCTAATTGCTTTTTCACTAAAAGTTTTGTTGCATTTGGGTCAGCTCATTTATTTTATTTTCAATTGTTTTTTTGCCGGCGTTAGCCTCTGGTTTCGTGCGTGATTTCTAGGAAAATTGTTTATTTTATTTTTAACTCTTCATATTTTTACAATAATGGACGCTGGATGATAACGCGACCTAGCTTTTCGGCTGCTATGCTGAGTACTTGAAATATTTTTATCCACATTGACTAAAATATCACGCCAAAATGTTTGCTATCACCACGAACATGTAAAGTACACCATTAGAGCATTCCAAGCAACACCAGAGCCTCTAGTATTGGAATTTTCTCAACTTCAGCCCTCGCTTTGTAATCTACCTCACTGCAATATTATTCTGCTTATATAAATGTTTTGCTGAAAAAAAAATTTATTAGCAAGAAAACCGATAATTCAAATTGTAGTGGCTTGCGAGTCTTTTGTGTAGCGGTATGGTGCTCTTCCTTAAAAAATATCAATTATAATTCCAGCCTTCATTGCCGCTTATCCCTGCGCAAATTCACATACCATGCTAGGCTAAACAATCCGATAATATAAATGTCTTGCTTGACTGACAAAAATTTAGTGAAAGCAACCATACCACTTCTGAGCAAAAGGAGTTCATATAACCGAGTCACCACTGGTCTCCGAGGCATAGTTTGATCAATGTTTCGCGCACAAAACATAAGAATTTTGAAGTCAGAATCTCCCATTTTCACTGGCAGTCAAACAGTAGAGGAGCGATTTGGTTTCAAGACGCGGAGATAACAAAAATATTTAGCTTCATTTCGCGAGAATAGAAGTGAAACTGTCTAAGTGACAACTTAATGTGCTGTTAGTTGTTACTATATCCTATTCATTCAATAATGAAGTCAGAAATCATAAATTTATTTTTTCTGAGCTCGGCCCGAGCCCCTTTTTAATAAGAATACTGTGGAGCCCAAGAAACATGATTCCATCTGTATTATTAGTATAATGCATTGTAGAAATGAACACTGGCAGTAATGTATATCTGGAATACATACCATCTGGGTAGATACATTTCGGTGGATCAGCTGAAATAAAGAAAATTAAAAAAAGTGTTTTTCAAAGCCTACACTAGAATTATTTGGTACTAAACAATACACCACCAAACTAGATGGATTATGCCACTCTGCTTGTAAAATAAGTTATATGAACATTTATTCATCGTAGGCACTGCAGCCAAGAGAACAATAGGTATTCACGAATCCAAGAACCCCAAAGGTAGTTCCCTGGCAGCAACTACCTATGTTATCCAGTGCTTATTTATCTATTCCTATAGGCTTTTCATAAAGCAGATATGCAGGTCGACATAAGGGATACCTTATATCTTATGCTTGTCCCATCGTCATGTTTTAAAATTTTAGTACTTGTTTTCGCTTCGTCAGCACGAACTCGCCACAGTGTGTAAGCAATTTTAATGTAGTTTGAGGACTAGTGAAATAGGGAACAGAGCATGGGGGAAAGTAGGACAAAGTTCTTCACACACTTCATAATGAGTACTTCTTTCTCGATAACCGCCTTTGCATATTTTGGTAAATTATTTAATGAAGCTACCTTATCGCGTTGATGACAGCACACAATCTAATAAATGTCCTAAATTGTCTATATCGTTAAAGCTTTCATTTCACGGAATTTTTCTTTTTATTTGTGTGATATTGCGCTTGTCTATATCCAGTCTTTAGTAGTCATCCCATCTGCACTTAGCACCGATTACCTTCAGGTATATTACACAGAATAGCCTTATTTCTTCGCCCCAAAAAATCTGGCCTAATGTTTGAGAATCATAAATGTGCTTTTGTTTCAAATCCATGAATATTCTGTTATCCCGGTGATACGTCATTAAGGCACTGCAAGGATGATAATTTCAGAGCTTTTCGGCCACAAATTTTCTTTCAATTTAAAACTTCACAGACAATGCGGTACAGAACTATAATCTTACGGCAATCTTGGGCGCAGGCTGCGGCGGCCAGGGAAACCACCACGATGAAAGAAGCAAGTATTGGCTTCATGCTGAAAGGCTTCGAAGCTGGAACGACAAGGCTCATACTTTTATATGATGAGCGCCATTGGCCGTAAATAGTAGGAGCAGTGGATATGAGTCCATAACTCAAGAGTTTCCACCACATGTGACAGATACCCATACGCGTTGTCGCACGTGCTGTTACTATCTCTGTGCTGGCTATGTACCTTTGCATTTTTTTGGGTAAAAATAAGGGCACGTGGAGCCGCTATTTCTTCCTCCCAGAAATGAAGTTCGTAAAAAAACAACTGCTAGGCACACGTGGAGGAAAGGTTTGGAATAAACTAATCAGAATATTTATATTAGAAACACGGTTCGTTCAACTAGTAAAAAAACAAATGTTTTTGACATATTAAATATCATATTCTTTGTTTAAGCTATTTCAGTCTCGGCTGCGTTAACATAAAAGTTAGTGAACCCGTTAACTGGAACAGGAGTTTAACGAATATACATTTCATCCCAGCAGAATATCGCTGCGAAAGCAACATTACGCCAGATTTCAACTCGTCCCGTATGCCGTGGCCGCGGCCCCGAATGACCTTCAACAGCAGCGAAGTAGACGAAGAAGAAGTAGAGGAAGAAGAAGAGGAAGAAGAAGAAGCAGAAGAGGATGAATAAGAAGAGGAAGAAGAAGAAGGAGAAAAAGAAACAGAGAAAGAAGAACAATGCTTGGTCACCCGCCGCGAATACTTTCTCTCCGCATTCGGGTTCAGCAGCATTGAACCCTGCTCATTTGTTAGTAAAGATTTCATAACCGCTGTCATTTACTAAGGGTCCCAGGAACCCAAGATAATCGATGATATCCCCTTTTAATTTACTTCACGAGACATTAAGTGAAAAACCGTCATCAGCTGAAAGTTGCTTGAGGGTGCGGCTCGTTCTTTGCTCGCGATTAAACATAAGGAATGAATGATTGACGTTTTTTCTATAAAAACATTGATTAATTTATTAACGCGCTTAGATACATCTTTATGTGACCCCTAGATGAAAAATGTTATCCCATTAATATATAGAATCAAAGTCAGCAGATACACTAAGTAGCAGGATTCATCTGTTCATTTCGCGAAGGTTTTATAAACATATTTAGGCTTGTCTAACCTATATGTTTTGCAACAAGTCCGCAAAGTGATTTCATGAATTGTTGCTTATCTACCTAGTCGGAGGCAGTGCCCTGTCATGCAAGGTTGAGTATCGAATGATGTAGATGTAATCTCAGGCGTCAAACAAAGATCAGTGCTTGCTCCGATTCTGTTCTTCGCTAGTTAGCTTCGGACACTTCGCAAATGATTGTGGAATAATACAGACGTAAGCAAAACACAGGACCAAATAAAACTTAATGGTTCGCTAACATCGAGTCCCTCATGGTGGTCACAATTGGGAACAAAATAACTGCAACCATAACCGCCACATTTACTACCAAGACGAATATGGTAAAATTCTCCTACCCATTAGGCGGAACTGAAATATCAGAGTGCTATCAAATCAAAACTTTGGGCGACCTTATTACTAGCAACTTAAGCTGGCATCCTAATGTAGAGTATATCTGTCGCAAGGCAGGCAGGCAACTATGATTATTCTGATTAAAGTCGCGTAAAGCCCCATTGGAAGTCAAATTACAAGATTATTGAAGGCTTTTGTGTCCGTCATTAGAACATGCCCATGCAATCTGGATCCCTTATTAGAAGCACCGTAATAATATTGTAGAGTGCATTAAAGCATTAGCACTACGGTACATAACGGTAAAGGAAATAACAAGAAGAATAAGATTGGGATGGAGCGCATTTGGCAAGCACTCGCAGATTATGACTAGCAGCTTACCGGTATCGCTCAAGAGGAAAGTATACAACAGTTGCATCTTGCCTTTACTCACCTATGGGGCTAAAACGTGGAGGCTAACCAAGAGAGTTCTACTTAAGTTGAGGACAACCCAGAGGGCTATGGAAAGAAAAATGGTAGGGGTAACATTAAGAGATAGAAAGCGTGCAGAGTGGGTGAGAGAAATAACTCAAGTTACCGACATTCTAGCGGAAATTAAGAAGAAGAAATGGACATTGGCAGGACATGTAGTGCGAAGAGAGGATAACCGATGGTCGCTTAGGGTAACAAACTGGATTCCAAGGGAAGGAAAGCGTAGCAGGGGGCGGCAGAAAGTTAGGTGGGCGGATGAGATTGAGAAGTTCGCAGGGGTCAAGTGGATGCAGCTAGCACAGAACCGGGTTAAGTGGAGAAATATGGGAGAGGCCTTCGCCCTGCAGTGGGTATAATCAGGCTGATGATGATGATGATGATGGCATATATTCATCATATTCATGTTAGCCTAGCGTCACTGATATGCGAAACCGAGCTGGTTTAAGAACACTGTCACGAAGCAAACAGTGGGGTGGCGGTTGATCCGCACGGACCGCAACCACCGGAGGAGCGTACGTCGATGGAGCATAAAATGGGACAGGACGGCGCAGCACGTCCGCATAGGTCACCGGCTGAACGGTGTTGGTGGACTGATTGAAACGACTGGTGCCCTGCGTGCGTTCTGGACTTCTTCGCGGATTACGCTACTCAGGGAATCCACAGAAGGGGAAAACGATCCTTGAAGCTTTTGGATCTATTCGCGGACTACATTCGGATAGTTCACGTAGGGCGCTTGGATTGTTCAGAGAGTCAACGTCAAGTTGGTCCCAGATGGACACTGGGACCGTTGGAAGGGCATACTGGCGGGATAGCTGCGCCAGCATTTTTTTCCATAAGGACGGCGTCAGTCAAGAACGCAGCGACGGTGGTAGGTGGGTTTTGTTTTTGTGCAGTTCAGACGCCGTAGTGGAGGACGCCGGAAATTTCTACCACCTGGGGTTCTTTAACGTGCACTGACATCGCACAGCACACGGGCGCCTTGCTTTTCATCTCCACCGAAAAGTGGCCGCTGAGGCCGGGGTTCGATCCCGCGTCCTTGGAAACAGTAGTCGAGCGCCGTAATCACTGCGCCACCCCGGCGGAGTACGGTGGTAGGTAGGTTCCTGATGAGCCCGTAAAATAAGTGCTCTTTCACACCACGCATCAGGTGCCGCAATTTCTTGTCTTCTGGCATGGAAGGGTCTGCCCGATAGCAGAGACGCGTTATATCCTCGACGTACATTGCGACTCTCTCGTTTGGTAGTGGGATGTACGATTTCATAGCCTGCTCTGCCTTCTCCTGGCGGTCGCTGCTGGCATAAGTGCTCAGCAGCTGACTTCAGAAACCCGGCCAGGTCAACGGTGTTGCCTCGCGGTTTTAGAAACACGTCCCCGCCGCCTCCTCAAAGCTGAAATAAACGTTGCGGAGTTTGCCGGGCAGTCCCAGTTGTTAAATGCGGCGACCCGTTCGAACTGAGCCAGTCAGTCTTCGGCATCTGCATCACTATGGAATGGCTTTGGAGGCGAGAGATCTGCAAGGTGACGTTGGCGGAAGCAGCAGAAGGAGTACTCACGGCATGAGTTGGCGGTGCCGTTGCCATATCAGCTGGAGGGGTCTGCAGGAAGTTCCCTCAAGAGGAATTACCTCTGGTGACAAACCTCGCAGCCTACGGCTTGTACGATGCGCTGGGGTGGTCACAAAAGGTAGGAGGTTTGCGTTTTCTTCCCCGGCAAGAACCATTGAAGGCATCTGGATCAGTGTCACGACCCAAGGACCCTCAGTCGAGCGGATACAGAGCGACGTGCAGGCAGACCCACGAAACGCTCTCCAAGCCTTCACGAAGCGTTCTTCGAACCAGGTGCGGCGCGAGCACTCTCCACGCGCCAATAACCACTTCGTCGTCGTTGCGGCCAAGTGCCGAGCCCGTGCGATGCTAGGTACAGTCATGGACAATATTTTGCGAGACGCCGGAGCCCCGTTTCAAAGCTGCCTCTGGGCCACTAGGCGGCGCGGTGCGCGCGTCGAGGTTGCGCGGGCCGATGACTAGGCGCATGCCCGTCCTATATGCGTCCGCTGGCCTTTCTCCTCGCTCGTTTTGTTTGAAGCGCTGCTTATTCCGCGCTTGGGCGCGGCTGGCGCTGTTTACTGCTCGCGCCGCTCGAGCTATGCGGCCGTCGTGCTCGGCGTGCAGCCAGTCGAAAGCGATAACAGCGCTCGTGCACGGGGCCCGCCACCTTTATACCGAATCATTTAGATCTGTTTCTTTTTTTCTTTCAATAATAACATAACTTCTGGCATGCGATAAAGGTCTCGTTTCTGCAAACTGCCCACTGCGATGAAAACATCTCGATAAAGACACTCGGTCCTTATGCTTCAACTGCGAGCGTTAGCGTGCATCGCAACTCATTCATAGTTATTGTGCCGACCAAAAGCGTAAAAGAGAGAAATAATCCTTAAGCAACAAGTTTATTGTCGTAAAACAAAAAATAAAAATAAAACAATGCAGACATCACTGGCAAACGAAAAATTCCTAATACTTGGTGAAACCGCCATCAGCAGCGATGACGCTTGCCAACCGGCGTGGCATCGATTCGTAAAGGGAACGAACCACATCTGTGTCCGCACGAAGCCTTTCCTATTCACCTCTGATCGCTTCCCAGAGTGTGTCTGCGTTGGCATTCCCAATGTGAGACCTCATCAGGTGAGCTTTCAATAGGCCCCACACATTTTCAATGGGACTCATGTCGGCTCCCTTCGGAGGCCATGGCAGCTGCCGCACGCCACGAGCGTCGAGAATAGCGCTCACTTTTCGAGACGTGTGTACAGGACTCCTATCTTGTTGAAAAAGGTAGAATCCATCTGGGAATGGTCCGTCAAGGACATATGGCGTTAACACACTCTCAATGATGTCGACGTAGGCGTCCGAGGTGAAGGATCCATCGACTCTCACCAGAGGCCCCAGTCCATTTCTTGACATGGCGCCCCATACAGCCACGAAACAGCGACCACTGGAGAACACATTTTGCACGTATGGCGGGTCGTATCTATATAGGAGAAGAAAATCAGTACAAAGTTATAATTTGGGTCTTATGCATCAGGTTGAGCGCGAGTGAAAACTAACTTTTCCGTGTAAAAAGGTTTGATTAGCAACTGTGAATCGTTTCTAAATAGTTAGTACTTGAACCACGCTACTAAATGACAAGAGTTGTTTCGGAAGAGCAATTACTTTAGAGTAAATTGCGGCATCGGCACTAAGAAGCGTTTGCTAATGGACTCTCTTCGGAAGGGCGCTTCTATCAACATCGTGCACCTCCGAGATATTGCATGCTGAGGAGGAGTATTCGGCATTGTTTACGACGTATATTTAATTTGGGAACACGAAGACAGCAGTTTGCCGCTATATCCTACTTTATTCGTATTCTTCATATAAAATATTCAGGATTTACTTAGACGCAAAAAAAAGGGTATCCATACCAGCAATTCACTGGCCTCCAAACTCGGCACTTCTGGTCCCAGCGGGTGGAAAAAGAAGACTCGTCCGAGAATATAACTTCGGACCAGTCGTCCACAGTCCACCCTTTCAGAGAGTTGGCGAACTCGAGCCGTTCCTTGCGCTGTTTAGTTGTCAGATGCGGCTTCTGGGCAGCCATGCACGATCGGAGACCAATTTTTTTGAGCCGCCGCCTGATAGTTTTAGCAGATATATTTAGTGCAAGTTCCTTGCGGATTTCTTCTGCAGTCATGAAGGGGTCGGCCACCGATGCCGCTATGATCAGGAGGTCATCTTCTGTTGAAGCTCTCGGTCGACCTGGGCGCTTGGAATCTGCCAGGCTGCCTCCATTGCGGAAAACGCGAATGGTTCGGGCTACTGCAGATTTGGAACGACCGGTACGGCGAGCAATTTCTCGCTGGGGAACACCTTCCACGAAGAGACATGCAATCAGTCTCCTGTCGTCGATCGGCACTCTTGGAGGCATTTTGCAACTGGCAGGATTTGCGTTGAAATTATATAGGTTTTCCTGGATATCGCTAACCAATCATAAATCAAGTAACGTCGATGGCTGAGCAGAAAATATAGGCGTTATGTGGGAAGAGTGCTTGCGCTATCTCGCCTTTCTACGATCAGACGATGCAAGCATGTGCTCATCAGCCTTATCACGTCAGAGTGACTTTTAAACAACTATAGTTCGAAAATTACGGTATTACATCACATAAAATGACAGTATACATTTTACGGCCTTACGTCCCCGACGTGATAAGGCTGATGAGCACATGCTTGCATCGTCTGATCGTAGAAAGGCGAGATAGCGCAAGCACTCTTCCCACATAACGCCTATATTTTCTGCTCAGCCATCGACGTTACTTGATTTATGATTGGTTAGCGATATCCAGGAAAACCTATATAATTTCATCGCAAATCCTGCCAGTTGCAAAATGCCTCCAAGAGTGCCGATCGACGACAGGAGACTGATTGCATGTCTCTTCGTGGAAGGTGTTCCCCAGCGAGAAATTGCTCGCCGTACCGGTCGTTCCAAATCTGCAGTAGCCCGAACCATTCGCGTTTTCCGCAATGGAGGCAGCCTGGCAGATTCCAAGCGCCCAGGTCGACCGAGAGCTTCAACAGAAGATGACCTCCTGATCATAGCGGCATCGGTGGCCGACCCCTTCATGACTGCAGAAGAAATCCGCAAGGAACTTGCACTGAATATATCTGCTAAAACTATCAGGCGGCGGCTCAAAGAAATTGGTCTCCGATCGTGCATGGCTGCCCAGAAGCCGCATCTGACAACTAAACAGCGCAAGGAACGGCTCGAGTTCGCCAACTCTCTGAAAGGGTGGACTGTGGACGACTGGTCCGAAGTTATATTCTCGGACGAGTCTTCTTTTTCCACCCGCTGGGACCAGAAGTGCCGAGTTTGGAGGCCAGTGAATTGCTGGTATGGATACCCTTTTTTTTGCGTCTAAGTAAATCCTGAATATTTTATATGAAGAATACGAATAAAGTAGGATATAGCGGCAAACTGCTGTCTTCGTGTTCCCAAATGAAATATACGTCGTAAACAATGCCGAATACTCCTCCTCCTCAGCATGCAATATCTCGGAGGTGCACGATGTTGATAGAAGCGCCCTTCCGAAGAGAGTCCATTAGCAAACGCTTCTTAGTGCCGATGCCGCAATTTACTCTAAAGTAATTGCTCTTCCGAAACAACTCTTGTCATTTAGTAGCGTGGTTCAAGTACTAACTATTTAGAAACGATTCACAGTTGCTAATCAAACCTTTTTACACGGAAAAGTTAGTTTTCACTCGCGCTCAACCTGATGCATAAGACCCAAATTATAACTTTGTACTGATTTTCTCCTCCTATATAGATACGACCCGCCATACGTGCAAAATGTGTTCTCCAGTGGTCGCTGTTCCGTGGCTGTATGGGGCGCCATGTCAAGAAATGGACTGGGGCCTCTGGTGAGAGTCGATGGATCCTTCACCTCGGACGCCTACGTCGACATCATTGAGAGTGTGTTAACGCCATATGTCCTTGACGGACCATTCCCAGATGGATTCTACCTTTTTCAACAAGATAGGAGTCCTGTACACACGTCTCGAAAAGTGAGCGCTATTCTCGACGCTCGTGGCGTGCGGCAGCTGCCATGGCCTCCGAAGGGAGCCGACATGAGTCCCATTGAAAATGTGTGGGGCCTATTGAAAGCTCACCTGATGAGGTCTCACATTGGGAATGCCAACGCAGACACACTCTGGGAAGCGATCAGAGGTGAATAGGAAAGGCTTCGTGCGGACACAGATGTGGTTCGTTCCCTTTACGAATCGATGCCACGCCGGTTGGCAAGCGTCATCGCTGCTGATGGCGGTTTCACCAAGTATTAGGAATTTTTCGTTTGCCAGTGATGTCTGCATTGTTTTATTTTTATTTTTTGTTTTATGACAATAAACTTGTTGCTTAAGGATTATTTCTCTCTTTTACGCTTTTGGTCGGCACAATAACTATGAATGAGTTGCGATGCACGCTAACGCTCGCAGTTGAAGCATAAGGACCGAGTGTCTTTATCGAGATGTTTTCATCGCAGTGGGCAGTTTGCAGAAACGAGACCTTTATCGCATGCCAGAAGTTATGTTATTATTGAAAGAAAAAAAGAAACAGATCTAAATGATTCGGTATAAAGGTGGCGGGCCCCGTGCACGAGCGCTGTTATCGCTTTCGACTGGCTGCACGCCGAGCACGACGGCCGCATAGCTCGAGCGGCGCGAGCAGTAAACAGCGCCAGCCGCGCCCAAGTGCGGAATAAGCAGCGCTTCAAACAAAACGAGCGAGGAGAAAGGCCAGCGGACGCATATAGGACGGGCATGCGCCTAGTCATCGGCCCGCGCAACCTCGACGCGCGCACCACGCCGCCTAGTGGCCCAGAGGCAGCTTTGAAACGGGGCTCCGGCGTCTCGCAAAATATTGTCCATGACTGTACGTAACAATATATATATATATATATATATATATATATATATATATATATATATATATATTTAGATACATGCACATATATAAATTAAGTTCATAAATAAAGAGAAAATGAGGGATTCATACGAATTACGTTTGTAATGTTATGGCGTTTCATCAGACTGTTAGAGATTATTGATTACAAACTTCAAAAACAACGCACCGCTGTTTATATGTATATGCATTCTCCGGCCTAAATAACGTAGGCTTGTTAACTATTTGGAACCACGGAACAAACCCATCAACTCGCCAGTATTCGGTTTTGTAGGATTGTTAAAGCCCCCTCTATCTTCCTTCCGCTTTCTCTCTCTCTGTTTATATTTTTATACTAGGAGTTTCAGCGAACACTCAAAAATGTCTAAAAATAGCAACTTATAATTAGAAAAAAAAATGTTTTCAGGAACGTACTCTCTTCTGCGGCGGACAAAATTTACCATAAGGAATACTATAATAAGTAGCTGAATAACTAAAATCCACTAATTACCTTTTTATTTACACAGTTGGGTAGTTCGTACCAATGGGGAGTTCGAAGCCATGGACAAGACGACGTTATATCAGTTTTTGAAAAAAAAATGTCGTTCTCTAAAGCTCTGCAAGGGCGAGGAAATCCGGCAATTTCTTCCGCATAAAACCGAGACTCATCTCAAAAGGCGCGCACGAAACTTGGAGCTAGCGCAACGGCGCAACCTCCGCTGGTGACGTGTCGTATGCGTTTCCTGTACATAAAAATGTTGAGTAGTTCCCTTTGTCAATATATGTCGATTGATAATAGAGGCATAACATTATGCAAATGGTAATGTATATATTCTGTGGATGTATTTCTTTGGTGCTTGCGAGTGCGCTCTTCCGCTGCTGTTGTGATTAGCTGCTGGACTATATACGCCGGCAGAGGGTGCAGGGTGGCTCTCAAGCTGCAACAATGTAGCCTTTTGCCTTTGTCCTCTCTCCTTTGTTACTCATGTAACCTTGTGAGAGTTAAAAAAGATATCATTCATATCATTCAAATGAATGCGGCACCCAATTTGAAACGTCTGCGCTTTTTTCGCTGGTTAAGGGTACTCGACGCTACGATTAGACCACGGCCGGCGCTATCTTTTGCTTCGTCTTTCGGCGCATAAAAACAATAGTCATTACCAACTACACGTAGCACGTCAATTTTGCGAACCCAGATTGGCACTGGCCTTGTGCCCTGTCTGTGGAGTCACCTCGAGAAGCAGTTTTTTTTCTCTCATCAATTTAGCTTTGTGAAAGAAAAAAAGCCACGCTTTAGTGAAAGCGTACAGAGTTCTCTTTACCGGTGCCGGTATCTTGATATGCATAGTGTAATTTATATCAAGCGTTCAATTATTTTATCCCTTGTAGCCTTGACACCTACCATCTACAAGAATGCCTTCTTAAATGAAAAATTGTTGGCATTGCAGCGGGACGCTGTTTCGTACCTGCCGCCTCTATACAGTTGCCGTGTGCCCGAGCAGACATGTCGCATAAATTGTAAAACGTACTCTGTGATTATGAAACGTTTACCTCAGATGTTAAGCAGTTTCAAGTAATACAACAAACATGAATGAACAAAATTTGAATATGGTTTTGTTTTAGTTAGTTGCAGCCACATATAGGAAGATAAAAACATCTCTCTGAGATATTTTGAAGTGATAGGTTTACACGTTGCTTCATGTCTTCGAGGTTGGCTGGTTCCGTCTTGAAAACTTGATTTGTTACTTATCCCCACAGGAAAAAAATCCATAGATGATAATTCGGGCGACCTTGAAGGCCAAGGTGTTGTTCTACCACGCTCAATCTATTGGTTGGGAAAGAAGCCGTCCATGTAGTGCCAATCGGATGAAGAATAATGCGTCGGGGGTCCTGAAGCCACATTTTTTTTTGTTAACACGCCCAGTGGTAGTTCTGAGGCAATTTCAGAGACGACGCCCTCTAGAACGCATCCTGTGTACTTCTTTGCAGTAAGATGTTCGTCGATGAAGTAAGGACCGACTATACAACCGCTATAAATGCCACAACATTTGCTGACCATCATGCCTAGTGCTTGTGTTGACGTAGCCAATGTGGGTTTTGATCGCACCAATATAGGGCGTTGTGCAAATTGACATTCGAATCCCTGCATAATTGGGCATCGTCAGTACGAAGCACTCTGTAGAGAAATACCGGGGCTTCGTCGCACTGAATCAGGCACCATTTTAAAAATTGAGCTGTCTTTGACAGTTATTTCACGTCAGTTCCTGATGAAGACTCACATGACATGCTCGGTTGCTGTGTCCTGAAATTGGCCTCCAAACTCAAGCCAGACTCTCCACATGCGCCTTGTTATTTCCCTGACACTTGCTTCCGGCATGACAGAGACGTACGTGAGGACATCAATATCAAAATCGTCGGTTTCACTGGCTTGTGTTTTCGTTTTCTGAACATAGACAGATCCAGTGGTCCTAAATCGATTGAATATTGATGTAACTGTGGGACGAGTCGATACACGATGACCGCAATGTTAAGCAGTATAGAGTGTGGTTGCCAGCTCCGCGTTCATTTTCGCGGTGACATAAGTGAGCACAATGTCACTTTCTCGGCAACGGAGTACTGGAGTTCTGCTGGCGCGGCCATTCTCATAATCCACACGCTGCACTCTAAAAACAGAAGGAGTACTAGAACTCCACTTGGAGGAGTTTTCGCTTGTCCCATATACGACTCCTTTTTCCAGAGTAAAAGAACTCTCTCTAGCCATAGAGTAATCGGACTCCACTGATGGAGTACTGCGCTACTCCTGTGAATAGAGTAAAGGTACTCCTCCGAAAGGAGTAAAACTACACACTGTAGTAGCGTCCTACAACTCTTCCAGGAGGAGTTCAAGGACTCCACTGATAGGAGTGCCTGTACTCCTTCAAGGAGAGTTTTATTTTACTCCTCCTGATGGAATTTCAAGGCCTGTTTTACATATCCTACCATTTTTTAAACCAGTTCCAGCCATATGTTTTGTAGGACTCACTTTGGCCATACCTTCCTCTGCAAAACGGTGCATAGTATTTCCACTACACACTGTTCAATGGTGAATGTACAAATTTTTTCCACACTTCTTGCACCATACACACAACAGTCTGTGATGTGAAATCGGTGCTTCAATAAATAGGGATGCAAAAGCACGCTGATGACAGCTTTTATTTTCTCACAATTGCTGTGCATGCCAGCAATACATTTGGGATGTGCTCTGTGAGGTCTAGGCCCATCAGTGTTTTCGACACCACAGTCTAATTGGCATTAGATGCCCAGAACACTGCTACAAGCCAAGTGATCCTGTGAGCAAAGTTTTAACCAAGTGATCCCGCCGCTCGACCACATCGCAGCTTGCCGAGCCGAGTGAAGCCGCTCAAGATATCCTTGCATTTTCCAGGTGCCTGCATATAGAATAAAAACAATGCAAGGGAGGTTAAAGCAAACCATTATAAGCAACTAAACATACTCCTAATCTCAAGTTTTCATTTTAACCTACAGCTAATGCAACAAAACAAAACTTGGTGTGAACGCCTGGGGTCGCCACCTAGGTATGCCCTAGCAGTGGCACATCATGACCAAGTGTAGACTTTTCATTCCAAATCATTAGACAAAGCTAGTGATCTAGAAATCCACATACTTCGTTTATTCTGACTGCCAATTTGCTATACCTCAACTGGGAATACCACTATGCTAGTCCCTCAGAGGCTAAACACAAGCCTGGCCGGCACTGGACCGTTTGTTGCTCGAGAATTGGCTTTGGATGTAGAACACATGCAGCTGTACTGGCGAACCTCCACTCCCTCTGGAGTTTACTGAGGCCGCTTCTGCAGAGTGGCATCCATCTACAACTAAAAACAGCGCTGCAGAATCTGAATTGGAGTAATGCAAAAGCACGGAATCTGCTGTTGGTTGCTTCTGTTTGCTTAATTCACTTATTGTTTACCCATTTTCTTTGGTACTTTCAAATTGTGCACCAATCCCTTCCTATGCCCTTCTTCAGCTAGACTTCCGGTTGGTAGTGCGACGTCACAGCCTCTAGCTCACATTATCCACTTCTTGTTTATTCATTTTAGTCTTTGGTACTTTCAAATTGCACAATCCCTTCCTATGCCCTTTTTCAGCTCTATTTCCAGTTGCGTGACGTCACACCTTTGACGCCACTCTAATTGACTGCCTTAACTACTTTAGTCTTTGGTACTTTGAAATTGCATGCTAATCCCTTCATATGCCCTTTTTTAGCTCGACTTCAGGTTGTGTAATGTCACATACTTGAAGTCACCTTAATTCACTGGTTTAATTATTTTAGTATTTGATACATTCAAATGTGGCACCAAGCCATTAGCTAATGAGACCATTTTTGCCTTTACTGTTTCATTTTTTTGCCTCTTATTAATTACCTAATTACCTTAATGGCCTAATTCTTTGCACACATTACATCACCCTCTATCAATTAACACCACTCATTAACCTCTACGATTTCTCAATCACTCACAACTGCTACGGACATGATTTTGCATGTTTTAGCTCTAATTAATTACCTAATTACCTTATTGGCCTAATTATTATTTCGCACACAACACTACGTCACCCTCTATCAATTGGACTCATTAACCTCTACCACTTCTCAATTACTCACAACTGCTGCAGAGAACTTTTACATTTTTTGCCTGTAATTATTTACCTAACTAGCTTACTGGCCTATTTTTCGGCAGCAACATTATGTCAGCCTCTATCGATTGACACCACTCATTAACCTCTTACGTTTCTTAATTACTCGCAACTGCTGCGGACACGATTTTGCGGGTGCGGTCTACGGACAGAAATCTGTGAACATAGCGAAGTAACGCTTTCGTGTTAACTTGAATGAATCCTTGAGTTTAGTTATATTTAGAATCCAGGAGAAGAAGGCTTTTGTGTCAAATATCAAGAAGGTCATAAAGGCACGTTCGGTGTGATGACTGCTCCTGAACCAGGCTAGCTTCAGCGATATAGTGAATAAAATCATGAAGCAGATATTGCAGTTTCTTGTTTTTCATGCCTTCCATGACCTATACTGATTTCTGACACAGCCATTGCTATGGCATTGAAATTGAAACAGATGATGGGAGAGATTGTATTATTTAGCAGCCATAAACAAATACTATGTGGTAATCCATGTATAGTCATGCACACTGTTACAAAGACAACACGCAAAAAAATCGGGGGTCCTTTAAACTCTACCTTAAGTGTATGATGGAGCACATTGGGGCTTCCGTGTGGATTCTCATTCATGTACAGACACTTCACTACAGGGTAATTGAGTAACCCCACAATTTATTTTATTATGTTGTGCATACTCATTAACGCAGTTGTAAGCCATCACATTATGTTAGACCACATAAAGATATAGAGACCTGCTTTAACCAAGAGATCTGAACCTACCTGAGTCACCTGGGGATGCCTGGTTGACTGGATCCAAAGAACCTTGGATCCAGACAAAGACATGCTACCCCTAGGTCACTCGGGCACATTTAATGGCTTGGTTAAAGCCAGAATTCCTATCTGCCAACTTAAGGTCTATTCACACTTGCGACTACCAGTCGCGCGACCAGAGGAGAGGAGCTCGCCACTACCGATGTTCACACTTGCGACAGTCGCCTTCTCGTTCTGTTCTCGTTCCGAACGAGTTGGGAGTAGGAGAGCTGCTGGGCGATGACAGTGAACGTCGGTAGCTGCCGCCTGCCAGACACTTCAGCTTTTTCAGGCGAGCCGATACGCATGCCGTGCTCTCGTGTTTCCAGGAAAACGCCGACGACGAATAGACAATGTCATTCACCGTGGTGTCAATATAAAATGTTGCACCTGCGTGAAAAATTCATTTCTTAAAAGTTCATGGTATTTACCAGATAGCCCAAATATCTTTCCAATCTCCTCCCAGGCCATATCCTATCTCCCTGCCTTTGAATTCCGGGTGCCGTTTGTTGAAAAGGTAGGGGTATTCTTTAATTGCATTGAGAAGGTGCTCGATCAAGTACTCCGGGACCTCGCTGATTGGTGAAATGGTTTGCGACTAGTAGTCGCGCGACTGAAAATTCGAGCAGTGCCCGATCGGCCCGCGGCAGTCGCTTTTCGACCGATGCGACCATTTGCGACTGTCGCTTTTGGACCAAAACGGTCACGTGACCGCTGCTAGTCGCAAGTGTGAACGGGCCTTTAGCCGTGTCATGTAGACTCGTGACATGCACAACCACTGAGCAGTGTCCAGCCATGTCACGAGCCAACCACCACCTGCTAGAGATATGCCCATGATTTTTGCTCAAAATGCCTATATCAGACTATATCCAGAATAAAGCCATGAATGCTGTGGCATTATTATGGTGTCTATACAATTTTAAGTTAATACTGCCACTCAAGCAAGACCATGACAATGTAAATTTTGAAGTGACGCTGCTTTTGTAGTAATGAAATCTATCAAATGACAAATTACATAGGGAAGCTAGCAGCCAGCGAAACTAGAGAAAGCATAAGCAACGTTTTCAATTTTTATTCATATTTGTCTTGTTTGTACCTACTGGCAGCCAGACATGGCAGGATTATTTTATGCTCGCTGCAGCCCTCCAACTAGCAGACAATGGAGAGGGGATATAGAAGTGAGAAATTTATGCACTATTTTTAAACTGACTAGAAGGACAGGAGTATCATGCGACATTTATTTTATCCGAGGGCATCATAGGTGCTCTTAGCTGATCCATGGTGCCCACCTATGGTATCTTTTTCTTTGTCAGCTGTCGCTGCTTATATACGTATAATATGCATGCGGCACTCTTTCCCACCAGGCAACTGACAATTGCAGATTTCTATTTCATAATGAACTCACTGAACTCGGATTCTCTATATACTTTCATCTGTCAAGTGCATAGCCTCAGCTTATTTTATGGTATCATTTAATGACCTTCTCGAGTGTGACATCAGATCATAGCCCTCAGTACATGCTCAGGCGTGCGCATTCATGCAAGCATATCGCCAGTGTGTGAAACACAATCTGGGTGCATGGTATTTTATTTTTCAATGCAGTGGAAATGAGGACATGCTCTGGTAATAGCTCAGATATATTTGAGATGTACCACATGCATGCACTATCATGTTTCACTTCAGCCATCAAAAAGCAATGTTTCTCAAATGGGAGTCACGATTTTAGGAGTCCAAAAAGATATGATAAAAAAAAAATTGAAAGGTCATGCAATAGCTTTGACCCAGCTAGACACAGCTTTAAATGGCTAAAAGGGCACAGGTTTAAAGCTGATTTTAGTTTCTCAAAACTCAACATAAAGGAGTGCGGAAACAGGGAGCATGAGAGAGAGAGCATCAATGGGATTTGTCGATGCCAGCATCGGTGACGCTCGAACTTTGGCTCCATTGCTGGATGGGAATGCAGTGCAGTCTTAGGAATCTATCAGGGGAAAAGAGGACACTATGTGGTAGAGCTGACACGACAGTGTGTCTGTTGCATGCCGTCATCCATGCATAACGTCGATAAGAATGTTTTTAATATGCAAGCGCCTCTACCATAAATAAAAATTAAGCTGCACACTGCAGGTTTGAATTCTTTATGCAATTGGGGCTGGTACAAAAGCAGCCAATGGTGTGTGCTGTGCCGTCACTGTGGAGAAACCGCTAGCATGACCAACGTGACAGTCCTTGCATGTTGGTGTCCATGCATGATGCATGACGCGGAAGATTGGGAACGAATAAAGTGATAGATAGTGCATGCATTGGTCATTTCTCAAATATTTGAGTGTTTTCCAAAACACGTCCTTTTTCCACTTTGCAGAAAAATGAAATGAAGATGTGAAAAATGAGTGCACTCATGATACTGATGTACAGGGTCCTTCAAAATATGTGCGAACACGGCGAAGCGTTCGCACATATTCGCATATTCGCACATATTCGAAGCGTTCGCATGCACACATAGCGTGCGCATGCGCCACATTGTTTCGATGCGCGACCGCACCGGATGCGCTGCCGCTCACGGAGCGCGGGCACGCTTCGCCGTGTTCGCACATATTTTGAAGGACCCTGTACATGTACGAATTAATGTGCCTTCCTGACTAAGCACAGGGAGCTGCAATCCGCGCTAATGCCCGAGAAAGCCCTCAAATAGCAAGCCATGTAAAGTAAACCGAGTATGGACTTGAGATGAAATGCATTTTACAAATCAATCGGCTTAATGCGCATAGTATGACGCAAACATCTGCACTTTTAAATGGTGAGAAGAGATATGTTGCCCCACATACACAAAATAAGTAAACAATGGCAATGGAAAGACACACATGATGTCCATCACGAGTGGCAGAAATAAGCACTATCCTTGAGATTGTACGATATGTCGTGTTCAATGAAGTACCGCACATGCTCACCACTTCCATATCACCTCTGTTGTCTGCTAGCTACCCAAGCGCAGCCCGCACTAAATCATCCTTGTGAAAGTCTGGCATCCAGCAGCATATCGTCGAGAAAAAATGAACGCATTCTGGAGCAACCAAAAGTAGTCCCCCTCCCCCCTACACACAGAAAAATGCAAGAGCTGGCTCCACGCTCGGGCGCCCCGTAGGCTAATGAGATAACTTAAGTGCACTCAAAAGGCAGCACGTATGCAGAAACTAAAATAAAAAAGAAGAGTAAGTGTGACAAATGTCTCAAACGTAATTTATATTCATTATTTTACCTGTTTTTGCTGTGCTTTTGGTCATTTATTTTTAATGTGACAGTATTGAAGGCCCCATTCTCCCCAAAATCTTGCATTATTGTTGACAATGTCGTGAGCAAATAGTCATAAGCGGGGTTCTAGCATTTGGTAATAAGCAGGTGACATTTTTGTAGGTCAGGCATTGAGTTTTGGTGTTAGTTTGTGTGGCATCATGAGGCCGCATGAGATGCCGAATTGCTAGGAGCTCCTTGTGATTGAAGAGTGAGATGGCAATCAAGCCCCTCCGAGTCGCACTTTTATACAATTGTTCAAGCAAGTATATATATGTCAGGTTGTCTTTCAGATAATGTGGTAGCTTATCACTGTATGTTAATAAATGTTTGAAATAAATGGATCAGTGACGAAGCAACTAGCAGCATACCCTTAAAGGCAGACTTTAGGTATCCCTGCAGGTTTTAAAGTTAGGTTTAATTTATTTTTCCGAGATTTTTAACACCTGCTTTCCTTCCGGACTTGGTTTCCATTTGTAGCACCGCGTCGATTTAAGGTGGTCTCTGTTCCTGCAAGGGTGGAAAAATGAGCTAGCTGGTAGTTCATCTCTGGGAAAAAAAAACAGCACTCTCTTGAGACAAGGACAAAGCGCTGTGTTGTCATCTCTTTCTTTTTCAATGTCTTAGGAGTGCGGTTTATTTTTTTCCCAAGCTCTCTATTCTTACTGAGTTTTTTCATTCCACCCCAGATGCATTACCTACAGCAATGAGGAAGATGAATTTGTTTACGCATTATCGCCTACTGTTGTTTTTATTTTTTTTTAACCTAATTTAACAGCTGCCACATGTGTGTGTATTCGATATGTCAGACTAAAGAGAAAATCCTCGACAGCTTGGTACCAGTGAGTACTTATGGAACTTGTTGGTACTGGTTTCACTACTTTTTTCTAGCTCTGAAGTAGAGCCCACCTATATTGGCCTCAGCTATCACAAATGCTTATTGTGAACGAGGGTGGAGCTACTGTCAAAATATGTGTTTATAGCCTTGAGTTTGAGACAAAAAGAACTACTGAGGTCACCCTGCTTTGTTATAACGAACAACAATGCACCATAAAGTCACCCTACTGTCAAAACATGCATGAAGATCAGAGTACATCCTAACTCCCATTATCATCCTCAAAGAAAGTGTCGAGCATGTAAAAAACAGTGCAAGAAACTATAAATCAGAAGCACTAGTAAAGTTAACCACTGCCCGAGCACATGCTTACAGGCTACAAGGTCGATCAGTTGGTCCGTCAGTGTGCCGGCTAGGCAAAACTTCTGAAGTGTGAGCAGGGTCAGGGTAGCAGCAGCTTCACTAATGCTATTCTACACTGGCAGTGATCAACCACTAACAGGGCTTTGAGAAGTTTGAATACGAGCCACAAAGTATGCTTTGTTAGCCGAACTGGTCACATGACAATGTGTCACCTGCCCAACTGGATCTGCACCTTCTCAATTACTGGAGCGTGCAGATAGCACACAGAGCAAATAATCTGCACCTCTCCTTTGTAGGTAGAGCAGTGCACACTCATCAATTGAAACTAGACAGCAGCCGATGGTGTTATGCTAAAGAGTCACTTCCTACCAGGCTTGTTGGTATGTGCAGATCTACTTGTGCAGAAAGGTTGCTTCAAAAGTAGAGCAACGGCGACTGGGTATCAGTTTATTTAAAGCTCGATGTGCAGCTAGAATGCTTTAAACAAAAACTATGCGTACAATTGATGTTCTGCATGCACATCTGCTTGGTTAGCCTTTAACTGTTGAGGGTTGATGACAAAAACACCGACCCACCTAACCACCAGCTGTCGTGAACACCTCAACTGCTTTATTATTGCATTCCTAAAGCAGCACACCCACAACCAATGACTGCATCAGGCGCCTGAATGCTTGGATATCTGACTTTATTTGTATTTAACAGTAAACAAAAAGACAATGTGAAGGTGTATGTATCTATAGATAGCTCTGTTGCTGACTTTCAGTGGTCAGTTTAAAGAATGTGTAAAGGCCAGCACTTTTTCACGTGTTTATGTCCATAAAATTTAGTAAGGGTTACATTTTTCATTCAGAACTGATACTGGTGTCTTTCTAATGCACCGTTAATGTGTGGTAAAAACTGCAGATTCAGTTCTTACAAAATTAATGCAGTCATGTGATTTATTTCCCAGCAGATGGCTGCGGTTTCACCCCCAGGGCACATATATGGCAATTTTGCAGTGATCTTAACTGAAGGTGTAAGGAAATAGCATCATGAAAAGGCAAGCAATTAGCTGAAAGAGCATAAACAAGACCACTGTAAAGGCAAATTGCTTTACGTTGCTAGTGGGGACGCAATAAGTATGCTTATTACGGTTGCCTGTGCATAGTGTCACTTTTCCTAGTAGCCTGAAACAACAGACGGATGCATTGCTACAGACATACAACAGATATCTTTCAGCAGGGTGGCAAGAAGGGAGAGGTAGACTGCAGACTATCTTTGCATAATGCAGTCTAGCACTTTGCCAAGTGTAAATAATACTGAGAAAGGGCAACCCTTTTATGCAATACATTTTCTCAAAAAGCCTAAACGACCTGATCATCCATACCAAGGAAATATAGAGTGCCTTTTACACTCGACTAAGGGCTACATTTATGTATGAGCCACTCCTTGTAAATTTGGAACCTGTTATTTGGAAGGAAATGGAATCTGCATAGTACAGTGGCCCTGCATACACCCCGAGGTACTGCCCCTGCCTGCTGCCATCATTATCATCGTCTAGCTCTGTGGCATATAAAGAACAATTCAGACACATCTGTACTTTGCGCATGGCAGCAGTCAACCACGTAATGACACCATGAGGTTAGCTTGGAGTGTCACTTTAGCCTGTCTGTTTGCGTATTTTCAAATCTTTGCATGTGATGTCCCCAGATGCTGTTGTTGTTCAAAGGTTCAAATATATGGGTATTTGAGATGCAGAGCCTGTAATTGATTACTTCATATACCAGGGAGATGAGGAGCCAGGTTTTAGTACTGCAGACAACAATAGCAAGAAACAAGAATAAGAGCTGGGGCGGCCCTTACCCTATCTGTAACATGCTGATGGGAATCTCAAGAAGACATCGGACCCGCCACATGCCCGAAGTGTTGCACACCAGCTGCAGAAGTGGATGTTCGCCACCTGCTGTGCACTTGTGCAGGGACCATCAAGGACAGATTCAGCAGGAAGTAGGACTAACTGCAACAAGGCAAGCGGACTTCTCCAAATGGCTCACCGACAACGATAAGAGCAAGAGCCTTCTTCGGTTACTTATGGAAAACAATTTAGATGGGTTTTTATAATATGCCTTCTGGCGAGCTTGCAGAATAAAAAAAAACCTAAATGTATGTGCAATTAGCCAGATATAGCATCATACTGTATTGCACAGCTGATTCCACCGAATATATTTGCAAAATTGACTGATAATTGCTACTTTCATGCAAGATCCACACAGAAGTTATATCTAGCAGAGTGTAAAAGTTTTAGGAATGCCACCACTTCCTTTTTTGCATGATGCTTGCCATACCAAATTCAGTAAGCACCCTGACCCTGTCAAGCTAACGTCTAAGCTCTCTGGAGTGCTTATGTTCTTTTGACCGAGTCATTGGTTGTGGATAAGCCACTATAGCAACGCAATAATATAGTAATCGAGGTGTTCACAACAGCTGGTGGTAGGTAGGCTGGCATTCTTGTCATCGATCCTGAATAGTCAAAGATACTGCGGCAATGCTACCAAGCACATGTGCATGCAGAATATACATTATACATGTAATATTTGTGTAATGCACTCCACCAGCCCAACAACCTTTAAGAAAGGTGATATCGGATCGCTGTTGCTTGGACCACAAAGCAACCTTTCCGCTCAATTACGTCTGCACAGACTAATAACACACTGCTACCTACACTCTGCAGTAGTGGAGAAGGCAGAGATCCAACTAAGAAGGTGATGCATTGCAATGTGACCAGTTGGACCAACACAGCATACTGCGTGACAAGTATTCAAACTAATTAAAACGCTGTCAGTGGTTCATTTCCTGGCAGTATAGAGAAGCTGCTGCTACCCTAATTCTGCTAACACATCAGCCCTTACACACATACACACTGAGTGGCTGACCTCGTAGCCTGTGGGCATGTGGTCAGGCGGCAGTTAACTTCACTAGCAATGCCTACCGCCTTAGTGTTTCTGCATACTAGACACTTTCTTTGAGAGTGATAACGGAAGGTAGGATATGCTCCGATGTTCATGCATGCTTTGACAGCGGGATGACTTTATGGTGCATTGTTGTTCAATATAACAAAGCAGGGTAACCTCGGTCGTTCTTTTTATCTAAAACACAGGGCTATAGACATAAGAAAAAAAAATATAATACTACAACATTAAGTGATAAGGCATAAACAAAGAGGCATGTCCTTCTTCATTACTGTAGGTCATGCATCTGAGGTGAAATGAAAAAGCTCAGTAAGAACAGAGAGCTTGAGAAAAAATAACAGCGCATTTTTGAGACATGAACAAAAAATGACAACACAGCACTTTGTCGAGTGTGCAATCATTTTTTCCTTTCCCAATATGAACCAGCAACTAGCCCGTTCTTCCACCCTTGCGAGAAATGAGACTACCTTAAATTCACACAATTATAAATGAAAACCAAATCCGGAAGGAAAACAGGTGCTAAAAACAGCCCTCGGATAAATAAATTAAAATTAAGACCTGGAGGGATACTTAAAGTCTGCCTTTAAGGGTATAATGTGGTAGTTTGACTGTCTTCAGTCTGCATTTCTACAAGGTGACCCACCTTTTCGTACCTGCATACTGCTATTCGCTTCGTCACTGATCCATTTATCTCAAACATTCATTAGCATACAGTGATAAGCTACCACATTATCTGAAAGACAACCTGACATAGATATATATATACCTGCTTTAGCAACATTGCACAAAAGTGCGACTCGGAAGGGCCCATCTCACCCTTCAATCGTAAGGAGCTCCAGGCAATTCGGCATCTCATGCGGCCTCATGATGCCACACAAACTAACACCAAAAATCAATGCCTGACTCACAAAAATGTCACCTGCTTATTACCAAATGCTAGAACCCTGCTCATGACTTTTTTGCTCACGACGTTGCCACCAACAATGCAAGATTTTGGGGAAACGGGGCCTTCAATACTGTCACATTAAAAATAAATGACCAAAAACACAGCAAACACAGGTAAAATAATGAACATAAATTACATTTAAGAGACATTTGTCACGCTTACTCTTTTTTATCGTTAGTTTCCGCATACGTGCCACCTTGTCACTGGGCTTAAGTTATTAGCCTAAGGGGCGCCCGAGCGTGGAGCCAGCTCTTACATTTTTCTGTGTGTATGGGGGGGGGGGGGTCATTTTTTCTCTGATGATATGCCACTGAATGCCACACTCTCACAAGGATGATTTAGTGTGGGTTGCGCTTGGGCGGCTAGCAGACAACAGAGGTTATATGGAAGTGGTGAGCATGTGCGGTACTTTAGTGAACAAGACATTTCGTACAATCTCAAGGATAGTGCTTATTTCTGCCAGTCGTGGTGGACATCTTGTGTGTCTTTCCATTGCCATTGCTTACTTATTTTGTGTATGTGGGGCAACATATCTCTTCTCACCATTTACAAGTGCAGATGTTTGCATCATACTATGCTCATTAAATCGATTTATTTGCAAAATACGTTTCATCTCTCAAGTCCGTACTCAGCTTATTTTACTTGACTTGCTGTTTGAGGACCTTCTCGAGCATTGCCGTGGGTTGCAGCTCCCAGTACGTACTCGAGAAGGCACATTAATAAGTGCATGTACCGTCTTTGCCAAAAGTAACCAGGCTGCATGTTTTGCTTGTATTCTGAAGCTAACATGGATCCCCTGAGGATCATAACTTTTTGGCAAGTGAAGACAGGAGCTCTCATTTATGTTGCACCAATTTACAGCATCAGAAGTTTTATGAATTCTCTGCTAACCGACTGAGAAGCGGAACACGCAGCCTGGTTACTTCTGGCAAAGACAGTACATCAGTATCATGAGTGCATTAATTTTTCACGTCTTCATTTCATTTTTCTGCACAGTGAAAAAAGAATGTGTTTTCGGAAGCACTCAGAAATATTTGAGAAATGCCAAATGCATGCACTATCTATCGCCTTATTTTTTCCCAATCTTCCCCGTGTGAGCCATCATGCATGAAAAACAACATGCAAGGCCGTACTGCCACGCTGGTCATGCTAGCAGTTGTTCCCCACAGTGAAGGCACAGCACACACCACTGGCTGCTTTTGTACCAGCCCCAATTGCAGAATGAATTCAAATCAGAGGTGTGCTGCTAAAGTTTTATTAAAGTAGAGGCGCTTTCATATTAAAAACATTCTTATCACTGCGGACAGGAGACTATGCACGGTGGAGCGTCGTCTGAAATGCAGGCTGCAATATCAAAGGACAATTTTTTTTTCTTTGCAGGGAGGGGGGAGGGAGTTGATTGACTCAGTGACCGACCCTCAGACGAAAGCGCTTGATGAAGATGCTACTGCACAAAAGCAATATAGAATAAGGCATGTTTCCTTCAGCATAAGGCACGGTCAGTCAGCTTATCAGCTTTAGCTTATCGACGCATGATTTTTCGCATTACACTGGCGACGACGCCAGCACGACCAGCACCTATCACCGTAGTGTGAGGTTTTCGGCCCCGCGACACCGACGGAACTGATCAATGGAAGGTCGTCAAGAGGTACTGCTTTGTTTAAAAGTTTTGTCTGCTCCTTTAATGTTGCAAGGTATGCTCTCGCCTCAAGGTAATGCTTGCTTACTCTTAGTTTTTGGACCGAAAGAGCAACGGCAATACCTCAGCAATCAGGAACATAATGCTAACCCCTCCCCACTTTCGTGGCGCGGGTACACGGCGGGAAGAAACTGACAAGTACCTTTTTATATGCGTGAGTGCTTGTTGCTAAAACAAGCTAAATCTCATAGTGTAAGAATAAGATGCTTCTGATTGTATACATTGAATTATACAGCATGAGCCCGTCCATTTCAGCCTCCTCGGCAATCTCTAGACGAAGCCCAAAACAAGTCCGAGGATCACTAAAGTCGCATATTATAGTAAAGGCTTTTCAAGGAAAAGAGAATATGCGAATAAAATATTTTTGCTGAAAAAAAAAAAATCTGTGACCACCATCCAAGCATGAATGCAAAAGTGCAGCCTACATAGACTACATCGCGAATAGCAGACGACATGGGAATGATATCTCATGACGTCAGCGGCCAATGGTTGCCAGACCAGAGAGCCAATTTCAATAATAATAAAAATTATTTTTAAAACTATCTGCTGCACCGAATGAGCTCAAATTTCGAGGATTTATAATTTAACGTGTGAGGAGTGAAATGCAATAACTAGTTTATGCTCAGTTGTTAGCTGTCGTGACCACCTTAATGAATCAAGTGAAACGTGATAGTGCATGCATGCGTTACATCTTAAAATATTTCTGAGCAATTACCAAAGTATGTCCTTTCCACTGCGTTACAAAAGTAAATACCGAACACTCGGACCGTGTATCGCATGCTGACGATATACTTGCATGAATGCGCATGCCTGAGTGCACAGGGAATTGAGGTCTGCTCTCACGCTCGAGAAGGTTCTCGAACAATGCTGTAAAATAAGTTGATGCTAGAACTTGACAGATCAAATATAATTTGCAAATCCGAACTCATTAAGCTCAATATGGAACGAACATCTGATCTTGTAAATTATGTGATGGGAGACAATGTCACACACATACAGAATATGTATGCGGCGACAGTTAAAGATGTAATAAATGAGCACTGCAGATCAGCTGAAATGAGCACCTGCCTGCACATTATTAAAGACACCCTTAAAACAAAAGATAATTTCACCCGAAGCTCTGCGGTCCTAGTCAATAAAAACAGCCGCAGACATTCCTCACCTCCCCATCACCTCTCCGTTGTTTGCTAGTTGGATGCGAGTAGCCAACATAAAATCATCCTGGCAAGTCTAGCAGCCAGCAGGTAGCCCGGAACTGTCCACCTGGAGAAAGACTAACGCCAGAGCAACCCTAGTAAACAAATGGCTGGGCTGTACTCAGGCGACCTGCGGACAGTGGATAATCTAAGAGGCCCACTGATATACACAATGATAGTCAAGAAAAGAATACATATCATCAAATATAAAGCAAAGTCAACTAGTGTATTACAAAAAAAACAGCATTGAAGAACTGTGATTGAGTCCCCTTGAGTACAATTACATGTTTGGGAACAGAACAGATACAGTGACTTATAAACAAGAATCACTGATTCTCATGTGCTGCCAAGCAGAAGCACACCTGCTGGAAGGGCACAAGATCAACCAGTTCACTAATTATTGCCATTACTTAACACAAGACAATGACAACAAAATTATTAAACCAAGCATTGGCTGAAGGAAGTGCTTGAGAACAATACACTCAATCAGTGTCACATGCTGCATGGCAGCAATAGCAATAAATCAGTTGTCAAAATAAGGTAGTGATCCATTTTATGCAATTACCTACACAGATCATTCTCTTAAGATTAAATAAGGAGTGCAACAATTAACACACACATAGCATGGAAGGTAATAGTAGGCCTGTAGTAACTGCACTTAGCCACAAAGTGATTGGTCAAGAGGTTGTACATGGGTTGAATAGCATGCCCACATCTGCTATACTGTTCTTTAAGGATGTTACTCCACATTAGCACACTTCAGATGAACAGGCAGCATGAGCAGACAAACGGCCTTGCTCATATTTTATGTTCTGAAGACTGTCCTATACAGCAAACAATTGAAGAAATGCAATTTAAACACTGGCCAAACACACCCATTTATGGATCGTTCATTTCTCACTTTCTGATGTGAACGCTTTTTCAATCTGTAAAATGGACAGTTATCAACATGCATTGCTTAGAGCTTCAGCATGGCTACGGACCTATAAGGCTGCCGCGATACCTCAAGCGAAAAGATTCTGAATTAGAGGGACATCACTGGACAGCGCACTACAGAAAAGCAACTGGAGTGGCTGAGGCTTCAGAGGGCATAATCATACATACTTACCGGGATGAAGACCAAATCAAAGATGCTTCCCACTATCTCACCAAAAAGCAACCAAAAAGAATTTACAAATTGTTGCCTCAGTTAGTGACAGCCTGTTCGTAACAGGGGGTGAGATAAGGGCCTTAATGTGTTAGATAAATTTATTAGGCAAAGGCGTGACAAAGCAGGATTCAGATAGGATGGCTACACAAAAGCCCTAACTTTAAGGCATTACTGGGTGGGCCTGTACTGGGTGGGCCTAGAAACAAAAAGAGTGCTGCCTAGTTGCTAAAAAGTAAATGATTATACTTTTGTCTTTTGACCTGTGGCTTGCTTTCTTATATACCATGTTTGTTTTGCTGCCAAGGCTGTAACTTTCATTAAATACTGCTATTTTAAGGTATGATCCCCTTTATGTCAATGGCCTCAGGCCAAGCACTCAAAAATCCTTAAACATGTGAAGGGGGGGGGGGGGAGTTACCACAAAGACAGCCTCTCACCTCTTCCCTGCATTGATGGTCAGCTGAGCTCCCAAGCTTATTTTGTAATCATTGCCACCAGCTCCTTTCTCACCTGCTAAAAGGACCTTGCAAGGATAGAAAAAGTTGTCGGGCTAATGGTGTTGATTCATGGTTGACAGTGCTTAATTAACCACACGGACAGAGTAAACACATAAAAGACGAACACAGGCTCTGAACTTTAACCTTATTCTGGAACCACTGATACTCTGCTTATATACCCATAAAGGCACAGACTAATGGTGATTTTCGACACTTGTGACAAATAAAAACAAAAAGAAGGACCGTAAGAGCAAACCCGAACAAGGGGAGAACAAAATAGGCAAATCATTTTTTAAGCCGCCAACACGTGGAACAACGGACTAATAACAGAAAAAAAAAAATGCAATGGTAACAGAAAATGGGTAACAGACGTAAGCTAACAATTACACAGCAAAACGCACGAGATGAAGTACACTAAAACTGAAAGAAAAAGTGCATGACAAGAAAGATGAAGCCAAGAATTGACCGCTAAATGCAGAAGATGAGCACTAAATAGCTAAAACAAAGCAAATTAAGGAAATGCTCATGAGCAACAAGGGTGAAGTCTACAATTACATTGCGAAAGGATGAAGATGAGGTGCATAAAACGAAACAATAAAGATAAAATGTCAAGAAATGAATTCAACAAATGTTATAAAGCTAAAACCAGGCTAGATTAGAGAAGTCCATAAAGAAAGGCAATCTTTTTTTTCAAGAGTGAAATGGAGGGGGTACTAACACAATCATCCTTGAGCCTGAAAATCTAGGCAGCTTTAACTATTTCATGTGTCAGCTTATAACGATGAGTTTTTAACACAGTTTTTTTTTCGAAGATTGGGTGGCATGGCTTCTTTAAGTCGGTTCCTGCAGTGGACGGGCAGATTCCTGGGGGATATACCTGATAAGTCATTTTAATGCTCCATTAGCCTTCATCGGCCAGTTTGGTCCATGTATAGCTTACGGCAAGTGAAAGGCTTAGAGTGAGCGCCTTCCGCACGTGCTGCTAAGGGTTTTCTGTGCTTCTTAGTGCGGCCTCTTTTTTATTTAATTTTTTTTGCTTTTCTTCTTCATTAACGATTCATCAAAGCTGCAATAGTTGCTCGAGGGCAGAAAACAACGTCAACTCCTGCTTTCTTTTCACTCGTCGTAAAGTTGTGGGAAATTTGGTGCATGTAAGGAATCCCTGGAACATTATCGTGTTGCCTATGTGCTTCAGCACTTTTTCTGAGACAGTGGAAAGGACTTGTAACGGGTACCCTGATTGCGTGAGCCTGCATACCTTTTTCAAGAAGCTTTCTTGTAATTTGTGCTCGCATGACTTGTTCAGGGCATTGACAAGGGCAGACTGGATGATATTTCTTCTAACCAGCTTTGAACGAGCGGAGTCATATTATAGGAAGGGCTAGTTGCCCCTTGGTTCAAATGCCCAGCTCACGTGACTGGGTGTGAAGATGCTTAGTTCCAAGAAGCACATGGAATCATTGTCTGGCATTTCTTGCTTTAATTCAAGGGGAGCCAGGATACTCTTAATGACACTCAAAACTTCAGGTACTTCATGAAAAAAGGTTTCTACGTCACGGTCTAAATTAACTAAGAAGTCGTCCCCAAAGTAGAAAATTTTTTGAATTCGTGAGTTTTCAAAGTGATTCCTGAGACTACTGTCATGCATAACTAAGAACAGATCACTGAGCAAGGGAGTAAGTAATACATGATATGATGCAGATCCCGTGCTTTTGGATAAGGTGTGAATCATTCCTTTCTGCAAATGTTTATTTTAGATACACAGAAAACAATTCTAAGAGACCATCTACAGAGACACCACACTCACTCTGGGAGGATATGGTTCCATGTTGGTCAATAGCTTTGCGAACGCATTTCATGAGGTCCATCTTGAGGTATAGAATAAAACAAGCCTTTTGCATTTATAGAAAAGGCATGATAGGCTTTGTTTCTTTTCCCGTTCAAAAACCTAATGACTACATCTGCATTCTTTACCAGAAAGGGATCATCGATAAAAAGTAATTTCAGGTTGCCATGCAAATACATAGTGACGTCTTTCTGCCAGATATACCTCTCGTGCCCTCTGTGCGTTATTGTTTCGGAGGATACCTGGCAGAAAGACGTCTCTATGTATTTGCAAGGCAACCAGAAATTGCTTTCTATCGATGATACCTTTCTGGTAAAGAATGCAGATGAAATCATTAGGTCTTTGAACTGGAATAGAAAGAAAGCCTACCGTGTTTTTCTACAGATGTTAAAATTATTTTATTCTATACCTCAAGATGGGGGACCTCATGAAATGCGTTCGTGAAGCTATCGACAAACCTGGAGCAGTATCCTTCCAGAATGAGTGTGGTGTCTCTGTAGATGGTTTCTTGGTTATGCTTTCTGTGTACCTAAAATCAACATATCTAGAATGGAATGGTTTACACTTTATCCAAAGTCACAGGATCTGCATTGGATCATGTATTGCCCCGTTATCAGTGATCTGTTCTTAGCTATGCATGACAAAAGTCTCAGGAACCATTTCAAACACTAACAAGTTAAAAATATTTTCTGCTTTGTGGATGATTTCTTAGTTCTTTTCGACTGTGACAAGGAAGCCTTTTTTTTCATGAAGTACCTGAAATTTTTAGTGTCCTTAAGAGTGCCCTGGCTCCCCTTAAATTTATGCACGAAATGCCGGACAATGATTCCATGCACATCCTGGAACTAAGAATCTTCTTTACACCCAGTTATGTGTGCCGGGCAATCCGCCTTTTGCGCGAGGATGTGGCACCATCATGCGGGAGCGGGCGGGAAACACATTGAGCGGCAGTGTAGCAGACGACGCGAGAGCGCACCATACGAAATGGCCACGCCAACGCTGGTAGAAAGCGAAAGCTTCCCCCCTTTTTTGGCCTCGGAGCGGAAAGTAGTGACAGTGATTGCAGCATATCATGTTCACGCAGTATGGGGGAAGGTAGAGCGTTTTCACAATCCACTCATAACGCACGTACGCATATACTATCTTCGTATTGTAAGAGCGTGTAGGGCGGGCCGTGTTCGACGCGTGCAGGTTTTCGGCAGACAGGAGAGCGTGGGGGCAGAGAGAGAGAGGGATCTCAAAAGGCAAAGCAGCCAGGGGTTTGTTGATGCTGCAGAGCTAGGTGGAATCGTATCCTGTGACTTTGAGCGGCGCATATGCGCGGGGTGTCTTGAGTTACCGAGCACAATGCGGTCACCATGGTGCAATGGGCGTCGCTTCCTCCTCGCGTCATCTACAACCGTGCAGCTATAGGATTTCATCCAAGAAGATCGGCAGAGAGTCACATATACACACCCCGTGAAAAGGGCATTGTCCCGGCCGAAATGCACACCTGCAGGAAACGCGCTGCATTTTTCTGGCAATGGATGATTCAGAGCTGTAGCCGGTTTCTGGCCTCAGGAGTCTGAACGGATGTGGTCGCAGTGGTGAAAAGGTTCTCGGTGCGCAGAGAATGGTCATTCTGTTGTGAAAGGATCTCCAACGTTCATTTCTGCCTCCGCCGCGATTTCTGCGGAATCAACAACTTGGTGACACATATGTGAATCTCCTACATATCGGATGCGCATCTCGGTCAGGAACCAACCCTGTTTTACGTCCAGAGCGATCCACTCTGCAAGTGAACGAGCATGAACCCTCCAGGAGACTCATTTATTGTGCCGGGCGGTTTCCTTGCCGTTGCGAATGGTTGGACGAAGACGACGATTATCAAGCTCCCTAACGAAGTGCATCTGATTGCGTACATTAAAGGAACAAAGTCCGGATGCTTTGGCGTGCACGAAGGCGAGCCTTTAATTAAAAAAAAAAATACTGTGCGTCGTGCAAGTGCGTCATATGCTCCGAGCGGCAAAAACACAGATACTACAGGTATGTATGCATCTAAGCGAAATAGGCATGATGAAAAGTACCTACTGGTTTTCACCCAGGCTGTAGCGCACCAGTGATAGCTGCAATGAGGATTTCTTCGGTGCGTGATTGCTTCAGTTGCACCGGGGCCTGAAGGCGATGTATTTTGTCCCTTCTTATCTTTATGTGCGAAAGGGCTAGGTAGCTTAGATATCACAGGCGGCTGTGTGCGCTAGGCCGTAATATTTAGCATGTTTTATCGTGACTGCCACCTCACTAACAAGAAAAAAAAAATACGGCGTTTTAATGCACTGCCGTTCGCGAGCCTCATGACCAGCTCAACCACTCGGCTCGCTGACGGCGGTGCATCACAACACCTTTTTTTTCTTCTTCTTTTTAGTCAGGCGGCAGTCGCAATAAAACATGCTAAATATTACGGTCTAGCGCACACAACCACCTTTGATATCTGCGCTACCCGGCCCCTTCGCAACAAACGACAAAATACATCGCCATCAGACGCGCCGAACAAATGCTCATTGTGGCTATCACTGGTGGGTTACAGGCTTGGTGCAAACTCCGGTAGATACTTTTCATCATGCACATTTCCTTTAGATGCATACATACCTGTAACGAAGTGTTTTTCGCACGGTCGAGAGCACGCAGTCGGCTGCCAAGGTCGCCCATTCACGTCTTGACGCTTGGTTGCCCTAATCCAAGCTTCACGCCGTTGCAGGTCGCGGCTTGCCGAAGGAAACCTAACAAAACGCGTCTTGCATCCCGGCACGCCTCGAGAGTGGCAGACGTAAGCGGCACAGGTAGTTGGCATCGTTTTACCGAGGCTGTGAACGTACCGCGCCTCCAGCCCCCGTGCGTTGGCTATGAGTGCGGCGACGAGAAGCGCCGTCGACATCTCTCAGTGTGTTTTCATCAGTCGCCGCTGGGGCTTCGCGCATGCGCAGAAAACTCGCGCAAAAGGCGGATTGGACCAAGGGGAAACAATCCCTTCCTAACATGCAGCTCCGCTCGTTCCAAAGCTGGTCAAAAGAAATATCATCCAGTCTGCCCTTGTCAACGCCTTGAACAAGTCATGCGAGCACAAATTGCAAGAAAGCTTCTTGAAAAAGGTATGCAGGCTCACGCAATCAGGGTACCCATTACAAATCCTGTCCACTGTCTCAGAAAAAGTGCTGAAAAACACCAAGTGCAAAAACACAACCACTGGCTGAAGTGCACAGGCCACGCAAAAAGGTTGCAGTGATTCGTTGCATGCACCAAATTTCCCACAACCTTACGATGAGTGAAAAGAAAGCAGGAGTTGACGTTCTTTTCTGCCCCTGAGCAACTATTGCAGCTTTCGTGGATCGCTAATGAAAAAGAAAAGATGCCGCACCAAGAAGCACAGAAAACCCTTAGGAGCAGTGTACAGAAGGCGCTCACTCTAAGCCTTTCACTTGCCGTAAGGTATACATGGACAAACAAGCCTTTTTGATGCATCAATGAAAGGCTAATGGAGCATGAAAATGACTTCTCAGGTAATCCCCCAGGAATCTGCCCGTCCACTGCAGGAACCGACTCAAAGAAGCCATGCCACCCAATCTTTGAAAAAAAAAAAAAAAAAAACAGTGTTAAAAACACATTGGTAAAGCTGACACATGAAATAGTCGAAGCTGCCAAGATTTTGAGGCTCAAGGATGATTGTGTTAGCACCCCCTCCATTTCACTTTTGGAAAAAGAGATTGCCTTTCTTTATGGAATTCTGTAATCTAGCCTGGTTTTAGCTTTGTTACATTTGTTGAATTCATTTCTTGACATTTTATCTTTCTTGTTTGGTTTTATGCACCTCATCTTCATCCTTTCGCTATGTTAATTGTTGACTTCACCCTTGTTGATCATGCGCGTTTCGTTCATTTGCTTTGGTTTAGCTATTTAGTACTGCTTGTGTTCTGCATTTGGCAATGTCAATTGTTGGCTTCATTGTCGCTGTTCATGACGCTTTTTTTTTTCAGTTTTAGTGCACTTCATCTCATGCATTTTGCTGTGCTAATTGTTACCTTTACCTCTGCTACCCATTTTCTGCTCTCCTTCCACATTTGTATTTTTTTTGTACTTATTAGTCCACTTTCCATGTGTTGGCGGCTTAAAAGATAACTTGCCTATCTCGTTCTCTCCTCGTTCGGGTTTGCCCTTTCGGTACTTTTTTTGGTTTTTATTTGTCACATTAGTTTTTGTTGCCACAAGTGTCAAAAATCGCCACTTTTCTGTGCCTTTATGGGTATATAAGCAGAATATTAGTGGTTACAGAATAAAATTGAAGTTCAGCACCTGTGTTCGTCATTTATGTGCTCTTTAATCTGGCCGTGTGGTTAAGAGCTGTCAATCATGGCTTACAAGAATGGGCATTTTCTGCCGCAGCATTCTTTCCCTATCCTCACGGCGCACATTGTGAAAGTGCACCTTGAAAAGCTTTGTAGCCCATTACACTAGCTTGGCTTCCTAAGGTCGCTGATATGAAAGTCACTGAAAACATTTCAGGCATTAAAAGCCATTTTGCAAAAAAGGGTCCTGCACACTGCAAATTCTGATAGTTATGGAAGGCCATCAAAAGTGCGTGGAAAGAGCTGAAGCCGATGCAACACTGTCGTGCCAGTGCTCTATGACTCCTTGCCATGCCAAGTCTGCTGTGATAGAGCTCGGTGATGACTTCCTCCGCTACTCAACTTCCTGTGTGCACTCAACATTGGTCCCCACCCTCATTTTCTTTTTTTTTGTGTGTGTGTGTTTCAGCAAGCACGCAGCAGGTCACTGAAATGTTTCCAGATTTTTTTTTTAGATGTAGGACATTTTGCATTATTTTGCACAGCAACAAAGAATATTCTTTATGACTCGACAATTAATTCGTGAGCCATTCTTAGCAGCTTCTCTTTCTTATGAGCATGACCTAAATAGCAACTTTACTTCTTTGAGGTTTCAAAGTGGCTTTATAACAGCATGTCCATGCTGCAGCTATAAAAAAAGTATGCATACTGTTTATAAGTGACTTTTCTACAGAAGAAAAAAAGTATGCCAGGAAGTGAAAAATGAACAATTCATTTTCTTCGGATTAACTCACGATTAGTTCCTTGATTGGCTGCTACACACGACACTAATCTTCAGAACATAAAGAGCAAGCAAACACATTCGCATACTCAAGCTGCTTGCCCATCTGAAGTGCCCTAATATGCAATGACGTCCTCAGACAGAACAGCCTAGGAGACCATGGCAACAGCTGACCGCACTTTGTGGGCATGTGCTTAGCCTAAGGCCGCGGTTCCTCCACTTGTACAGCATAGGTAGGCAAATAAAGCATTTATCACCATTAATCATGGTAGTGCCTTTTGAGAATCATGTGACGGAAGAACACACTTACGAGCTTAATGCTGTTCACGGGACGCCTTTAGCAACCAAGCAAGCATCCACCCTGAGCAAGCAGCTGTCTTCCAGGAGAACATTTTCAAAAACAGTGTACACCTGGAAGTGCAAGGAACAAAATTGTAATGCCTCACTCAACCGGACGTAAACGTGACTGCCGATGCATATTTGTGATGATAAAAAATGGAAGTTATTAAAGTATGTATGCACAAGAACACATACTTCTGTGTCTACGGAAGAAAATTAGCGGTTACAGCACTGCCAAAACAAATAGCGCCTACGCGCCTCCCATGTTCGAACAAGCGACAATGCCACTGCTCCCAGTACAAGAAAATAGCGCTTGGTAAAACTGAGGCTTCAAAATATGTGCTAATGAACAGAAGTCTACACGCTTTTGCGCGTTTTAAACTTGCAGTTGCGGAAAAAAAAATAGAAGCGAACCTTACCTGAATGACTCCATTATTGTCCGGAGACCGTTGATGCCGTTGGCGAGCGAGCATTGAAAGCAAGTTCCAGGTCATATCCTGTGTGCGCGCTGCAAATGGTGAACACTGCGAAGGCTTGAGGCTTGCGATGCATTTCATAATGATATAACAGGGTAGTTTAAGAGGTCAAGCCGGCGGTAATAAAGGATTTCTAAGCGAAATACGATGTAACTGACAGGCCGCAAGAACAAACAACGCACAGCTAACGCAGCGCTTGAACTGAACAAGGAGAGCAACAGTTGCGCAACGCAAAAAAAAAAAAAAAAAAGAAAGAAGGGGGAGCATGAGTTTGATAACTATCAAGTATTTGTGAATGCATAAATTATTTTCAAATAATAAAGTTCATTTGTGAAGTTAGATGGTCGTAGGTTATTCATTTCTTCAGGTAAATTTGGTTTGAGCAGTTGACAGTTTCGTAGTTGAAAACAGTAGCAGACGACACGCCTGGAAGCCTTTACCCTTGATAGCTGATTACTACTATTTAATGCGGTATCACGCAGACAGGAGGAAAAAATGAAAAAGAAGCCTGCTTCAGTGTCCAATACGGACACTTGTGCTGCCCGAGCAACAATCGAAACATGTGTGGTACGGAAAGTTATAATTTCTTTATCGCAGGAGTAAAACAACCTTTAACGCTATCTAAATCTGCAGGAGTAGAATGTTCACTTTACTCATTTTTTCTTGGAAGATTGAAAGGCCATTTCACTCTTCCTCGCATATGGCAGGAGTAAAGTGAGATCTGCAGGAGTAATTAGGCTGTTTGACTCTTGAAATAAGAGTTCCAGTTCTTAGAGTGTGGGGTATTGAAGGTTTAATCCGAGGCGACACTTCTGCACATTCAAGTAATCTGCAACACTATAACGACAATGACTCTGTATTAGCGCGTCTCCGAAACAAGCGCCTCAATCAGAAATGTTAACAGTTTTTGTGAAATTGGAACTGCAGACAGCAAGGACAACTGCCTAATGGCATGTACCAACCGTCGCGCTAGCCCTTCTTTCTACGCGGACAAAACTTATGTCTGAGGCGGCTCCTAAACGCAGCGATTATAGAGCAGCAGCAAAGCATAGTGAATAAATGAAATGAACGTGACGTCTCACATCTCGCCCGTCCGGTAGCCAGATCAGAAGTGGCCGAAAAAGAAGAAAAAAGAAAGAAAACTTCAGGCAGTGCCTATCAGTAATCTAAACATCGACGGTCGCGTAGATGGCGATGACTATAATCATTCTTGCGCCGAATGACCAAGCAAAAGGTGACGCCATTTGCGGTCCAGGCTGAGCGCCGAGGCTACCTAGCCTGAGAAATTAGAACAGACGTCTCGAATTGGGGAATATATATATATATATATATATATATATATTGCCGCGAACAACCAGGCCTGGTCGACCCCGTTCATCCTTGTGTACGGCAGGGAGCCCACGACGACGCTTGACGCAATGCTGCCACACGTAACCGATGAGGATAACCTGGACGTCGCTGCCTGCCTTCGATGTGCAGAGGAAGCCCGAAGACTCACCCAAATGCGCATTAAAGATCAGTAAAGAACCAATGCCCGACGTTACAACTTACGACGACGCGATGCTGAGTACAAGCCGGGAGATCGCGTCTGGGTTTGGACGCCGATTCGCCACCGCTTACAGAGCGAAAGACTTTTGCGACATCATCCAGATTGTTCTGAGCAGCCTTTAAAATGAGCGTTGACGAGTGTGACGGGCATTCTTTGTTCGACGATTGACGAGCACGATTGTTGCTATCGCCGCCGCCGAGTTGCTTAGTTCTTTTTCGGGCCCAAGTCAGCCCAATAAAGAATTAATTTTGGTACCTTCAAGCCTGTGTCTTCTTTTGGTGTCTACGGCCTTGTCACGACTATGTGACAATATATATATATATATATATATATATATATATATATATATATATATATATATATAGACCATTTTACCGAGAGCAAGCAGGAGAGGAGGAAAATTCTCTCTAACCAGATTCCTTGAGCCGGCCCATTGTTGCCATTTGCGAGTGGGCGGTGCATTCGCACGCTTCATGCATAGCAGCGCTAGCGGCCTTGCACCTAGGTATATTGTCGTTTGAGAGACTTAAATACATTTACTAGCGCCCGTTTTAGTGGTAATGCCATCGGGACAGCATTCTGTGATCGTGGACTGCACAAACAAAGAAATCGCAAGATGATTGCCGAGAGCGTATGCGGGAAGCATGCATCCACAGCACGAGTTCGGCTGTGATATGTTTCTGCTTCACCGCTTTCCAGTCTATCCTGATTTAATTCGCCCATAAATGTTTCATGTAAGCCAGATAGACTTACTACCAATGACAGACTCACGAACAGGATGCCCATTTCACTTCCTCCGCCGTAGCAACCACGCGCGCCGGGCAGGCCGTGCCTCCCACAAGCCCTCCGCGCCAACGATATATGGTGGATCTCTTCCACCTACTCAAGAAGAGCGTGCTAAAATCTGTCCCTGACTTAAACAATAAGCCGAAGCAAAAAAAAAAAATCTTGCTTGCGGATTTCTGACCCATACCGTGTTGTTGAAAATTGCAATACGAATAAGTTACGCAACACATTGGTGCATGGTGCGGCGTGCAGCTCATCGTCTGCACGCTGGATGGGCTGCTAATTCGTCACCGAAATTTGCATGTTTCGTTTACTGATACAATGGGATCGGCAATCAGAGAGACCATTTACTCTAGCGCTGAGCAATTACAAATTGCGCCTTCGGATGTGCCTTCGATGCGAAACAATTTAGTCCTAGCGACGACTAGGGAATAGCGCGCGACGAGAGTGCCGTCGTCCGCCGCGCCAGCGGGCGATGCCGCTTTCGTAAGCGCGGCTGTATTTGCTGCGAATTTGTTGTCTTCGTTCGTGGTGCAGCTGAGAGGGCACGTTTTTCGACGTTTTGCTCAAGAATAGGTCGTGCAAACGATGCTGCTATGACGTACGGGATGGGGGTATACAATGTTGCGCCGCGGGACTAACACCAAGGCTGCATAAACAACGTCGATGGATGGTACTTCAGACACTACTTCTTTTATGTGCTGGTCTTGAACCGTAGTTTAACTTGAAAGTATACATTGCTGAGGCAGGACAGCTCGATCGTATATTGAAATGGGTCGTACTTAACGCTAAATTATTGCGGCGATAACTGGAATGTATCTTTCGTAGTATCTGCATTCCGCGTTCGGTAGCTGCCCGTGCGGTTCATTCGCTGTGTGTTTGTGTGTACATTTACCATTGCGCTTATAAAATATAATTGAAAATACATGTATCGTGAAAGATCCAACCGATACATCCTCACTGCGAAAGTGGAGCGCAGTGCTTCGCAGTCACCCCGGCCGCTAGTGCTGTTTCCAACAGCTGCCGCCATGTCAAACAGATGGTATACGGTTTACTGGCGCGCTCACACAAAGCACAGATAGCACCAATGTGTCGGATAGCTTTCACGAGCACCGCAAAACAGCATTTTTACACTGCCGCACCGCAGCATCAACAAGCACAGCACAGCCCAAGATGGCGTCAAAAGGGGCCGCAGCGGACTTTTCCAGTTTGGCTCATACGGGGCGCCACCATCAAACTAAGATGGCTGCGCCCAGGCATCGAAACTAGAAAGGTCTATACATATGAGGAATAGTCAGGATGGCGCTGGTGCAAGCTGACATGTTTAAACCGGTTAGCGAACATGAATACCCAAGCATGCGGAAGGTGGGACAACCGTCTATGTAGCTCAATTGGAAGAGCACTGGAAGCGACATTCGGAGGTCGTAGCTTCGACTCCAACCATGGGTTTGTTTTTTTTTCTTCCACTTTGCCTTTAATGTCCTTTATCCTAATAATCATCACAAGACTAATTCCTGTGAATGCCAATAGAATATATATAAAAAAGAAACCTAACGTTTGCCTTGCACTCATAGACTGTTAGCTTCTTTAAATTTTTTAATAACGAGCCCCTCATTTCCCCTTCAATTGTCCGCTTAATAGCTTGCGAGGGTCTAGGTTCTGACAGTCTGGAGGTCACAAAAGTAGCGTAAGAGGGCTGTAGCCCAGCATCCGCCCCCCCCCCCCCCCTAATGATCACGTGCTACGTGACGTTCGGCGTATAACAGGATGTTTCACATCCGCCGCTAGGGATGAGGGTGGCGCTGGTGCGCGCTCACATCTTTAAACCGATTAGTTACCAAAAATACCCAAGCATGCTGAAAGTGGGAAAGCCGTCGATGTAGCTGAGTTGGAGCAGCACTGGACGCGACATTCGGAGGTTGTGGGTTCGCCTCCCACCATCGGCGCGTTGTTTTTCCTTCCGCTTTGCATTTATGTCCTTTATCCTAATAATTACCATAAGATTAATTTCTGTAATTTCCAACAGTATATAAAGAAAAAAGAAACCTAACGTTTGCCCTGCACTCGTAGACTGCTCGCTCCTTTAAATTCTGTACTAACCATCCCCTCAATTCCCTTTCAATTGTCTGCTTATATATATATATATATATATATATATATATATATATATATATATATAGCTTTCTACTTTGTGTTTATTTATCTTTCCGCTAAACACATTACATTACTAATTTACGTGATTAGGAAGTAAAAATAAAAAAAAAAGACAAAGTACAATCCCCAATGCTTTTCTTGGCCTCGCCGACTGTCGGCTTCTTTCCTTCATGTATTATAACGAGTACCCTCATTTCCCCTTCCTTTATCTGCTTGTAGCTTACGGGGGTCTCGGTTCTGGCAGTCTTGAAGCCATAGGTAGCGTAAGTGGGTGCTAGCACAGCTTTCACCCTCACTCGTGATCACGTTCTACGTGACGCTGGCGGTAACACATGACGTTCACGTCCACCGCTACAGTTGAGGGTGGCGCTGGTGAACACTCTCAAGGTTCGTATACAGACAACATTAATGCCCAAGAAAGTAGCAGGGGGGGGACAGCGGCCGATGTAGCTCAGTTGGAAGAGCACCGGACGTGTTATTCGGAGGTCGTGGGTTCGGTTCCCACCATCGGCACGTTGTTTTTCTTTCTACTTTTTGTTTATTTATCTTTCCCCTAAACACATTACATTACTAATTTACGTGATTATGAAGTAAAAATTTAAAAAAAGACAAAGTACAATCCCGAATGCTTTCCTTGGCCTCGCCGACTATCGGCTTCTTTCCTTCATGTATTATCACGAGTACCCTCATTTCCCCTTCATTTATCTGCTTGTAGCTTACGGGGGTCTCGGTTCTGGCAGTCTTGAAGCATAGGTAGCGTAAGAGGGTTCTAGCACAGCTTTCGCGCTCACTTGTGATCACGTTCTACGTGACGCTGGCGGTAACACAGGACGTTCCACGTCCACCGCTATAGTTAAGGGTGGCACTGGTGAACACTCTCAATGTTCGTATACAGACAACATTAATACCCAAGAAAGTAGCAGGGGGGACAGCGGCCGATGAAGCTCAGTTGGAAGAGCACCGGACGCGTTATTCGGAGGTCATGGGTTCAGTTCCCACCATCAGCACGTTGTTTTTCTTTCTACTTTGTGTTTATTTACCCTTCCCCTAAACACATTACATTACTAATTTACGTGATTACGAAGTAAAAATTAAAAAAAAGACAAAGTACAATCCCCAATGCTTTCCTTGGCCTCGCCGACTGTCGGCTTCTTTCCTTCATATATATATATATATATATATATATATATATATATATATATATAAAAGGGAAAGTTAGACATTGGATGCCCTGGACAAATGTAACAAAGTTTTAGAAACGTGACACAGCGTTCCGTACGAAAATCTGCGGACGGCTATTGAGCACCGCCTGGCCTAGACTGATCAATTTCACCTTTTTTTCGTTGGCCTAAATAGATACAGGCTAATCAATTAACTTTTTCGTATGGTCTTAAAGGCGAAATTGTAAATATTGTGGGACAGTACTTGCACAAATGTCTGTTCTTTTCCAGAACCAGCTGGCACACAGCGCGCGACGCTCCGAGCAGCAGTCAGCGATGACGATGATGATGATGGATCTATACAGATGAATGAGGTGAAAGTTCACGCACTGCGCTCACACAAATCCCCCCGACAAGAGAGCGGCCACCCTGGTAGCTGATTACAGCGATGAGGGACGACGGGCATAAGGCTTCATTCGCGAGATGTGGACGATCTCTTCGGAGCGACGACGTCGATCTGCGACGGTGTGCGAGGGAATAACGCGATAGTTCACCGGAGACGTTTGTTGGAGTACTGTATAAGGGCAAATATATAGGTGGAGGAACTTCTCAGACAGGCCAGAAATGCGGATTGGTGTCCACAGGAGAAATTCCCCAGTCGGAAAAAACTACAGAAAAGTTTCTGATGTTACGACAGAATTTCTGTGCGGTTTTTGACGGGAAACCTGTTGTGACAACAGAACTGTCTGTAGTGACATCAGATATTTCTGTAGTTACAACAGAAAAGTGCTACAGAACTACAGACAACAGAAATATACTACAGAAACACTAGAGAACTACAGAAAAGTACTACAGAACTACCGAAAACTCTGATGGTTACGAGAGAACTACAGGATATTTTGTCGTATTTTTGACTAAGTTCTGTAGTTTTTTTCGACTGGGTCATCACCGCTGTAAAAGGAGGGAGTTCGATGGCGTTGATCATACAGGGCTTTGCGTTCTTGTTGGACATCTTCAGTGTTCAAACGGGCAAGTTGGTGACACGGGGCCATACGAGTGGAAAACTCTTCGCCCAGAGATTCAGACGTAGAGGGAGCAGAGAAGAAAGTAGTGTCGAATACTGTCGATGGTTGACGGCCATAAACTAAAAAGAAAGGGATATAACCAGTAGTGCGCTGAACAGCGGAATTGTAGGCGTAGGTGACGAAAGGTAAAACGTTGTCCCAGCTCCGGTGATCAGGATCGATATACATGGGTATCATGTCGGGCAAAGTGCGATGAAACCGCTCGATGAGTCCGTTGGTCTGAGGGTGGTAGCTAGAAGTCTTATGGATGGTGTTGGCTGCGCGCAGTACTTTCTCAAGCACTTTAGAAAGAAATGTCTTTTCACGGTCGCTAATGAGCATAGGAGGAGCACCATGACGCAAAACTATCGCACGCAGGAAAAAATCGGCGACTTCAGAGGCGGCACCGGAGCGATAAGGTACGGTTTCAGCGCACCGCGTTAGATTATCGAAGGCAGTGACAACACAACGGTTGCCGTCTGACGTGAAAGGCAGAGGATCAAACAAGTCAATGGCGACTGTGTCAAAAGGCACAGATGGGCAAGGTAGAGGTTGCAGTAGGCCAGCAGGAGGGGATGTTGAACGCTTACGATGCTGGCAAGACGGACATGATGAAATGTATTTGGCGACGCTGGCCGAAAGCCCAGGCCAGGAGTAGCGGCTCTTGATACGGTCGTAAGTTTTAAAGTGGCCTAAATGTCCAGCAGTGGGGTCGTCGTGGTAAGCCTCCATAATTTTAAAACGAAGGGAGCGAGGGGCGAAGGGTACCCAGCGTTGACCCGTAAGGTGATAAAGGTCGCGGTCAAGTATTCCATGGTGAATTCGGAACCGACGAAGCTGACGGCGCAAGTGACTGTTTGGGACAACTGATTCTCCACGGAGGCGAGCGATGATTGTGCGGCAGAAAGAGTCCGTCAGCTGCAGGGACGAGAAATCAGCATTGTTCTCGGGTGGAGCTATAGCGAAGGGTGCAACATTCAGGTGGCCAGCAGAAGGCTGACTCGGATAGCAGGAGGGAGAGGAGACCGTATGTGAGGCTGCGTCAGTAGGTATCAATGGGCAGCGAGAGAGGGCGTCAGCGTCGAGGTGTTTTTGCCCAGATGTATAAGTGATGGTGAAGGTGTATTCTTGGAGACGTAGCACCCAGCGACCCAGTCGACCCGATAAGTTCTTCAGCGATGACAGCCAAGAGAGTGCGTGATGGTCTGTGACAATGGTAAAGTGGCGGCCATACAAATAAGGTCGAAATTTTTTAACCGACCAAACAACAGCGAGGCACTCTTGCTCGGTAATGGTATAGTTACGCTCAGCTGCAGTAAGCGTACGACTGGCGTATCTGACGACTTGCTCTTCAGACACTGCGTTGCGCTGCAAGAGAACCGCGCCAATACCGTGGCCACTGGCGTCTTTGTGAAGTATGGTGGGCGCGTCAGCATCAAAATGGCGAAGCACTGGAGTGGAAGTGAGTGCCTGCTTGAGAGCTTTGAAGGCGTCTTCACATTCAGTGGACCAGGTTTAAAACACTTGGGAAGACATGAGCTTGTGTAACGGGGCAGCAATTGTTGCAAAGTTCCGAATAAAACGGCGGAAGTAGGAGGCTAAGCCAAGGAGGCTGCGAAGATCTTTCTGATGTTGGGGCCCAGAAAAATTAACGACAGCCGCAATTTTTCGGGATCAGGCTGGATTCCTGCCTTACTGACGACATGGCCGAGAACTTTGATGGTCTTACTGGCAAAGTGGCATTTCTTGGTATTCAGCTAAAGCCCCGCCTGGGCAAGAGACGTGAGGACTTCAGTGAGACGCTGTAAGTGCTTTGCAAAGTTTGACGAGAAGACAATGATGTCGTCGAGATAACATAGGCATGTTTTCCATTTCATGTGCGAAGCACAGTATCAATCATGCGCTCAAAGGTGGCCGGCGCACGTTAAATTCGTAGATACCGTCGGGGGTAGAACATGCAGTCTTGTCTTTGTCTGCATCGTGCATAGGAATTTGACAGTATCCCGAGCGGAGGTCGAGACTGGAGAAACACTCAGCGCCTTGGAGACAGTCTAATGCGTCATCAATACGAGGCAAATAGTAAACATCCTTGCGCGTGATCTTGTTAAGTGCCCAGTAATCCACGCAGAAGCGGACTGAGCCATCTTTTTTTCGAACGAGAACCACAGGTGAGGACCAAGAGCTCGTGGATGGCCGGATGATATTTCGAGCAAGCATGTCTGCAACTTGCTCCTCAATGACTTTGCGTTCTGCTGCTGAACCGCGATACGGCCGTCGTCGAACAATAGCAGATCCCTCCGTCTTTATTCAATGAGAGGTGACGGAGGTCTTCCCTAACGCTGAGGCGCACACACCAAAAGACTCTCGGTGCCGTAAGAGGTCGTCTAGCAGAGCTGTGGACTGCTCGGATGTAAGGTCAGGGCTGATGGCGGCTGCGAGTTCTGAGGATGTCGGAAATCGAGGCTTGGCAGCTGGCGGTGGTGCGCTGAAAAGTATGTTGAGGGGAATGGGATCGCAGTCAAAAATAAACCCAACTGTGGCTCCTCTGGGCAGTAAGAACAGCTGGAGAGTTGTAATGAGGGCCGCAACCACCGCGCATCCACGGGTGAAGGAGGTGAGGCACGAGGCAAGAGCTTGGCCGTCGGAGGTCCACCGAGGAGCGGGCATAACGAAGGCCTCGCCATCGAGAGGGTAGTCCAATGCCACGATGATCAGCTGCTCGCGTCCTAGGGGCAAAACGAAATCAGCTGCTGCGAACACGTGTGGTGGTGAACAATCAGAAGTCGGTAATATATCTGGGTCCGCAAGACGAATAAGGCGCTCAAGGCAAGAGATGAGGACGGACGCCGGCGATAAGAAATCCCACCCCAAGGTCATGCGATGAACGCACGTGGGGAGCACAATACATTCAATATGATTCCGCTGGTTATCGATGAGGACACGTGCTGTGCATTGGCCGGTGGGTTTCATGAGTTCCATTAGCTCCACGAAGTGGCGGACCGATGTATGGCGTTAGAACTTTCCGCAGATGAGAACACAGAGAAAAATGCATGACGGAATAAGTTGCGCCGGTGTCGATGGGGGCCTCAACGTACAATCGTTCAACAATCACTACTAACATATTCGACGGTCGCCCAGAAGCAATTGTAGATTTCTAACTCGAAACAGCTTTCCCTCCAAAAACTGCTTCGGTTATAGCGCCTTTTCACTTGTGTCCCTTATCTTGCTCTGGGTGCCGGCTCGCCGGAATGGGCTCTAGGAAAATATTCTTGCTCGATATGTGGACCTGTAGCGTGTGCGGCGCCCACAGCCGTCATCTTCTAGATTGAACCCTGCCACGTAACAATATCTTTGTAATAGAATCTCCAACCAACCAGAGGCGTCACTTCCAAATCTGGAAAAACGGACGGAAAATGGTGCCCTGCTCAATTTGGCTGCACTTTCTGCACCAGTTCAGGTTGTGCATCACTTTCATAGTCTATTTGGCAAGTTCTGCTTGTACCACCTGCCCTGGGATACTCCATGGGACATGATTCTGCACTAGTGCTGCTGTATTTCTGCACTTGCCTTGCTATAAGTTTTTATTGAGGTAGCATTAAAGGCGTCGTTCTCCAGAAAGTCCAGTCTCGGCGTGAGCAACAGTCATGGGCATGGATTCGACGAGTGGTAGTAGGAGACGGCCTGGCAATCGTTTACGGTGCCCTTATGACACCAAATGATTGGACAAAGTAGATGGCAGCTGCCATCCTGTGTAGCTCATTTTAAGTGTGAGAGTGGGATGGGAATCACGCTTCCAATACCCTTGGCTTCGTAGTCAGGCATGAAGCATACACATTCGTAAGGCTTGGTAAAAGCAGGGATTGAACACCAATCCGACCGCCCAAGCAGCTAAGCCACCCGCTGCCTCCCATCCTTTTTGAATATAGCTATCCACAGGGCGTGTATCCGCTTGATGAACACTTTTTTTAAATAGTGACTTTCATGCAAGAAGGTCGTGTACTGCATGCATGACCTGCTCTAAGTAGACATAATAGCCTACCACTTCCACCGCTTCATTACCAATTTCAAACTGCTGTTCCTTTCCCAGACTGTTCAACATTACCTTAGAGTTCTGGATATTATTCTTCAGGCCTACTTTTCTGCTTCTCCTGCTTAGATCAATAATCATTAGTTGCAAATGGTCCCTTGAGTTACTAACAAGACAATGCCATCAGCATTTCCCTGATGCTGATTGCATTCTCCACTGACGCTGATGCCTAACCTCTCGCGTTCCATCTCTTTGAATACGCCCTCTAAGTAAGCTACTATAGATATACTCCCAGTACATTCACATATGGCTCACTTACACCCTGAGTTTGCAATGCCTGTATAACTGCTGAGGTGTGGGTCGATTCAATTGATTTATTCTAGTAAATGATAGCCATGTGTAGGGTTTCGTTATATTCCAAGGACTTTTCTTTCCCCTGGTTTTTAGTGGCGTTATCATCGACGGTAGAGTACCCTTTCTGAAATCCTGCTTGATCCTTTGGTTGATTAATGTATAAGGTTGTCTTGATCCTAATGCGATTGACCTGGCAAACACCTTTTATGTAACCGACAGTAAGCTGATTTTTCTGTAATTTTAAAAGTTATTGGCCTCTGCTATCTTAATTATTATGATGATGTTAGCATTCTTCCTTGATTTCGGCACCTTCGATGTCATCAGGTAATGGGTTTACAGGGTGGCCAGTTTTTCTAGCATGCACGATATCTCCTCCGTCCTTCAACAAATATGTAGTTACCTTACCCTCACCAGCTAATTTCCCCCTTTTCATAGCTTCTTAGGATTTCTTAACCTCGTCGTTCGTTACAGGCGGAACGCCTGATGACTCATCACTACAACCAATCTAATTTTTTCCGGACTACTTTAGCGAGTGTAAATGTCCACATAGAACTCCTCGTCTACCTCGATTATCCTGTCCATGTCAGTAATTACATTGCCTGTCCTTTCCCTCAGTCCGTACATCTGAATTTGCCTATGGCCGATTTCCTCTTTAACGTTTACAGGCTACGACCGTTCTTAAGGAACGTCACCACCTTTGAAAAGGCCTTTTTTTTTAAATACATTTTTTCTTTTTTAGATTTAGAGAGTCCCTAAACATTCAAGAATGTTTTGCAGCAAGAATCATGTTCGTATCTTATTTAGTTCAAAAGTTATAGCTAACTTTCCAACAGATGATGAACAGTTCCGAAACCGAAACTGATGTGGTTTGGTAACAGAAACTGATAACTCAATGATGATCTACGGCGCATATTGAAACTTTTCTGTTATCTTTTAGTCTCATATGCAAAAGATTTTTAAAGGCAATTTGTAAGGCTTTGTTTGTTTTTTTAAATATTTCTTTAAATTTCCGGAAGGGGGTGCATGACGCTACTAACGTCTCTACAAGGATTGAAAAACTTTAATCGTGTTTTTCACAAAACTTGATTTCTTGTACTTTCTTGTTGTGCAAACAGTTGTAACTTTGAACTGAAGGAACATTTTTCAATGAAACTTTGCACGCTCGTTTCTCTATTACTAACCTGTGCAATGAACTAGGATGAATGAAATCGAATGGTAAGTTTTGATGTAATCATGTTTTATGCCAAGGAATGCAAACAAAAATGACAAATTTGTTTGTTTTCTTCGGAATTTTTTGTATAACATGATTCTCAATTATCGGATGGTAAAGATGCTAGTTAGTTGCACAGCCTGGTTATTTGGCTAACTCTGTGCCAAAAAGTTTAGAATTTCTGCACTCCATTGGCTAGTTATGGATGTTTGCGTAACAGCCATGTTTGGACCATTTTTTGTCAATAACAAATTCTAGCATCATTTTTTAAACTGTTTTTTTGCTTTTGAATATCATATAAAACGATGCTTTATAAGGTCATTGTGAAATAAAAATTTAAAGGTCAAAATTTAAAAAAAATTTAAAAAAGGTGGTGAAATTTCAAAAAATTTCAAAGCGTGCTTTTTCCCAGGTTATACTTCCGCCTGTCAGCCGCCTTGCTTTTATTTGTCACCTTTAATATCTCTGCCAGTTCTATCCTGTCTGCTGGGTTGGCTGCTTTCATACTTTGGCGCTTAAATCAAATGTTTCGTCTGCGTAGATAGCTTACCGGCAGCCTCTCCAACAATTCTGCCGCCTACTTCTACTGCGCACTATTTAACAATATATCAGAATATTATTGTTTACTGCTTCTAGGCTAAGGTAGGCTTCCTCGATTAGCAGTGAATATCTATTCTGTAACACGATTCTGAATTCCTCAGCCCTCCCCTTCCCTGTTAATTCTTTGATGGATTTCTTTACTAATCTGTTCAGTTCCGTCTTCAGGTCTAGTCTAATTCGATACCTTATCATTCGTGGTCACTGCATCCAAGCTTTCCGCTTCCCTCTGCATCCTGTACAATTCAAGATTTAGAACTGAGTATAAAGTCAATGTCATTCTTAGTCTCGCCGTTAGGGCTCTTCCGTGTCCACTTCTAGTTCTTCCTTTTGGGGAAGAAGGTATTCATGAATCGTAAGTGATTACGTTCAGCAAACTCCACTAATACCTCCCCCCCCCTCCCCCCGCTATTCCTTACCCCAAGCCATAGTTGCACACTGCCCGGTCTCCAGCTTGTTTTCTGCCTACCTTGGCATTAAATCACCCATGAGTACAGTATACGGTGTGTTTACTGCACTCATTGTTGGTCCTACACGTCCATCGAAGCTTTCGACTGCCTGGTCACCATGACTACATGTAGGCGCGTATGCTTGTACAGCCCCCGACAGACTAAACTGGAATGACGCAAAGCGTGGCCTTAACTGCCGCCAGTGCCGTGAAGTGACAAGCACCGTGTACGAGTAATACGTTTGGTACGTTTACTGCGTTTACGATGGCTGACGATAGCTAGTGCACAGCTCGCTTTGACTGCTGTTTAGCCTGTGCGCGATTGCCGCTCAGAAAGCAGGCTCGTTACGTAAGCGTTTCTTCGCAGTTGCTTGCCTTGCGGCCTCACACGCGCTGGCAACGCGGTGCAGTTTCCTCATCACGGGAACCCGAAAGCCCTGAAAGTGTGCTCTAAGCTGCCGCAGCAGTGTGCTCGCGAGAAGCATAGGGCAATGTCATGCAATAGTTTAATTTTTATCAAACCTTACCCGCTGTTCTAAATCACCTGTACCTTACTACTTGTTTATTATTTTCCTTCCTTGATTACGGCAAAATACGCGTGACTTCCTGGGAATGGACTTCCAAGAGAATAACGCCGGTAAAAACATCTATTTTTGTTAGTTCCGAAGCATTGGCACGAAACTCGCGATGCGCCCGAACTTCGCTAACTTGCCGCACAGTTTAGGGTTCAGCCGGAAAAACTGCAACGCGTTGCCCGAAAGTGTGATGCCGTCTCCGCGATAAAAACACAAAGAAATGCTTACCCAACGAGCACGCATGTACGCGACGATTGGGCACCGTCGAAAAATCAGTGAAAGCGATGTGCGCCCCAGCTATCGCAGTCGCCGTAAACGCACCGAGAGCATTTTCTCGCACCCGATGAATAACGCTTAGCTGCGCTAGAAGTAGCCAGGCGACGCTTTTCGTCATTCGTGCTACGTCTGGTGGTGGCTGTATAACTGAGGGCTACAGTGCAGTAGCAGCACGTACTATCATGAGCAATATGAGCAAGAACACACGAGCGCGAGGCAGATAGCCTCGAAACCCACTTGGGGCGATACGGTGCGGCCGCTGTGGGAAACAAAAGGGAAAGGGCGCTGCGGTTCCGTTAACTGTTGTCACTCCCGCCTTACTAGCATTACTGCGAAACGGCAGCTGATTGCGAGGCACCGGCCGCTAGCGATGATAATGCGGTTTTGAAGCGCATATTGTGAACCGTGGTATCTGTAGTTCTGCGCCAGATACCGCTGTTTACCTTTTCGTTTCTTACTTTTTCTTTCTGGGAGCATGCTGCAATGAGCTTTTTCTGGTCGACGTTTTTTTAATGGCCTATGATATGGCCAGTCACACGCAAACGTTCAAATCTGCGAAGAACGTAAAAATGCCTCATCACTTCCGACAGGGTGTCTTGCAATCAGCTGCCGTTTCGCAGTAATGCTAGTAAGGCGGGAGTGACAACAGTTAACGAAACCACGGCTCCCTTTCCACTTTGTTTCCCACAGCGGCCGCACAGTATCGCCCCAAGTGGGTTTCGAGGCTATCTGCCACGCGCTCGTGTGTTCTTGCTCATATTGCCTTTGATAGTACAAAGAAGAATACAGCCGGAGGCAAACACGGGCGCTAACAACATCGCTCATTGTCTTCAACTGGCCTATATAAACAGCAATTGTAGGACAACGAAATACAAAAAATGGAAAAATGGAAGGACAATGAATCCAAGAAGAGGACTTTGTCGTGCTGGCTGATGCATGTTGAATGGAACGAAGAAACAGCGCTAACAGACGGGACGAGTGGAAGACTGGAGACACATGCGCTGACTAACAAAGAAATGGTTTTATAGCAACAATGGGAGCAATAGAAAGCGGCTAGCTAAAGCGCAGATTAAAATAAACAATTGAGGTACAATAATGGTCGTAACATATATACCGAAGCTATAAAACTCGTCCTTGATTAACATAGGTAAGCTGTAGTGGGTATAGAGCCACCCACGGTTGGTTGACGCATGTCGCCAAATTCATTTGTTTGAAAAACCTATGATCACCTAAGGCGTGAAGTGTCATCTTTATATTTGGCGATGATTGTGGTCGCTTTAAAAAACGCCTCATAGTCCTTGCAGTCGGCAGAACGAATGAATATTGTTACGAAAGAGAAGATCGACAGTGACGCGATAGGGGCCCTCACGCTAGGCCAGCCATTAAATCATCTTTCATCATGTCGTATTTTTCTGCCGCCTTCTTGCTTGCCGCCACTTAGCTTTTGGTGGCAGGTTGCGGTGTACGTAATCCTAATCCCCGCCTTTGAACCTAGAAGCTATTCGTGTACCGGTACCATCGGCAGAGGGCCCGGGTATATCGCCGCGCAGCTTCACCCCAGACAATCCTGCCCAGACCCGGCCAGCCGCGACTACCTCCGCCCCACCCCCAGCCCGGATCTGAAAACAAGACGCACAAACGCACTGACAAGAGTCGAGACCAGAGTAAAGACCTGAAGGAACAGATGGACCCGAAGGACATGTACATGCAGCCCCCGCCCAGTCGCCCGACGCGACCACGAGCCATCGGTCCCATCGACTTTGGTGGCGGATGGTTGAAGAGCAACAAGGAAGGTGGATCCCCCAAGCATCATCGTGTCCATCGTCATCGTGCTGGAAAAGCACATCATTCTCTTTTGTCTGTTCTTCTACACCTCACCATCATGTCACCGACGCCTTCAACGAACCGCTCGGAACGATCGCGTGGTGGCCCTGCGAAGTGTTACAAAGAAGAAGATTGGCAGTGGCGCGAGAGGAGCCCTCGCGCTAAGCTAGCCGTTATATAATCTTTCATTCTGTCGCCATGTTCTGCCGTCTTCTTGCTTGCCGTCACGTGGCATTATGTTATTTCGGTGCGACTGGCTTTCTATGTCTGTTGCGTGTTCGCGTAACGTTTACTGACGCACCGTCTAGTCTCCTCGATGTAAAAGCGGCCGCATGACAGCGGAATCTTATATACAACAACCCAACAATATTTGACAAATTTTTTTTCAGTGTTTATTCTGACATGCGGTCTAATTTATTGATTAAAATTCCAGCTCAACCCTTTTGACTAATTCCTGGCAGAAACAAAACTGAGCTTCACGCTGGCTTTGCTCACATTCATTTTCAGGTTCTGCGAAACTTTGTTAATATACGGTATAAACGCCATGCCCTTATTATTTAGATCACCTGCAACCTTCCTAATTCTACTTTCTGCTAGTATCAACTCTACTACGCTTGAAAGTGTCTTCTTCCGGTACCATGCAATGGTAAGCCTAATGACCTACGCGTGAATGCTGGCTTCCAGTTTTATGTATGCATGGCCTATACAAATTGCCTTCCATGCAGCGTGTTGCTGTCCCGCGCTAAAGTATATATAAAGCACAGATCACTAGGCTGACCACTGCAGGATACCTGATGAAGATCCTTGCAAGCGTAGTTTTTCACTTTCAATTGTTTCTCACTAAATATCCAGGTAAGTAAGTTAAAATCCGATACCATCGATTAGCTTTGTTCAGTCTATGTGAGCGGCGTATTGTAACGTTCATGGAACCCTTAGTAAACATTATGCTGCACATAATGTATATTTGTTGGTATTTCTGTTCCTGTTCCAGTTAACGGGTTCGTTGACTGCCATGTAACGAACCCTACAATATATATATATATATTTCTTAGGCTTCCTGTAATGCACTGCCACGCTAACGATCTCGAGACTTGAATTGAATACGCAAAGAAACTGGTATGTAATATGTCAAAAACATTTTATTTTTTTTAAGTGCTAAAGGGCCAGGTTTACATTCTGAGGAATTTATTCGAAACCTTTCCGCCACGTGAGCCAGCAGCTCTTCTGTGCGTATTTATCTTCTGCGAGGAAGGAAATGGTAGCTACACGTGCTCATATTTTTTGCAGGAAATAGCAAAGGTACACAACCAACAGAGTTAGTAACCGCACGTGCGACATCGCGTATGGGTATCTGTCACATGTGGTGGAATCTCTTGAGTTATGGCCTCATATCTACTGCTGCTACTATTTAGGGACAATGGAGCTCATCGTATAAAAGTACGAGCCTTGTTATTCCAGCTTCAAACACTCTCAGTATGAAGCCAATACTCGTTTCTCTCATCGTGGTGGTTTTTGTGGCCGCCGCTGCGTGCGCCCAAGTTTGCCGTAAGATTATACTTCTGTAACGCATTATCTGTCAAGTTTTAGCCTGAAAGAAAATATCCGCCGTAAAAGCTCCGAAGTTATTATCATTTCAAAGCCTTAATGACAGATCAGCAGGATTTTAGAATGTTCATGGCTGCGAAACAAAAACTTATTCGCGATTCTCTCATATCTTGTCAGATTTTGGGGGGCAAAAAATAATTTTGCGAGAGGCTTGATTGGTGCTAAGTGCAGATGGGACGAGTACTAAAATTTGAATGTATACAAGTAAACCGTCGAGCATGCTCAAAGAAAATTTTGGTGGAATGAAAGTTGTAGTGATATTGGTAATCTATGACATTTAATAAAGTAAGTGCTACCATCAACCCGAAATGGTAGCTTCACCAAGTGAAACAACAAAATGTGGAAAAAAAGGTATTTAAAACGAAGTAATCATTTAGTTTGAGTGAAGTAATTGGTCCGACCTTTCAGCATGTTCTGTTCCTTAATTGGCCGGTATCGCGTTGCATAGTCGAACTACGTACAGTCGTGAGCAAAGGTGGTATACAACACTCAGCCAGTGGCAGAGCTCGAAAAAACTGCATTCCAAATTTATCCAGCAACAGCTATCTAAGATCGAGACAATAGAGGTGTTGCCCCATTTTATGCACGTGCATGTGTTGGTGTTGCTGTCCGTGTAGCTGTAGCTAGATGGCATTTCGACGCAGTTTTCCCAGCTCTGTCACTGCCCGAGTGTTGTATACCACTTTTTCTCACGACTCTACATTAAAATCGTTTGCACACGGTGCAAAATTCCGAGGTGACGAAGAGAAAACAAGTTGTAAAATTTTTAAACATGATTATAAGACAAGCATAAGATATAAGGTGTTATCCCATGGAGCTGAACTGTACACAAACCGTATACACGCAATATAGAAAAAATAAACAGTAGATAAGATAGGTGGTGCTGACAGTAATGTAGCGTTAGAGTTCTCGGATTCAAGGACACTCATTGCTCTCGTGGCTCCAATGCCTAAAAAGCATAAATGTTGAAGACAAGCGGTTCTAGTTGGTATACATGAGGACTAGGTGCGGTCTGTCAGGCAAAATAGCAACTTAATTTACAAGCATTTGGGCACTGTTTCAGCATGTTCAGAACAAGTATTCTGCTCCATCGTTGAAGTAAAGAGATATATCGCATCTAGGTTGGTGGTGTATTGTTTAGCATCAATTCCATTCAGAGTAGCCTTTGAAAATCACTTTTTATTTGCTTTTGTTTCAGCTGATCCACCGAAATGCATCTACCCAGATGGTATGTGTTCCAGTTTTAAATTACGGCCAGTGTTCATTCGTACAATGCATTTTATTTTATTAATACAAATGTAATCATGCTTTGTAGGGCTCCTAAGAATTCCTACTGAACAGTGGCTTGGGCCGAACTCAGAAAAATTACATTTACGACTTCTGACTGCATACTTGAAAAGAAAATATAGGATAACAGTTACCAGCACATTCAAATTATTAGGAGTTAAAGGGTATTGTACTCGCACAGACATAAGCGGCGTAAAAGCAAATTCTTCCTATCGTTTATAATAGGTCTTTACATAACTGAAGGCGTCACTTTGAAAGTTTCACTTTTTTTCTCGCGTAAGAATATTTTTGTAATCTCAGCAACTTGAAACTAAAGCGCTCTTGAACATTGATTTCTGCGTCAAGATTTTCACTGTCATTGATAACGGGAACACCTCAATACAAAATTCGTATTTGTAGTCAAGGCAAAGGACTGGAAGAAAACTTTCGTGCCGTTACAATGTGTTGTGCGCGGAACATTGGTAAAACCATGCATCGGAGACCACAGGTGTCTTGGTTATATGAACGTCTCCATTTTGCTTACCACTGGTATTCTTACTTTGCATTAAATTTTTGTCAACCACGAAAGAAAGATTATATTATCAAATTGTTTAGACTGGCTTTGTCTGTGAATATGCGCAGATATAAGCGGCATGAAGACTGGAATATCATTTCAAATGTGTAAGGAAGAGTAACACGCCGCTACAAAAAGACTCGCAGGCCACTGGAAATCAAATTAGTGGCGTGCTTCGCTATTATTATTCTAGGAGAAAGTCTATTATGGCATAAAAATATGGCAGTAGTGCAGTTTTTCTGAATAGGGCCACAAGGTGAAAAATTGTAATTGAAGGGGCTCAGATGCTACTTGGACAGGTTTAACTGCGTAGTTTTGCAGGTTGTTGGCAATAAATTGTTTTCCCGCGCAATATTTTCAGTCATTTTCAAACACAAATAGTCTATGTACTCGAAATAGGAGCCGAAAATCTAGGTTGCGTTATCTTCCAGGCTCTTTTATTGCAAACCTCTGAAGACATAAATATAAAATAAGTAAATGTGTAGAAAACTTCCCAACCAAACCAGAAGCCGACAAAAACAATTGAAAATGACAGAAAAGGAGCAGACGCAACTTTAAGTAAAAATTTAGGAAACACCTATTAGATAAAAAAGCAAACTAGCCCAAATTACAAGTGAGAAAAGTGTACAGAGAAGCTGCTAATGAAAGAAAAACACTACAAAATAAGGCTACATCCAGCCTGCACAGAAGCTTGACGTGTTCTTGTAGATGCCCAGGAGGAGGTAAGATGGGGAAACTGAGGGAAGGGAAAGACTCACAAAAATAAGACAGGCGGATTAAAAAACGGAGGGGGAGGATAAATCGGTCGAACAACACCGAACGTTATTAGAGCAAAAAAAAAAATAAAAAGAAATACAGGCTTGAGAAATATAAAAAGGGAAAGTAACAAGTAGGGACAGGGGAAATGATGCGCAACCAACGAAACAAAAAAAAAAAAAAAAACGGAAAGTTACCATCTCAAAAGCAAAAAAAATTAGACGATCTCTCAGAGGTCTCTTAAGAGGAGAATGGCGGAAGCCTACCCTTCCTATCCTATAATTTGCCTCCCATCGTTAGCCTCTTGTCGGCATTCGTTGCAGTGCTACATATAACTATAATTTGTTTACAAGAAAAGAAAGGCGCAGTATTTATCACGCTTTCTCCAGCAAGTGTGCGTTTGGACAGTACACCATCGCTCCTTTCGCGTGGCGTTCCTTGGAGCTCGTTCAAGTGTGACATTGCAGATGGCAGGGACGCGTCCCGCCTCGGCCAATCAGAACACCGCAAAAGCGGGGCATGCTTTGTCCATGACAACATGAGCCATTAAAATCATTCGACTTAAAATATCACTGAGGAGAAAAAATAAAGAAACCTGTCAATCTAACAGGTATTCGTAAAAGGTACATTAGCAGCAAGAATAAAAGAAAAAAAATTACTTTGGCTACATGAAGGGCGAGCAAATAGTAAAGCCCCATGTCCACATGTCATTGGAAGGACCGCGGCCCACGAAGATTGGCCATTTGAACCCACGACAACATAAGACATGAAGCAGACTGGCACGTAGGCCTATGAGCGGTCGGGGCTGGATTGGAGACGGTTGACAGGTAGGAGTAAAGATTAAACGCGAACAACAATGTGTTTATTCAGTGCACGAGAACGAGGGGAAGAAATTAAAGAGAGGAAGTCTTCACGAGAAACAAAGATTGGATAGCCAGGAAGCCCCTCTGCTATGACTGCGGTGAGCGGCTAGGCGTTACGTGATGGAAGACATCCCCCACAGCGCCACCGAATAGACAGAAAGGCGAAGAGCGAAGTGCGGAACGATGAAAGAATGAAGGAAATTGGGCGTAGCCTTCTTGAAAGGAAAATGAGAACGGATCCGTGTAGGAAAAGAGAGCGGGAGACGGCGGTTGGGGGGTCACCAAAACAGACTAGAGTGTGTTAGAGTTATCCTAGGTCCAGGTCCATACCGAGAGCCTGAGGACTGTGGAGGCCTGGATTTTCACAAATATTATTGACAGGAGGGGTGCCTAATTTTTCTCACGTGGTCGAGACAATGCCGAAGGCAGTGAATGAGGAGCCTGGAGTTGCGCTCAAATGGACACTTTATTTGACTGACGTGCGCTCGCAAAAAAATGTCTTCCCCTTCGGGGTGGCGCAGTTGTTTGGGCGCTCGACTAATGTGCCCAAGGAATGCGTGATAAAATCCCAGCTGAGACGGCCGCTTTTCCATGGGGTCGAAGGGAAAGGCGCCAGTGCGCTGTGCGATGTCAGTGCACGTTAAATAACCACAAGTGGCCGAAATTTCCTGCGTCTGTTACTACGGTGTCCCTCATAGCCTGAGTCGCCTTTGGATGTTGAACACCAGAAACCAAATCAAAGAGAAATCTGCGCCGTCTACAGCAGCAAGCCTGCTACGTGGTTGTCACTCTACGAATGCCTACTGCGCTGAATTTAAATTTGGAGCAGAAACATCGAGATAAAACAGCTAAATGATTGTCGAAAAAAGCCTGGCCTGATTCGGAAACTTTAGTGCTTGCCTACAGTCATTCCAGTCTAATCTTGGCATATATCGAGCTACAAAGAAAGTGAACTCATGTCTCGTGACACCGAGCGTGAACAAGCAATAGGGGCATGATTTTGCCGCGTGCTTTCAAAAACCGCTTGCATGCGTCTTCGATTGGCAGCAAACAATTTTTCGGCTTGGTGGCGATGAGATTTTCTTTATTCTAGCTTATTGCTCGTATGCCGAAGGCTTTGTGAAGATGATGATACTAGTTGCGAACATAGGATTTTATTAGGATATTTTCCGTGCGCACTGATTTCAGAACATTGTAGAAGTGACAAAAACACCTTCCTAGGATACTTGAATTCTAAATTACGCTTCATATATTTTTTTTATAATAAGAGGTATACCTCTTATTATCTGTACGGATGCTTCGTTAACAATTGTCGCTGCAATATACTTTCAGCTGTATTCGTTGCATATTCGTGGCTTATTTACCGGTAATCTCAGATTGCTACGTCTATATTGTCAATCACGTTTAGTGGGAGCACGGCTCCGCGTGGCTGCGCTCGCGCCGAGCACCACCGCACCAAAAATAGCGGACAGCACAAAGCCCCACTTCACGGTCATCGTACTCATGAGTAAAACTATACCAGTTTGTGACCTGATTATGTGCAATGGGGCAAAGCACGTTCCTCGCTACGCGGAGCCATGTTCACGCTAAGTGTGAATGATACAGTACAGCTTAGTACTGTGCACTAAGCTGTACCGACAATATCTAAACAACCCAGAATTTGGATCATTCGTCCCCGTTTCTTATCATGGGGGTCATAGGTATTTCCGGAACTGCTAATAATGAAGAGGTTTTGTGTGAGCAGTCAGCCTATAGCGCTGCTTTCGTAAGGACCAAACTGATACGCTGTTAACACTCAGCGTGTATCTAATATAATAGTATTTCTGTGCAGGTTGCAAGCAACCACAACAAGTTGGGCCTTGCAAGTCGATTGTGCCGAGGTATTGGTACAATCCTGCTACAGGGAAGTGTGAGCCGTTCAAATGGGGAGGATGCTGTCCCAACTGCAACAACTTTGGAACGATTGAGGAATGCCAAAGAACGTGTCTGATTACTGGATAACAGATAATTTAGAGCTGCATTCCAGCGAATAAATTTTCAAAGAGTAAGCAAGCAACGAAAATGGAGAAAACAAAATCAGGCTTGAAAGTTTGATATTTGTCGCATGCGCTGGTGCTACTTCAGCCGCGCACGTCACAACGCTCAAGACTGAATAAATCTGGCAATGTTATTATTATTTTACGAGCGCGGCGCTATGAAAATAATCTAAAGACGGTGGCGTTCCGCTAAGACTATCAGGTGAGCTTATAAAAGATTGTGATATCGTCGGCGTTTTTCACAGTACCTTGTTAATCTGTAGTACAACATGAAAAAGTTTAAACATTTATTTCACAAAAGAATAAAATAAATAAATAAATTAGTCAGTAAATAAATCTATCTTCTGTATTGACTAGATTCTCTGAGGAAGTGCACAGTTAAGCAGCATCAGACAGGAAATCTACTGATTAATATTTCTGAAATTTGCGGCATTTGCCTTTTAGATGAGTCCAGGAGAACAGGCTTCGCGCGGTTCTAATCACTACAATTTATTCCACGGTGGTTCCTTGTGTGGAAATGCTGTTAGTACTTTCATAAAGCGGTATCGGAAGTAGTTGGTTTTTCTATGGTTTTTCTACAATCTACGAGACAACAGTGTTTTCTACTTTGCCGCAGCTGATTCTCCAGTTAACCTAGTGAGTGAATGTGAAAGGCAAAAGGCAAAAGGACAAAAAGAGTGCCTGTGTTTCTACTGAATAGGGGAAATAATTTCAAGGTAGCGGGCGTTGTATTGTACTCACGCAAACTGCCTCTCTATACTCAGAATAAAATAAATATTTAACCTTGTATGAGCAGTGGTGGTGTAGATGTAAAGCAAAAGGGTCGTTGTTCGAATTCCGGTGCCGCGCAATTCTACAGCGGATAAAAAAATCAGCGTGACGATGGAATTGCATAAACAAGTTTAGGGTGCGACCTGATGCCCAGTGAACACCTCCAGTAAAGCCCTCCCTCATCAAAACAGGAGTTGGCCAACTTGGTGCAGTAAGTGGCCGCAAACTCCCATGATTAGTTTTTCGAAACCCCGGCCCTCAATCATCAGCGGCTGCGGAGCAACTGACCATGGCGGAGGTCACACCTTCGACGCAGCGGGGGGTGCTAAGAATATTTGGCTTCGTATAGGCCACCTTTGGAAACTGACCATGGCAACGTTTAACGCCAGTACCTTAGGTAGTGAAGTACTTTTAGCGCTGCTGATAAAGGAGCAAGAGGGAATGAAATGGGATGCCATAGGGATTAGTGAGGTTAAGAGGCCGAATGAGGCATATACTGGGCGGGCATATACTCTGTTATCGAGATTTACCGGAGAGGCGAGAACTAGGGGTACGGTTCCTTGTCAATACGTATATAGCTCGTAATATAAAGTTCTATAGCATTAATAAGAGGGTGACAGGCCTCGTTATTATGCTTAATAAGTGGTATGATCTGAAGGTTGTGCAGGCCGACGCCTCTTCATGTAGTCGTGATGACGAGGCAGTTGAAAGCTTCTACGAAGATGTAGAAATGGCAATAGGGAAAGGAGAGACGCAGATTACTGCACTAATGGGCGACTTTAATTCGAAGGTATGAAAAGAGCAGGCCGGAGAACAGCCAGTGGTTGACTATGGCATTGGTCAGACGTTCTTCCAGTCACGAAGGACGAAGTTAAGAGAACATTAGAGAGTACGAAAAGGGAGGAAAGCAGCTAGAGAAGATCGGCAACTATAGATTTGTTGAAGGACAAGGGAGATATCGTGCAAGGCTCAACTTTCCCCGTTAGAGGCTTTAGATGGAACTCGAAAACAGTCTCCACTGCAATACGAGTTGGTACTGTGTTACAGAGAGATTGAGGTGAGCACCGCGTCCAAAGGATACACGCCAAGCCAGAGTTCAGGAAGTATTCAATTGTTTACTGAGAAAACAGCTTGAGTGTAGTGTAGGCCTTCGACCATCGCATTCTAAATCTGGCCGAAATGTAAATACGTTGAAAAAAGTACGCTGGCACACGGTCATGAAGGCTTGAATGAACGCTCGGTTTGGGGGAGTGGGTAAGCGAGTGGTTTAAGCAACTGAGGGGGCGGATCTCAGGTGAAGATCAAGCAATACATGGCAGATGCGAATTACTTTTTGTTTTTCCTCACTGTTTCTTCACCTGCTCAGGATAGGCTATGCTCCTATCGCTGTTTAAGTTCGACCAGCCGTCCATTACATTTCTTCTTTTCTTCTGCCGTTTTCTGAGTCATGATCCGAAAAAAAAACGCAACTACATGTTTCGGGTGCGGAGGCGGTCGGACTGTACACCGGTGCGGATTGATGACACCATTACTTCATTTATTTCCCCTTGCCTTACGTGTTGTTCCAGGAGGCCACCTCAAGGCTTCAAAGGTGCAGCTCACACTGATACAGAAATTGAGTGAGCGCATGTTCAGTTCAAAGTAATGCGGAGTGTGACGGAACCACTTGCGCTACAGAATACCGCGACTAAAGCCTTATCACCAATTTCGGATTTAGCCTAAGTCCCTTTGGGGCGTTAAAACACACAAATTAACAAAATCTTTTTAAGCCTTGTGAAAAGTTGTCTCTAGACAACTTTTTCCTCTCCTGCCGGCGGTTGGCTTCTAGTCACCTACTTGAGTCAAGATTTGTCGCAACAATAACCCTATCATGGAAAGTGAATGAGATGTCTGTATCATGGTACGCAAATTAGATACCTATAATTCTAACCACCTCGAAACTGAACGTGACTGAGACTGCTTTACCATTCAGCTAACAAAAAGGAAAATTTCCTAGATTATTCCGCAGGCAGTGAAAGTAGGGCTTTCTATGCTCTCGGCTTTCAAAAGGTCCGCGTCAACTATGGTCGCAACTTCGTTGCCGTCGATGCCGGGGCCGTCCCCAACTGGCAGCCTTAGCTTGTGACAGAATCCAAGTCTTGCCTCTACGTCAAAAATAAAGAAACCAACGCAGACAAGGCAGTCTGCAAACTCCGACGAGCCGTCCTAGCATGCTTCGCGCCACCCTCCTCATAATTTCGCTGTGGTGCCATAGACCATGTCATCGCAACTTGCACGCTGTCTGGGCCGGCCATGAAAACGATGTAGACAGCAATGTAATCCTGGAAATATCCGGTGTATAACTACGCAGACAATTATGTGACAAATGAACCTCGCTACCAAAGATGGGCAGCAAGAGAATGTAGTGGCCTCACTACTTGCCTCCTCTCCTCAGAATATGTCCCATTGCGATGAGTGCCGTACAGCGGCCATCCAAAAGCCTCCTGCTGCCTATTAACAAAGAAGTGCCCCCGGCGGCCCTACCGGCAGCTAGCTCTCCTCATCCGTACAGCAAGAGCCTCCTTTGCCGATGTTCGTGTAGAAACCCACACCACCCACCCTTGGACCACGTAGAGCTCCTCCTGTTCACGACAGCAAAGACGTTGTCGCCATGGTCCAATCCGCCATAATTTGAAATTTGAAAAATTTTCTGCTCCTGAGATATGACGCACGCCAGCTATGCGACGCAACCCTGGCAGCTCAACTGTTGTTGCAACGTAGCTAACACCCGCATACCACGATCGCGGATATGAGAAAAAACAGCTATTTTCTGCACGGCCACCACGCGGATTACTGCAACTCCTACCACGCTACAGTTTAATTGTTCTTGTATTTCAAGAAACATACGCTCGCAAGCAGGAGCTGTCACTAATAGGCTTGGTTGGAGATAGCGGGCCTAATACTTGTGCCAACGAGGTATCCGACTCTGTCCCCTGTTGTGATGCGGTGCTCCGCATGGTCGCCATGCACCGTAATATACGTCTAGAACGATACTCCGCCACGTGTCTCGATCTGCTAGAAATGCGCATGTTTATTTTTCGGTGTCTCGAGCCTCTAAGCCACGTTTAAAGAATGCTGTGTCATCACTGTGACCATGAGTGATGTGGAAATTGCTGTACCAGAGTCTGTGCAACGCGACACGCCTCGGGACACTGCTTCATTTTCTCAGAGGTCTATCAGGAACACCTTGAGCAGGCTCCGGTAATATGTGGCGTCTTTGATGCGCACCGTACTCATTGCGTTGTAACTGCGACAGTCGTCGACGGAAGGAAGATTTAACTGAAGTTCAGAGCTCGGGTCTGCAAATCTGTAACTTAAGCGAGCCAACTCATATCCAACGAGTGGGTCAATATACCAGCATCGACTTCACGTTTACATCCGTCGGCTACACCTACCAATTGAAGCGTGACCTTGTCACGCAGGGATCACATCAATATCTCATAGTCCTCACCCCAGTGTGCTGTGTACCTACCCCATATACAACCTACAGTCTAGTCCGACAAGGATAATTCTTACTCCCTCTAACCACAAAAATTTTTTCCGCCACACACGCCCATGTGAGAAAAGTCGGATTGAGGTATTTAAAAGTCGGAATAAGACTAATAATTGAAGCAAAGGACGGCCCGTATCAGGGGGCTCCTACTCTGGCTATTCGAAATCAGCTCACTGCTAAAGAAGCTATCATTGGCCACCAAGTCTTTAGTCTGCTCCCTCGCAGCCAACACTGCAATAAGAACTCCTAAGGCACATATTTCGACAACAGCCTAATGACGTCAAGCGCAATTGCTGTCAATGCTTTTCTACTTCTGCCCATGTCGTATGGAAACGTCCAAAATATTGTAAGCTTTATCATCCCACTGCCATCCGCCAGGCCAAATACATCAACTAGGTTTTTCCAGCGTTCTTCGACAGCGCAGGCATGCGTATTATCGGATATTTTTGGATGCACGCCGAAGAGTCAAGATTTACGGCAGTCTACGCCATATGAACGAGCACCCGCCTAAGCCTACGTGACAGTTTTTCAGGCCAGATTCCCACACAGATGCCTAGAGCCTCTTTTTAAACACTCAGTTTGGATCGATAGCTGTGCCTAATCATTTCGTTCAGAACCCCTTATACATTGAATTAAGTTGTCATTTCCGGCTTAAGTAGCAATGATGTATCAACAAGCTTTCAACCAGCGTGATTATAAAAGTATAAATGTACAGGCTAATGGTGGTGCTTTAATATATGTTTTACGATAGACAATTTCTATTGTCAATTTGCGCATATGTGTTATTGCAATAATGAAGTTGTGAACAGGCCGCTGCGGTTGCACTTCAGTGCTGAAGAAGATAACCTCGTGGATAGGATATGGACATTGTAGGATTTCAGAATAACAGCTTGATGGGTGAGTTGGTGCCGCATGGTACCCAGAAATGAAGCGAAACACACACAAACACGTGAATAGAAACATAACACAAGCGCAGACTGCTAACTATACTATAAAACTGAACACGCAATTCCCCTTCACCACTCAGCCACATCTTCCTGTTCTGCACCTAACTACATCTCACTCGCACACCTCTTCTTTGCTAAGCAGTAGTTTATCCCATCACTCTAATCATACAAGCATGACAGTTATACATTCCACCACACAGACATACACTAGAAAAACCACACCACATCTGTAGCGGACCCATGTAATGTTCACGTTCACTCTTTCCCTTCATGGATGTCAATCTTTCGAAACGTCCTCAGTAAGAAAAGCCCGCACAAAAGCAACCCTAATTAAGACAAATCCCTCCAACACCTCAGGAGGATTCCACAAGAAAGGAAATTTCTTTTCTGTGCAAAGACAGTGAGGCATCACTTACACATGTGCAATCTTCTTTATTTGCCCAAAACACCTCTAAAATCTCCCGGCCATTCTTGCTTACTCTTCCCTAAAATCCTGGGCCTAATCAACAACGGCTCAAACGTACACTTTCAACAATGAAGGTGTAAATTTGACCCGTCCTATTCTCAATGAATTTCCCATGATGCTTTTTTCATTAATTTATGCACCTCCCAATCTGGCTTATATATACGTTTCCCACATCAGTGGACACTCATAAAATACTCCCACCACACAGCCTATGAAACGCTTGACATGCTTCATATCACAATGTGCTTGCTTACTCTTCCCTATTTTTTCACACAAACCACCCAGTTTTTTTTTTTTTTTTTGGCGCAGAAAACACTACCGGGACATCACGCCTGCCTGGAAATTTTTTCAGGCAATGCACCCTTCTATGAATGTAAGGAGCTACTTGTGGGAGTTTATTTCTCAACTCTCCTGCAAGCCTTCTCTTGCCTTTCATTCTCTGAAGAAGGGTCTCTGCCACCCCATAAATAACCGCAACTGGTATTCCGGCCACCTGAGGCAATATATTTGGTTAAAAAATTGGAGGCTTATCAAGGTTAAGCCCAGTGGATGCGAAGCATGTTAAGCAGCTGCCTCATTGTGGATGGGGCCAAGTAACGGAGACGTGGTTTTAGGTTAATCGTCGTATTTTATTCTTTGCAGCCCGACAAACACACTCTTATGGTCCCTAAATGCATGACTCTTGGTTTGCACGTCACTTACGCATACACGGCCGGCGCAAAGACGCTGGCGCGGTTGCGGGCACAGAGACTGACGCGACGGCGGGCGCACACCGCTTCATCCCTGGCGTGACGTCACATATCACGTGATGCAGCGATGGTGGCGCCGCCGCCGCGTCGCGTGCGACGGCGCGAACCGAGGCGTGGAGGCCTCCGCCGGGCGACGTCCGACTGCGCGATATGAGGCCCCATCCAACGTTACTAGACTAGCTTCAGTTGTCAAACTCGGCGGCGCCGCGCGGAACCGCCACTCGCCCGCAAGTTCATGGCGCTGCAGTCGCACACAGCTTCACTTCGTCGGTAGCCGTCTCCGCGGACTGGCGGGAAGTACGGGACGCGGTGCAGAGTTGTCTTGTTCTGTGGGTGTAATTTGACGGCGCGCTTCAACCCGCATGCCGTTCGCGAAGCGTTAGCCTTCGCTCTGTGTACTACCGACAGCAGGCGATGCCAACGTGCTGCGTTCCTGGCTGCACGAGCGGCTACCGGAACGATGTCAACAGTTCGGCGCGTCATTTCTTTTGTGCTCCCAGCAATGATACGCTTCGCTCGGCGTGGGACAGAGCGATTCCTCGGGCAGACCGGAAACTTTCTGCAAAATCCAAGGTTTGTGATTTGCACTTTCATGAGCAAGACATCCTAAAGAATTATGTGCACGTTATCAACGGGCAGACAGTTGAGGTACCACGAGGCAAATGGACGCTTGATGAGGGCGCGGTGCCGAAAGTGTTCCCGAACCTCCCTTCCTACCTGTCGAAGCCGCCGGAAAAGAAACGCAAACGAAGAGAACACAACACTGAACAAGCAGTAGGTATCACCCTTTCACCTTCAAGTGCGGGTCAATGTGAAAACGCACAAGAGCAAATCGCCTGTAACCCATGTTCGGGTCTGGAAGCGTTCAAGGAAGTTACTTTAAGCGACATGGAAGGCATCCGGCTACGGCATTTGTGGCGGACGCTTACTCTCGAGGACAACACTGGCCAATATATAGTCTTCTTCACTTTGAAAACGCAAAAAAGGCTCCCGCAAATCGAGAAATGCGTTGCGGTGGGTACTGAAAATACAGCCACTGCAAGTGCTCTCGGCCGCGTGGTCGCGGCCTTCAAGAGCGTAAGCATCCGCACATTGAATGACCTAGCCGTGCTAATAGACAGAGTTGACGAGCTCAATGTCTGTCACGGGATAGAAGCAGTGAATGGTACGAGCTTTGCACGCAGGTGCAAAGTACTCTCTTCTGAAGCGACGTGCAAGCCGTGCTAAAAAAAATGAAACAGCAGAAAATGCAAATGCTTCATAAGCAAACAAAGGCGTTGCAAAAACAGAAAAAGGTAAACAATCTTCACAAGAAAGCTATACGAGCTGCATCTGCTAGAGTTTCTTTTATGACTGAGGTTGAAAACCTAACGAAGCAGCTTGCAAGCCAAAAATCAGTTGCGATCGAGGAGGCACTGAGCTCTCTACCACCAGTGCAACAACTTGCCTTTCAGACATCACTAAAGCAGGTGAAGGCAAAGGGTCCTCGAGGTGTCTGATACACAAGAATGTGGGTTATGAACTGCCTCCTACTTCGCATCGCAAGCCCGAAAGCTTACAACCTTCTGCAAAACACGAAGCTGCTTCCCCTTCCAACGACCAGCCGCCTAAACCAGATTCTTTCAGGTGTACCTTGTGAGTATGGGTACAATGAGGTTTCACTTGAGTCCATCAAGGCCTTTTTCAAATATGTACGTCCTGTGGAGCGGTGGGGCACCCTTGTATTGGACGAGATCAAGCTGCGGGAGTCGGTCGATTTCAACAAATCAACGTTGAAGTTTGATGGATTTGTCAACTTTGGAGGTCATTCAGGAGAGCAAGTTGCGGCTGACCATGCCCTAGTGATTATGTTCGTGCCCCTCTTTCACAGGTGGGCGCAGCCAGTAGCCAGCTTTGCCACCAGAGGCTCTGCCCCAGGCTTTGAACTGGCCGAAATAGTTATGGAGTCCGTGCTGAAACTTGAGCGCTATGGTGCTACCATCATAGCTGTCGTGAGTTATGGTGCAGGAAACAACAAGTCAATGTGGACTCACGTTGGTGTGTCAGGCAAGCTGTCTCAGCCGGTCAACAAGATTCCGCACCCGACACTTGAAGAGGGACGTTCTCTTCACTTCTTGTGTGATGTGCCACACATTGTAAAATGTGTGGGGAATCATCTCTTGACCCACACGTATGGAAAGGTAATGTCTGTCCCCCTTCTCAAAAATTTCTAGCACCTGCGACAGTCACGATGTTTTCTAACCTAAATTCTTGCTTTTTGGTGAATCTTTTGTAGGCTGGTTCTGACTTGGTGGACTTTAAGCACTACAGGAAGCTTCATGACACTGAGGAGGAAGAAGAACTGAAGGTCGTTCCAAGGCTGACGGCATCTCATGTCAATCCGAAGAAGCTCGAGAAGATGAACGTCCGGCTTGCAACGCAAGTATGACAATAGTGTACCTTCTGCTTTGTATCGTTTTGTGAAGTTGCACTCTTGGCACGGAAACAGCAAAGCATATGCCTTCAATGTAGACTGTCTACTCCGATTATGGGCTTTAGCTGAAACATTTAATTGATATCGAACACTATTTTCAGCTATTCAGCAGGAGCGTCGCTGTGGGCTTGAAGTTCTACCGGGAGCAACGAAAGCCTGGCTTTGAAGGCACGGAGAACTTCACAAGGCGGATGAATGATCTCTTTGATGCTTTAAATGCGAAGTGCCCAGCCGAAGGAATACGCAAGAATTCGCCACAAATCAAGGTGCGAAAATGTTCTTACGTACTCAGCGTTTCTTACTACTTGAAGCAGACATGCAACATGCCATTTCACTTTGCAATCCAGGTGATCATTGACTTCCTCAACATGCTGAATTCAACAGAGAAGGAGAGTGTTAACAATAACACAAAGCTGTTTGCCTCCCAAATGACGACCGAATCACTTCGGGTGACACTAATGTCGGTCCTCGACATTATAACTTTGCTACATGACAAGGGCGTCAGATACGTGTTGACTGCGAAGCTTAACCAGGACCCGCTAGAGGTAACCCTTATTACACTTCTTTGTTTGGAAATTACCACTTTTTGGCTACTCTGTTCAAAGATACACCTCCCCTTTCTTTTTTGTAGCGCTTCTTTGGCGTGGTGAGAAGCTTCGGTGGGGACGAAGACCACCCTACAATTACACATTTTGGGCAGATCTTCAGGCTTCTAAGCCTGTACACGCCATTAAAAATGGCATTGAAAGGCAACTGCTCCGGTGATGCAGATCCAGTGCTTGTGACTGTGGAGGAGAGCCTAAGCAGAAGAAAGTTGGAGGCTCTGTCCCGAAAAGACGATCGTCAGCGGAAGCTGGCCGCAATTATCAACCAGATTGACCTGCAAGAGCAGGGAGACAGTGACTCACTCCAACGCAGCGACAGCCACCCTTCTGCATCTACAGCCGAATACACGACAGAATACGCTCTGTTGTGTTGGGTGCTCCTTGCACTATCAGGAACTCAGTGCGCGCATCATTCAATTTTATTTAGCCACGCGCATGCATTTCTATGCTAGGTTCCTGGAGCAGCGGCGGGGAGCCAGCATTGAAGTGAAGGCAGCGAGGAAACGTGCCAAGCTGCTGTAGGTGCGAATGGTTTCCTCATGAGATCAGATCATTTGGCCTAGATTATGTCTCGCGATAATTTTGGTCTTGGTTACATATGTGAGGCATACAGTTGTTTCTTTTACTTCATTTTTGTTTATTAAAACATTCGTTGCTTCACAACAAAGTTATGCTGTTATTTTTGTGGCGATAAATTTTTTGCTGGCTGGTTCATAACTGCCCACATCAACGTGATTAAGCAAAGGCACAACACGCAGAAATCGTCCTGCGACTTCTCAGCTCTCCATTCGCTCTGAACTGGAATCGCCATAAACAAGCGAACGACTGCTGGAAACCTGCTTCTGTCTCAAGGGCACGCGAGACCAGAACCCTAAAGCATGAATGGTGATTTGACGAAGAGAGCTTTAACGCTGTCAGAGAATATTCTCAGTCTTGTCGGGTGCTCCTTGCAATTTCAGGAACTGTGCGCGCATCATTAAAATTTATTGAGCGATATGTATGAATTTCTATGCTAGGTTCCTGGAGCAGCAGCGGGGATGCATTCTTAAAAAAAAAGCAGCGAGGAAGCGTCCCAACCTGCTGTAGATGGATATCGCTTTTGCATTGTATCAGAAATTCATCAAGGGATAACGCCAGCGAGCGTGAAACGCGCGCAAGCTACAAGTCCGCACGAGCTCTAAGCTGCGGCGGGGCGTCTGCTGCGGAGCTGGATGGAGCAGCACCGCCATCTGGTGGCGTGCAAAGGAATGGAGACAGCGCCGGTAATGGCGCGCGCGGAGAGTTTGACAACTGAAGCTAGTCTAGTAACGTTGGCCCCATCTGCAGCCGGTGTGACGTCATCACGTAACGTCACGTCATGTGATCTAACTTCAAGGTCAATGGTGACCACCGCCGGGCGTCGCGCGAAGGCCCGAAACCTACGTTAATATGCTTCGCATAAAAACAAGCATTAACAATATGATCACATGCCTTTAACAAAGCTGACTCCAGACAAAGGGAAGCTATTGCTTTTTTACGAGTTTTTCAATAAGTTTACATATACAGAAGTAAATCTTTTTTTAGGACGGGTAAAATACTTCTTACACGCTCTGACATCACAATTGTATATTTTTAAATCTAGGAACAGCAGCCTTTTATCGACATGTAGCTCGTGGGTTAGAACAATTCCTTTCCCTTTGTCCTAAAAATAGAAAGGACACTTTCCACTCCGTGCGTAAATGCAGAGCCCTTCCTTATTCATGATCAATAAGAAATCATCAACATAACTAAACATTTTATTATATGGACCATTAAGGGATGCATCAATTGCTTAGTCAACTGAAGCTAAAAGGATTCTGTATAAGACTGGGACAACACATGAACGAATACAAAGGTCCCTTCTCTGCACATATCTGTCCCGAAAGGTACAAATGTGGGCTTAAGGTAAAACTCAAGAAGGAAAGTAAAATTGCCAACATTAAGTCCAGCAAATTTCTGTAAAGCTACAGTGTCTTCTGGTGCCACGAATCACGTTCACTCACAATACATGAAAAAGGCGAGTCCGGCTTATGAGTAGTAACAGTAAAAAACACATCAAGGCAACCCTTCTTGGTTTCTCTAATCTGGCCAAACTGATAAGCTGCAGATCATTACTTAATGCGATAGCATGATATCTGCTATCTTCTTCATAATCACAGAATTCTTAATTGCAACTGTCGCTTTCTCTTCGTATAATCCAGCCGGAACCACAGCAAAGCTCCCTGCCTTGTCTCTTTCAAGTAGATAAAAATTATTCCTCTAAAGAAGAGTCGCTTCTGCAGTACATTCCATTGGTACCAGGTCCTGCTTCCGAGACGTCCTCAGGATACCATCCAGCCCATCCAGTAAGCATATTTCATGATCTTCACCAGCTTTATCTGCTATCTTTCTGCTCAGAAACAGAAGCTCATAAGCTGGAATCTTGGGCGTTACACTATATTTCGGGCCCTTCTTTAAGGTATCGGCAACCTTTCCTCGTATTGAGGTAACCCCGAGAACAATCAGCTTTCTAGGCTTTGCCTTATGCTTTTGCATCGTTCTCGTCAACAAAGCCACATTACGTAGCCACAAAAACGCCGTTGTCTGGGTCAATAGACGCCATATCGACCTTAAAGTTTTCTTCACAACCCACTCAGGGTGTAATGCATAGCATATAAGACAAATCCAGTCTTTAAAGATCCGAACCTACCTCCACGCCTCTGATTTCAAATGCGGCAAATCCTCTTGACATGACCAGCAGATGTGTTCATCCCACACACACAAACAAAAAGCACTCACTACTGCAGGAACCATTTCCTTACGTAAACAGGAAGAAAGGACTCTTGCCCGGCATGTCGAAGAAGTGATGAGAGCAATGAGCACATGTACTAGAGTGTAGGTAGGATCCAAACACCTAATGTTTGTCTATGTAGTGGAAGGGGTGACTGTCATGCTTGGACGATGTGACTGATGGACTTGGACGATTTTGCTGCTAACATTTATTGTTGGCTACACTTCTGCTTGGAAAACAAGAGGTGTGCGAGTGCGACTGTTTTGGGAATAGAAGAGGAAGTTGTGCCTGACTGGTGAAGAGGAAGTACTTGTTCATTTTCATATTACAGTTGGTATACTGCGCCTATGTTGTGTTTCTATTCACGTTTGTGTGCGTTAGGCCGGATTTCTGGATACTATTGTAGGAGTATACCTATAGCGCATTCTGTTTCAAAAGTGGTGGAGATATTTTTGCTAAAGATGTAGCGATTATCCGGTGAAGAGGCATGAATTACCACATTATCTTGATTCCAAGCGTAGCTACCTCAAATTTAAAGATGACAGTGTAAAGAATTTATGAAACACAGAGCAAGCCACTGGAGAAATTCGAGTGAATTTCATTTGCCTTTGACAGACATACAGAAATAATGTGGCAATGTTTGTATAATTTCTATTTTGAAGTAACCAAAAATCAAGTGCTCTGTATGCAAATATCTCTTCAGGATTTTAAGCTGGCAAAACTGGCCAATTGTTTTTTTCCACCTTGTACTGCTGGAAAACCTTTGTGAATAGTCTATATCTCTCCGATAAATGTTTTCGCATATCATGTTCCTACTTCATGGAAACTTGAGTATAAATGCATTGGTTGCGAAACACCCAAAATAATGGCGCATTCATTTCACCTCGTTTTCATTGATATTGGGGCATTAGAGCGCAAGCTTTGAGGAGTTCAAATCTGAAGGCCCCATGGTGTAAATAGGGTGAAAATTAAGTTGCTGAAGTTGTGCATCATCCTATTTTCTTATTTTGCCATTAAACATGACTATGCTTACCAAAAAACCACATAAGTGTAAAGAAAAACCGGATGTGTGGTTTTAAAACTCCTAATTGTATGTTCAATATTTCTCGTCACTTTTCGTTTTCTAACGAGTGATAGGAATGGTAAAAATTGTGTAATGTTTGAACAGTTCACTTGAAGCAAAACCTGTTAGAAAGAAAGTTGCAGATACCGTTAGGACAAGCAACTGGAGCGTTGGCAGCACATAACGCGACATTTGTTGTTCTCAGCGGAACTTTCGTCGTCTGACTTTAAGCACAATTGTCACCAGATAATGAATGAAATCTCTAACATAATAGTATTATTTGCGATATCAATGTTACTTGATAAAGGTGTACCATTCAAGTTTTTGCCACATGATGTAAATTCCTTGCATGTCGAAGCACATACATGAAACTATTTTACCGCTATTCTGTAAAACGGCACCATGAGCGAAAGCGTTTTTCAAAAAATTCGTATACAGGTCATGCCAGAGCCTTTATCTGTTGTGCGGAAAGCCCAGGGAATGTTAACGGAGGTGTTGTACTCTAGAGGTGAATTTAAGTAACTTTAAGAATGGGGAAATGCCCATATACGTTCTTGTTACTTATCATGCACTGCAACTGAGCCGTAATTGAGACTCGAATGGACTGAAGAGGAGGTCATTTTTGCTTTTATATCTGCTAAAGGCGAAGGCTTACTGGAAAAGTACTCGGACGACATTACCACAAAACGCGAGCCACGTGAAGGCTAGCTGCTCCATGTTATTCGTCCAGCTGCTGCGCGAAAACAAATACTGGCTAGAGATGTGTATTTTGTTGTTAAAAGTCTCAAGGCCAATGGGAAAAAACTGTGCCAGCATTTGCATCAGCGCACAGGCTGGTATAGCGCACGCAGTGGAAACATTTTAAATATATCCTTATATATACTTTTTCTACTGTTTACGTGGGTAAGCGCTAAGGGCATAAAAAGCTGAGCCTTTCGTTCCAGTGTAGTACTCCGTCATTAGCCGCCATGAATGCATCATTTCTTTCAGCCATCGCGTTGATTTTCTTCACCGCTGTTGCATCTGGTCTAGACTGCGGTAAGTTTGTACTACCAGAAATGGTACTTTTACCACGTCTATGATAAAACAGGCGCAAAAACAATGAGATGATTATCATTCGAACCCTTTTGATAAAGCTGAGCAGTGAATACCCTGTATCGCATGAAGTTTGCAACACATCGAAATGCAAGGACAGCTTGCGGAAATGTGGATGACATGATCATTCTGATCTTCTCTCTCAGTATGTAAAAACATGGTATTAGCTCAGTCAATGTATTCATGTCTTTTTGAATCGTCCGTACTGCCTTATGTTTCGTAATGCTGCAAAGTATTTGTGCAAAGAAATAAAGATTAATTATCGCTTGGAATTGGAGTAGTATATTTTCGGCTATAAGACGAAAGGATAAACATCGCGGAAAGTCAGGGAATTTTCACAGAGCGAATGTCAGAAAAAAATAACATTTTTTTGGATGTGGAACTAACAATTTCAGGCCTGATTTTTATTGTGTTCAAAATGTTAGTTGTCAATAGTAAATTCTGTACGCATAAAAAATATACTCGTCATAAGGCAAATAAAACATATTGTATATAGTATGTTATAGATACGTTTACGGTCTGTAACAAGGTCACTTTTAGTTGAACTGCAAATGTTTATAGATCATACCTTTGAGAGATACAGGCGCGGACGTAAGAAAACGGAGCACGAGTTTATACTCAAATTACAATCGCGGCTTCTGTATCAAAAATTATCCGCGTCAAAGCGCCCTGGCATATAAAAAGATTTTCGTCACACTACAACTGCTAGTTTCATTTATAGCACGCGTGGAAATTTTTAGAAGGAAATAGCTTGCCCCGTTTACATTAATCCACATCGGTACGCCTTTCAAGCGGTCATATTTAAAGCCACAATGCGGTCATCTAACGAAGAATATAAAGGAATATTTAAGTATTTAAAAGAATCTATTGGCGGTTTTATAGACCAACACCGATCTGTGACTTAAGTATGATGCGACGGCGCTTCTCTCGCCAGGCTGGGCCGACTTGGGGTGAAAATTAGGATAAGCGCCCATAGGAATATATGGAACCGAAAGATTTCAATACGGCTTTCTCATTCCACGAGGCACCCATGGTGTCGTTATTCGGCACAGAGCAACCATGAACATCTTAGAACAGATCGTGAAAGTATGAAATCTCATTAGCGAGGTGAAGTATTTTAAAACACTGCGGAAAGTATGGGGGTGCGAAATGGGAGGACGACGGATAGAAACACAAGTAAACAGAACTTGCCGCAACACTTTTCTCGTTTCGCAGAGCACCAGAAGTGATAGCCGGTCGTTAAACGTTGACCAGCGCTTTGAAGAAGTGAGAGACAAAATATGCTGCTTCATTGCGGAGGCAATCTACGTTTAAAAGCCCTCGTTGTCAAGAATCTGAGTTAAAAATATATTGCGGTAGCGCGGCTCATGCAAAATATGTATAAAGAACGGTTCTAAACGAAGCTGAATCAAAGAAGAAAGCAAAAGCAGTCGTTTGTTTAGAGCTGGTGCATTCTTTCAAGATCATGAATATACGTATGCAGCAACTGTTCGCGTCCGACATCTCTGTAAAGAATATTTACGGCGCTTGTCTTGTTGTAATTCTCTCTATGTACAAGTTCCGTCTGCGCCCTCTTATCCATCATGAACAGCTTTTAACTAGCCCACTTTCCATTCTGCTTTATCAATAAATATTGTGCTGCGCGTTTCCCGACGAACGTCCCCGTCTAGGAGGCGAGTCGACCGAGCGGCGTTTATTTTGGTGAACGTCTTGTGCCACGCACCGGCATCAGGTTGCATGGCGGAAGAAAAAAAAACATTCCAAGTACTGGCGACGCGCAAGAGGCGAGTGATGGTGCCGCCGTCACAGTTCATTTTGTAAATTGAGATGAATAAAACGCAAAATAACGGGCACGACGTAATTTGAAACTGCAAACATCGATCGTGGATAAGTAGAGGCGGTATTAAAATGAATGCATATGTAGTTGAGTCGCGATACAATAATGTGGTGGGTAAGTCATTAGGTAAATATTTTGAGAGGCTTTATATTCCGACGCATAAGGAAAGTAACGAAATTCCCATAAATAAAGTTGTTAGGCAAAGAGACACGATCTCCCCAGTACTATTCACAGCTTGCTTAGAGAAAGTATTCAGAGACTTGGAATGGGAGCAGTTAGGGATAAGGGTAGATGATGAATACCTCAGTAATCTGCTTTTTGCTGGTTACATGCCTTGCTAAGTAACTCGGGGGTGAACTGCAAATAATAATTGATCACCTAGACAGGAAAAGTAGAAAGGTAGTCTTGAAAATCAATATGCAGAAGACTAAGGTAATATTCAACAGCCTCGGAAAGGAACAGCAGTTTAACTTAGGTAGCGAAGCACTGGAAGTAGTAGGCGAATATGTATGTCTACTCAGGACAGGTAGTAACCGCAGATCCGGACCATGAAAAGGAAATAACAAGAAGAATAAGATTGGAATGGAGCGCATTTGGCAAGCACTCGCAGATTATGACTAGTAGCTTACCGGTATCCCTCAAGACGAAAGTATACAACAGGTGCATCTTACCTGTACTCACCTATAGGGCTGAAACGTGGAGGCTAACCAAGAGGGTTCTACTTAAGTTGAGGAGAATGCAGAGGGCTATGGAACGAAAAATGGTAGGGGTAACATTAAGAGATAGGAAGCGTGCAGATTGGGTCAGAGAAATAACTCAAGTTACCAACATTCTAGTGGAAATCAAGAAGAAGAAATGGGCATGGGCAGGACATGTGGTGCGATGAGAGGATAACCGATGGTCGCTTAGGGTAACAAACTGGATTCCAAGGGAAGGAAAGCGTAGCAGTGGGCACCAGAAAGTTAGGTGGGCGGATGAGGTTAAGAAGTTTGCAGGGGTCAAGTGGATGAAGCTAGCACACAACCTGGTTAATTGGAGAATTATGAGAGAGGCCTTCGCACTGCAGTGGGTCAGGCTGCTGATGATGATGATATTCCGACGCCGTGCACGCGCTAGATGGCCTGCCTCATATAGAAAGAAAATAAAGGAAAGACGAGGAAGCCGCACAGAAAGCGCAGAACGATATGAGAACCATCGAGAGACCACGGGGAAAAAGAAATTAAATGAAAAATTAGGTAACTAGCATATATGCCCGCTAATGATCGTGCGCGCACCCACCTGATTCAATATAATTGTAGGCCTCCAGGGACTTGTATGCCTGGACGAAATTTGCATTGAAACCACTCTCTACAAATACTCTACAATGTTTGCCATGCCGAATGGTGGCAGAGAGCGTGAGTAAGTTCAGAGGACTTCCCAAAGCGTTTCAGGCTAGCTAAGTGGCCCGGGTGCACAACGCCTCCAATGTAAAGGTTTTCATTGTAGCGCCGTTTAGCGAATTCCGGCAAGCTTTTCACGGCATCCGACATTGCAGCAGCGCTTAATACATTCCCTTGCAAGTACAGCAAGTCTGAAAATCTACGGGACTGTTCACAACACGATACATTGATCGCGCACAGTTGCAGACGGCCATACACCACCGGCGCCGTCCCTAGCAAACGCTCCGGAGCTGGAGGCGGCGGGTGCGTATCGCCTAGCCGCGCCCTCGTCTGCTGCAATGCGCGATTCACGTTCGGTCCATATTGTAGAATGGTGTTTGACATTTGTTTTTTAAACGTAATTTTGTCTAGGACGTATCTTTTCAGCGATCTGTTCTAGGTGTTCATGGTTGCTCTATGTTGACTAACGACATCATAGATGCCGTGCGAAAAAATAACACGGCTTTGAAATATTTCGGTTCCATGTATTCCTAAGGGCACTAACCCTACCTTTCACCCCCGGTGGGCTGCTGAGCCGCGAGCGCCGACTTTGTTTCTAAACACACTGCTGGTCTACAGGGGATATTGTACTGTATGGGTACAGTGCTTTGAACATATTGTTTATCAATAGTTTTTATAAATTAACCATTTCAAACACATTTTTTCCCTTTCAGTTGACCCTGCAAAATGCTTATATCCAGATGGTAAGGGCTTCAGTTGTGAAAATGCCCCTCTAATATTTTTATAACAAATTTGCTATCCACGCAGGAAGGATAATGTTGTCTGCAGCTTGACAGAATGTATATTCCGCATTGTTTTTTTAGCCGATTCAAATACGGGCACTTCTGTTTCCCTCATTTCAGAATAGCATGACAGAACAGTTACCTTTTTCAATTTATGCAATGGGATTAGTATATTGTTGGAACCAAAATGCATACTAACGAAAGCAAATTTGTTTTTGAGATAGATATGAATGCTTCAATACGTGCCTTAATTTCAGTACCTCCTTCGGCATATAAAATGTGTATATATATCACAAGTTTTCGATTACCAGATGAATAATAGAAAGACACTAGCAGATACATGATCCTTCAGCTTGCGCTATCCTGTAGAAAATTCTTTAAGTTTAATACTTCCTGAGGTCTCGGGGCTTAAGGCCCTTGTAGTCGGATGTGAATTAATCTGCGGTGAAAGTTAGCTAACGGAAGGTAGCTAACGGAAAAGTAGCACGTTGATGCAGGTGTAGAAAAAAACTATAACTAAAATCACGCACTAATTGAGAGGTTTAGAACAGCCCCTTTTCAGAGGGGACGCTCCCATTATCCAATCCTATCCAATCTAATTCATGCCTACCGAAATCCAAGATACTTCGTATGGGAGCCTAGAAAAACATGTCGTAGTATATTTATGTTTAGACAGACGAAATCAACCATTTTACGGGGGCAATACTCTCATTGAGTTTCTACCCTGAGACCCCCAAAGGTGTGGGATCGAATCCCGACGTCGGCAGCCGCTTTCGCTAGCGACGCAAATCTAGGCGCCCTTGTTTCATGGGATGCAAGTGCACGTTAAAAACCCCAGATGGTAGAAGTCTCCGGAGCCATTCACTACAGTATCTCTTATAGTACGAGTGGCATTGAGAAGTTAACCAATAAGCCAAACCAAGCCTTCTCCCTTGAGCGCAAGGCTTTTTTCACGCTGCAGTAAATTATTGAAAAGATCAATTTATTTCTAAAACACCGCTTCTTTATTGCTGCGTCTGTGTAATTACATAGAGTGTTGCGGGAGCAAAATGGTGGTATACATTTGCGAATCAGAAAACCAAACCACCGCATCACTGCTCATAAAAAGTCAACTTGTGACGGCAATCAGATATAGTCAAGTAGTGTCCCGTTTTAAAGACCATCCTCTTCGAAAACTAAGCTTTAAAGAGAGAGAGCGGAACAAGAAAAATGATGAAAGTAATCATGTAGGTATTCAAAAGAAAGCATTAAGGATTGCATTCCTGCTCGGAGTGGTGTACTCTAATATTGTGTCCGGATGGTACGTTAAATATTTGCGATCAGATATTTATATCGCTATGGAAACAATACGTCATCTGTCATGCACCGAATGAATTCTACAATTTGCGTGCGCAGTGCACACTAAGCGAGTATTAGAGCTGAAATCAAACACATTTTATACATTACACGCCTACCGAAACGTTCTAAGAGCCTTAGAGAAGGAACACCGGGCATGTGCCAAAAATTGTGGCTCTTTTGCTCAGGTTGCCAGCAGCCGCAATTGGTTGGACCATGCAGGGCACTTGTGAAGAAGTTTTGGTACAACCCTACTACGAAGAAATGTGAGAACTTCAACTGGGGAGGATGCAGCCCAAACTGTAACAACTTCTCAACGATTGAGGAATGCGAAAAAAATTGCCTGAACCAAATTTAACGTGTTCCTTGGAGATTCCTCTACGCGAATACGAACCGCCAGAGAGAGCCAGCTTGGAGAAATAAAAACCAAAATATCACATCTGAAATCTTTATTTTCTCTTCACGGAAAATGATACCACTTCTCGCTAAAGTGATGAAATAAATTCTCTATTCTATGCCCCAACAATATGTTACGCCTTCAAATTTGTTTAAAGCGTCGAATAACTTTGCCCTTTACTAAACATTTAGAAATTTCAAAGTGAGTGTTTGCACCTTTAATGACGGTGACGCCCTTTGTATTATGTCACTTATCTGCAGCTCTTTCGAACACTATAGTATATGTATGCATTCAATCATGTTCCGAGTTCACTGCATTGCCTAATAAACTGTATAACAGAATTGAAAGCTGCAGAGCTACGCATTAACAAGGTTAAAGAGTACTACAAAACTTCTCAGCACTCTGCAGAATTGGTAAATTGTGAGGTTGTTTTCTTTGAATCTTCTGGCCACCTTATTCTGTGGCTTATTCAGAAACAGCAATCTAAATAGACGACCAGACTGACCAAGCTAACAACGAATACTTTTATGTACAGACATGGACGGGACGAGAGTAGAACGAGCAAGTGGGACGATGGCAAAACACAAATATCTCAAACCGTCACCAAGTTGTTGGATGGAGAAGCCGGTGCAGACGATCCGGGTAGTCAGAGTTTAGAAGGGTCGGTGCAGTAGGGCCTCGGTAAGACCAGCGGAAGGCTAGGCCACCGGACGGGGCCCAGTAGGGGCAAGAGGCCTCGGGTTGCCTTTCCACGGCCGATGCGTCAGTCCTCCCCGACGTGCCTGGGCTCAGCACGGCGCCGAACGCTCGTGCCAGTGAAGAGCTGGCGCTGTGGCACTCCCGGGCCCGACCACCGTTCCGAGTTTTGTGGACGACAGGAGAACAGGACAGGATACGGCCGGAAGGCCCCAGGTCTGGATCCCCGGGTCAGGCCTGGCAGAAGACGCACAGCTACGAGCTCCTTGGACAGCCGATCGGCTCCGCTACTCGCCTGTTCTCCCTTGCTCGTGCCTCGCGCTCCTCAAGCCAACCTCCACGTTTTTCTCTTCTTCTTTCTCCAAACGTGGTTTTCTTCGTCTTTTATCCAATTATCACATGTTCTTCACATACATATAATAGTGCACATAAATGAAAAGAAATAACTCTGTACACGATTATAGCTTCTTTCCACTGTGTATGATTACGGCACTTTCTAAATATGGCAGCGGGTCAGTTCAGTTCAGTCGTTCAGTCGTGTCCGACTCTTCGTGACCCTATGAACCATGTCATGCCACGCTTTCCTGTCTCTCACTATCTTCCTAACATCACATGGCAGCGGGTAGTAAATGAAAAAAAAAAAAGCATTGCATACCCAAGGAGCAGTCTCATCTGCCGCAGCAATTAACTTTGCTGTGTTAGTGCCGCTAAAAGTGCTGACATCGATACTCGATTCTAATATCACCTTGTGTGCGGGCAATAAACGCTTTAAATCATACCAGTATGTACTGGGCAGCAAGTACGACCCCTAGAGACCACGCTCAAGCACATCTCGTCTACATTACAACCCCATATTGAGCTGGCTCATTTACGAGGGTGAAGATAAAAGCTGTCTTCGGAGCCCAGTGCTCTCTTTCCATCAGGGAGTATACTTTATGCGCCGCTGCTGTGAGCGAATGTGGTTAATAAAGAGACAGGAATAAACCATGCAGCCCTGTCCTCGAAACGTGAAACTGTTATATACATCTTCGTACATGTCATTGAACGCAACTCGACGTCTTGAGCTCCAGAATATCAACATCATGGCCGAGCCCCCTATGACACTTCCGAGCGCAGTACTATCCTTTGGCAGACCTAGGAGCGCGCCGCTAAATGAATGGTATGCAGAATATGGTAGACCTGCAAACGCAAGCACACGTTATCCGCGTAAAAACAATGTGATGCTGACGTCTTCTGCTGCCGACATTAGACTACATCTCATCTACTGTACCTACATAGAAATATCGATATTGTTGACGTATGTCGAGTTCCACTAGTTCACAAAGGCGTAAATGACTCCGCTAAATGCCACAATGTGAAGCAAGCTAACACAGGAAGGCAGCCATCCTAGCCTATAACCGCGGCATTCAGCCTCAACATTGCGACGGCATGGCTTGTAATTCCGAGTCAAACCTCACTGTAGTTCAAGGGCGTCATGAGGAACCCTGTCAACTGGGTCCTAGCTATGCTTACTGCCAACTGTTCTGTCAGACGCATGCTTTTGAGTCTTCGATCACGTATTGAACTTCAATGCGGACACCACATGTACAACAGAGTGGGCCTTCAGTGAAGTCGCCTTAAAAGAATAATTGTTTTGGGCTAGAAATATTGTGCAATAATACAATAATAAATGTGTCAGAAACTGAAGTTTAGATTAGCTGGCTCTGTTCTCGTTGCAGCTGTCACTGAAATCTGTGCCCGGTTTAAACACGGTGATTGCAGCCACTCATACGGAACTTATATGGAGGTTCATCTGGAATAGCTCATCTGGAATCCCTCATTTCGGCTACGGCCGCAAAGCTCAACCTGCGCTTTAATCGAGGCGGCCACACTGCAGTTGATAGGCACACCTCCCTCTCTCTCTCCATTCAGTAGAGTGGAGAGCTGGACCAGTTGGTACATTTTTGTAAAGATTTAAACCAGCAGAAAACCGGTGGTGTACCTCTCTGTGTCTAACTCCGTCCACTGGCTTCAATATTTACCTCTCTCTCTTTCCACACTGGTTCTGCAACACGATGGAAGCTACCTAAACCATTAGCTATTCACAACCCGCTCAAAAAATATGAATAAATTTTTGGGCCGTTATACGCATAAATATTCTTCCGCGGCATACGCAAGCAAGCTGTAAAATGCACCTTTCTACATTACGATTTTTAAACGAAACTTGCAAAACCTAGTCGCACCATCTCTTATCTCCGCGCCCTACAGCAATCAGAGCGCCACTTTGCTGAGCCGCTACAGAGCCCGGTCAATTCACTCTGTCATCACAAAGGCTGACACCAGGGTAATGCTCCGATCATCGAACCGAGGGAAAATTACCCCTTAGTTTTTCCGCCCTTTTCCGAACCGAACCCGTTTCTTCAATTAGAGCAGCTGAACTCCTCACGTAGAAGGCAGCGAGGCAGCTCGCAGTGGGGAGCTCCTAGGCAATGTACTGCGTTACGAATGCGACGTAAGTGGAGCAAGAATCCATTTTACCACCCTTCTCAGACCGCTTAGCTTCTATCGGCGACAATTCCAGAGGATCAATCACCCTTAGCAGCTTCAGTCGCTCCTAAAGGTGAGTCGAAACCTCGAACAAGGTGTGCACAGAACGCTCATCGGTAAAGTGGCAACCTCGGACATGTTCACGGGACAAGGACGCGCAGACTCTAGCATAACGTTACAGAAACATATCTGGCTCTACAGGTGTGTCACGGGTGAAATGTAGAAAAACTCAACAGCTGCGCCTCGGCACGCCTTTCAAATGGGTCGCTACGTACTGTGAAGCAAGGACTAAGCAAGAACATGCGCGGTAGTCTGCAAGATCTCCTGGACCACATTCTTTCTCATTATCGGCGTACCCCAAATCTGAACGGCAACGCCCAGGTTTCCACGCTTCTCAGTTACGAGCCGCGCTGTTTACTGCGCATTATCGTGTCACGACCTTTCCCCTGTGCAGGTGCATGCAACAACGGCAAACCGCTGCGCAAAGAAGTCTGGTTCAGGAACTACGGAGCAGGTGACAAGTGGAAACGAGGTGTGGTAGAGTCCACCGAGGACTCGCGCAAGGCAGCCTTAAAGGCTGCAGATGGGGAGCAACATCGCCGCCGCCTGTACCAGCTAAATACCAGGAGAACCAGTGTGGAAAGAGCGGAGGTTAAACCCGAGGCCCCCACGGAAGCATCAATGGCTGAAGACAACTCAAGCGTATCGGTAGAGCCGCAGTCTCAAGTGAACGGCAGCAGCGAGAGCCAATGTCAAGTGGGCGCTGACATACAAACGCTGTCAGGCGTACAAGCTGAGGACAGTACAAACAAGGCACCAGTGACTGGCGGCGCTGGAGTGACACTGCGCAGGTAAAAAGGAACACTGGACGCCCCGACCGCTTCACTCTTTAAGGGGGGAGAATTTTTGTGAAGCATGCACACGTGCTTATCTATCGAGATACCGTCCTAGCCACATGTTAACGACAGTAGGTGCGGTGAAGTGCCTAACCAAACAGCTATAAATACTATTACCCTTTAATAAAGCTAGTTCGTTCTTCGCCAACCACTTGTCGATTCACGTAACATAAAATAATAAAGTCTATGCCGTAAGTAGGGACTGTAGGTCTCGCACGTTTTCGTACCTTCTGTTTTTACTACAACTATTTTGTCCTTTCTAGCCATAACAGTGATTTTTGTAAAACGGTGACGTAAGAAATATTCGTCATTCCCTTGTTTGAATATTTATTACCGAAAACAATAACTTTATTGCAGATCAAATTGCCGATTTCTATTTTTAGTGCGGTTCTTTTCTTTATCATACAAAGTTAAAGATTGCGTTTTATTCTGGGTGTGAAACAGCCGTTCTTGGCATGAGTGCAATAACAACGCCCGCTATTTTGAATTGATTTTTGCTATTCAGTAGAAACACCGGAATTATTATTTTCTTCTCGCCTTTAAGAGCTTCTTCAGATTCACTGAAGAATCAGCAGCGGGAAAGCAAGAAATACAGTGGTCTCGTAGATAGTTCGACAGTACAAACCAATTATAATTATTTGTGATTCTGCTTTCAGAAACTGCTAACACTTCCACACAAGGAACCGCCGATAGATACATTGTAGCGATTCGAGCACCGCAAAGCCCGTTTTGAAGTCTTCCAAAAGGCAAATGCCGAAAAACTCGGAAATATAAAGTGATAGATTTCTAGACTGATGCTGCTTTAGCCGCACAGTTTTGCAATCCAGTGGACGCTTCGTCAGATAATAGAATATAGTTCTAGTTCTTTATTTTTTATTTACTTTATTCCTTTCCGAGAACAATTTTCGAACTCTTTTATAAAATACTAAAGATACCAAGATGTAGCCAACAACGCCACCATCATTGTAATATTTTCACAGCATGGCGCTCGTAAAATATTAAGAACAATGACACATTTATTCTGTCCCAAGCGTGGTGGCGTGTGCGGCAGGGACAGTACTAGGAAATCAAATGGTCAAGCCCGATTTTTTTTATTCCTTTTCCTTGCTTGCTTTCTCTTGGAAAATTATTTCGCTGGAACGCAACTCCAAATTATATGTTATCCTGCAATCAGACACGTTCTTTGGCATTCCTCAATTGTTCGAAAGTTGTTGCAGTTGGGACAGCATCCTCCCCACTTGAACGGCTCACACTTCCCTGTAGCAGGGTTGAACCAATACCGCGGCACAATCGCCTCGCAAGGCCCAACTTGTTGTGGTTGCTTGCAACCTGCACAGAGGAGCTACTATTAGCTACACGATGAGTGTTAACAGACTATCAGTTTGATCCTTACGTATGCAAACCTATGTGCTGACCGTTCACACAAGACTTCATTATTAGCAGTTCAGAAACTACCCATGGCTTACATGTATAAGAAACGGGGACCAATTTTCGAAATTCTTGGTTGTGCCAATATTAGCAGGGCCCAGTTCACAAAGCTGTGTTGTGTACCGTCTTATTTACACTTGAAGTGAGCTCTGCTCTGCGTGGCCAAGCACGTGCTTTCCGCCATAGCACATAACCCGATCGCAATTCAACACAGTTCGGCTCATGGGTACGATGACCTCAAAGGGATGCTTTGTTCTGCTATTTGAGGTACGGTGAGGCTCAGCGCGAGCACAGCTACGAAGAGCCGTGTTCCCACTAAGTGTGATTGACACTGTACAAGTTATAATCTGAGATTATCGGCAAATAAGAATGCAACAAATGCAGCTGCAAATATGTTGCAGTGAAAATTGTTAGGCGAAGCATCCGTACAGCTAATAAGAGGTAACAAAAATACACATGAACGCAATTTAGAATACAAGAACCCTCGCAAAGAGTTTTTTGTCACTTCTGCAATGCTTAAGACGGAAAATATTCCTAATAAAAAGTAGATGACTACTACTAGTATCACTGTCACAAATTTCTCAGCGAAAAAGCAATAAGCACGAACATAGCGAGACTGTAGCGCAAAGCAGACAGTCTCGCTATGTTCACGCACCAACAAGCCCAAAAAGCCATCCTTTTGAATAAGCACGAATAAATAAAATCTTATATTATTGCCGCCAAGCCTACAAATTGTTTGCTTTCGGAAGCTGCTGGCGTGCGGCCTTATCCCTGTAATAATACCACACCGCTAAAGTTATTGCAATTTTCTTGTTCCTGCTCGGTGTACGAAACTTGGGTTTATCACTTTCTTTACAGCCCGAGATGTGCGCAGATTAGGCTGGAATGATTGCAGGCCACCAAAGTTTCAGAATCATGCCACACGTTTCGGGTATCATTTATGCGTTTTATCTAAATGTTTCTGTTCCGAATTTAAATCGACCACAGCGGGCATCAGTAGAGTGATAACCGCGTGGCAGGCTTGTAGCTACCGCCGCCGTAGGTTTCTATTGGTTTTGTTTTACGGAGTTTAACGTCCCAAAGCGGCCGAGGCTAGGAGAGACGTCACAGTGGAGGACGCCCGATATTTCGACACCTTGTGCACTGACATCACATAGCGCACGAGCGCCTTGCTTTTCGACCCCATCGAAAAGCGGCCGCTGTGGCCGGAATTTTATCCCGCATTTTTGGGAATAGTACTCGAGCGCCCTAAACGTTGCACCACCCCGGTGGCGATGGTTTCTTTAAAAAGCGCATATTATCCCCATAAAGAGTTCATATGAGCGCAACTCCAAGTTCCTCATTCGCTATCTTAGGCACTGTCTCGACCACGTGAGAATATTTATGCGCATCCATCTGGCGTTTAATGTTTATGGAAACCCAGGCTTCCACAGCCCTCAGGCTCTCAGCATCCACCGAAACCGTGGATAACTCTGACACACTCTTTTCTGTTCTTGGGCCCCCCCCATTCTCCGTCTCCCAATCTATTTTTTTCCCATCCCATACACTTTTTCTTTTCCTAAAAGACCACTGCCGACTTCTTTCAATTTTTCATCGTTCCGAACTTCGCTCTTCGCCTTCCTGTCCATGCGGGGACGCTGTGGGGAACGTCCTCCATTACCTAATCGAATGTCCGCTAACCGCAGACATATCAGAGCGGCTTCCTGGCAATCCAGACTTTGTTTCTTCTGAAGATCTCCCGTCGTTATGGTCTTCCCCTCTTTCTTGTCCTCTGCTCAATGGCATTGCTGTTCACGTTTCGCCTTTACTCCACCTGTCAGTCGCCTCCAATCCCGCCCCGACGGCTCGTATAAAGGCCTAGGTGACAGTCTGCTCCATGTCTTCGTTGCGGAGGCCCCAAGTGGCCAATCTTGGTCGCCGCGGCCCTTACCATGACATGTGGACATGGGACTTTCCTGCTTGATCGCCCTTCGTGCGCTCATAGTAATATTTTCCTTTCATTGCTATAGCTAATATACTAGTTATTACTAATGGCTGTAAATGGACATGTTGCTTCTGCGATGGTAACTTTTTGTTTTGCTTTCTTTTGTTTCACTGGTAGGCGCATATTTTCCAATGTCTCTCTGTTACTTTCCTCTTTACTTTGGCCCAATTTTTATTTTCCTTTAAATTTTCTCTCTCTAATACCATTCTGCTTTCTTCTACTAACGTTTCATCTCCCTAAGTTAGTTTAATTCGCTTCGTGTCATTTTCTTGGCTCTTTTTCCTTCCTCCAGTTATCCGCACCTTCCCTCCTACTGACTACCTGCCGGAATATGTCAAGCGCCCTGGCATGCTGGCGGTAGCCTTGTTTTTCCTTTTGCACTTTTCTTTCATAAGGACCTCTCTGTTTACTTTTTCCGCTGGTAGTTGGTCCCAGTTTCGCTTTTTGTCTAATTGCTTTTTTACTAAAAGTTTTGTTGCAGTTGGGTCAGCTCATTTATTTTATTTTCAATTTTTTTTTGCCGGCGTTAGCCTCTGCTTTCGTGCGTGATTTCTAGGACAATTGTTTATTTTATTTTGAACTCTTCATATTTTTACAATAAAGGACGCTGGATGATAATGCGACCTAGCTTTTCGGCTGCTATGCTGAGTACTTGAAATAGTTTTATCCAGATTGACTAAAATATCACGCCAAAATGTTTGTTATCACCGCGAACATATAAAGTACACCATTAGAGCATTCCAAGCAACACCAGAGCCTCTAGTATTGGAATTTTCTCAACTTCAGCCCTCGCTTTGTAATCTACCTCACTGGAATATTATTCTGCTTATATGAATGTTTTGCTGAAAAAAAAATTATTAGCGAAGAAAACCACTAATTCAAATTGTAGTGGCTTGCGAGTCTTTTGTGTAGCGGTATGGTGCTCTTCCTTAAAAAATATCATTTATAATTCCAGTCTTCATTGCCGCTTATCCCTGCGCAATTTCACATACCATGCTAGGCTAAACAATCCGATAATATAAATGTCTTGCTTGACTGACAAAAATTTAGTGAAAGCAACCATACCACTTCTGAGCAAAAGGAGAAGTTCATATAACCGAGTCACCACTGGTCTCCGAGGCATAGTTTGATCAATGTTTCGCGCACAAAACATAAGAATCTTAAAGTCAGAATCTCCCATTTTCACTGGCAGTCAAACAGTAGAGGAGCGATTTGATTTCAAGACGCGGAGATGACAAAAATATTTAGCTTCATTTCGCGAGAATAGAAGTGAAACTGTCTAAGTGACAACTTAATGTGCTGTTAGTTGTTACTATGTACTATTCATTCAATAATGAGGTCAGAAATCATAAATTTATTTTTTCTGAGCTCGGCCCGAGCCCCTTTTTAATAAGAATACTGTGGAGCCCAAGAAAGCATGATTCCATCTGTATTATTAGTATAATGCATTGTAGGAATGAACACTGGCAGTAATGTATATCTGGAATACATACCATCTGGGTAGATACATTTCGGTGGATCAGCTGAAATAAAGAAAATTAAAAAAGCGTTTTTCAAAGCCTACACTAGAATTATTTGATACTAAATCACCACCAAACTAGATGGCTTATGCCACTCTGCTTGTAAAATAAGTTATATGAACATTTATTCATCGTAGGCACTGAAGCCAAGAGAACAATAGGTGTCCACGAATCCAAGAACCCCAAAGGTAGTTCACTGGCAGCAACTACCTATGTTATCCAGTGCTTATTTATCTATTCCTATAGGCTTTTCGTAAAGCAGATATGCAGGTCGACGTAAGGGATACCTTATATCTTATGCTTGTCCTATCGTCATGTTTTAAAATTTTAGTACTTGTTTTCGCTTCGTCAGCACGAAATCGCCACAGTGTGTAAGCAATTTTATTGTAGTTTGAGGACTAGTGAAATAGGGAACAGAGCATGGGGGAAAGTAGGACAAAGTTCTTCACACACTTCATAATGAGTACTTCTTTCTCGATAACCGCCTTTGCATATTTTGTTAAATTATTTAATGAAGCTACCTTATCGCGTTGATGACAGCACACAATCTAATAAATTTCCTAAATTATCTATATCCTTACAACTTTCATTTCACGAAATTTTCCTTTTTATTTGTGTGATATTGCGCTTGTCTATATCCAGTTTTTAGTAGTCATCCCATCTGCACTTAGCACCGATTACCTTCAGGTATATTACACAGAATAGCCTTATTTCTTCGCCCCAAAAAATCTGGCCTAATGTTTGAGGATCATAAATGTGCTTTTGTTTCAAATCCATGAATATTCTGTTATCCCGGTGATACGTCATTAAGGCACTGCAAGGATGATAATTTCAGAGCTTTTCGGCCACAAATTTTCTTTCAATTTAATACTTCACAGACAATGAGGTATGAAAGAATAATCTTACGGCAATCTTGGGCGCAGGCTGCGGCGGCCAGGGAAACCACCACGATGAGAAAAGCAAGTATTGGCTTCATGCTGAAAGGCTTCGAAGCTGGAACGACAAGGCTCATACTTTTATATGATGAGCGCCGTTGGCCGTAAATAGTAGGAGCAGTAGATATGAGGCCATAACTCAAGAGTTTCCACCACATGTGACAGATACACATACGCGTTGTCGCACGCGCTGTTACTATCTCTGTGCTGGCTATGTACCTTTGCATTTTTTGCTAAAAATAAGGGCACGTGGAGCCGCTATTTCTTCCTCCCAGAAATGAAATACGTAAAAAAACAACTGCTAGGCACACGTGGAGGAAAGGTTTGGAATAAACTAATCAGAATATTTATATTACAAACACGGTTCGTTCAACTAGTAAAAAACAAATGTTTTTGACATATGACATATCACTTTCTTTGTTTAAGCTATTTCAGTCTTGGCTTCGTTAACATAAAAGTTAGTGAACCCGTTAACTGGAACAGGAGTCTAACGAATATGCAACGCCAGATTTCAACTCGTCCCGTTTGCCGTGGCCGCCGCCCCGAATGACCTTCAACAGCAGCGAAGAAGACGAAGAAGAAGAAGAGGAAGAAGAAGAGGAAGAAGAAGAAGCAGTAGAGGATGAATAAGAAGAGGAAGAAGAAGAAGGAGAAAAAGAAACAGAAAAAGGAGAAAAACGCTTGGTCACCGGCCGCGAATGCTTTCTCTCCACATTCGGGTTCAGCAGCATTGAACGCTGCTCATTTTTTAGTAGAGGTTCCATAACCGCTGTCATTTCCTAAGGGTTCTATGAACCCAAGATAATCGATGGTATCCCCTTTTAATTTACTTCACGAGACAATTAGTGAAAAACCGTCATCAACTGAAAGTTGTTTGAAGGTGCTGCTCGTCCCTTGCTCGCGATTAAACATAAGGAATGAATGATAGACGTTTTTTCTATAAAAACAATGATTAATTTATAAACGCGCTTAGATACATCTTTATGTGATCCCTGGATGAAAAATGTTATTCCGTTAATATATAGAATCAAAGTCAGCAGATACACTAAGTAGCAGGATTCATCTGTTTATTTCGCGAAGGTTTTATAAACATATTAAGGCTTGTCTAACCTATATACTTTGCAACAAGTCGCCAAAGTGATTTCATGAATTGTTGCTTATCTACCTAGTCGGAGGCAGTGCGTTGTCATGCAAGGTTGCGTATCGAATGATGTAGATGTATTCTCAGGCGTCAAACAAGGATCAGCGCTTGCTCCGATTCTGTTCTTCGTTAGTTAGCTTCGGACCCTTCGCAAATGATTGTGGAATAATACACACGTAAGCAAAACACAGGACCAAATAAAACTTAATGATTCACTAGCATCCATTTCTTCATGGTGGACACAATTGGGAACAAAATAACTGCAACCATAACCACCACCTTAAACTACCAAGACGAATGTGGTAAAATGCTCCTACCCCTTAGGCGCAACTGAAATATGAGAGTGCTATCAAATCAAAACTTTGGGCGACCTTATAATTAGCAACTTAAGCTGGCATCCTAATGTAGAGTATATCTGTCTCAAGGCAGGCAGGCAACTATGATTATTCCGATGAAAGTCGCGTAAAGCCCCATCGGAAGTCAAATTACAAGATTATTGAAAGCTTTTGTGTCCGTCATTAGAATATGCCCATGCAATCTGGATCCCTTATTATAAGCACCTAAATAATATTGTAGAGTGCATTAAAACTTTAGCACTACGGTACATATATTCATCATATTCATGTTAATCTAGCGTCACTGATATGCGAAACCGAGCTGGTTTAAGAACATTGTCACGAGGCAAACAGTGGGCGGCGGTTGATTCGCACGGATCGCAACCACCGGAGGAGCGTACGTCGATGGAGCAGAAAATGGCGCAGGACGGCGCAGCATGTCCGCATAGGTCGCCGGCTGAACGGTGCTAGTGGACTGATTGGAACGACTGGTGCTCTGCGTGCGTTCTGGACTTCTTCGCGGATTACGCTACTCAGGGAATCCACAGAAGGGGAAAACGATCCTTGAAGCTTTTGGATCTATTTGGTTGGTCCAAGATGGACACTGCGACCGTTGGACGGGCGTACTGGCTGGATAGCTGCTGCAGCATTTTTTCCATAAGAACGGCGTCAGTCAAGAACGCCGCGACGGTGGTAGGTGGGTTTTGTTTTCGTGCGGTTTAGGCGCCGTAGTGGAGGACTCCGGAAATTTCTACCACCTGGGGTTCTTTAACGTGCACTGACACCGCACAGCACACGGGCGCCTTGCTTTTCGTCTCCACGGAAAAGCGGCCGCTGAGGCCGGAATTCGATCCCGCGTCCTTGGAAACAGTAGTCGAGCGCCGTAACCACTGCGTCACCCCGGCGGAGTACGGTGGTAGGTGGTAGCCCGTAAAACAAGTGTTCTTTCACACCACGCATCAGGTACCGCAAGTTCTTGTCTTCTGGCATGGAAGGGTCTGCCCGATAGCAGAGACGCGTTACATCCTCGACCTACATTGCGACTCTCTCGTTTGGTAGTGGGATGTACGATTTCATAGCCTGCTCTGCCTTCTCCTGGCGGTCGCTGCTGGCATAAGTGCTGAGCAGCTGACTTCAGAAACCCAGCCAGGTCGACGGTGTTGCCTCGCGGTTTTAGAAACACGTCCGGGCCGCCTCCTGAAAGCTGAAATAAACGTTGCGGAGTTTTGCCGAGCCGTCCCAGTTGTTAAATGCGGCGACCCGTTCGAACTGAGCCAGTCAGTCTTCGGCATCTGCATCAGTATAGAATGGTTTTGGAGGCGAGGGGTCTGCAAGGTGACGTTGGCGGAAGCGTTGGCGGTGCCGTTGCCATATCAGCTGGAGGGTTCTGCAGGAAGTTCCCTCTTGAGGAAATAGCTATGGTGACAAACCTCGAAGCCTACGGCTTGTACGATGCACTGGGGTGGTCACAAAAGGTAGGAGGTTTGCGTTTTCTTCCCCGGCAAGAACCATTGAAGGCACCTGGATCAGTGTCACGACCCAAGGACCTTCACTCGAGAGGATACAGAGCGACGTGCAGGCAGACCCACGAAACGTTTTCCAAGCCTTCGCGAAGCGTTCTTCGAACCAGGTGCGGCGCGAGCACTCCCTACGCGCCAATAACCACTTCGTCGTCGTTGCGGCCCAGTGCCGAGCCCGTGCGATGCTAGGTACGTAACAATATATATATTTAGATAAATGCACTTATATAAATTAAGTTCACAAATAAAGAGCAAATGAGGGGTTCACACGAATTACGTTTGTAATTTTATGGCGTTTCATCACACTGTTAGAGATTATTGATTAAAAACTTGAAAAACAACGCACCGCTGTTCATATGTATATGCCCGACTTGTAAAGTTCGCGACTGGTGCTCTTATCATAATAGGCAGTGACCACTGCTCGATATTCAAATTTATCGGGCTCTAATGCTGTTTATTACTGAGCCTCTACAGCGTAATTCTCCGGCCTAAATAACGTAGGCTTGTTAACTATTTGGAACCACGCAACAAACCCATTAACTCGCCAGTATTCAGTTTTGTAGGATTGTTAAAGCCCCCCCTATCTTCCTTCCATTTTCTCTCTCTCTCTCTTTATATTTTTGTACTAGGTGTTTCAGCGAACACTCAAAAATTTCTAGCAATGGCAACTTATAATTAGAAAAAAAATGTTTTCAAGAACGTACTCTCTTCTGCGGCGAACAAAATTTACCATAAGGAATACTATATTATATAGCTAAATAACTAAAATCCACTAATTACCTTTGTATTTACACAGTTGGGTATTTCGTACTAATGGGGAGCTTGAAGCCATGGACAAGACCACGTTATATCAGTTTTTGAAACGAAAAAAAAAAGTTGTTCTCTAAAGCTCTGCAAGCGCGAGGAAAACCGGCAATTTATTCCGCATAAAACCAAAACTCATCTCAAAAGGCGCGCAGGAAACTTGGTGCAAGCGCAACGGCGCAACCTCCGCTGGTGACGCGTCGTATGCGTGTCCTGTACATAAAAATGTTGAGTAGTTTCTTTTGTCAATATATGTCGAATGATAATAGAGGCATAACTTTATGCAAATGGTAATGTATATATTCTGTGGACGTATTTCTTTTGTGCTTGCGAGTGCGCTCTTCCACTGCTGTTGTGATCAGCTGCTGGACTATGTACGCCGGCAGAGGGTGCAGGGTGGCTCTCAAGCTGCAACAATGTAGCTTTTTGCCTTGCGTCCTCTCTCCTTTGTTACTCATGTAACCTTGTGCGAGTTAATAAAGATATCATTCATATCATTCAAATGAATGCGGTGCCCAATTTGAAACGTCTGCACTTTTTTCGCTGGTTAAGGGTCCTCGACGCTACGATTAGACCACGGCCGGCGGTATCTTTTGCTTCGTCGTTCGGCGCATAAAATAATAGTCATTACCAACTACACGTAGCACGTCAATTTTGAGAACCCAGATTGGCACTGGTCTTGTGCCCTGTCTGTGGAGTCACCTCGAGATGCAGCTTTTTTTTCTCTCATCAATGTAGCTTTGTTAAAGAAAAAAAGCCATGCTTTAGTGACAGCGTACAGAGTTCTCTTTACCGGAGCCGGTATCTTGATATGCATAGTGTAATTTTATATCAAGCGTTCAATTATTTTATCCTTTGTAGCCTTGACATCTACCATCTACGAGAATGCCTTCATAAATGAAAAATTTTTGGCATTCCAGCGGGACGTTGGTTCGCGCCTGCCGCCTCAATACAGTTGCCGTGTGCCCGAGTAGACATGTTGCATGATTTGTAAGAAACACTGTGTGATTATGAAACGTTTACCTCAGATGTTAATCAGTTTCAAATCATACAACAAACACGAATGAACAAAATTTGAATATAGTTTTGTTTTAGTTGGTTGCAGCCACATGTGGGCAGATAAAAGCATCTCTCTGAGATATTTTCAAGTGATAGCTTTACACGTTGCTTCATGTCTTCGAGGTTGGCCGGTTCCATCTTGAAAACTTGATTTGTTACTTATCACCACAGCAAGAAATCCATGGATGATAATTCTGGCGACCTAGAAGGCCAATGTGTTGTTCTACCACGCCCAATCTATTGGTTGGGAAAGAAGCCGTCCATGTAGTGCCGATCGGATGAAGAAAAATGCGGCGGGGGTACGTCATCCTGAAACCACATATTTTTGTTAACACGGCCAGTGGTAGCTCTGAGGCAGATTCAGAGACAACGCCCTTTAGAACGCATTCTGTCTACTTCTTTGCAGTTAGATGTTCGCCGATGAAGTAAGAACCGACCATACGACCGCTATAAATGCCACAACATTTGCTGACCATCATGCCTGGTGCTTGTGTTGACGTAGCCAATGTGGGTTTTGATCGCACGAATATAGGGTGTTGTGCAAATTGACATTCCAATCACTACATAATTGGGCATCGTCAGTACAAAGCACTCTGTAGAGAAATACCGGGGCTTCGTCGCACTGAATCAGGCACCAGTTTCAAAAATTAAGCTGTTTTTGACAGTTATTTCGCGTCAGTTCCTGATGAAGACTCACATGATATGCTCGGTAGCTGTGTCCTGAAAGTGACCTCCAAACTCAAGCCGGACTCTCTCCACATGCGCCTTGTTATTTCCCTGACACATGCTTCTGGCATGACAGAGACGTAAGTGAGGACATCGATGTCAAAATCGTCGGTTCCACTGGCTTGTGTTTTCGTTTTCTGAACATAGACTGATCCAGTGGTCCTAAATCGATTGAATATGGATGTAACTGTGGGACGAGTCGATACGCGATGACCGCAATGTTAAACAGCATACAGTGTGGGTGCCAGCTCCGCGTTCATTTGCGCGGTGACATAAGTGAGCACAATGTCACTTTCTCGGCAACGGAGTACTGGAGCTGTGCTAGCGCGGCCATTCCCATAATCCACACGCTGGGGTGTTGAAGTTTTAACCCGAGGCGACACTTCTGCACATTCAAGTAATCTGCAACAGTATAACGACAATGACTCTGTAGTACGCGCGTCTCCGAAACAAGCACCTCAATCAGAAATGTTAACGGTTTTTGTGAAATTGGAACTGCAGACTGCAAGGACAACTGCCTAATGGCATGAGCAACCGTCGAGCTAGCCCTTCTTGCTACGCGGACAAAACTTATGTCTGAGGCCGCTCCTAAACGCAGCGATTATAGAGCAGCAGCACAGCATAGTGAATGAATGAAATGAACGTGATGTCTCACATCTCGCCCGTCCGGTAGCAAGATCAGAAGTGGCCGAAAAAGAAGAAAAAAGAAAGAAAACTTCAGGCAGTGCTTAACAGTAATCTAAACATCGACGTTCGCGTAGATGGCGATGACGATAATCATTCTTGCGCCGAAAGACCAAGTAAAAGGTAATGCCGTTCGCTGTCCAGGCTGAGCGCCGAGGCTACCTAGCCTGAGAAATTAGCACAGACGTTTCGAATTGGGCGCCAAAATCATTACAACATGTCACCAGCGCACATTGCGTTTGCACTAGACTTCCGGCGCTCCTCGTGGGCTGAAATTTCGTTTCAAAACCATGCGGAAAAAATGCCAGATTTGCTCGCGCTGCAGGGCTTTAAAGAATTAATTTCTCTTCGTTTTCAAAACTGATATAACATCGTTGAGTCCGTGGCTTCGAACTCCCCATTGGTACTAACCACCCAACTGTGTTAATACAAAGATAATATGCATATTTTGTAGGGGTGTTCGAATATTCGAAATTTTCGAATATTGAATCGAATATCATAATATTCGATTCGTTAAACGAATCAAATAGTGGAAATTGAAAATTATTCGAAACTGTTCGAATATCTTCGCAAATTTTCGAATAATTTTTGAATACTTTTCGAATAACTGGCACGAATTAACGTCTCGGTTACCTCCGACAATTCTCGCGAAGGCAGCGTCAGCTCCGAGCAGGCTGCCGCAATAAACCTACGCGAGAAGCAGAGATCACCGTTTTAGGGAGCCTACATGCTTCAGCGTGACCGCGACACGGTCCATTCGCATGGAAACAGTCTTAAAGATTGGACATATCACGAATCGCGGAGGCAACTTCTCGTAGCCGTGTCATAGTTCACACGTCTCTAATCTGCCGAGAAGTAACGCTACATGTTTATTCCCTGAAAATTTCATTCACTTTCATCATCAATAGTTGAGGTTAAGTTTATTATGCGAGTGGCGTATGATATGAGAGTTGCATGAATGTTGTCAGCTCATGCTTATACATCTGTCCACTATATATCTCAGGTCGCCTAGCGCCAGTTGTAATCGTCTAGCGCCAGCTGGAGGGGAGCACGCGAGCTAATTGAGAAAGAACGAAAGCAACGAAAGTCACTGAAAAGAAGAGGACGATGAGGAGATCGCTCGCTCGGCGATAACTAGTTCGAAAAATCAAGTATGGAGCTCTTGCAACCATGGCCAGAAAGTACCTTGCCATTCCGGCTACTCAGGTGGCAAGCGAGAGACTCTTCTCAACTTGCTCCAACACAGTAACTTGTCGGCGGGAATCACTTTCATCGGACAGTGTGGAGCACCTTGTTTTCTTGCACGGCAACTCAGTGCGGTCTAAGCTTCCATAACATTTCCCAACAGACCTGCTGTGCAATTTTACAGTCCAGAACCATTTGTTGGTGAATATCCCTAGTTACATTATGATGCACAAGACTGCCTTAATTTTGTTCCCATAGTTAAAACACTTTTTTTACGTACAGTGCTGCCATTGCAACATGCCCAGTGTTCCATATACTCGTTTAAATCTTTGTGAAATGCGTTTTGTTTCACTGCATCTGCACTACTTCTAATGTTTCACCTTTTGGGATATCAAATTTTATCTTTGTGAATGGATTTCTCATAACTGTTGCAACAAGTTTCAGTCCTAGTCATTAAAGCCTCAAATAAAAACTGCAGAATAATCTAGACATGTATCTGCATTTTCTGTGTGATTTCCCCGCAGTGTTAGAGCCTTAATCTAGTCAGCATTTTTAAAATTTTTGATGACTAGTCTGAGAAAGTCTTGTCTTAGTTGATGTGATGTTGTTTGACTGATGCCATGTTGACAGTACTCAATTTCTAGTTGTGCATTCTAGTAGTGCCAGGCTGTACTTCTAGCCAAGTTGCATCTTGTAATTTTATTAACTCCTGCCAACTCCACTTGACTTTACTGAGTGCTATTTTCTTTTGCTTATGGCTCTGTGTAATCTTTTTGCTTTAATATATTTAGGCTTTATCTCGCCTGTAGTCAAGGTTGACGCAGCTGTACATTGTTGTGAACTATATATCAAACAGCATTTTGAATAAAATTTAATTTCAGGCACTTTTTAATTTTTTGTAATCAACGTACAAATGATATAAACATAACGTGCAGAGTATTCGATTCGTATTCGATTCGCGGCTTTCACTATTCGATTCGTATTCGATTCGCTTTTTAGCTACATTATTCGTATTCGATTTGATAGCAAGAGTGCACTATTCGTATTCGATTCGGTTTGGAAAAAGTACTATTCGCACACCCCTAATATTTTGAGTTATTAATGGAATTATTACAGTATTTTTATGGTACATTTTGCCAACGTAGCACAGAGAATGTTCCTGAAATTATATTTTCTATTCCTAATTTCTTATTTTTAGAAATTTTTCAGTGTTCGCTAAAACACCCTATCTATCTATCTATATATATATATATATATATATATATATATATATATATATATATATATATATATATATATATATATATATATATATATATTGTGAAAGAAGGAAAGGTCCAGACGGCAAGGTCGTGAAGGCAAAGCAAGGTATAGCGTGTCAGCGTTTAATCTGATGGAGAACACCCAAGCGCGCGCCGGAGCCGGCGCCGCTGGACGATGATGATGGTATGTACAAGAGGAAGATCATGGTATGTACAAATGAAAGAAGATCCTTGGAGGGCCCACAATGTGTATATATATATATATATATATATATATATATATATATATATATATATATATATATATATATATATATATATATATATATATATATATATATATATATATATATATATATATTGCCGCGAACAACCAGGTCAAGTCGACCCTGTTCATCCTTGTGTACGGAAGGGAGCCCACGACGACGCTTGACGCAATGCAGCCACACGTAACCGTGAGGATAACCTGGACGTCTCCGCCTACCTTCAACGTGCAGAGGAAGCCCGAAGACTCACCCAAATGCGCATTAAAGATCAGCAACGAACCGACGCGCGACGTTAACACTTACGACGACGCGATGCTGAGTACAAGCCGGGAGATCGCGGCTGGGTTTGGACGCCGATTTGCCGCCGCGGACTGAGCGAAAGGCTTTTGCGACGTCATCTAGATTGTTCTGAGCAGCCTTTAAAATGAGCGTTGACGAATGTGACGGGATTCTTTGTTCGACGATCGACGAGCACGATTGTTGCTATAGCCGCCGCCGAGTTGCTTAGTTCTTTTTCAGTAGCAAGTCAGCCCAATAAAGAGTTCATCAAGCCTGTGTCTTCTTTTGGTGTCTATGGCCTTGTCATGACTATGTGACAATATATATATATATATAAGAGCACTGGAAGCGACATTCGGTGGTCGTAGCTTTGACTCCCACCATCTGCGCGTTGTTTTTCCTTCCCCTTTGAATTTATTGTACTTTATCCTAATAATTATCATAAGACTAATTCCTGTAATTTCCAACAGTATATAAAGAAAAAAGAAACCTAACGTTCGCCCTGCACTCGTTGACTGGCCGCTCCTTTAAATTCTGTAATAACGAGCCCCTCATTTCCCCTTCAATTGTCAGCTTAATAGCTTGCGAGGGTCTCGGTTCTGGCAGTCTGAAGGTCGCAAAGGTAGCGTAAGAGGGCTGCAGCTCAGCCGCCGCCCCCCTGTAAGGTCGTCAATAGTGCATGCTTACTCGGGCTTTCCTTTTTGTGTGTGTTTGTGTTTCCTCAGGTTTCGGAGAGCCGGCCCGCGAGGCGCGCGGGTGGAGCGGCGCCCGTACCCAGGGAGGGGGGACCTTTTTCTTGTTTTTGTTTACAGGGGGAAGTGTCCCTGCGTGTGCGCGTTGTCAGTTTTATGTTTTTCGTGAGGGGCGGGGGGTATCGCGCATTGAAAGGCGCTCGGCCGTTCGGTGTTTACCCTGGTCGTTAGCGCGCGAGGCTCTGAACGCCGTTGGCGGACCCTGTCGAGCGCCCGTTGGGTGTTGTTTTTTTTCTTTGGTATGTGTAGCAGGCAGCCGTAAACCTCGTGCGCGTCCTCGAGAGTGGAGTGCCAGTGGTGGAAAGGCAGGGGTCGGGACGCTTCGGCGCACTGGACCTCAGCTACAATTTTCCACGAATCTGTGTGAACAAGGGCAACACCGAGGACGTTTTCACGGAAACGTGGGACCGCGCGAAAACGACGAGGTGCGAGGGGTAGCCCGGGGAGTTGCGGCACGAGCGAAAGAGAAGGCGGATGTTCTCCTGTATGCTCGCGTGGGACGACGGACTGTCGGAAGCCGGAGGGCGACTCAACTCAGTGTCTTATTTGTTCTTTATTCCGACTGTGCTGTGCTTGTTTATCTAACCAACCCATTATCTTAATTAAATTAGTGTGATAATTTAATTCGGCCCATTGCAATTCTTTCGGCGAAGCAAGGAGACGGGACCTTCAACAACAAAGAAGAAGAAAAAAAAAAAAGAACTTCAAGAAACATCAAAAAGAAGTTTACTCCCCCCTAATGATCACGTGCTATGGACGCTTGCGGTATAACAGGATGTTTCACATCCGCTGCTACACTCTTTATCTTGTTCTACATATGTTGCGCTTATAAGTGGAACTTTTTTAAAAGTTCCACTTATCCCCTCAATTCCCTTTCAATAGTCTGCATATATATATATATATATATATATATATATATATATATATATATATATATATATATATATATATATATATATATATAGAGAGAGAGAGAGAGAGTGGCTGCCCTGGATAAATGTAACAAAGTTTTAGAAACGTGACACAGCGTTCCGTATGAAAATCTGCGGACGGCTATTGGGCACCGCCTGGCCTAGACTGATCAATTTCACCTCATTTTCGTTGGCCTAAGTAGATACAGGCTAATCAACTTTTACGTATTGTCTTAAAGGAAAAAATTTTAAATATTGTGGGACAGTACTTGCATAAACGTCTGCTCTTTTCCAGAACCAGCTGGCATAAGCGCGCGACGCTCCGAGCAGCAGTCAGCGATGATGATGATGATGTTGATGATGGATCTATACGGACGAAAGAGGTGAAAGTTCACGCACTGCGCTCACACAAATCCCCCCGACAAGAGAGCGGCCACCCTGGTCGCTGATTACAGGGATGAGGGACGACGGGCATAAGGCTTCATGCGCGAGACGTGGACAATCTCATTGGAGCGACGACGTCGATCTGCGACGGTGCGCGAGGGAATAACGTGATAGTTCGCCGGAGACGTTTGTTGGAGTACTGTATGAAGGCCAATGTAACGATGAAGAAACTTCTCATACAGGCCAGGAATGCGGATTTGTGTCCACAGGAGAACGTCATCACCGGAGTAATAGGAGGGAGTTCGATGGCATTGGTCATACAGGGCTTTGCGTTCTTGTTGAGCATCTTCAGTGTTCAAACGGGCAAGTTGGCGACACTGGGCCATACGAGTGGCAAACTCTTCGCCCAGAGATCCAGACGTAGAGGGAGCAGAGAAGAACGTAGTGTCGAATACTGACGATGGTTGACGGCCATAAACTAAAAAGGGCTATAACAGTAGTGCGCTGAACAGAGGAATTGTAGGCGTAGGTGACGAAAGGTAAAACGTTGTCCCAGTTCCGCTGATCAGGAGCGATGTACATGAATATCATGTCGGACAAAGTGCGATTAAACCGCTCGATGAGTCCGTTGTTCTGAGGGTGGTAGCTAGAAAAAGTCTTATGAATGCTGTTGGCTGCGCGCAGTACTTCGTCAAGGACTTGAGAAAGAAATGTCTTTCCACGGTCGCTAATGCGAATACGAGGAGCACCATGACGCAAAACTATCGCACGCAGGAAAAAATTGTCGACTACAAAGGCGGCACCGGAGCGAAGAGGTGCGGTTTCAGCGTACCGCGTAAGATGGTCGATGGCAGTGACAACAAAACGGTTGCCGTCTGACGTGAAAGGGAGAGGACCAAACAAGTCAATGGCGACCGTTTCAAAAGGCACAGAGGGACAAGGCAGAGGTTGCAGTAGTCCAGCAGGAGGGGATGTTGAACTCTTGCGATGCTGGAAAGACGGACATGATGAAATGTATTTGGTGACGCTGGCGGAAAGCCCAGGCCAGACGTAGCGGCTCTTGATACGGTCGTAAGTTTTAAAGTGCCTAAATGTCCAGCAGTGGGGTCCTCGTGGTAAGCCTCCATAATTTTAAAACGAAGGGAGCGAGGGACAACGAGTACCCAGCATTGACCCGTAGGGTGATAAACGTCGCGGTAAAGTGTTCCATGGTGAAATCGGAACCGATGAAGCTGACGGCGCAAGCGACTGTTTGGGACAACTGATTCTCCACGGAGGCGAGCGATGATTGTGCGGTAGTAAGGGTCCGTCAACTGCAGGGACGAGAAATCAGCATTGTTCTCGAGTGGAGCTATAGCGATGGGTGCAACATTCAAGTGGGCGCAGAAGGCTGACTCGGATGGTAGGACGGAGAGGAGACCATATGTGGGCCGCGTCAGCAGGTTTCAATGGGCAGCGAGAGAGGGCGTCAGCGCCGAGGCGTTTTCGCCCAGATTTATAAGTGATGGTGAAGGTGTATTCTTGGAGACGTAGTACCCAGCAATCCAGTCGACCCGATAAGTTCTTCAGCGATGACAGCCAACAGAGTGCGTGATGGTCTGTGACAATGGTGAAGTGGCGGCTATACAAATAAGGTCGAAAATTTTGAACCGACCAAACAACGGCGAGGCACTCTTGCTCGATAATGGTATAGCTACGCTCAGCTGCAGTAAGCGTATGACTGGCGTATGCGACGACTTGCTCTCAAGACACTGCGTTGCGTTGCAAGAGAACCGCGCCAATACCGTGTCCACTGGCGTCTGTGTGAAGTATGTTGGGCGCGTCAGCATCAAAATGGCGAAGCACAGGAGTAGAAGTGAGGGCGTGCTTGAGAGCTTTGAAGCCGTCTTCACATTCAGTGGACCAGGTGTAAAACACTTGGGAAGACATGAGTTTGTGTAACGGGACCGCAATTGTTGCAAAGTTCCGAATAAAACGGCGGAAGTAGGAGGCTAAGCCAATGAAGCCGCGAAGATCTTTCTGACGTTGGGGCCGAAGAAAATTACCGACAGCCGCAATTTTTTTGGGATCAGGCTGGATTCCTGCCTTACTGACGACATGGCCGAGTACTTTGGTGGTCTTACTGGCAAAGGGGCATTTCTTGGTATTCAGCTGAAGCCCCGCTTGGGCAAGAGACGTGAGGACTTCAGTGAGACACTGTAAGGGCTGAGCGAAGTTTGACGCGAAGACAATGATGTCGTCGAAATAACATAGGCATGTTTTCCATTTCATGCCGCGAAGTACGGTATCAATCATGCGCTCAATGGTGGCCGGCGCATTGCAGAGTCCTAAAGGCATCACGTTAAATTCGTAGAGACCGTCGGTGGTAGAAAATGCAGTCTTGTCCTTGTCTGCATCGTGCTTAGGAATTTGCCAGTATCCCGAGCGGAGGTCATGTAGAAATACCCAGAGCCTTGGAGACAGTCTACTGCGTCATCAATACGAAGCAAAAGGTAAACATCCTTGCGCGCGATCTTGTAAGTGCCCGGTAATCCACGCAGAAGCGGACTGAACCATCGTTTTTCCGAACAAGAACCACAGGTAAGGACCAAGAGCTCATGGATGACCGGATGGCATTTCGAGCAAGCGTGTCAGCAACCTGCTCATCAATGACTTTGCGTTCTGCTGCTGAAACGCGAAACGGCCGTCGTCGAGCAATAGCAGAGCCGTCCGTCTCTATGCGATGAGAGGTGACGGAGGTCTTCCCCAACGCTGAGGCGCACACATCAAAAGACTCTCGGTGCTGCAAGAGGACGTCTAGCAGAGCTGTGGACTGCTCGCATGTAAGGTCAGGGCTGATGGCGGCTGCGAGAGCAGAGGATGTCGGAAAACGAGGCTTGGTAGCAGGCGGTGGTGCGCTGGAAAGTGTGTTGAGGGGAACGAGATCGCAGTCAAAATAAACCCAACTGTGGCTCCTCTGGGCAGTAAGAACGGCTGGAGAGTTGTATTGAGGGCCGCAACCACCGCGCAACCACGGGTGAAGGAGGTGAGGCACGAGGCAAGAGCTAGGCCGTCGGAGGTCCACCGAGGAGCGGGCATAACGAAGGCCTTGCCATCAAGAGGGTTGTCCAATGAAACGATGATCAGCTGCTCGCGTCCTGGGGGCAAAACGAAATCAACTGCTGCGAACACGTGTGGTGATGAACAAACAGAAGGCGGTAATATATCGGGGTCCGCAAGATAAATAAGGCGCTCACGGCAAGAGATGAGGGCGGACCCCGACGATAAGAAATCCCACCCCAAGATCATGAGATGAACGCACGTTGCGAGCACAATAAATTCAATATGATGTCGCTGGTTATCAATGAGGACATGTGCTGTGCATTGGCCGGTGGGTTTCATAAGAGTTCCATTAGCTCCACGAAGTGGCGGACCGATGTATGGAGTTAGAACTTTGCGCAGATGAGAACGGAGAGAAATGCATGACGGAATAAGCGGCGCGGCCTCAACGTACAATCCTTCAACAATCACTACTAACATATTCGACGGTCGCCCAGGAGGAATTGTAGATTTCGAACTCGAAGCAGCTTTCCCTCCAAAAACTGCTTCGGTTATAGTTTTTTGTTATAGGTTGGAAGGGTTTCGAGGCAGGACAAGGCGGTGACGTGCGGCTAAAAGGCGAAGAGGATCGGCGTCGGGAAGGACGCGAGGGCCGTGAAACGTCGGTGGAATTCGGAGGAGAGGAAGAATGCCTGTAAAAGTCTGAGTAGGGCAGTGTAGAATCATCAGGCTGGCGCACGCTGGCACGTTCAAAGGGAGCATAACCCCGTTGCTCGTCTTGCTGGCGGCAGCGACAGACACGGGCAATGTGGCCACGTATCCCACAATAGTAGCACACAGGACGGGAGGGGCGCCAGGCTGTAACAGGACGGTGCACTGTAGGATATGGTGCCATGGCAGCGACGTGACCGCACACGGGTTCCGAACAAGTCGGGGAAGGCGAGGTGGGTTGACGTGAAGTAATCTCGGCATAGGTTGGCAAGGAATTTTGGGAGGCGATGGGAGGCACCGAGGGAGGTTGGGAGGCAATGGGAGTGGGGGCAGGTGCCACAGTGCAGTAGAAATCCGTCAGTTCATCATTGATGATGCTGCGGAAATTCACCGTTGCTGCCGGAAGAGTTGGAGATACAGCAGAGGTGTTGGTGAAGCCGTAGAGCTCCTCACGGATCATGGTGATCCGTAGAGATCTTCCCGGACAATATAAACTTAAAAATGCATAATTTCTTCGCATTGTGATGCAGCCGCTCTTGCCTGGGTATCTTCAACTACGATAACAAAAAGAGAAATGTTGACAGCTATAAACTTCTGCATCGCACAATGGCGCGGTAGATGAAATCCAGAAAGAGACAGACGAATTATGGGGTGGATTTTAACCCCTTCACGTTCTTAATAAAGAAAATAAGGTGGAAAGTTTGAGAGCGGACATCTAAAAGAAGAGACGTGCTAGGATGATTGCACCAAAATGAACTGATACGAATCAGACTTCTGGCATAGTAGTAATATAAACGAAATCCTGCGGTATAATAGCGTTTGATTCAAAATGTTAATTATTTTCGTGACTGACACGGACCAAATATTAACTGCCTTCGTTTCCCTCTAACTCTAAAACTTATGTAGCCGACTCGTTGCAATGAAGGTCTCCACGTCTATTGATGTAATCACTGAAGCTTATATTTGTAAGCCTTGTAGAGCGCATTTGTAGTCATCTTGACTTATTTCGTATTTTGAAAAACCCAAATTTCGAGGAAGCAATATGCCAGACAATCCATCTCTTGAAGGAAACCTTTTATAGTTTATGCAAAGCTTGACTGCATTTCGACACCCCAAGACGAGATTTCGAACTAGAAGTTCGATATCTCACTCATATGTTTTGCTTTTGCTAATGAGCTGTTGCGAATTTATCGAGCTCAGAATATATAGGCGGCTCGCTTGGGTATGTGCGCAGTGACTTTGTTCTGAAGTCGAACATTTTTATAGGCTTGTTGGCTCATTGCATATAAAAAAATAAACCTTTTATGGACGGTTTTCGTGCGCTGAAATTGCTGCGCTTATTTGCTGTTTACCTTATAGATTGATAGATAGGAATGAGGATGGAAGGCAGGCATGTTAACCAGGAAGGCCTCCGGTTGGCTACCCTGCAATGGAGAAAATGGATAACTTGATTAAAGAGGGGGAGAGAAAGGGGACGTGGAGCACAGTCAGTGTGTCACACAACCCGGTGGCTGCTGGAAAACTAAGCAGTACCCTGCATGCCTTAAATGCGATCGACCTTATGAATCAAACTGAAATATATACGAGATGCTTTTTCCTAGTTATGTATGTGCCCACTAAACCAACGCGCAATGTTACTTAGAGGATGACGAAAAACGCCGCTGAATAGATAGCGTCGCCGAAGACAAAATAGAGAAGACTGAAATTTGAACATATACAACCAATAAAGAGATTGTAAGAAGAGAAATGTGGTGAAATCAATGTCGAACTAGCTCAAAAAGTTTCCGTATCGTTGCTGAGATGATGTTCGCGAGTGGTCATATTTCCAAAACATACAAAAAAAACTGCTTCTAAAAAAACTACTACTAACGACTGAGACGCTGGCGTTAATAGATAGTATCTAATGCGCAATGCTCTGAGCCTATATTTTCCAAAAGACATGTTGTCACCAGTTAATAATTATATTTATTAACTATGCGCCACTCGTTCATGCATATACGAAGTTGATCCCGCCCGGCATCCGATACAGGCCTCCGTGCGTCGCCTTTCATTTGCCGGGTCATTCACATAAGTCTAAGCAGCGGCGTGAAATTGAGCTCACTGGGTTGGCTAACAATAAAAAAAAATGAGACGCATAAACACTTGCCACATCCGCACGACAAACCTATTAATATTTACAGCGAGCAGTGCTAAAACAGGGAATGTGCGCTACTTTTTGCTGACTGAAGCTTTCATCTTTCGAAAAAAGAAAGGACTGTCATTGCATTTATCGCACAGCTGGCAGAGGGAGACTGCATACATATTTGGTACTGTGCTCTCAATTACATTACTCTGACTGCCTGAAGTCGAGACGACTGTCATGTGTATATGTCTGTACAAGCGGCACAGGCAGCGGCAAACACGTCCTGCCATTGAACTGTTCAAACTGGCAAGACCTGCAGGCTGGCGCTGCACGGATGACCAGAGGAAGAGGAAAGGTACTGGCTGCAGAAAAGCATTACCCTCGAATGGATATCGAATTTTCTCACAGCCATCCCCAGTAAGGCCAGTGGGTGGCCTTAAAGCATTCGCGGCCAACTGCTGCAACGACGACGATGAAAGGGTAGCTAGAAAAACAGAAGTCGGCTCCAGAGACAATTTAGAACTCATTAAAAGGGAGCAACCAAGAGCCTGTGGGAAAGTCGCTCAGAGAGGAGGGAATGGCTCCAACCGGCACAGAAAAGAGGAGACGGGAATTGCAGTGCCGAGAGTGATGACATTCTGTGATGGCAGTGGCGACGAAGTTGTTGGCACATTTACGGGGTTTTCCACTCTTACTGCGAAAAAACATGCTTCCTTCGAAGCTCCACTGCGTGCGAGGCAGCCGCATGTCGAAGCAAAGCGGCACAGGCTCAATGCGACTTGAAAGTTGGCGACTGCGTCAATACGTGGCCGAACTGGAGGCAATGGCACTCTGAAGAGCGCTGCTTGTGGGTGACCTTATACACAGATGTAATTAATATCCTGTGCAATCTGAAATTGCTAAGTGTGATATGGCTGCATTGGGAGATTCAAGACAAGAGAAGGAAGGAACCTGGCTGAATCTGGATGGTATAGAAACCACTTGTAAGAATTCCTAGACATATGGAGTTCAAAACATATGAAGACGTATGGAGTTCGTGCCAGGTATAGGTAGCAAGAGTGGTTTGAAGGGGATGCCTTTGCTATACGCACTGTACAATTCTGAAAAAGGGTTTCCAACTAAAGGACACGGACTTCTCGATCGGGGAAGATTCCTCGCCAAAAATAAGCAATACGCAAAAAGTTCTAGGAAAAATCTAAACCTCACCGTGATAAAAAAGCAAAGGTATCACTAGCATTTGACAACTTTATATCAATAGCTGCATATATGTATGGGATGATGAAAGAGGCGACATAGTTCCATTAGAAAAAAACGAGGCCGTGAGCGGACCACTCCCCCGTCGCAAGGCACATTCAAAGATGTAAGCATATTAAATGTAAATTCCTGAAGCATCCTCAACAAAACTGATCATCTCGAAAACTTGCTTCTAGTATACGAACCTGATATTGTAGGCATCACTGAAACTTGGCTGTCGACAGATATCTCGAACCGAGAAATCGCCCCTCCAAACTATTCCGTAATTCGTAAAGATAGACAGACACGTGGTGGTGGTGTAGCATTACTAATAAAAAGTATATTTATTTCGTCGTATTGCCAGAAGTTGAGGATGCTGAGGCCATATTTTGTAAGGTGTCAACCAATGGTGGTCTTATTTTTGTAGGATGTGTTTATCGCAGCCCTTCATCGGGGCACGAAAGCATATGTTTTGTTCATGACTTCATGCAACGCCACATTCGCAGTAGAAATTCACGTGTGATACTAATGGGTGATTTTCACCTTCCTGAAATGGATTGGACTAACATGAATCCCTCATCCCCTGCATCTCATGCAATAGTCGATTTAATGCTAAGCTTCAGCCTTAATGACATGTCCAACGCGAACACAGGATACATCGAAAAGTGTGCTTGACCTAATATTACTCAGTGAAAATTTTCCCTTGGACAAGACAGAGAATGACATCATCAAAGGTATCTGCGACCATGACATTCCGATTTGTATTTTACCCTTGGGAATTACCGACATACCTCGAACTGCGTTAACAATATTACCGAAGTTTAACAGAGCTGACGATGCAAGCATTCTTACCTATCGAGAACACGAACTTAACTCCTTTTCCGCATTTTCCTTTAGTATAGATACTGATATCAACGCTCTTTGGCTCATGTTTAAAAAGATTGTAACTCACTGCATATCTCATTTTGTCCCTCTGTTGACAAAAAGGTCTACAACAAAAAATATCCCTGGATTACCCGTGAGGTCATTCAAGCCAAACGTCGTGTTAAGAGGCTTCGACAAAAGATTAAATCAAAAGGAACAACAGCTCTTAAAAAAACTAAACTAACAAACGTTATTTCAGACTTTAAACAAAAAGCAAAAAAAAAGCCAAACAACACTACTTCTAGGTTACACTTCCAGATTTCCTGACCAATAACCCACAACGGTTCTGGAAACATTTTGGCGGGGATAAAAGCGATGCCTCTCATCTACCAGTGGGGGACAGGGTGGAAGTGGCAAATGCGCATAATGATTTCTTTCGCTCAGTGTTTACAGTCGATAACTGTTCTGTACCCGTTTTACAAATATACGATGTTCCAAAAATTGATCCTCTGGTCATTACCGACGCTGGCATTTTAATCTTCTTCTTGGCCTGGACGATAAAAACGCAACCCGTCCCGATGAAATTCCGAACGCCTTTTTAAAACTATACGCCGAACCATGCAGCAAGTTCCTAGGTCTCATCTACAGTAAATCCCTTAGTACCTGCAAACTGCTAGATGACTGGAAAATAGCCAAGGTATTACCAATTCATAAATCAGGCCGCACTTCTTTAGTATCGAATTTTAGGCCAATATCACTGACTAGCACTGCATGTAAATTGTTGGAACATATAATTTCTAAACACCTAACTAAGTATCTAGAACGCTTTAACTTCTTATCACGTCATCAGCATGGTTTCCGCCGCAGCCTGTCTACCATTACTCAATTAACGGAAGTTGTTCACGACCTCGCTTTAAATATTGATAACTGCAGCCAAACTAACACTATATTACTCGATTTCGCTAAAGCATTTGACTGCGTGTGCCATTCGAAACTAATCGCAAAGTTGCGGGGCTACATTGGTGATAGCGACATATTGGCTTGGATAGAGGACTTCTTGCATCAACGGTCACAGTTCGTATTCTACCACCAAGTGCAATCCAGATCGGTAGCAGTCACATCCGGAGTTACTCAAGGCTCTGTTCTGGGACCCCTGTTATTTCTTATCTTTATTAACGATATTAGTGCCAATATTAATTGTAAGATCAAACTGTTTTCTGACGACTGCATAATATAGAGAGAAATAAGATGCCACGAAGATCATGTCATTCTTAACAGGTCATTAGAAAAAATTGCTGAAGGTGCAATAACTGGCAGATCACAATCAACATAAAGAAATCCGTAGCAATGGCAGTAACCAGGAAAGAACAGCCTTCTAATTTCTTATGGATGGCATTCCACTTACCTTTGTAACCAGGCACAAATATTTATGTGTAACACTTACTTCAGATCTTAGATGGAACGAACACATTAGTAATATCACTGCTACAGCATTGCCCAAGTTATTTTTTCTTAGAAAATGCATTCGCCTACCCCTGAAAAAACCAAATTTTTAGCTTATAAGACTATTATTATACCAGTACTAGAATATGCTAACACCGTTTGGTTTCCCCAGTCTCTTACTAACACTTCGAGGCTTGAAATAATACAGCGTAAAGCACTAAGATTCTTTCATAACAAATACAAGCAAACAGATTCACCAACCGAACTAGCCGTAATATCCGGGCTCGAAGCGCTATCAGCAAGAGCAAAGTTGGCGCGATTAAAATTCTTATATCAGCTACTACATAACGCCTTTAACATCGACTTATCACAATACGTTTCATTATCACATAATCGAGAGTTAAGAAACCATCATGCGTTCACGCTAAACGAATTTTCATGTCACAGTGATGCATTTAAACATTCTTTTTTTCTCGTTGGCAACAAGCGAATAGAATTGTTTGCACTCGTCTGTTACTAACGGTGATTCATTTTCAAGTTTTTGGTCCAAACTACAGGCCACGGTGTGAGCTGACATTATTCGGTTACAAATTTCGCTTTCTTTTTTTGTTCGTTTGTTTAGCGCAGTCGACAGCCTGTTATCGCATTGTTTCGTTTTTGAAGTTGTATGTGTTCTTTGTTTGTGAGCTGTTTGTGCGAATTTGATAACACATTTTAAGTTTTTCTTCTTTAGGAAGTGCCTAATAGTGTATTTTTGTAGAGCTGCTGTAATTCTTGTCATCATCATTTTGTCGATATTATGAATGTAATGCCCACCTGCAATGGTCGCAACTAGAGACTGGCAGTATTGCAAATAAATAAATAAAAACAAACGCAATTTTCTATTTGTCTGGCACAGCGAGACAATAGTACGACACTCACGAGGACGAATTGCTGAATTGGTCTGCAAATAAAAGCTTAGCCCTCTCTTCGGATCACCATACGCTTTGAAGCTGTCTCCAACTGAAAGCTACGTCACCTACATTCAAGGCTTGAGCGCATTATGCCACCACGTCGACACTACCATGATGGAATCTGCAAAGGTGGGCCACATCTTAAAACACATCGCGAGCGACGCTTTCCATTTGCTCGTCTGCAAGGGCTCTGATACCGTGGGGGCCTTATCAGGGAGTGACGTCTTTTCGAGCAGTTAATGAGCCGGCATATATTTTCACAATTTCAAAGACTTCCCCTTACGGCCGCCACAACATGTGTTGCGCAGCTGCCATCAATTAGCACACATGCCGCGCCGCCCGTTAACATCACCGACGCTGTCGACGGAATCGTTCGCCGCAAAATGAAGACTAGCGCACTTCACTACCTCAGCCAACCGTCCCCAGTCACCACTTGGCCGATGTCTCTCTTATTTCATCCCTTGTGCGCGAAGATCTTGAGAACTTGTACCTCTCGCCTGCTGTTTATTTATCGCACTCCCCAGCGTCCGGCCACCATGTATGACTATTTTCCACCCCCGAGCCCCGTATTTTTGTCGCTGTCAAAACCCAGCAGAGTGGGGGACATCTGATAATCGCCCAATATGCTTCAACTGCTCTTGTGTCGCCAATATTTCCCGTCATTGCCGCAATATCCGGTCTCCGACTCCGCGCAACTAGTTTTCCCATAAATATCGTCAAGACATGACGCCCCGTTTTACGCCCCAACCATAGCCTGACCTTTCAGATTCGGCCAACGATTTTGCCTGCTCCTGCCCACGTCGCTCTTCTCGCTCCTCTTCCCCACGAGCCCGTCGTTTTCGATCCCCGCAGCCCCCTCGATCATCGGCTGCAGCCTCAGACGCCCGATCTGACAGGGAAAACTAGATGATGCAGTTCTCGAAGGTGACGCTGCATCCATGACAGCCCACAAAGGCTCTACAAAACTTCCGTTTGAAACAACTAGATGTTTGTATTGATGGCGTTCTCGTGCGTGCGCTTGTAGACACTGAAGCGCATATCTCCGTCATGAGTACGAACCTTCGTCATCGTTTACTCAAATTTCTCACGCCGGCTCGGTCTCGGGTGCGTGTAGCAGATGGCGGAACAGTTTGTGTTGACGGACCCTGCACCGCTCGCGTTAGTGTTGCTGGCCATAACCTCCCGGTCCAATCCACTGTTTTGAACACTTGTGCCCATAACCTCACCCTCGGCCTCGACTTCCGATTAGAGTACTCTGCCATGATCGACTGCTCGCATGATGCCCTACACCTAGATCTTTCAAATGTCAATCCTAAACCCTTGCTGAACAGTATCTCTGCCCTCACTAGCCGCCTCATTTGTTACCTTGCGTCCTGCCTCATCTGTCCCAGATGATGACTATTTTAGTTGCGCTTAATGGCAATATCTTGTTCCGCCACCACGTCGCAGTTCCCCGTACATCATTGCTACGGGCAAGGGGAATTCTATGTCACTGCCGCTGATCAATTTCAGCTATTCAGCCCAAGTGCTTCCCCCTTTCATAATCGTGGGAACATTTTCACTTCTTGGTGCCTGTCAAGTTGCCCCATTGGACAGAGAGCATGCACCAGCTTCTGCAAACCCTCCCGACGGCCCTTCTCCGACTTACGCGATCATGCTATTGATGCCCTTCTATTTGCTCCCTGCCCAATCATCTCAAGTGCGTGCGCTTCTCGAGTCCTAATCCGACATGTTCGACCTTCATAACAGAGCCCTCGATCAAGCTCATACTGTCACCCACCGCATCGACAACGGCGACGCTACTCCAATCTACCGCCGACTATATCAGGTCTCCCATGCAGAACGATAGGTAATCCAGGCGGTAATTCCAAAAATGCTGGAGAAAAGAGTTATTGAGCCTTCTCAACGTCCCTGGGCTTCGACCGCCGTCCGGGTCAAGAAGAAAGATGGGTGGTGCGCTTCTGTGTAGATTAATTATACCTCAATAAGATCAGTAAAAAAGATTACTATCCGTTTCCACGAATTGACCATGCTCTGGATTTCCGCTACAGGGCCACAATCTTCTCCCCCATAGACCTACGATCTGACTATTGGGAAATTGCAGTGGATGACCAGGACCGTGAAACGACTGCTTTGTTCACTCCGAATGGGCTACATTAGTTTAAGTTTATATCTTTAGGCTTATATAACGCCCCAGCTACATCCGAACGCATGATAGGCTCCTTGCCGCAAGGATTTAATCAGTCCCCTTGCCTGTGCTACTTAGACGATGCTATTATGTTTTCACCTGCGTTTGCATCCATCATGACTGATTTCTCTAAAGTGCTGCTACTCTTTTTTCATGCCGGGCGACAGCCTAACTCTTCAAAATGCTGCTTCGCCTGTCATCAGCTCGATATAGTAGGACATGTATTTGATGGTAAGGGGTTTGTCCCGAACCAGACAAAGATCCGAGATGTGGAGGAATTCCCGATGCCCATTTCGACAATGTCGCCCGAAGTTTTTCAGGTCGTTGTTCCTGCCTTCCTAGGTTCATTCACGGTTTGCCGACATTTCCCAACTGCTCACAGATCTTCTTAAAGATGATATAAGGTTTTTACTGGGGGTCTTCCCAAAGTCAAGCTTTTTTCCTGGTTATAAGAAAGCTTACCACTGCACCGGTCTTGGCACACTTTGATGTGCCAGCTGCTATAAAAGTCCATACTGATTCCAGTGCCATGGCATCGGAGCGATCCTTTCCCAGCGCCAATCCAGAACTCATCGTGTAATTGTCTATGCCACGCACATCCTATCGCATTCATAGAACTACTCCATTACAGAACTAGAGTGCTTGGCCCTAGTCTGGACTGTTGGAAAATTTTGATCCTACCTATAAGGCAGGCCATTCACAGTAGTCACCGATCATCACGCACTGTGCTGGCTTTCTTCTCTGAATCTATTGGTCGCCTCGGCCGTTGGGCGTTACGACTCAAAGAATATCACTATGCTGTGCTCTACAAGTCCGGTTGGTTTTCACAAAGATGCTGAGTGCCTCTCTCGATACCCTGTTGCCCAGACTGATACACCCACGAGCGCATGCGCCATTTACCTGGTATCTCTGTCACTGTTTACAACCATTGGCGAAGAACAGCGTCTGGATGGAGAGCTTCTATCATAGATCACCTCACGTACGCCTTGGCCAACCCTTCACTGAACCGCTTTGCTCTCGCGGACAGCCGTTTATACCGGCGGACTCTTCAGCCAACTGGTTCTGATCTTAGCTTAATAGCCAAGCACTTACAAAGTGTCGTTCTCCACCAACTCCATGATCTCCCGACTGCTGGCCATCCATGCGTTACTCGCACGTGCTATCGCATTCGTCGTCGGTTGTTCTGGCCTGGCCTCTACAGCTCAGTCCACCGTTACTTTGGTGCTTTCAATGAGTGTCAGCGTCGAAAGCGGCCCGTGTATGCTCCCGTTGGATTTCTTCAGCCCATCGACATCTCTCCGGAGCCACTTTACCATGCCGGCTTGGACCTCCTCGGACCTTTTTCTGAGTCCACTGCTGACAATAGACGGGTTGAAGTAGCCTCAGATTATGCCACGCGGTACGCGATAACGCACACGCTCCGACGAGTACTGCCGCTGATGTCGCCAACTTTGTTCTTCACGACCTGATTCTTCATCGTAGAGCTCCCAGCCAACTGCTCACTGCCTGTGGCCGCACGTTCCTTTCAGCAGTTGCGGACATTCTTCGCGCGTGCGCAACAAAATATTAGCTGACGACCGCTTACCACCCACCAACTAATGGCCTCAGAGAGCGGCTCAATCACACTCTCACTGCATTGCTCGCCATTTACGTCCCCTTTGATCACCGTGACTAGAATGTTGACCTCCAAGACGTTACATTTGCACATAACTCATCTAGTTACGATAGTGCCGGCTACTGTCGGTTTTACCTCTCGTACGGCAATAAACGTCAACTGCCGCTTGAAACTTTGTTTCAAATATCTGGTTTCAAATACGCCCGTGACGACATTGCCCGTGCCGACCATGATCGCACAGTCGCCCGTTCCCGCTTGCAAGCTTCCCAAGCTATCTGAAAGAGCACTACAAAGCCGCCACCTCGACAGCGCCTTCTCACTTGTGTCCCTTATGTTTCTCTGGGTGCCATCTCGCCGGAATGGGCTCTAGGAAAATATTATTGCTCGATATATGGGCCTGGAGCGTGGGCTGCGCCAACAGCCGTCATCTTCTAGATTGAATCCTGCCACGTAACAATATCTTTGTAATAGAAGTCTCCAACCAACCAGAGGCATCACTTCCAAATCTGGAAAAACAAACGGACAGAAAATGATGGCCTGCTCAGTTTGGCAGCACTTTCTGCACCAGTTCAGGTTGTGCATCACTTTCATAGTCTATTTGTCAAGTTCTGCTTGTACCACCTGCTTTGAGATACTACATGGGACATGATTCTGCGCTAGTGCTGCTGCATGTCTGCACTTGCCTTGCTGTAAGTTTTTAATGCAGTAGAATTAAAGGCGTCGTTCTCCAGAAAGTCCAGTGTCGGCGTGAGCAAGAGTCACGGGCATGGATTCGGCAAGTGGTAGTAGGAGATGACCTGGCAATCGTTTACGCGTCGGCTGTCTGCCCTTATGACACCAAATGATAGGACAAAGTAGATGGCAGCTGCCATCCTGTGTAGCTCATCTTAGGTGTGAGAGTGGGATGGGAATCACGCGTCCAAGAACCTTGGCGTCACAGCCAGGCATACAGCATGGACATTCGTATGGCTTGGTAAAAGCAGGGATTCAACAAGAATCCAACCGCCCAAGCAGATAAGCCACCCGCTGCCTCCCATCCTTTTTGAATATAGCTAATCACAGGGAGTGTATCAGATGGATGAACACTTTTTTTTAGATAGTGACCTGCATGCGAGAATCTCGTGTACTGCATGCCTGACCTGCTCTAAGTAGGCATAATCACCTACCACTTGCACCGCTTCATTACCTATTTCATACTGCTGTTCCTTTCCCAGACTGTTCAACATTACCTTAGAGTTCTGGATATTATTCTTCAGGCCTACATTTCTGATTCTCCTGCTTAGATCAATAATCATTAGTTGCGATTGGTCCCTTGAGTTACTAACAAGACAATGAGATCAGCATTTCCCTGAAGCTGAATGCATTCTCCACTGACGCTGATGCCTAACCTCTCCCGTTTCATCTCTTTGAATACGCCCTCTAAGCAAGCCACTATAGATATACTCCCAGTACATTCACATATGGCTCACTTACACCCTGATTTTGCAATGCCTGTATGACCGCTGAGGTGTCGATCTAGTCAATTTCTTTATTCTAGTCAATGAATGCCATGTGTAGGGGCTCGTTATATTCCGAGCACTTTTCTTTTCCCTGGTTTATGGCGCCGTTGTCATCGACGGTAGAGTACTCTTTCCGAAATCCCGCTTGATCCTTTGGTTGATTAAAGTATAAGGTTGTCTTTATCCTATTTCGATTGACCTGGCATATACATTTTATGTAACTGACAGTACGCTGATTGGTCTGTCATTTTAAAAGTTGTTAGCCTCTGCTTCCTAATTATTATGATGATGTTAGCATTCTTCCTTGATTTCGGCACCTTCGACGTAATCAGGTACTAGGTTTACAGGGTGGCCAGTTTTTCTAGCATGCGCGATATCTCTTCGGTCCTTTAACAAATATGTAGTTACCTCACCCTCCCCAGCTAATTGACCCCTTTTAATAGCTTCTTAGGATTTCTTAACCTCGTCGTTCGTTACAGGCGGAACGCCTGCTGACTCATCTCTGCAACTAATCTCAATTTTTCCGGACCACTTTAGCTAGTGTAAATGTCCACATAGAACTCCTCGTCTACACCTCCCGGCAGGTACCTCCACGGACAGGCTAATGATGCTGGGAATACACAACACCTTACATGAAATAATTGAGGCAACACTATCTACACAACGTTGAAGACTAAAGAAAACTAAAGGTGGAAGGAATATATTGAAGGAAATAGGTATACAACCGAAGGAATACTGGGGCACGACAGAGGAAATGAGAGTGGAGGTCCGAAAACGGATCAATATCCCCCCATTACCAAAGAACATGCACCCTGAATATAATAAGCAAAGACGGGAGAAAAAGGCCGAAACACAGACACGGAGATTCGAGACGGAAAATTCAGGTAGAATTGCATATGTAGACGCTGCATACTGCGGCATAGGAAAAATGAATGCAGTCGTACTCAATGGCAAGCGAGAAATGGTTACAGCAGCTTCTATAAAAACAAAATTGATACAGACAGCGGAAGAGGCTGCAATAGCACTGGCTCTTGCTCAGACCGAGGCAAAATACATAGTCAGTGACAGCAAAAGCGCAATCAGGAGCTACACCGCTGGAGTAATAGCAAAGATCGCGGGTAGAATCCTCGATCAAAAGCGAATAGAAAGAGACGTCACGCTTGTTTGGACGCCAGCCCACGCAGGCGTGCCCGGAAACGAGGCGGCACACAAACTAGCCCGAGATCTCACACACCGGGCTAGAGGAGTGCCACCGGAGCAAGGCAAACAAGAGGACCTGATTAACTATAGCGAAATAACAATGCACTACAGACTCAGCAGGAGGGTCCTACCACCACCAGACTCCACGTTAGGCAAAATGGAAGCAGTAGCATCGAGAAAGCTACAAACAAATACATACCCGAACCCAGTTCTTGTCAACCATATATGGCCAGCAATACGATCAGACCTATGTTTACTATGTAAGGAAAGGGTATCTCTAGATCACATAATATTGGAATGTGCAAAGTCACCAAGCAAGGCTAAAAATATAACTAAAGACGCCTGGGAGACCCTTCTGTGAAGCTCAGACCCAAGAGCCCAAAGAGAAATTGTTCGACTGGCCGAAGATGCCGCCGGAGTCCAAGAACTACCGGCCTGCAACTATGGCGACTGTCCCACCTCCCGGGTCTAACCCCCGAAGAGCGGGATAGTCACTCTGTTGGACGAATAAACGTTCTCTCTCTCTATCCCTCTCTCCTCGTCTACCTCGATTATGCTGTCCATGTCAGTAATGACATTGCCTGTCATTTTCCTCAGTCCATACATCTGATTTCGCCTATGGCTGATTTCCTCTTTACCGTTTACAGGCTACGACCGTTCTTAAGAGCGCGCTAACTTTTTCCCAAGTTATACTTCTTCCTGTTAGCCGCCTTGCCCTTATTTGTCACTTTTAATATCTCTGCCAGTTCTATCCTGTCTGCGGGGTTGGCTACTTTCATACTTTGGCGCTTAAATCAAATATGTCTGCTTAGATAGCTTACCGGCAGCCTCTCCAAGAGTTCTGCTGCCTACTTCTAATGCGCACTATTTAACGATATCTCTGAAAATTATTGTTTACTGCTTCTAGGCTAAGGTCGGCTTCCTCGATTAGCAGTGAATATTCTGTAACGTGATCCTGAATTTCTCTGCCCTCCCCTTCACTGTTAATTCTTTGATGGATTTCCTTACTAATCTGTTCAGTTCCGTCTTCAGGTCTAGTCTAATTCGATACCTTACCATCCGTGGTCACTGCATCCAAGATTTCCTCTTCCCTCTGCATCCTGTACAGTTCAAGATTTAGAACCGAGTATAAAGTCAATGTCATTCTTAGTCTCGCCGTTAGGGCTCTTCCGTGTCCACTTCTAGTTTTTCGTTTTGGGGAAGAAGGTATTCATGAAATGTAAGTGATTACGTTCAGCAAACTCAACTAATACCTCCCCCCCCCCCTTCCGCTATTCCTTACCCCAAGCCATAGTTGCTCACTGCCCGGTCTCCAACTTGTTTTCTGCCTACCTTGGCATTAAATCACTCATGAGTACAGTATACGGTGTTTTTACTTCACTCATTGTTGGTCCTGCACGTCCGTCGAAGCTTTCGACTGCTTGGTTACAATGACTACATGTAGGCGCGTATGCTTGTACAGCCACCCACAGACTAAGCTGGAATGACGCAAAGCGTGGCCTGAACTGCCGCCAGTGCCGTAAAGTGACAGGCATCGTGTACGAGTAATACGTTTGGTACGTTTAAGATGGCTGACGATAGCTAGTGCACAGCTCGCTTTGACTGCTCTTTAGGCTGTGCGCGATGGCCGCTCAGAAAGCACGCTCGTTACGTAAGCGTTTCTCCGCACTTGCTTGCCTTGCGGCCTCACACCCACTGTCAACGCGTTGCAGTTTCCTCACCACGGGAACCTGAAAGCCCTGAAAGTGCACGCTAAGCTGCCGCAGCGGTGCGCTCTCGAGAAGCATAGGGCAATAGTTTAATTGTTATCAAACCTTACCCGCTGTTCGAAATCACCTGTACCTTACTGCTTGTTTATTATTTTCCTTCCTTGATTACGGCAAAATACGCGTGACTTCCTGCGGAATAGGTTTCCAAGAAAATGACGCTGGTCAAAACGTCTATTTTTGGTAGTTCTGGCACGAAACTCGCGATGCGCGTGAACTTCGGTAATTTGCTGCACAATTTAGGGTTTAGTCGGTAAAACTTCAACGCGTTGACCGAAAGTGTGATTCCGTCTCCGCGACAAAAACAAAAATTTATTTATTTATTCAATATACCCCTAAAGGCCCTCATTCGAGGGTATTACAGGGGGGGGGGGGGGGCATGGATTCCGTGTAAAAAAACAGACATGTAACAGAAACATTATTAAAAGCAAATGATCAACAAACAGGCTAGTGCCTGTTTATTGCTTACGTAACGAGCACCGATGTACGCGGCGATTGGTCACCGTCAAAAAATCTGTGAAAGCGATATGCGCCCCAGCTATCGTCAGTCACCGTAAACGTACCGAGAGCATTTTCTCGTACCCGGTAAATAACGCTTAGCTGCGCTGGAAGTAGCTAAGCGACGCTTTTCGTCATTCGTGCTACGTCTGGTGGTGGCTGTACAACTGAGGGCTACAGTGCAGTAGCAGCACGTACAAAGAAGAATACAACCGGACGCAAACACGGGCGCTGACTAACAACATCGCTCATTGTCTTCAACTGGCCTATATAAACAGCAATTGTATGACAACGAAATACAAAAAATGGAAAAATGGAAGGACAATGAATCCAAGAAGACTTTGTCGGGCTGGTTGATGCATGTTGAATGGAACGAAGAAACAGCGCTAACAGACGGGACGAGTGGAAGACTGGAGACACATGCGCTGACTAACAAGCAAATAGTTTATAGCAAAAATGGGAGCAATATAAAGCGGCTAGCTAAAACGCAGATGGAAAATAAACAATTGAGGCACAATAATGGTCGTAACATATATACGGAAGCTATAAAAATCGTCCCTGATTAACATAGGTAAGGTCTTGTGGGAATAGAGCCACCCACGATTGGCTGACGCATGTCACCAAATTCGTTTGTTTGAAAAGCTTATGATCACCTAAGGTGTGAAGTGTCATCTTTATATTTGGCGATTATTGTGGTCGGTTTTAAAAACGCCTCATAGTCCTTGCAATAGGCAGAATGAATGAATATTGTAACGAAAAACAAGATTGACAGTGGCGAGATAGGGGCCCTCGCGCTAGGCCTGCCATTAAATCATCTTTCATCATGTCGGTTCTGCCGCCTTCTTGCTTGCCGCCACTTAGCTTTTGGTTGCAGGTGCGGTGTACGTAATCCTAATCCTCACCAGCCGCAACTACCTCCGCCCGACCCTTAGCCCGGATGTGAAGACAAGGCGCACACACGCACCGACAAAAGTCGAGACCAGAGTAAAGACCCGAAGGAACCGATGGAACCGAAGGACATGTACATGCAGCCCCCGCCAAGTCGCCCGACGCGACCACGAGCCATCGGTCCCATCGACTTTGGTGGCGGAAAGAGCTACAGGGAAGATGGATCCCCCAAGCATCATCGTGTTCATCGTCATCGTGGTAGCAAGCACATCATTCTCTTCTATCTTTTCTTCTACACCTCACCATCATGTCACCACCGCCTTCAACGAACCGCTCGGAACGATCGCGTGGTGGCCCTGCTAAGTGTTACGAAGAAGATTGGCAGTGGCGCGAGAGGAGACCTCGCGCTAAGCTAGCCGTTATATAATCTTTCATTCTGTCGCCATGTTCTGCCACCTTCTTGCTTGCCGCCACGTCACATTATGTTATTTCGGTGCGACTGGTTTTCTATATCTGTTTCGTGTTCGCGTGTTTGTTTACTGACGCACCGTCCAGTCTCCCCGATGTAAAAGCGGCCACATGAGTGCGGACTCTTATATACAACACCTCAACAATAGTTGACAAATTTTTTTCAATGTTTCTTCTGACATGCTGTCTAATTTATTGATTAAAATTCCAGCTCAACATTCCTGACCTATTCCTGGCAGAAACAAAACTGAGCTTCACGCTGCCTTTGCTCACATTCATTTTCAGGTTGTGCGAAACTTTGTAAATATACGGTATAAACGCCATGTCCTTTTTTTAGATCACCTGCAACCTTCCTAATTCAACCTTCTGCTAGTATCAACTCTGCTATGCTTGAAAGTGTCTTCTTCCGGTACCCTGCAATGGTAAGCCTAATGACCTACGCGTGAAAGCTGGCTTAGAGTTTTATGTATGCATGGCCTATACAAATTGCCTTCCATGCAGTGTTTTGCTGTCCCGCGCTAAAGTATATATAAATCACAGATCACTAGGCTGACCACTGCAGGATACCCGATGAAGATCCTTGCAAGCGTAGTTTTTCACTTTCAATTGTTTCTCACTAAATATCCAGGTAAGTAAGTTAAAAGCCGATAACATCGATTAGCTTTGTTCAGTCTATGTTAACGGCGCATTGTAACGTTCATGGAACCCTTAGTAAACATTATGCTGCACATAATGTATATTCGCTGGTATTTCTGTTCCTGTTCCAGTTAATGGGTTCGTTGACTGCCATGTAACGAACCCTACACTGAAATGGGGACAATATGTATGTATATATATATATATATATATTGAAATGTGGATTTAATGGTTGGTTGGAACGTCTAGCGCTGGCAGTACTTTGGGCACAAGGGATCGAATTACCAGCCGCAGGGCACAGCTTCAGCGCGAGCGAGATGGGCGCCGGAGACAAGCGATGGTGATGGCGATGCCGCAGCGTTTTCTGTTCTTTGTCTTCTTTACATTTCCCCCGCGTGAAGAAGTCGCCATCCTGGCGACTCAGGGAGAAGAGACGACCAGAGGGTTGTAATATGGCTTGAGGCGGCTAACGTGGACAACCTCGCGGCCGCGACGGCGGTGGTCGGAAGAAGGGGTGACTGGCTCGATGACGTAGTTCACAGGGGATGTGCGTTCCAAGACGCGATAAGGTCCGTGGTATTTGGTGTCTAGTTTGTTGGTGGCAGGAACGCATAGCCAAACGAAGCTGTCGGCCAGGAACGTGGGAGCAGGGGTATCGGTATCATGCTGATCTTTGCGATAGCCTTGAGTGTTGGAGGTAAACGTGCGAGCTAGCTGCCGGCATTCCTCGGCCTTCTGTGCAATATCTGACAAGGCACTGTACTCAGAGGCATCTGGATGGTATGGCAAAATTGTGTCCAGAGTACAAGATGGTTCACGGCCATATAAGAGAAAGAAGGGCGAAAACCCAGTTGTTGCTTGGGTGGCTGTGTTGTACGCGAACGTTACGAATGGCAGTACCTGGTCCCAGTTGGAGCTTCCCGATTCAGATGTAACATACATTGCGAGCATGTCCCCAAGCGTACGGTTGAAGCGCTCCGTGAGGCCGTTTGTTTGTGGGTGGTACGCGGTTGTAGCCCGATGTATCGATTTGCAAGACGACAGGAGCTCTTGAACTACTTCGGAAAGAAAGACACGACCTCTGTCACTCAGTAGCTCGCGAGGGGCGCCGTGTCGAAGAATGAAGTGGTGTAGAAGAAAATGGGCTACCTCTCGGGCTGTCGCCGCGGAAAGTGCAGCAGTCTCGGCGTAACGGGTCAGGTGATCGACTGCGACGATGACCCATCGATTACCAGCGGCCGTGCATGGTAGCGGACCATAAAGGTCGATTCCCACGCGATCAAACGGGCGAGCTGGACAAGGTAAAGGCTGGAGAGGGCCAGCGGGGTGGCGAGGAATCTTGCGTTGTTGACAGGCGGTACAAGAGCGAATGTAGCGCCGTACGAAATTGTACATTCCCCGCCAGTAGTACCTCTGACGAATTCGATCATAGGTTTTGAGGACGCCGGCATGAGCGCTTTGAGGGTCAATGTGATGGTGGGCACAAACCTCGGAGCGGAGGTGGCGCGGAATGACAAGAAGCCACGTTCTGCCGTCTGAGTTGTAGTTCCTGCGGTAGAGAAGGCCGTCTCGAATGGCGAAATGGGAGGCCTGTCGGCGGAGTGCCCGAGGATGCGTAGCCGCGGAAGTAGTGCCAAGGATATCCAGCAGGTTAGAAACCCAAGAATCTTGTCGTTGCTCGAAAGGCATATCCTCAATGGTGAGTGCTGACAAGAATGCTTGAGGAGGGGACGATGAGTTAGGCGAGCGCACCGGTGACCGAGAAAGAGCGTCGGCGTCAGAGTGCTTGCGGCCAGAGCGGTACACTACACGGATGTCGTATTCCTGAAGCCTGAGAGCCCAGCGCCCGAGACGGCCAGACGGATCCTTGAGAGACGCGAGCCAGCAGAGAGCGTGATGATCTGTAACTACCTCGAAGGAGTGGCCGTATAAGTAAGGGCGGAACTTCGTTACAGCCCACACGATTGCTAAGCACTCCTTTTCGGTAACGGAGTAGTTGGACTCGGCTTTGGTGAGAGCACGGCTTGCGTAGGCGACAACGTATTCGGAGAAGCCAGGCTTGCGCTGGGCGAGGACGGCGCCGAGGCCGACACCACTGGCATCGGTGTGAAGTTCTGTAGGTGCAGTAGGGTCGTAATGGCGAAGGATTGGGGGTGACGTCAGAACATTGCGCAGTGTCGCGAATGCATCATCGCAGGCTGGTGACCAAGAGGAGAGGTTAGGGGTGCCTTTCAAGAGCTGTGTAAGGGGGGCTATGATGGTTGCGAAATTCCGAACAAAACGACGAAAGTACGAGCAGAGGCCCACGAAGCTTCGCAGTTGTTTCAAAGTGGTCGGTTTCGGAAAGTCAGCGACGGCGCGCAGCTTCTCAGGATCAGGCAGAACCCCATCTTTACACACAACATGTCCGAGTATTGTGAGCTGGCGGGCACCAAAGCGGCACTTTTTGAGGTTGAGTTGAAGACCGGCGCGGGTTAGGCAGGTGAAGACCTGGCGAAGTCGAGTCAGGTGGGTCGGGAAGTCGGTTGAAAAGACGACGATATCATCGAGGTAGCATAAACAGATGTTCCATTTCAGGCCGCGCAGTACAGTGTCCATCATTCTTTCAAATGTGGCTGGGGCGTTACAGAGTCCGAATGGCATAACATTAAATTCGTATAGTCCGTCTGGAGTAATAAAGGCGGTCTTAGGACGATCCGCCTCTGCCATGGGCACCTGCCAATACCCGGAGCGTAAATCGAGTGAGGAAAAGAATTCTGCGCCTTGCAAACAGTCTAGGGCATCGTCGATTCGTGGGAGGGGGTACACATCACGACGAGTGATTTTGTTGAGGCGGCGGTAATCAACACAAAATCGTATGGAGCCATCCTTCTTTTTAACTAGAACCACAGGAGACGACCATGGGCTACAGGACTCTCTAATTACTCCGCGTTGTAGCATGTCATCGACTTGTTGGGCAATAACACGGCGCTCAGTCGGGGACACCCGATACGGCCGCTGATGGAGAGGTGGGTGAGCGCCAGTGTCGATGAGGTGGGAAACGGTCGTCGTGCGGCCCAAGGAAGATTGTGGAATGTCAAAGAAGGCGCGGAATTGGTGTAGAAGGTCAAGAAGTTGCTCGCGGTGGCGCGGTTCTAGAGCGCTGTCCACGGAATGGTCAAAAAGGTCCCGCTGTAGCGGATCTGAAGCCACACGAGTTGGAGTCAAGGCGTCAACTTGGCAAACAGGGAATGACACATCATCAAAGGTGAACAGAAGGTCCACGGGCTCGATGCGGCCGAGGCACTCCCCTTCGATCAACATAGCGGGAGAGGGTAGAGGATTGGCTACCAGAAGTGTGCTAGCGCCGTTTTTCATGTCAAGGACGGCAAACGGCAGCGGTAAGTGGCGGCGGCGGCAGACAACGTTAGAGGGCACAAAGAGGACTGTCGCGGCGGTGGTAAAAGAGGCAGTGAGGGGAACCAGAACAGCGCTAACGGGTGGGATGGTTGTGTCATGTGCTACGAGGAGTTTGGTCGCAAAACGAGGACCCGGCTCTTGGAGCAGGGCATCAGACGGTGCATCACTCGATTCAATAAGCTCTACTTGAGGACTGGCGCAGTCAATGATAGCATGATGCTGGGACAGGAAATCCCAGCCGAGAGTGACGTCATGAGAACATGTGGGGAGAACGACGAATTCGATGATGTACAAGGCTGCAGCAATGACGACGCGAGCAGTGCAGATAGCTGTCGGCTGTATACTGTGAGCGGATGCGGTACGAAGCGATAGTCCCTCGAGAGGCGTAGTCACCTTTCGGATGGAGCGGCAGAGTTTTTGGCTGATAACTGATATAGCGGCACCGGTGTCGACGAGCGCAAGAGTATGAACACCTTCAACGATGACAGGAATAACATTCGCGGGATTAAGACGAGGACTTTGAAATTCGGTCGGATACGCAGTTCGTGCCTCGCGAACTGCGGCGGTTAGTTTTCCGGCTGGGTAGCGGGTCGTCGGCGCATTGGCGAAATGGAGCGGCGACGTGGTGATGGCGAACGACGAGGGCGGAAGTCCGGAGGTTCAGGGGGTGCTGTTGGAGGACCCGATGGGACTGGGAACTGGGGGGCCAAATAAGGTGGCGCAGGCCGTGCAGCAAAGGCCATATTTATTCGGCGCCGGCAGTAGCGTGTAGTGTGTCCGGGGATGCCGCAGTGGTAGCAAATAGGCCTGTTGTCCGCAGTGCGCCATGGAGATGGTGTCTGACGCAAGGGGGGAGCAAAGGCTGTTGGTGCGGACCGCATGGGGGGCGAAGCATAGGCATATGCTGGCTCAGGCGGTGGACTTGAAGTGACTTCGGCATACGTGCGACGCAATACTTGAGGAGGAGCCGGCGCGAATGCTGGAGCGTAGCTCAGTGGCGCAACGCCGGATGATGAAACTGTGGGCGTGAGTAACGGCATTGAGGGTGCGACCGGAGCTGATTGAGGAACAGGATTAGGGAGGACTTCAGAGACATGCTGCTGGATTGCATGGCGAAGCTCCGGAACAAGGCCAGTTGTTGACGACTCCTTAACATATGGCTGTAGGGACAGTTGGCGCGCGACCTCCTGACGTATAAAAGCCTTGATGTCTTCAGAGAGGCTAGATGACTCCCTCTCCGCGGCTAATCCAGCGAGTGATGCATCAGGCTGGCGAATCAAAGCACGCTCCTTGCGGAGTTCGTCGTAGCTTTGACAGAGGTCGTATATTTCCTTGACCGTATTGGGACCTTTGGCGATAAGCATGTTGAAAGCGCCGGCATCAATTCCTGTGAGGACATGACGTATCTTAACGGCCTCGGTCATGGTCGGGTCAACGCGGCGACACAAATCAACAATGTCCTCAATATAACTGGTGAACGTTTCACCGGGCAGCTGTAGTCGCGATCGAAGACGCTGTTCCGCGCGGAGTTTTCGGACGGCGGGGCGGCCAAAGACATCAGAAAATTTAGTCTTGAAATTCGCCCAGGTGGAAAAGTCCGACTCGTGGTTTCGAAACCACAGATTAGCGACGTCGCTCAAGTAAAAGATGACATTGTTGAGCTTACGGTTGTCGTCCCAGTTATTGTGACGGCTGACCCGTTCGTAAGTGGTCAGCCAATCGTCAACGTCGTCATCGCTGCTTCCGCTGAAGGTAGTCGGGTCCCGTTGACGGAGCGCACCTGTGCAGGTGACGGGCGGAGGCAGGTGCAATGAAGTCGGCTCCGTCATTGGGGTAGTCAATGTTCTGCTGCGAAGTTCCAGGGCGAGATGGGTACAGGGAACTTCAGATTGACCTCCACCAAGTGAAATGTGGATTTAATGGTTGGTTGGAACGTCTAGCGCTGGCAGTACTTTGGGCACAAGGGATCGAATTACCAGCCGCAGGGCACAGCTTCAGCGCGAGCGAGATGGGCGCCGGAGACAAGCGATGGTGATGGCGATGCCGCAGCGTTTTCTGTTCTTTGTCTTCTTTACAATATATTTCTTAGGCTTCCTGTAATGCACTGCCACGCTATCTTGAGACCTAAATTGTTTAAGCAAAGAAACTGGTATGTCATATGCCAAAAACGTTTCATTTTTTTTAAGTGCTGAAGGGCCAGGTTTACATCCTGAGGAATTTATTCGAAACCTTTCCGCCACGTGGGCCAGCAGCTCTTCTGTGCGTATTTATCTTCTGCGAGGAAGGAAATGGTAGCTACACGTGCTCATATTTTTTGCAGGAAATAGCAAAGGTACACAACCAACCGAGATAGTAACCGCACGTGCGACATCGCGTATGAGTATCTGTCACATGTGGTGGAAACTCTTGAGTTATGGCCTCATATCTACAGCTGCTACTATTTACGGCCAATGGAGCTCGTCGTATAAAAGTACGAGCCTTGTTATTCCAGCTTCAAACACTCTCAGTATGAAGCCAATACTTGTTTCTCTCATCGTGGTAGTTTTTGTGGCCGCCGCTGCATGCGCCCAAGTTTGCCGTAAGATTATACTTCTGTACCGCATTATCTGTCAAGTTTTAGGCTGAAAGAAAATATCCGCCGTAAAAGCTCCGAAGTTATTATCATTTCAAAGCCTTAATGACAGATCAGCAGGATTTTAGAATGTTCATGGCTGCGAAACAAAAACTTATTCGCGATTCTCTCAGATCTTGTGAGATTTTGGGGGGCAAAGAATAATTTTGCGAGAGTCTTGATTGGTGCTAAGTGCAGATGGGACGAGTACTAAAATTTGAATGTATACAAGTAAACCGTCGAGCATGCTCAAAGAAAATTTTGGTGGAATGAAAGTTGTAGTGATATTGGTAATCTATGACATTTATTAAAGTAAGTGCTACCATCAACCCGAAAAGGTAGCTTCACCAAGTGAAACAACAAAATATGGAAAAAAAGTCATTTAAAACGAAGTAATCATTTAGTTTGAGTGAAGTAATTGGTCCGACCTTTCAGCATGCTCTGTTCCTTAATTGGCCGGTATCGCGTTGCATAGTCGAACTACGTACAGTCGTGAGCAAAAGTGGTATACAACACTCAGCTAGTGGCAGAGCTCGAAAAAACAGCATTCCAACTTTATCTAGCAACTGCTATCTAAGATCGAGATAATAGTGGTGTTGCCCCATTTTATGCACGTGCATGTGTTGGTGTCGCTGTCCCTGTAGCTGTAGCTAGATGGCATTTCGACGCAGTTTTCCCGAGCTCTGTCACTGCCCGAGTGTTGTATACCACTTTTGCTCACGACTGCTCATTAAAATCGTTTGCACACGGCGCAAAATTCCGAGGTGACAAAGAGAAAACAAGTTGTAAAATTTTTAATCATGATAATAAGACAAGCATAAGATATCAGGTGTTATCCCATGGAGTTGAACTGTACACAAACCGTATACACGCAATATAGAAAAAAATAAACAGTAGATAAGATAGGTGGTGCTGAGAGTGATGTAGCGTTAGAGTTCTCGGATTCAAGGACACTCATTGCTCTCGTTGCTCCAATGCCTAAAAAGCATAAATGTTGAAGACAAGCGGTTCTAGTTGGTATACATGAGGACTAGGTGTGGTCTGCTCAGGCAAAATAGCAACTTAATTTACAAGCATTTGGGCACTTTTTCAGCATGTTCAGAACAAATATTCTGCTCCATCGTTGAAGTAGAGGGATATATCGCATCTAGGTTGGTGGTGTATTGTTTAACATCAATTCCATTCAGAGTAGCCTTTCAAAATCACTTTTTATTTGCTTTTGTTTCAGCTGATCCACCGAAATGCATCTACCCAGATGGTATGTGTTCCAGTTTTAAATTACAGCCAGTGTTCATTCCTACAACGCATTTTTTATTAATATAAATGTAATCATGCTTTCTAGGGCTCCTAAGAATTCCTACTGAGCAGTGGCTTGGGCCGAACTCAGAAAAATATACATTTACGACTTCTGACTGCATTCTTGAAAAGAAAATTTAGGATAACAGTTACCAGAACACTCAAATTATTAGGAGTTAAAGGGTATTGTACTTGCACAGACATAAGTTACATAAAATAAAATTCTTCGCTTCGTTTATAACAGGACTTTATATCATGAAGGCGTCACTTTGAAAGTTTCACTTTTTTTTCCGCGTAAGAATATTTTTGTAATCTTAGCAACTTAAAATCAAAACGCTCTTTAACATTGATTGATTGTCAAGATTTTGACTGTCATCGAAAACGGGAAAGCCCCAATACAAAATTCGTATTTGTAGTCAAGGCAAAAGACTGGAAGCAAACTTTAGTGCCGTGACAATGTGTTGTGCGCGAAACATTGGTCAAACTATGCATCGGAGACCACAGGTGTCTTGGTTATATGATGTTCTCCATTTTACTTAAACCTGATATGCTTACTTTGTATTAAAGTTTTGTGAATCACGAAAGAAAGATTATAATTTTAAATTGTTTAGACTGGCTTTGTCTGTGAACTTGCGCAGGTATAAGCGGCAATGAAGACTAGAATATCATTTCAAATTTTAAGGAAGAGTAACACGCCGCTACAAAAACACTCGCAAGCCACTGGAAATCAAATTAGTGGTGTGCTTCGCTATTATTATTTTAGGAGAAAATCTATTAAGGTTTAAAAATATTGCAGTAGTGAAGTTTTTCAGAATAAGGCCAGAAGGTGAAAAAGGTTGGTGGCGATAAAGATTTTTTTCTATCAGACCATATTATCAGTCATTCTCAAACACAAATAGTCTTTGTACTCGAAATAGGAGCCGAAAATGTAGGTTGCGTTATCTTCCAGGCTCTTTTATTATAAAACTCTGAAGACAAATATAAAATAAATAAACGTGTAGAAACATTCAGCACCACTCCAGAGGTCATCGCCGACAAAAAAGCAATTGAAAATAAGAAAAAAGAAGCAGACCAAACTCTAAGTAAACATTTTGGAAAAGCCTATAAGAAAAGAAGGAAACTGGCACAAATTACAAGAAAAAAGTGGACAGAGAGGCTGCTTATGAAAGAAAAGTGCAAAAAAAAAGGCTACTTCCAGCGTGCCCAGAAGCTTGACGTATTCTTGTAGATGGCCATGAGGAGGTAAGATGGGGGAACTGACGGAAGGGAAAGACTCACGAAAATAAGACGGGCGGATTAAAAAACGAAGGGGGAGGATAAATCGGTCGAATAACACCGAACGTTATTAGAGCCAAAAAATAAAGAAAATGAGAAAGAATATGGGGCTGACAAAAATAAAAAAGGAAAGTAACATGGCGAGACAGGGGAAATTATGCGCAACCAATGAAAGAAAAGAAAACAAAACGAAAAGTTACCATCGCAGAAGCAAAAACATTAGAAGATCTCTTAGATGCCTTCTAAGAGGAGAATGGCGAAAGCCGACCCTTCCTATCCTATAATTTGCCTCCCATTGTTAGCCTTATTTCGGCATTTGTTGCAGTGCTACATATAAATAAAATTGGTTTACAGGAAAGGAAAGGCGCAGTATCTATCACACTTTCTCTGGCAAGTGTGTTTGGACGGTACACCATCGCTCCTTTCGCGTGGCAGTCCTTGGCGCGCGTTCAAGTGTGGCATTGCAGATGGCACGGACGCGTCCCGCCTCGGCCAATCAGAACGCCGCAAAAGCGGGACATACTTTGTCCTCGACAGCATGAGCCATTTAGAGCATTCGCCTTACCATATCACATAGGAGGAAAAGAGAAAGAAACCTTTCAATCTAACAGCCCTTCGTAAAAAGCATATTAGCAACAAGACTGAAAAAAGAAAAAAAATGTCTGTGGCTACCTGGAGGGCGAGCAAATAGTAAAGCCCCATGTCCACATGTCATTGGAAGGACCGCGGCCCACGAAGATTGGCCATTTGGGCCCACGACGACATAAGACATGGAACAGACTGGCACGTAGGCCTGTGAGCTGTCGGGGCGGGATTGGAGGCGATTGACAGGTAGGAGTAATAAATAAACGCCAACAGCAAAGTGAATAATCAGTGCACGAGAACGAGGGGAAGAAGTTAAAGAGGGCTAGTCTTCAGTATAAAAAAAGGTTGGATAGCCAGGAAGCCACTCTGCTATGACTGCGGTGAGTGGACAGGCGCTTAGGTGAAGGAAGACGTCCACCACAGCGTCACCGCATGGACAGAAAGGCGAAGATCGAAGTGCGGAACGATGAAAGAGGGAGGGAAATTGTACGTAGCTTGTTAGGAAAGGAAAATGAGAACGAAGTGTAGGAAAAGAGAGAGGGAGACGGCGATTGGGGTCACCAAACCAAACCAGACTAGAGAGTGTTAGAGTTATCCTCGGTCCAGCTCCATGCCGAGAGCCTGAGGACTGTGGAAGACTGGGTTTCCCCAAATATTAAATTCCGGGGGGGAATGCTTAACTTTTCTCACGCGGTTGAGACAGTGCCTAAAGCAGCGAATGAGGAGCCTGGAGTTGCGCTCAAATGAACACTTTATATGAACTGACGTGCGCTCGTAAAAAAAAAAGTCTTCCCCGCTGGGGTGGGGCAGTTGTTTGGGCGCTCGACTACTGTGCCCAAGGAATACGGGATAAAATCCCGGCTTAGGCGGCCGCTTTTCCATGGGGTCGAAGAGCAAAGCGGCCATGCGCTGCGCGATGTCAGTGCACGCTAAATAACCACAGGTGGCCGAAATTTCCGGCGTCTGTCACTACGGCGTCCCTCATAGCCTGAGTTTGTCTTCGGATGGTAAACACCAGAAACCAAAACCAAGAGAAACCTGCGGCGTAGACACCAGCAAGCCTGCTACGTGGTTGTCACTCTACGAATGGTTACTGCGCTCAATTTGAATTCGGAGCAGACATATCCAGAAAAAGCAGCTAAATGATTCTCGAAAAAAGTCTGGCAAGATTCAGAAACACTAGTGCTTGCCTACAGTCATTCCAGTCTAATCTTGGCATATCTCGAGCTACAAAGAAAGTGATGAACCCATGTCTCGTGACACCGAGCGTGAACAAGCAATGGGAGCATTATTTTACCGTGTGCTTTCAGATGCCGCTGACATGCGGCTTCGATTGGAAGCAAACGATTTGTAGGCTTGACGGTGATGAGCTTTTCTTTAATCGAGCTTATTGCTCGTTCGCCGAAGGCTTTTTGATGATGATGATACTAGTTTCGAACATCCAGATTTTATTAGGATATTTTCGGGGCGTACCGATTTCAGAACAATGTAGAAGTGACAAAAACTCTTTCCTAGCGTACTTGAATTCTAAATTGTAGCAAGCTCTCCCAGAGATGGGAGTTCCAATTCACCTCATCTTTCTCCTAGGAACCTGTATGAAGGGCAAGAGGCCACAGTCAGAACTGGGCATGTTCTTACTGATTGGTTTCCGATTGAGAAAGGAGTGAGGCAAGGCTGCATACTGTCGCCCGGCCTATTTAACCTATATGCAGAGTGCATCATGAGGAAGGCCGGTCTGGACGAGGCTTCAGCTGGAGTGAAGATTGCTGGAAAACGTATCAACAACCTTAGATATGCGGATGATACCACTTTAATGGCAGAAAGTGAAGTGGAACTCAAGAGACTTCTGATGCGCGTACAAGAAGAGAGTGAGAAGTTTGGGCTTAAACTGAACATTAAAAAGACAAAGATCTTGGCGTCTTGCCCTATCAAGTCCTGGAGTATCAAGGGACAAGAAGTGGAAGCTGTGACAAATTTTCTCTTTTTGGGCTCCAAGATTAGCCCAGAAGGAGACTGCCGCCATTGAATTAGGAGACGCCTGCTGCTGGGAAAGAGAGCCATGGTTAGCATTGACCGCCTAGTAAAGAGTAGAGACATTAGTCTGCCAACAAAGATCCGTATAACTCGTGCTATGGTCTTTCCAGTTGTGATGTATGGATGTGAGAGTTAGACTGTGAAGAAGGCTGACCGCCAAAAAATTGACACATTTGAATTGTGGTGCTGGCGGAGACTTTTTAGAGTTCCTTGGATTGCCAGAAGATCAAATCAGTCGATATTGTCGGCCATAAACCCTGACTGCTCATTGCAGGGTCAACTTCTAATGTGAAAGCTCAGCTACTTTGGTCATCTGATGAGAAGAGAGGAGTCGCTGGAGAAAGATCTGATGTTGGGAAAGGTTGAGGGTCGCCGGAGAAGGGGTAGGCAGCGAACGCGATGGTTAGATGGCATCCTCGAGGCGCTGTAGATGAAGTTATGTGATGTTAGGAAGATAGCGAGACCGGAGAGCGTGGCGTGACATGGTTCATAGGGTCACGAAGAGTCGGACACGGCTGAGCGACTGAATTTAATATCTGTTTACCTCTTATTATCTGTACGGTTGCTTCGTTAACAATTTTCGCTGAAACATATTTGCAGCTGTATTTTTTGCATATGCGTGGTTTATTTACCGGTAATCGCAGACTGCAACTTGTACATTGCCAATCACATTTAGTGGGAACACGGCTCCGCGTGGCTGCGCTCGCGCCGAGCACCGCACCAAAAATAGCGGACGACACAAAGCACTACTTCGCGGTCATCGTACTCATGAGTCAAACTGTATTGATTTGTGACTGGATTGTAAGCAATAGAGCAAAGCGCGTTACTTGATACGCAGAGCCATGTTCACGCTAAGTGTGAATGATACCGTATACAGTACAGCTTATCGGTACAGCTGGGATATTGTCGGTACAGTGTAGTACTGTGTTCTAGGCTGTACCGACAATATCCGAACAACCCAGAATTTCAAACCTTCGTCCCCGTTCCTTATACATGGTGGTCAAAGATAGTTTATCAACTGTTAATAATGAAGAGTTCTTGTGTGAGCGGTCAGCCTTTAGCGCTGTTTTCGTAAGGACGAAACTGATGCGATGTTAACACTCAGCGTGTAGCTAATATAGTGGCTTTTCTGTGCAGGTTGCAAGCAACCACAACAAGTTGGGCCCTGCAAGGCGATTGTGCCGCGCTATTGGTTCAACCCTGCTACAGGGAAGTGTGAGCCGTTCAAGTGGGGAGGATGCTGCCCCAACTGCAAAAATTTTGGAACGATTGAGGAATGCCAAAGAACGTGTCTGATTGCTGGATAACATATTATTTAGGGTTACGTTCCAGCGAATAAAGTCTTCAAAGAGTAAGCAAGCAAGGAAAATGGAGAAAACAAAATCAGGCTCGAAAATTTGATATTTGTGTCATGTGCTGGTGCTACCTCGGCCGCGCATGTCACAACGCTTAGGACTGAATAAATGTGGCAATGCTCTTATTATTATTTTACGAGCGCGGTGCTGTGAAAATAATCTAAAGACGGTGGCGTTCCGCACAGGCTGTCAGGTGAGCTTATTAAAGATTGTGATATTTTCGGCATTTTTCGCAGTACCTTGTTAATCTGTAGTACAACATGAAAGAGTCGAAACATTTATTTCACAAAAGAATAAAATAGATAAATAAATTAGTCCGTAAATAAATCTATCTTCTGTATTGACTAGATTCTCTGCTGAAGTGCCCACAGGATTGCAAAGCTGCACAGTTAAGCAGCATCAGACTGCAAGTCTACTAGTTAACATTTCTGAAATTTGCGGCATTTTCCTTCTACATGAGTCCAGGAGAACAGGCTTCGCGCGGTTCTAATTACTACAATTTATTCCACGGTGGTTCCCTGTGTGAAAAAGCTGTTAGTACTTTCATAAAGCGGTATCGGAAGAAGTTGGTTTTTTAGCGTCGAGCAATCTACGAGACAACTGTGTTTTCTACTTTGCCGCAGCTGATTCTCCAGTGAACCTAGTGAGTGAATGTAAAAGGCAAAAGGACAAAAAGAGTGCCTTTGTTTGTACTGAATAGGGAAAATAATTTCAAGGTAGCGGGCTTTGTATTGTACTCACGCAAATTGCCACTCTATACTCAGAATAAAATAAATCTTTAACCTTGTATGAGCAGTGGTGGTGTAGATGTAGAGCAAAAGGACCGTTGTATGAATCCCGGTGCCGCGCAATTCTACAGCGGATAAAAAATCAGCGTGACGATGGAATTGCATAAACAGGTTTAGGGTGCGACCTGATGCCCAGTGAACACCTCCAGCAAAGCCCTCCCTCATCAGAACAGGAGTTGGCCAACTTGGTGCAGTAAGAGGCCGCAACCTCCCATGATTAGTTTTATGAAACCCCGGCCCTCAGAGCGGCTGCGGAGCAACTGACCATGTCGGAGGTCACACCTTTGACGCAGCGGGGGCGCTAGAAATATTTGGCTTCGCTAATAGGACGCCTTGGGAAACTGACCATGACAACGTTTAACGCCAGAACCTTAGGTAGTGAAGTAAGTTTAGCGCTGCTGATAAAGGAACAAGAGGGAATAAAAAGGGTTGCCATAGGGCTTAGTGAGGTTAAGAGGCGGAATGAAGCATATACTGGACGGGCATACACTCTCTTATCGAGGTTTACCGGAGAGGCGAGAACTAGGGGTACGGTTCCTTGTCAATATGTATATAGCTCGTAATATAGATCAGTTCTATAGCATTAATGAGAGGGTGACAGGCCTCGCTATTAAGCTTAATAAGTGGAATGATCTAGAGGTTGTACAGGCCGACGCCCCTGCATGTAGTCGTGATGACGAGGCAGTTGAAAGCTTCTACGAAGATGTAGAATTGTCAATGGGGAAAGGAGAGACGCAGAATACTGCACTAATGGGCGACTTTAATTCGAAGGTATGAAAAGAGCAGGCCGGAGAGCAGGCAGTGGTTGACTATGGCATTGGTCAGACGTTCCACCAGTGACGAAGGACGAAGTTAAGATAGCATTAGAGACTGAAAAGGGAGGAAAGCAGCTAGAGAGGATCAGGCAACTATAGATTTGTTGAAGGACAAGGGAGATATCGTGCAAGGCACAGCTTTCCCCGTCAAAAACTGTCTCCACTGCAATACGAGTTGTTGTTGTGTTACGGAGAGACTGAAGTAGGCACCGCGTCCAAAGGATACACGCCAAGCCGGAGTTCAGGAAGTATTCAGTTGTCTACTGAGAAAAGAGGCTGAGTGTAGTGTAGACCTTCAACCATCACGTTCTGAATCTGGCCGAAATTTAAATACATCGAAAAAAAGTCCGCTGGCACACGGTAATGAAGGCTTGAATGAACGCTCGGTTTTGGGAGTGGGGAAGCGAGCGGTTTAAACAACTTAGGGGGCGGATCTCAGGTGAAGATTAAGCAATACACGCCAGATGCGAATCAGCTGTTGTTTTTCTTCACTGTTTTTTTCTCCTGCTCAGGATGTGCTCCCATCGCTGTTTAAGTTCGACCAGCAGTCTATTACACTTCATCTTTTCTTCTGCCGTTTTCTGAGTCATGATCCGAAAATAGAAACGCAACTACAAGTTTCGGGTGCTGAGGCGGTCGGACTGTACTTCGGTGCGGATTGATGACACCATTCCTTCATTTCCCCTTCATTTCCCTTTTCCCCTTCATTTCAAGGCTTCAAAGGTGCAGCTCACACTGACACAGAAATTGAGTGAGCGCATGTTCAGTTCAAAGTAATGCGGAGTGTGCACGGACCACTTGCGCTACAGAATACCGCGACTAAAGCCTTATCACCAATTTAGGATATAGCCTAAGTCCCTTTGGGGCGTTAAAACACACAAATTAAGAAAATCGCTTTAAGCCTTGTGAAAAATTGTCTCTAGACAACTTTTTCCTCTCATGCCGGTGGTTGGCTTCTAATCACCTGCTTGAGTCGAGATTTGTCGCAACGATAACCCTATCATGGTAAGTGAATGAGATGTCTGTATCATGGTACGCAAATGAGATGCCTATAATTCTAACCACCTCGAAACCCAACGTGACTGAGACTGCTTTATCGTTCAGCTAACAAAAGGACAATTTCCTAGATTATTCAGCAGGCAGTCAAAGTGGGGCTTTCTATGCTCTTGGCTTTCAAAAGGTCCGCGTCAATTATGGTCGCAACTTCGTTGCCGTCGATGCCGGGGCCGTCTCCAACTGCCAACCTTAGCTTGTGACAGAATCCAAGTGTTGCCTCTCCGTCAAAAGTAAAGACGGCAATGCAGACAAGGCAGTCTGCGAACTCCGACAAGCCGTCCTAGCATGCTTCACGCCACCCTCCTCATAATTTCGCTGTGGTGCCATAGACCACGTCATGGCAACTTGCACGCTGTCTGGGCCGGCAATGAAAACAATGTAGACAGCAATGTAATGCTGGAAATATTCGGTGTATAGCTACGTAGACAATTATGTGACAAATGAACCTCGCTACCAATGATGGGCAGCAAGAGCCTATAGTGGCCCCACTACTGGCCTCCTTGCGTCAGACTATGTCCCATTGCGATGATTGCCGTAGAGCGGTCATCAAAAGCCTCCTGCTGCCTATTAACAAAGAAGTGCCCCCGACGGCCCTACCGGCTACTAGCTCTCCTCATCCGTACAGCAAGAGCCTCCTTTACCGAATTTTCGTGTAGAATCCCCCCCCTACCCTCGGACCACGTAGAGCTCCTGTTCACAACAGCAAAGACGTTGTCGCCATGGTCCAATTTGCCATAATTCGAAACTTGATAGATTTTCTGCTCCTGAGATCTGACGCACGCCAGCTATGCGACGCAACCCTGGCAGCTCAACTCGAGTTGCAACGTAGCTAACAGCACCCGCATACCACGATCGCGGATATGAGAAAAAAATAGCTATTTTCTTCACGGCCACCACGCGGATTACTGCAACTCCCACCGCGCTACAATTTTAACGTTCCTGTATTTCAAGAAACATAAGCTAGCGCGCAGGAGCTGTCACTAAAAGGTTTGGTTGGATATAGCGTGCCTAATACTTGTGCCGACGAGGTATCCGACACTGTCCCCTGTTGTGATGCGGTGCGCCGCATGGTCGCCCATGCACCGTAATATATGTCTAGAACGATACTCCGCCACGTGTCGCGATCTGCTAGAGATGTGCATGTTTATTTTTTCTGTGTCTCGAGCTTCTAAGCCACGTATAAAGAATGCTGTGTCATCACTGTGACCATGCGTGATGTTGAAATTGCTGTACCAGAGTCTGTGCAACGCGACACGCCCCGGGACACTGCTTCATTTTCTCAGAGGTCTATCAGGAAAACCTTGGGCAGGCCCCGGTAATATGTAGCGTCTTTGATGCGCACCATGCTTATTGCGGTTGTAGCTGCGACAGTCGTCGACGGAATGAAGTTTTAAATGAAGTTCAGAGCTCGGGTCTGCAATTCTGTATCTTAAGCGAGCCAACTCATATCCAACGAGTGGGTCAATATACCAGCATTGACTTCACGCTTACATCAGTCGGCTACACCTACCAATTGAAGCGTGAGCTTGTCACGCAGGGATCACATCACTATCTCACAGTCCTCACCCCAGCGTGCTCTGTACCTACCCCATATAGAACCTACAGGCTAGTCCGACAGGGATAATTCTTACTCCCTCTGCCACAAATATTTTTTCCGCCACACGCCGCCAAGTGAGGAAAGCCGGATTGAGGTATTTTAGAGTAGGAATAAGACTGATAACTGAAGCAAAGATTGGCCCGTATCAGGGTTCTCCTACTCTGGCTATTCGAGGTCAGCTCAATGCTAAAAAAGCTATCACTGAAAACCAAGCCTTTAGTCTGCTCCCTCGCAGCCAACACTGCAATAAGAACTCTTAAGGCACATATTATTCGACAACAGCCTGATGGCGTCAAGCGCAATTGCTGTTAATGCTTTGCTACTTCTGCCCATGTTGTATAGAAACGTTCAACATATTGTAACCTTTATCATCCCACTGCCATCCGCCAGGCCAAGTACATCAACTAGGTTTTTCCAGCGTCCTTCGACAGCGCAGGCATACGTATTGCTAGGACAAAGATCGGCTAATTTTGGATGCACGCCGAAGAGCCAAGATATACGGCAGTCTACGCCATATGAACGAGCACCCGCCTAAGCCTACGTGACAGTTGTGGGGCCAGATTCCCACACAGATGCCTAGAGCCTCTTTTTAAACACGCAGTTTGGATCGATAGCTGTGTCCAATCATTTCGTTCAGAACCCCTTATATATTGCATTAAGTTGTCATTTCCGGCTTAAGTAGCAATGATGTATCAACAAGCTTTCAACCAGCGTTATTATAAAAGTATAAATCTACAGGCTAATGGTGATGCTTTAATATATGTTTTACGATAGACAATTTCTATTGACAATTTGCGCATATGTGTGCACCGGTGGCGTAAAGGAATGATTAGCCGGACCAGTTCGTTTAGGCGGGTGAAGGACGGTGGACTGGGTTTGGGGCATTTATTTCTACGACAGATTGTCAGCAGATTTCTTTTTGTTCGCGATGTAAAAGATCCATTTTTGCGTACTGTGTGCCAATTAAGGCTCGGAAATGCACTTCCGGACTTTGTTGTCTCGACCGAAAGTGTATCGGGACGCATTTTTAGTTATTTTAGAGACGTTGTCGCGAGTATGCGATTCCTGTCTGTTCGATTTTCTTATGAATATTTATCTTGTGTTACAAGGAAGAAGCTGTGCAAGGATTTGTGTGACGTAGTTCTTCCCATACCAATGTACAGGGCCTTATACAGTGGAGGACCAGGACGCGATGTACTTAAGCGGGTGAAGGCGATGCAGGTGCCGTCAAATGCAAAAACTTTTTTCTTTAAGTTACACACGGAAACACTGCCAGTAAAGAAGTTCTTGGAAGGGAAGAATTTATTTTTACCTTGGGGTTCGCATCGCTTAATTTGTAAACGGCAAGAAACTATAGACCACATTCTCCTACATTGTTGGGCAGGGGTATTCTTTTGGGATAATTTACAAAGGACTTTAAAAAAGGAATTTCCATTAGACTTGCATGGTATTAGGTACTTTCCAGTAGAGAATGAGGATGGAGTGCCATTCGACCTTATCATGCTAATGGCCCTCCACTGTATTTGGCGCTCGAGAATGGCAGGATACCATAGCGATCCTGACGCACGGCCAGCACGGATCTATTTTTGGGAAGGCATGAATGGATATATTGAAATTCAGAAACTTGCTCCTGAAGCTCACGAGTGGCTCGGAAGATTCGAGCCATTGCTGACCCTAAGAGAATTTTTAGCATGACGACGCCACAACCCACATGGGTGATTGTTGTATTAATGAATGCTCATTGTGCCCTGTAAGTGGTTTTGTGTATTGTGGTCCTGCCGAAGTCAGGCAATAAAGAAAAAAAAGTGCACCAGTGGCGTAGCGGTAGAACATCCGCCTCGCATGCAAGATGACCGGGGTTCAAATCCCGGTGCCGCACAATTCTCCACCGGATTAAAAAAAAAAATCCGCGTGTCGATGGAATTGCATAAACAGGTTTGGGGCGCGACCTGATGCCGGTGAACACCTACGGCAACGCACTCCCTCACCAGAACAGGAGTTGGCCACCCTGGTGCAGTAATTGGCCGCAACCTCCTATGATAAGCTCCATAAAACCCCGGCCCTCAGTCACCAGCGGCTGCGGAACAACTGACCACGGCGACGGTCAGACCTGTGACGCAGCAGGGGGTGTTAAGAATACCTGCCTCCGCTGGACAGGCCGCCATTGGAAACTGACCCTGGCAACGTTTAACGCTAGAACCCTAGCTAGTGAAGCTAGTTTAGCAGTGCTGCTAGAGGAACTAGAGTGCATGAAATGGGATGTCATAGGGCTTAGTGAGGTTAGGAGGCCGCATGAGGCATATACTGTACTGAAGGATTGGCATGTACCGTGTTATCAACGTTTACCAGAGAGGCGATAACTAGGAGTAGGGTTCCTTGTCAATAAGTATACAGCGGCTAATACAGATGAATTTTATAGTAATTATGAGAGGGTGGCAGTCATCGTAATTAGGCTTAACAATCGGTATAAACTGAAGGTTGTACAGGCCTATGCACCTACATGTAGTTATGATGATCAGGCAGCTGAAAGCTTCTACGGAGATCTAGAATCGGCAATGCGAAAAGTAAAGACGCAGTACACTGTACTAATGGGCGACTTCAATGCCAAGGTAGGGAAAAAGCAGGCAGGAGACAAGGCAGTAGGTGACTATGGCATTGGTTCTAGGAATAGCATGGGGGAGTTACTGGTTGAGTTTGCAGAGCGCAATAACTAAAGAATCATGAATACCTTCTTCAGCAAACAGAAGAACCGGAAATGGAGATGGAAATGTCCTAACGGGGAGACTAAAAATTAAATTGACTTCATAATGTGTTCAATCCCCGCCGTTATGCAAGATGTAGAGGTAATCGGGAAAGTTCGATGCAGTGACCACAGGATAGTGAGGTCCCAAGTTAGTCTAAATCTGAAGAAGGAACGCAGCAAATTAGCAAGAACGAAACCCATCCACTGCAGAAGAACGGAAATCTGAGCTAGTTGGTGCATTGCAAGATCAAAAAACAGGGCGGCTACTTGGGGCAAACAGAGAGGAGAATAACGGACAAGCGCTGACTAACAACTGAAGTTTTATTCGAAAAAGGCACAGGTAATATACACTTTTTTCTCAAGAACCAGGACGCATGCGCTCCCGAACAAGCATCAGTCTAATCATGGGAATCCAAATATACAATCTCAGTGTCATGCAGAAGCACCGATGGCGTGCTCACGCAACTATCCCCTTTTCTATGGATGTGATAGGCTTCCGATAACTCCCTGGTTAGTTGATCCTTATGCCTGTAGATTACATTAGTGTTGTTAAAAAGAGGTGTGCATAGTTTTTTATCGGGATATCTCGGATCATTATTTAAAGGGCAGTCCCTGTAGTGCAGGGCAAGGTTCGAAGATGGGGCATTTTTTAAAGATGCCTTATGTTGGCGTAGAAGGGTGTTGATACATTTACCTGTTCGGCCTATATCCCTCTTTCCGCAAGAAAATTCAATGTCATACACCACGCCTTCAGCACATGGTACGAACTTAACCTGGTGATTTATTTTACACGACCTCCTCTCGCTTATTTTTTGTTGATTCTTCATTCTTCTGTCCACTATGGCACATATCTTGGCAAGTTTTTTTGGGGCTGAAAATACTACATCAACACCATATCTTGATCCTATGTTCCTTAACGTATGCGACAACCGGTGTACGTACGGGATGACTGCGTACTTCTTTCTACTGCCCTGCTCCTGTGGCTGAGAGCTACCTACCGACTTTAGTTTTCTTAAAATTTTGTTACAGGCAAGCGAGATTACCTGATCCGGATATGCCGCCAATCTTAATCTGTCAATCTGCTGTCCAAAACTACTAATCATTTCATGCTCACACGATTTTGAAAGGGCAGACCCCAAGCACGCGACAGCTATACCACATTTTACCAATTTTGAGTGGGCTGATTTGTAACTAAGTAACGGCTTCTCCGAACGCTGCCGGAAAGCCCAGCATACATGATCTAACTTTAATACTAACCTTAAATCTAAAAATTTCAACTCCTTGCCGCTCGGTACCTCGAAAGTAAACTTCAAACCCTGCCCGCAACTATCAAAGACCCTCAAAATTTCACCAACATGCCCCATTAAGTCCCCCTGCACAAAAATTAAATAATCATCAACATACCTAAAACCTGTTTTACACCTACCCACAAGCTACTTTTTATTGCCCTATCCACATAGCAAAGAAAAATATTATTTATTTATTTATTTTCAATACCTCAAAGACCCCAGGAGTACGGGGTTTTACATGAGGGGTAGGCTTGACAGTATTTAACAAAAAAAGTTTTCAATGGCGGTTCTGAAATGGCTTGGGTTAGAGTGAGCGACGATGTCAGCGGGAAGATCGTTCCAGTCGATGGCTGTCCTTACAAAAAATGAGTTGAGGTGCTTTGTCGTTCGGGCATGTGGCGGATAAACAGCAAAGTTGTGGCTGATGCGACTGGATGTTCGATGAATCGGCATGATGACTGCTGTGCTAGATGATAAGGCATGATAAAATTTATGAAATAAACAGAGTCTGGATATTTTACGGCGTGCTTGCAAGTTTGGGAGACCGGCATTAGCTTTTAGATTAGTGGCGCTAGTATTACGAGAATAGTCAGAGAAGATAAATCTAGCTGCACGGTTTTGTGTTAATTCAATGGTAGATATCAAGTTTTGAAGATGCGGGTCCCACAATGCGCATGCGTACTCCAATTTGGGCCTTACAAGGGTTACATAAGCTAGATGTTTAACAGAAGAAGGTGCCTGAGCTAGGTTACGCCGAAGAAAGCCAATTGTGCGGTTAGCATCGTTAGTAACGGATGTAACGTGAGAATGCCATGTAAGATCACTAGAAATTGTGACACCTAAGTATTTCAAAAAGGATACCGAGGAAATAGTGGTTCCGTTTAGTAAGTAGTTGTACGAAGAATAGTGTTGGCGTCTGTGCAAGGTAATTAGGGCCGTTTTGTTAACATTTAGGTTCATTAACCAATTTCGACACCATTCCTCGACTTTTGCCAGATCGGCCTGAAGAGCCAAATTATCATTAGGGTTATGTATGGGACGGTAAATGACACAGTCATCGGCAAAAAGGCTGATATTAGAAGAGATGGAGTTGGGTAGGTCATTAATATAAATAAGGAAAAGAAGAGGACCAAGTACGGTACCTTGGGGTACACCAGAGAGAACAGGGGTGAGGCTGGAAGAGTAATCGTTAGCGAGAACAAACTGGGAGCGGTTAGTAAGGAAATCTTCGATCCAATTAAATACAGATGCATTTAAGTTAATTCTTGACAGTTTTAGTAATAGTCGCTTGTGGGGAACCTTATCAAATGCTTTTTCGAAATCTAAGAAGAGTGCATCAGTAGGAATATTAAGGTCTAAGTTGGAACTAATGTCGTTTAAAAACAATGCAAGTTGGGTGTCACAAGAAAGGCCTTTCTGAAAACCGTGCTGATTGGGATGGAAAAATTTGATGGATGTTAGGAAGTTGACGACATGTGAGTAAATAACGTGTTCCATGATTTTAGAACATACGCTTGTGAGAGAAATGGGGCGAAAAGTGTTACCTGAGCCCTTCTTAGGAACTGGAACGATCTTGCCCACTTTCCAGTCTTGAGGGACTGTGCCAGATGATAAAGACTGCTGAAAATTGGGTGTTAGGATTATGCTAGTTATATGCTTGGTGTTCTTCAAAACCTTTGTGTTGATTCCGTCAACTCCTGACGATGATGTGAGCTTCAAAGAGTCGATAATTTTTGCTATGCCATGAGGTGTAAATGTGATGTCCGTCATGTTCGGATGAGTTAAAATGGAAAAGGGAGGGAGGTTTGCATTAGTCTCTCGAGTGAAAACCGCACTGAAAGTACGATTGAGGGCCTCAGCAATGTCGCCATCAGATAAAGGAATGCCTGACTCGTTAGTTAAGAAGACGCGTGTATTTGAACGTTTTGGGTTAATAATCCTCCAGAACTGTTTAGGGTTGTTGCGGATTAATAAAGGTAGTGTCGATGAAAAGAATAATCGTTTAGACTTTACTAGGAGCGAGCGAAAAAGTTTTAATGTAGAATGATACTTCTGCCATGCACGTGGGGTGTTAGTAGATTTTGCCGCTCTGAAGTGTCGTTTTGTTTTGTTTTTCAATCGTTTAAGAGATGATGTAAACCATGGTGATAAAGGACGGTCGCGAATAATCTTCACAGGTATGTACTTTTTGATTAGGTACTGCATTTTAGTTTTAAACATTGACCAGTTTACATTAACTGAACGTTCTTTAAACTCAGAAAGGAATATGTCGCAGAATTCTTCGAGCTCAGTGTTGATAGATATGTAATCACCTTTGTCGTATAATGATATTTTTTTAGTTCTAGCGTTCGGACGTTTGCGCATGCAGTTAAATGTTCCGTGGATTACTATGTGGTCGCTAACGGCGTCAAGATAACTGAGGGAAGAGAGATTATCGGGATGCGATGTTAATATGAGATCAAGTATGTTAGAAACGCTCGCGGTGCTTCTAGTTGGTGAATTGACCATTTGTGATAATCCAAATGTTAAACACGTGTGAACGAAATGACTTTTAATGGTTTGCTTCGAGGTTGTAGCTGCGAGATCGGACCAGATAATTGACGGAAAATTGAAGTCACCAAACATGAGGATGGGCGCGTTTGGGAATTGGGACGTTACAGCATGCAGGGCGTCGTGAAACTCGGGAACAAAAGTATTCGTTGTGTCTGGGGGGCGGTAGCAAACACCGATGATTAAATGTGGATGCGCGGCATTGCATTTATTGAAAAGAATTTCCAGCGGAGAATTTATTCGGACACGAGTGCACAGCAGTGTGGGATGAGCACCTATAAGGACGCCGCCGCCTCTCCGGTTGAAACGGTCGCATCTAAAAATGTCGAAATCTGGAAAGCAGGATTCAACTTCGGAGTCGTTATTAGATGAGTTCAACCAGGTTTCTGTTAGTACTATTAAGTTTGCGTGGGATGTGCTGATAAGGCTGTTTAGTGCATCACTTTTCGGCAGGAGACTTCGGACGTTAGTAAAAAGAAAAGAGGTGTGGCCACACTTCTGAGGTTGAGCTAATACGGTTTGCTATGGTAAACGTTCTAATACTTTCTGGCTTTTATGATTAAACTTATAAGCTTTGTCTCCAATTTTTAAGACATCGTGCCGGAGTTTGTAGGTAGCATTTTGGGATTTTGCAAATTGCAGAAGGCGTTTTCGGGCGGAGCGAGTTCGAGGGCAGAAATCTTCGGAGATGCTAACGCCAGATTCCTTGCAGTCTTTGGCTACCCCAAGAACTGACTCCTTATCTTTGAAGTGGGAAAACCTGACGATTACAGGTCTGTTGCTGTCGTCTTGATACTGACCCAGCCTGTGCGCACGTTCGATATCGCGTGGCTGGATAGGGATTTTCAACTGCGTGGAGCAAAATTCGGTGACCTTTTTTTCGGACTGCGCCCATGTTTCGCCTACGGCGTCCGTCAGCCCGAAAAACACCAGATTTTGTCGGCGCGCCCTATCCTCGGCGTCGTCAAGGCGGCTTGTCAAAGCGGCAATCTGCTCTGAGTTGCTCGCAGAGAGCTCTTGGACAACGTTGACACTTTCTTTGATTTGATGGAATGTGTTACATTCCTTTTCAATTTTTGTTAACCTTTCTTGTATATCTGTGAACTTTTTATCGTTCTCTGCAAGTTGTACTTTTATGGATCTTATTTCATTTAACAAAGTTGACTGACCGGATTTTATCTCACCGAGGGCTACAATTAGTTCGCGGCAACCTCCAGAAACAGATGATTGTGTAGGAGATGCCTCGTTAGTAGCACTAGAGCGGGTATTGGGACCGGGGTTTTCTTCAATATAACCAGATTGCAATAGTACATTCAAAAGAATGCGACCGCAGTCCAAAGCAATCGCAAAACAACAATGTGGGCTCGGCAGCACTAGCAAGGCACGGTGGCTGGTCGGCCGCGCAAATAGGGTTCAATGTTTTTTTACTTGCACGAAAAAGACGGGGTCCCAGTGAAGACATGCCATAGCTGAAGTGCTGCCAAGCCAACTGGAAGGGATGACCGGCGGAGAGCAGTTTTTATGCGGCGCATGGAGCGCCATTGGTGACAAGATGACGAAAAGCCGTTCTGGGGACATGCGCACCGGGGGACAACCGGTGTACGTACGGGATGACTGCGTACTTCTTTCTACTGCCCTGCTCCTGTGGCTGAGAGCTACCTACCGACTTTAGTTTTCCTAAAATTTTGTTACAGGCAAGCGAGATTACCTGATCCGGATATGCCGCCAATCTTAATCTGTCAATCTGCTGTCCAAAACTACTAATCATTTCATGCTCACACGATTTTGAAAGGGCAGACCCCAAGCACGCGACAGCTATACCACATTTTACCAATTTTGAGTGGGCTGATTTGTAACTAAGTAACGGCTTCTCCGAACGCTGCCGGAAAGCCCAGCATACATGATCTAACTTGAATACTAACCTTAAATCTAAAAATTGCAACTCCTTGCCGCTCGGTACCTCGAAAGTAAACTTCAAACCCTGCCCGCAACTATCAAAGACCCTCAAAATTTCACCAACCTGCCCCATTAAGTCCCCGTGCACAAAAATTAAATAATCATCAACATACCTAAAAACCTGTTTTACACCTACCCTCAAGCTACTTTTTATTGCCCTATCCACATACCAAAGAAAAATATTACTTAGTATGGGTGCTACTTTTGAACCAATGCACACCCCCGCTTTTTGAGCATACAGTTCATCCTCCCATTCCACAAAAGCCGACTGCAAATAAAACATTAATAGTTCCAAAAAAGATTCAACAGACACCCCATAAGCCGAAATAAACTCTTCTTCATCATTATCAATCGTTATACAATTTCTAACATACTGCAGGAGCCTATCCTGAGGAAGAGAATAAAACAAATATTGGACGTCAATGCTGAACATTCCACTTGAACCAGGGTTATGACACTGCAAATACTCTACAATGGCCACTGAATTAGAAACCAAAAAAGGGTCATCAACTACAAGCGTGTCCAAACATTTCTGCAAGAAACCCGATATGGAGTGTTGCCAGGAGGCGCGTTCCGTAACTATGCATCTAAAAGGAATTCCCGGCTTGTGGGTTTTGGCAGAAAGAAAATTTCTAAACAGTTTCTCTCTGACTTGTTAACAGACTCCCGAAGGCGTTCCAAATTCGTTTCCTGCAATAACCTCAAAGCTTCACTCTTTTGCCTATTAATGTTAAGTCGGACTTTTTTGAAGTTTTTTGCGACGGCAGCCCCTGCTTTTTCTGTGAAAATATTCCCTGGCACAACAACAAAATGACCTTCCTTGTCGGAAACCAATAGCCTCAAATCTTCAGATGACAGGAAATTCACCAGCGGGGCAAAGCTGTACCCCTTCACATGCCCCCCCTCAGTCCCCTTCATAGCCTCCACACAATCAACAATGCACCTCGGCTGCTCCTCTTTTTTGGCCTGGCGAGAAGTCCGACTTAACATTAATAGGCAAAAGAGTGAAGCTTTGAGGTTATTGCAGGAAACGAATTTGGAACGCCTTCGGGAGTCTGTTAACAAGTCAGAGAGAAACTGTTTAGAAATTTTCTTTTCTGCCAAAACCCAGAAGCCGTGAAATTCCTTTCAGATGCATAGTTACGGAACGCGCTTCCTGGCAACACTCCGTTCGGGTTTCTTGCAGAAATGTTTGGACACGCTTGTAGTTGATGACCCTTTTTTGGTTTCTAATTCAGTGGCCATTGTAGAGTATTTGCAGTGTCATAACCCTGGTTCAAGTGGAATGTTCAGCATTGACGTCCAAGATTTGTTTTATTCTCTTCCTCAGGATAGGCTCCTGCAGTATGTTAGAAATTAATGTTTTATTTGCAGTCGACTTTTGTGGAATGGGAGGGTGAACTGTATGCTCAAAAAGCGGGGGTGTGCATTGGTTCAAAAGTAGCACCCGTACTAAGTAATATTTTTCTTTGCTATGTGGATAGGGCAATAAAAAGTAGCTTGAGGGTAGGTGTAAAACAGGTTTTTAGGTATGTTGATGATTATTTAATTTTTGTGCACGGGGACTTAATGGGGCAGGTTGGTGAAATTTTGAGGGTCTTTGATAGTTGCGGGCAGGGTTTGAAGTTTACTTTCGAGGTACCGAGCGGCAAGGAGTTGCAATTTTTAGATTTAAGGTTAGTATTCAAGTTAGATCATGTATGCTAGGCTTTCCGGCAGCGTTCGGAGAAGCCGTTACTTAGTTACAAATCAGCCCACTCAAAATTGGTAAAATGTGGTATAGCTGTCGCGTGCTTGGGGTCTGCCCTTTCAAAATCGTGTGAGCATGAAATGATTAGTAGTTTTGGACAGCAGATTGACAGATTAAGATTGGCGGCATATCCGGATCAGGTAATCTCGCTTGCCTGTAACAAAATTTTAAGAAAATTAAAGTCGGTCGGTAGCTCTCAGCCACAGGAGCAGGGCAGTAGAAAGAAGTACGCAGTCATCCCGTACGTACACCGGTTGTCGCACACGTTAAGGAACATAGGATCAAGATATGGTGTTGATGTAGTATTTTCAGCCCCAAAAAAACTTGCAAAGATATGTGCCATAGTGGACAGAATAATGAAGAATCAACAAAAAATAAGCGAGAGGAGGTCGTGTAAAATAAATCACCAGGTTAAGTTCGTACCATGTGCTGAAGGCGTGGTGTATGACATTGAATTTTCTTGCGGAAAGAGATATATAGGCCAAACAGGTAAATGTATCAACACGCGTCTACGCCAACATAAGGCATCTTTGAAAAATGCCCCATAACCTTGCCCTGCACTACAGGGACTGGCCTTTAAGTAATGATCCGAGATATCCTGATAAAAAACTATGCACACCTCTTTTTAACAACACTAATGTAATCTACAGGCATAAGGATCAACTAACCAGGGAGTTATCGGAAGCCTATCACATCCATAGAAAAGGGGATAGTTGCGTGAGCACGCCATCGGTGCTTCTGCATGACACTGAGATTGTATATTTGGATTCCCATGATTAGACTGATGCTTGTTTGGCAGCGCATGCGTCCTGGTTCTTAAGAAAAAAGTGTATATTACCTGTGCCTTTTTCGAATAAAACTTCAGTTGTTAGTCAGCGCTTGTCCGTTATTCTCCTCTCTGTTTGTCCCAAGTAGCCGCGCTGTTTTTTGATCTTGAAACCCATCAACGAATAAGCGGTAATGGGGAGGGCAGAAGAGTTCAGGATCTTGCTGCAGAATAGATATTCAGCTCTAAACGATGATGGCGACATTACCCTAGAAGCAATGAACAATAATTTCTGAGATATCATTACTGAAAGTGCGGTAGAAGTAGGCAGTAGGATAGTTAGAGAGGATACCGGTAAGCGGTCTAAGGAGACCAAAGATTTGATTAAGAAACGCCAGAGTATGAAAGCTTCCAATCCAACAGACCAGATTGAATTGGCCGAAATATCAAAGCTAACCAATAAGCGCAAGGTGGCCGATATAAGGAAGTATAACATGGAGAAAATTGAGCATGCTGTAAGGAATGGGGGAAGCCTTAAAGCGGTAAAGAAGAAATTGGGCACAGGCAAAAACCAGATGTATGCGATAAAGGACAAGGAGCGCTACGTCATCTCGAATATGGACAAGATAGTGAAAGTAGCCGAGGAGTTCTATACTGATCTCTACAGTAGCCAAAGTTGTCAGGACCGTGAGGAGATTTGCGGTAGGGAGAAACAGTCAGACGTTCCACCAGTTACGAAGGACGAGGTCAAGAAAGCATTAGACACTATGAAAACGTGGAAATCAGCTGGAGAGGATCAGATAACTACAGACTTGCTGGAGGACAGGGGGGGGGGGGGGATATCATGTTAGAAAAGCTAGCCACCCTGTATACGCAGTGCCTGATGTCATCGACGGTGCCGGAACCATGAAAAAATGCAAACATCATCCTCATTCATAAGAAAGGGTACTCTAAGGACCTTAAAAATTACAGACCAATGAGCTTACTGTCTGTTACGGATAAGGTATTTACTAAGGTAATCGCTAATAGAATCAGGACAACCTTAGACTTCAATCAAGCAAAGGATCAAACAGGTTTTCGGAAACGGTACTCTACTATCGATCATATCCATACCATCAATCAGGTGATAGGAAAATGCTCGGAATATAACCAGCCCTTATACATAGCATTCATTGATTACGAAAAAGCGTTTGACTCAGTTGAAACTCGGCGGTGATGCAGGCATTGCGAAATCAGAGGGTAGACGTACGAGCCGTACGTGAAAGTGCTGGAACATATATATTGCCGCGAAACCTTCAAAACAGTATTTGTTGTTTTTTAACAGCCGCCGGCATACAGACTTATCACTCTGATTCTGGACCGCGTATCAGTTCCATAATTTTTGTTTGTTAATGCTCGATGTCGCGAGTCCCACCTTTATCAGTTTTGTTGTAGCGTAAGATGCACCGACATCTGTCTCGAAGGTTCCGGCCACTCGGGTGTCTTTCCACAATGTCCCAGCCCGTGCTGGTAGCTGTTTGCGACGTTATCTAGATTGTTCTGTGCAGCCTTTAAATTGAGCGTTGACGAGTGTGACGAGCATTCTTTGTCCGACGACCGACGAGCAAGTTTGTTACTATCGCCGCCGCCGAGTTGCTTAGTTCTTTTGCGGGCGCAAGTCAGCCCAATAAAGCGTTTCTTCAGTGCAATCATCGACCCTTCATTTGTATCGTCGACTTTGTCACCCCTACGTGACATCTGGTGGAGGTGCTGCCTTTGATCCTTTAAGCGCAGACCCAAGCCGTGTTCCTGTCGCCCTGGAAGACCAGTCTATAGGTCACCAAGTCAGCCACCGACTTCGAGGCCTACAACCCGAACACGGTCTGCTGCCTGACCCCATTCGATCTCGGAAGGCATCGACGCTGACAATGGCCCAGCCTACTACAGCACAGGTTGTTTTCGTCCAATCCCGTGAGCCCCCCTGCTTCCACCGACGACCGGTTGAAGATGCTGGAGACTGGATGGACCTTTTCGACCGTCAGGCAGAATTCAACGGCTGGAACGACGCTGCGAAACTCAGGCAGGTCTACTTTGCTCTTCAAGGACATGCCCGAGTTTGGTTCGAAAATCATGAGGCAGCTATGAAGGATTCGGAGATTTTCAAGGAAGCGTTTTTGACTGCCTTTTCAAGCATCGTCCGAAAGGAAAGAGCCCAGGCCCTCTTTGTGTCAAGACTTCAACTTACTGACGAGCCTGTCCTGGCATACGTTGAGGAGATGAAGCGCCTCTTTCGTCGTGCCGACCCTAACCTGACCGAAGGTGAGAGAGTCAAATTTTTAATGCGAGGCGAAAAAGAATCGCTTTTTGCAAGTCTTGTTCGAAATCTGCCAAAAACCGTGGCGGAATTTGAAACGGAGTAGTCTACTATCGAGAAGACGTTGGCCACCGGATTGCGCCACTACGAGCGACCACTTCAGCCTGACTGCTCAACCCACTACCCGAACGCATCTGCAAGCGGAGGGAACCTTCGGTACCTCATCCGAGAGATCGTGCGAGAGGAGCTCCGCCGAATGCTACCATCATCGCAACAACCCCAGGTGGCGACGCTCGCGGACGTCGTCCGTGAAGAAGTTCAGCAGGCGCTGGGCGTTCCTAAAACGACGACTCCGATGGCTCCAGAGCATGAATCAGCAGCGATGGACTATGCAGCTGCATTATGTCGTCCTGCACCCCGACGCGACCTCCCAAGCCCTCGTCGCTACCATCCTGCTTCCGAAAGCCGCCCCTTGATCCCCGCTCGCCAAGCCTACCAACGGCCCCCAAGCCCCAGAAAGTGCGACGCCTGGAGGACAGCAAACAACCGACCGCTCTGCTTCCATTGTGGTGAGGCAGGACACATCCTCCGTCACTGCCCGTACAGGCGGATCAGCCTAAGTGGTTTCGCTGTCGACACCCCACGACCCCGTCCTGGCGAGCGACCACAGGAAATCAACGACTTCCTGGACAGCGGAGAGCACTCGCCGCCAAGGCGTCTGTCACGCTCCCCATCACCGTACAATGCCCGATTTGCGTCGCCGGGCCGCGGTTAAGTGCAAAGACGGTCTCCTAGCCCCCTAGGGGCAACTAAAGGCAGCAACCTTTGGAGGTGAAGTTGCTCAACGGCGAAAAGACGAACATCCTCCGCCGCCGATGACCACTAACGACGACGCAGCCATTTCACCGCCGCTCCACACGACAACACGACCAGAGTGCAAGCAGACACCGCCCCCCAGCGAAGTAACAACGGTATGCCCCTGCCATGACCTGAAGAAACGACGGAGCCGAGATCTGACACTAAGGCCCACGTGCAATGCGAGGAAGCGAACAAGTGACCTTGATATCGACGGTCACGTAGTCACTGCCCTAGTAGACACCGGAGCTGACTATTCAGTTATTAGTTCAGTTATTAGTGGACCGTTAGCCTCTGAGCTCAGAAAAGTTACCACCGCTTGAGATGGCCCGCTGATTCGCACCGCAGGTGGCAACCTGATTATTCCATTGGGACGATGCACTGCAAGAAGTACCGTAAATGGGCGTACTTACCCCACCAGCTTTAAGGTCTTGCAGCAGTGCTCCCGCGACGTGATTTTAGGCATGGACTTCCTAAATTAAAATAGGGTTATCATCGACCTCCGATCCAAGCTCATCAAGCTCTCTGCAGACAAAGGCGTACCTGCTACGACGACTTCAACGCAACACGTCGCTCTAAACGTCCTCGACGGAGAATTGATCGTGCCGCCCCGATCAAGCGTCGCCGTCAGCGTAGGTAACACAGACATCGAAACCGCTGAAGGCATCGTCGAAGGAAATATCCAATTGCTCTTGGAACAAGGTATTGCATCGCAAGAATCATCGCGAAATTCCGGAGAGGACACGCTCAGGTGCTGGTAACAAACTTCACTGCAGAATACCGGCATCTCAACAAGGGCGCGAACATCGCTTTTCTCGACGAATTAGCGGACCTCAAAGACGTATTCGCCCTCCACGACCAACCACGCGAAGACGCACCGGACCAATTCCGTCAGCCCACATTTGACATCAACCCAGTATTGACCCACAGCAGGAAGAACCAGATTCGCAGTCTTCTTCGAAACTACACGGAGTGCTTCTCATCATCATCGAAGGTACGACAAACATCACTGGCATAGCACCGCATTATAACGGACGAACACGACCGACCTCTGCGCCAAAGCCCTTATCGTGTATCGCCGCGAGAGCGGCAGGCCATTCGCGATCACTTTGAGGAAATGCTGCTTAATGACGTAATCCAACCAACGAACAGCCCCTGGGCGTCACCAGTCGTTTTGGTTAAGAAGAAAGACAGTACACTTCGCTTCTGCGTTAATTACCGCCGCTTGAATAGCATAACAAAGAAGGACGTCTACCCGCTTCCCCGCATCGACGACACTCTCGACCGGCTCTGCAATGCAAGGTACTTCTCATCGATGGACCTGAAGAGCGGATATTGGCAAATTGAGGTCGACGAAACAGATCGCGAGAAGACCGTATTCATCACACCGGACGGCCTTTATGAGTTCAAGGTGATGCCATTTGGCCTCTGCTCCGCACCAGCCACGTTTCAACGAGTAATGGACACAGTCCTGGCAGGCTTGAAGTGGTAAATTTGTTTGGTATATTTGGACGACGTTGTTGTCTTCTCGTCAAACTTCGAAGACCACCTAAAACGACTACAGACAGTGCTAGAAGCCATCAAGTCATCGGGACTAACGCTAAAAGCAGAGAAGTGTCACTTCGCCTACGAAGAACTCCGGTTCCTAGGTCACATCGTTAGCAAGGACGGTATTCGCCCAGACCCGGAGAAAACGGCTGCAATAACACAATTCCCACCGCCTGCCGACAAGAAAGCTGTGCACCGATTCCTTGGGCTGTCCGCTTATTATCGACGATTTGTCAGAAACATTTCGCGGATCGCCGAACCGTTGACGCCGCTTACAAAGGCTGACGTACCTTTTAAATGGGAAGCGCCGTAAGGAGAAGCCTTCGACGAACTTAAGCGCCGCCTGCAATGCCCTCCTGTGCTTGGCCACTTTGATGAAAACGCCGAGACCGAAATTCACACCGACGCGAGCAGTGCGGGCCTAGGAGCCGTTCTCGTCCAGAAGAATGCCGGACAGGAGAAAGTAATCGCCTACGCTAACAGGTCCCTCACAAAAGCCGAAGTCAATTACACAACGACCGAGAAGGAGTGCCTTGCAATCATCTGGGCCCCTTCTAAGTTTCGTCCATACCTATACGGCCGACCATTCAAGGTGGTAAGCGACCATCACGCGCTATGCTGGCTGGCTAATTTGAAAGATCCTTCTGGCCGCCTTGCCAGATGGAGCCTACGACTTCAAGAATTTGACATGACTGTAGTCTATAATTCGGGCTGGAAGCATACCGACACAGACTGCTTATCCCGCGCTCCCGTCGATGCTCCCCCGAAGGACGATGACGACGACGCCTTTTTGGGACCGGTAAGCGCCAGCAGTATCGCAGAACAACAGCGATCAGACCCTGAGCTGAAAGCGCTATCCAATTACTTGGAAGGAAAGACCGCTTCCCCTCCTGGTGTGTTCAGGCGACATTTATCATCCTTCACGTTAAGCAATGGCCTCCTCGTGAAGAAGAACTTCGCACCCAACAAGACCGCGCAGCTTCTCGTAGTGCCTAAAACCCTTCGGCAAGAAATTCTGCAGGCGTTGCACGATGAGCCCACAGCAGGTCACCTCGAATTTGCGCGCACGTTGCGTCGAATCCAGGAGAAGTATTACTGGCCGCAACTGCCTGCCGAAGTTGACCACTACGTGAAGACGTGTCGTGAGTGCCAACGACGCAAGACTCCACCGATCAGACCAGCAGGACTACTAAACCCGAATCCGCCTCCCCTCCTGCCCTTTTAACAAATTGAAATGGATCTTCTCTGCCCCTTTCCATCTTCGTATATGGGTAACAAGTGGAACATCGTGGCCACTGACTACCTTACCCGTTACGCCGAAGCAAGAGCACTACCAAATGGTACCGCGGCAGAAGTCGCCAAATGTTTTGTCGAACAAATTTTCTTGCGACACAGCGCCCCAGAAGTGCTCATCACGGACAGGGGAGCGGCGTTTACGGCAGAGTTGACGCAAGCCATCCTGGTATGCAGTCACACAAGCCATCGACGAACAACTGCGTACCATCCCCAGACCAATGGCCTTACGGAGCGCGTGAACAAAACGATCGCGGACATGATCGCTATGTACGTCGACGCTGAACACAAGACCTGGGACGCCATCTTGCCGTACGTGATCTTCGCGTATAACACGGCTGCCCAGGAGACGACCAGAGCGACCCCGTTTAAGCTTGTGTACGGCAGGGAGCCCACGACGACACTCGACGCAATGCTGCCGCACGTAACCAGCGAAGACAACGTTGACGTCGCCGCCTACCTGCAGCGTGCAGAAGAAGCCCGACGACTCGCACGGCTGCGTATTAAAGACCAACAGCGCACCGACAGCCGACGATACAATTTACGACGACACCACGCAGAGTACAATCCAGGAGATCAAGTGTGGGTTTGGACACTAATTCGCCGTCGCGGATGAAATGAAAAGTTGTTGTGTCAATACTTTGGGCCATACAAAATCCTTCGCCGCGTCAGACCACTGGACTATGAAGTCATTCCCGACGAAACGTCAGCATCACAACGGCGACGCGCACGCCAAGAAATTGTACATGTTGTACGACTGAAGCCATATTACGCGCGTTAAAGAATCTGTGGTGTTTAAACTTTGCAGTGTTTATGTTTAAGTTTCTTTGATTTGGAACATCGAGGCGATGTTTTTTTTAAGGGGGGAGTAATGCCGCGAAACCTTCAAAACAGTATTTGTTGTTTTTTAACAGCCGCCGGAATACAGGCTTATCACTCTGATTCTGGACCACGTATCAGCTCCGTAATCTTTGTTAATGCGCGATGTCGCGAGTCACACCTTTATCAGTTTTTTTGTAGCGCAAGATGCACCGAGATCTGTCTCGAAGGTTCCGGCCACTCGGGTGTCTTTCCACAATGTTCCAGTCCGTGATAGTAGCTGTTCGCGACGTTATCTAGATTGTTCTGTGCAGCCTTTAAATTGAGCGTTGACGAGTGTGACGAGCATTCTTTGTCCGACGACCGACGAGCACGTTTGTTGCTATCGCCGCCTTGTTGCTTAGTTCTTTTGCGGGCGCAAGTCAGCCCAATAAAGAGTTTCTTCAGTGCAATCATCGACCCTTCATTTGTGTCGTCGGCCTTGTCACCCCTACGTGACAATATAGTGGCTGCACAGCAACCATAGTTCTGCATAAAGAAAGTAACAAAATTCCCATAACGAAAGGTGTTAGGCAAGGAGGCACAATCTCCCCAGTACTGTTCACAGCTTGCTTAGAAGAAGTATTCAGAGACTTGGAATGGGAGCAGTTAGGGATAAGGGTAGATGGAGGATACCTCAGTAATCTGCGATTTGCTGATGACATTGCCTTGCTAAGCAACTAGGGGAATGAACTGCAATTAATGATTGGTGACTTAGACAGGAAAAGTAGAAATGTAGGCTTGAAAATCAATATGCAGAAGACTAAGGTAATATTCAACAGCCTCGGAAAGGAACAGCAGTTTACATTAGGTATCGAAGTACTGGAAGTAGTAGGCGAATATGTCTACTTAGGACAGGTAGTAACCGCAGATCCGGACCATGAAAAGGAAATAACAAGAAGAATAAGATTGGGATGGAGCGCATTTGGAAAGCACTCACAAATTATGACTAGCAGCTTACCGGTATCGCTAAAGAGGAAAGTATATAACAGTTGCGTCTTACCTGTACTCACCTATGGGGCTGAAACGTGGAGGCTAACCAAACGAGTTCAACGTAAGTTGATGACAACTCTTAGTGCTATGGAACGAAAAATGGTAGGGGTAACATTAAGAGATAGGAGATAGAAAGCGTGCAGAGTGGGTCAGAGAAATAATTCAGGTTACCGACATTCTAGTTGAAATTAAGAAGAAATGGGCATGGGCAGGACATGTAGTTCGAAGAGAGGATAACCGATGGTCGCTTAGGGTAACAAACTGGATTCCAAGGGAAGGAAAGCGTAGCCGGGGGGGCAGAAAGTTAGGTGGGGGATGAGGTTAAGAAGTTCGCAGGAGTCAAGTGGATGCAGCTAGCACAGAACCGGGTTAAGTGGAGAAATATGGGAGAGGCTTTCGCCCTGCAGTGAGTATAGTCAGGCTGATGATGATGTTATTGCAATAATGAAGTTGTCAACAGGCTGCTGCGGTTGCACTTCAGAGCTGAAGAAGATAACCTCGTAGATAGGATATGGACATTGTAGGATTTCAGAATAACAGCTTGACGGGTGAGTTGGTGCCGCATGGTACCCAGAAATGAAGCGCAACACACACAAACACGTGAATAGAAACATAACGCAGGCGCACACAGCCAACTATACTGTAAATCTGAACACGCAATTCCTCTTCACCCCTCATCCACATCTTCCTGTTCTACACCTAAGTGCATCTCACTCGCACACCTCTTCTTTGCTAAGCAGAAGTGTAGCCCATCTTTCTAATCATCCAAGCATGACAGTTATACATTTCACCACATAGGCACACACCTAAAAAACCACAGCATATCTGTAGCGGCCCCGTGCACGTTCACACTTTCTCTTCATGTATGTCAATCTTTCGAAACGTCCTCAGTAAGGAAAGTCCATACAAAGCACCCCTAATCGAGACAAATCCCTCCAACACCCCAGGAGGATCCCACGAGAATGGAAATTGCTTTTCTGCGCAAAGACAGTGAGGCATCACTAACACATGCGCGACCTTCTTTATTTGTCCAAAACGCCTCTAAGATCTCCTGGCCATTCTTGATTAATCTTCCCTGAAATTCTGGGCCTACTCAACAACGGCTGAAACTTACGCCTTTAACAACGAAGGTGTAAATTTGACCCTTCCTATTCTCTATGGATTTCACATGATGTCTTTTTCAATAATTTATGCACCTCCCAACCTGGCTTATATAAACGTTTCGCACATCAGTGGAATCTCATAAAATACTCCCGCCACATAGCCTATGAAACGCTTGACATGCTTCATATCACATTGTGCCTCCTTACTCTTCCCTATTCTTGCACACAAACCACCCAGTTTTTTTGGCACCGAAAGCACTACCGGAACACCACGCCTGCCTGCAACCTATTTCAGGCAATGCGCCATTCTGTGAATGTAAGGATCTACTTGTGGGCGTTTAATTCCCGAGTCTCCTGCAAGCCTTCTTTAGCCTTTCATTTTCTGAAGAAGTGTCACTGCAACCCCACAAATAACCATACCCGGTATTACGGCCAACTCTTTGTATTTGATTAGAAAAACTAGCATTAACAATATGATCACATGACTTTAACAAAGCTGACTCCAGACAAAGGGAAGCAATTGCTTCTTTGCGAGTTTTTGAATGAGTTTACCTATACAGAAGTAACTCATTTTTTAGGCCGGATAAAATACTTCCAACACGCTCTGCCATCACAATTGTTTATTTTTAAATCTAGGAACTGCAGCCTGTTATCCACATGTAGCTCGTGGGTAAAAACAACTCATTTCCTTGTATCCTAAAAATAGAATGGACACTTTCCACTCCGTGCGTCAATGCCGATACCTTATTCACGATCACTAAGAAATCAACATAGCTAAACATTTTATTACATGGACCATTAGGGATGCAGCAATTGCTTGGTCAACTGAACCTAAAAAGATATTGTATAAGACTGGGACAACACATGACCCTATACAAATGTCCCTCCTCTGCACATATCTGTCCCAAAGGGCACAAATGTGGGCTTAAGGTAAAACTCAAGAAGGAAAGGAAAATAAGCCAACATTAACTCCAGCAGATTTCTGTAAAGCTACAGCGCTATTACATTAGAGATTCCCGCACCGATTCAAACAATTCAATATGCGCCACAACATAGAACAAATCCTCTGCATATACAAAAAAAAAGTACCAAATATTAGTATGAACTTTTAAAAATGGATGACTTCAAATGAATTCTTGGTAGCAAAGGGATCAATAATATCCAAGCTTTTGAAATGTTTAAATAGAAAGCGACTCGTCTTCTGTTGACACGAATCACGTTCACTCACAATACATGTAAAAGGCGAGTCCGGCTTATGAGTAGTAACAGTAAAAAACACATCAAGGCAACCCGTCTTGATTTCACTAATCTGGCCAGACTGGTAAGCTGCAGATCATTACTTAATGCGATAGCATGATATCTGCTATCTTCTTCATAATCACAGAATTTTTAGTTGCAACTGCCGCTTTCTCTTCGTATAATCCATCCGGAACCACAGCAAAGCTCCCTGCCTTGTCTCTTTCAAGTAGATGAAAACTATTTCTCTAAAAAAAAAGTCGCTTCTGCAGTACATTCCATCGGTACCAGGTCCTGTTTCCGAGACGGTCTCAGGATACCATCCGGCCCATCCAGTAAGCATATTTCATGATCTTCACCAGCTTTATCTGCTATCTTTCTGCTCAGAAACAAAAGCTCACAAGCTGGAATCTTGGGCGTTACATTATATTTCGGGCCCTTCTATAAGGTATCAGCAACCTTTCCCCGTATAGAGGTAACCCCGAGAACAATCAGCTTTCTTGGCTTTGCCTTATGCTTTTCCATCGTTCTCGTCAACAAAGCCACATTACGTAGCCACAAAAACGCCGTTGTCTGGGTCAATAGACGCCATATAGCCCTTAAAGTTTTCTTCACAACCCACTCAGAGTGTAATGCACAGCATATAAGACGAATCCAGTCTTTAAAGATCCGAACCTACCTCCACGCCTCTGATTTCAAATGCGGCAAATCCTCTTGACACACAAATAATCCACACACACAAATAAAAAGCACTCACTACTGCAGGAACCAGTTCCTTACGTAAACAGGAAGAAAGGGCTCTTGCCTGGCATGTCTAAGAAGTGATGAGAGCAATGAGCACATGTACTAGAGCGTAGGTAGGATCCAAACACCTAATGTTTGTCTATGCAGTGGAAGGGGTGACTGTCATGCTTGGACGATGTGGGTGATGGACTTGGACAATTTTGCTGCTAACATTTATTGTTGGCTACACTTCTGCTTGGCAAACAAGAGGTGTGCGAGTGCGACTGTTTTGGGAATAGAAGAGGAAGTTGTGCCTGACTGGTGAAGAGGAAGTACTTGTTCATTTTCATATTACAGTTGGTATAATGCGCCTATGTTGTGTTTCTATTGACGTGTTTGTGTGCGTTAGGCCGGATTTCTGGATTCTGTTGTAGGAATATACCTATAGCGCATTCTGTTTCAAAAGTGGTGGAGATATTTTTGCTAAAGATGTAGCGATTATCCGGTGAAGAGGCATGAATTACCACATTATCTTGATTCCAAGCGTAGCTACCTCAAATTTAAGGATGACAGTGTAAAGAAATTATGAAACACAGAGCAAGCCATTGGAGAAATTCGACTGAATTTCATTTGCCTTTGACAGATATACAGAAATATTGTGGCAATGTTTGTATCATTTCGATTTTGAAGTAACCAAAACTCAAGTGCTCTGCATGGCAAATATCTCTTCAGGATTTTAAGCTGGCAAAACTGGCCAATTGTTTTTTTCTACCTTGTACTGCTGGAAAACATTTGTGAATAGACTATATCTCTCCGATAAATGTTTTCGCATATCATGTTTCTACTTTATGGCAAATTTAGTATAAATGCATTGGTTGCGAAACACCCAAAATAATGGCACATTCATTTCACCTCGTTTTCATTGATTTTGGGGCATTAGAGCGCAAGCTTTGAGGAGTTCAAATCTGAAATGCCCCATGGTGTAAATAGGGTGAAAATTAAGTTACTGAAGTTGTGCTTCATCCTATTTTCTTATTGTGCCATGAAGCATGACTATGCTTATCAAAAAACCACATAAGGGTAAAGAAAAACCGGATGTGTGGTTTTAAAACTCCCAAATCTATGTTCAATATTTCTCGTCACTTTTCGTTTTCTTAAGGAGTGATAGGAATGGTAAAAATTGTCTAATGTTTGAACAGTTCGCTTGGAGCAAAACCTGTTAGAACGAAAGTTGCAGATACTTTTAGGCCAAGCGACTGGAGCGTTGGCAGCACATAACTCGGCATTTGTTGTAATCAGCGAAATTTTCGTCGTCTGACTTTAAGCGCAATTGTCACCAGATAATGAATGAAATCTCTAACTGACTAGTATTATTTGCGATATCAATGTTACTTGTTTAAGGTGTACCATTCAAGTTTTTGCCCCATGATGTAAATTCCTTGCATGTCGAAGCGCATACATGAAACTATTTTACCGCTATACTGTGAAACGGCACCATGAGCTCAAGAGTTTAAAAAAAAAAAACTTGTAAGCAGGTCATGCCAGAGCATTTATCTGTTGTGTGGAAAGCCCAGGGAATGTCAACAGAAGTGTTGTACTCTAGAGGTGAATTTAAGTAACTTTAGGGATGGGGAAATGCCCATATACGTTCTTGGTACTTATCGTGTACTGCAACTGAACCGTAATTAAGACTCGAATGGACTGAAGAGGAGGTCATTTTTGTTTTTATAGGTGCTAAAGGCGAAGGCTTACTGGAAAAGTACTCGGATGACTTTACCACAAAACGCGAGCCACGTGGAGGCTAGCTGCTCCATGTTATTCGTCCAGCTGCTGCGCGAAAACAAATACTGGCTAGAGATGTGTATTTTGTTGCTAAAAATCTCAAGGCCAATGGGAAAAAAACTGTGCCAGCATTTGCATCAGCGCACAGGCTGGTAAAGAGCACGCAGTGGAAACATTTCAAAAATATCCTTATATATACTCTTTCTACTGTTTACGTGGGTAAGCGCTAAGGGCATAAAAAGCCGAGCCTTTCGTTCCAGTGTAGTACTCCGTCATTAGCCGCCATGAATGCATCATTTCTTTCAGCCATCGCGTTGATTTTCTTCACCGCTGTTGCATCTGGTCTAGACTGCGGTAAGTTTGTATTACCAGAAATGGTATTCTTACCTCGTCTATGATAAAACAGGCGCAAAAACAATGAGATGATTATCATTCGAATCCTTTTGATAAAGCTGAGCAGTGAATATCCCGTATCGCATGAAGTTTGCAACACATCGATATGTGTGGATGTGGAAATGAGGATGACATGATCTTTCTGAGCTGCTCTCGCTCACTATGTAAGAACATGGTATGAGCTCGGTCAATGTTTTTGCGTCTTTTTGAATCGCCCGTACTGCCTTTTGTTTCGTAATGCTGCAAAGTATTTGTGCAAAGGAATAAAGATTAATTATCGCTGGGAATTGGAGCATTATATCTTTTGGCTATAAGACGAATGGATAAACATCGCGGAAAATCAGGGAATTTAGACAGAGCGAATATCAGAAAAAAAAACATTTTTTTTTTGATGTGGAACTAACAATTTCAGCCAGATAGAGGCGTCCTGATTTTTACTGAGTTCAAAATGTTAGTTGTCAATAGTAAATTCTGTACGCATACAAAATATACTCGTCATAAGGCAAATAAAACATATTGTATATAGTAGGGTAATGCCAGTGTGTTATAGATAAGTTTACGGTGTGTAATAAGGCCACTTTTAGCTGAACTGCAAATGTTTATAGATCATAACTTTGCGAGATAGAGGCGCGGACTTAAGAAAACGAAGCACGAGTTTATATTCAATTTACAATCGCGGCTTCTGTATCAAACATTATTCACGTGAAAGCGCCCTGGCATATACAACGATTTTCGTCACACCACAACTGCCAGTTTCATTTATAGCCCGCGTGGAAATTTTTAGAAGGAAATAGCTTGCCCCGTTTACATTATTCCACATCGGTACGCCTTTCAAGCGGTCATATTTAAAGCCACAATGCGGTCATCTAACGAATAATATAAATGAATATTTCAGTATTTAAAAGAATCTATTAGCGTTTTTATAGACCAACACCGATCTGTGACTTAAGCATGATGCAACGGCGCTTCTGTGGCCAGGCTGGGACGACTGGGGGTGAAAATTAGGATTAGCGCCCATAGGAATATATGGAACCGAAAGATTTCAAAGCGGCTTTCTCATTCCACGAGGCACCTATGACGTCGTTATTCGGCACAGAGCAACCATGAACATCTTAGAACATATCGTGAAAGTATGAAATCTCATTAGAGAGGTGAAGTATTTTAAAACACCGCGGAAAGTATGGGGGTGCGAAATGGGAGGACGACGCAGAGAAACGCATGTAAACAGAACTTGCCGCAACAATTTTCTCGTTTCGCGGAGCACCAGAAGTGATAGCCGGTCGTTAAACGTTGGCCAGCGCTTTGAAGAAGTGAGAGACAAAGTATGCTGCTTCATTGCGAAGGCAATCTACGTTTTAAAGTCCTCGTTGTCAAGAATCTGAGTTAAAAATTTATTGCGGTAGCGTGGCTCATGCAAAATACATCTAAAGAACGGTTCTAAAAGAAGCTGAATCAAAGAAGAAAGCAAAAGCAGTCGTTTGCTAAGAGGTGGTGCATTCTTTCAAGGCCATGAATATACGTATGCAACAACTATTCGCGTCTGACATATCTGTAAAGAATATTTACGGCGCCTGTCTTTTTGTATTCTTCTCTGTGTCCAAGTTCCGTCTGCGCCCTCTTGTCCATCATGAACTAGCCCACTTTCCATTCTGCTTTATCAATAAATATATGCGGCTCGTTTCCCGACGAACTTCCCCGTCTAGGAGGCGAGTCGACCAAGCGGCGTTTATTTAGGCAAACGTCTTGTGAGACACCCCGACATCATGTTGCATGGCGGAAGAAAAAAAAAACATTCCAAGTGCTGGCGACGCGCATGAGCTGAGTGATTGTGCCGTCGTCACAGTTCATTTTGTAAATTGAGATGAATAAAGCGCAAAATAACTGGCACGACGTCATTCAAAACTGCAAAAATCGATCGTGGATAAGTAGAGGCGGTATTAAAATGAATGCATATGTAGTTGAGTCGCGATACAATAATGTGGTGCGTAAGTCATTAGGTAAATATTTTGAGAGGCTTTATACTCCGACGCATAAAGAAAGTAACAAAATTTCCATAAAGAAAGGTGTTAGGCAAGGAGACACGATCTACCCAGTACTATTCACAGCTTGCTTAGAGGAAGTATTCAGAGACTTCGAATGGGAGGAGTTAGGGATAAGGGTAGGTGGAGAATACCTCAGTAATCGTTTTTTTTTTTATTACATGCCTTACTAAGTAACTTGGGGGATGAACTGCAAATAAGTATTGATCACCTAGACAGGAAAAGTAGAAAGGTAGGCTTGAAAATCAATATGCAGCAGACTAAGGTAATGTTCAACAGCCTCGGGAAGAAACAGCAGTTTAACTTAGGTAGCGAAGCACTGGAAGTAGCAGGCGAATATGTCTGCTTAGGACAGGTAGTAACCCCAGATCCGACCATGAAAAGGAAATACCAAGAATAAGATTGGAATGGAGCGCATTTGGCAAGCACTCGCAGATTATGACTAGCAGCTTACCGGTATCGCTCAGGAGGAAAGTATACAACAGGTGAATCTTACCTGTACTCTACCTATGGGGCTGAAACGTGGAGGCTAACTAAGAGGGTTCTACTTAAGTTGAGGACAACGCAGAGGGCTATGGAACGAAAAATGGTAGGGGTAACTTTAAGAGATAGGAAGCGTGCAGATTGGGTCAGAGAAATCACTCAAGTTACTGACATTCGAGTGGAAATTAAGAAGAAGAAATGGGCATGGGCAGGACATGTAGTGCATGAGAGGATAACCGATGGTGACTTAGGATAACAAACTGGATTCCAAGGGAAGGAAAGCGTAGCAGGGGGTGGCAGAAAGTTAGGTGGGCGGATGAGGTTTAAGAAGTTCGCAGGGGTCAAGTGCATGAAGCTAGTAAAGAACCGGGTTAATTGGAGAATTATGGGAGAGGCATTCGCCCTGCTGTGGGTATAGTCAGGCTAATGATGATGATATTCCGACGCCATGCACGCGCTGGATGGCCTGCCTCGTACGGAAAGAAAATAAAGGAAAGACGAGGAAGCCACACAGAAAGCGCAGAACGATATGAGAACCATCGAGATACCACGGGGAAAAAGACATTAAACGAAAAAATAGGTAACGAGCATATATGCCCGCTGATGACCGCGCGCGCACCTACCTGATTCAATATAATTGTAGGCTTCCAGGAACTTGTATGCCTGGACGAAATTTGCAGTGAAACCACTCTCTACAAATACACCGCAATGTGTGCCATGCCCAATGGTGGCTGAGCGCCCGCGTCAGTTCAGAGGACTTCTCAAGGCGTTTCAGGCTAGCTAATTGGTACGGGTGCACAACGCCGCCAATGTACAGCTTTTCATTGTAGTGCCGTTTAGCCAATTCCGGCAAGCTTTTCACGACATCTGACATTGCTGCAGCGCACAATACATTCCCTTGCAAGTACAGCAAGCCTGAAAATCTACGGGACTGTTCACAACAGTATAAATTGACTGCGCACAGTTGCAGACGGCCATGCACCACCGGCGCCGTCCCTAGCGGACGCTCCGGAGCTGGAGGCGGCAGGTGCGTATCGCCTGCTGCGCCCTCGTCTGCTGCCATGCGCGATTCACGTTCGGTCCATATTGTCGTATGGTATTTGACATTTGTTTTTTAAACGTAATTCTGTCTAGAATGTATCCTTTGAGTAATAGTATCATCAAGCTAATTTACTCCATGCGGCAGCATAGCATACTCTAAACAAAACGGCGCGATTTACATGAGCCTTTTGGGGGCGTCCAGATTCACAACATAGACTTTGGGAGGAGTTTTAAAATCGGAGTGCCTCCAAAATGACGCAGCGTACTTTGTCACAAACTTCTTCAAAGCGCTGGCCAACGTTTAAAGACCGGCCACCACTTCTGGTGGTGTGCGAAATGCGAAAAATGTTTCGGAAAGTTGTGTTTACTGTTGTTTTTTAACAGGTCGACCTCTCAACTCGCACCCCCTTACGTTTCGCGGTGTTTTAAAAATACTTTGCCTCGCTAATGTGATTTCAGATTTTCACGATCTGTTCTAGGATGTTCGTGGTTGCTCTATGTTGAGTATTGACATCATAGATGCCGTGCGAAAAGATAAAACGGCTTTGAAATCTTTCGGTTCCATGTATTCCTAAGGGCGCTAACCCTACCTTTCACGCCGGGTGGGCTGCTGCGCCGCGAGCGCACAGTTCGTTTATAAACACGGCGCTGGTCTATAGGGGATATTGTAGTGTATGGGTACAGTGCTTTGAATAGATTATTTATCAATAGTTTTTTAGAAATTAACCATTTCAAACACATTTTTTTCCTTTCAGTTGACCCTGCAAAATGCATATATCCAGATGGTAAGGGCTTCAGTTGTGAAAATGCTCCTCTAATATTTTTATAACAAATTTGCTATCCATGCAGGAGTGATAATGTTGTCTGCAGCTTGACAGAATGAATATTCCGCATTGTTTTTTGCCAATTTAAATAGGGCCACTTCTCTGTTCCTCATTTCAGAATAGCATGATAGAACAGTGACCTTTTTCAATTTATGCAATGGGATTAGTATATTGTCGGAACCAAACTGCAGACAAACGAAAGGAAATTTGTTGCTGAGATAGATATGAGTGCTTCAATACGTGCCCCAAAATCAGTACCTCCTTTGGCATATAACATGTCGTGTATATTTGTCGCAAGTTTTCAATTACCAGATGAATAATGAAAAGACAATAGCAGATACATGATCCTTCAGCTTTAGCTATCCTGTAGAAAATTCTTTAAGTTTAATACTTCCTGAGGTCTCGGGGCTTAAGGCCCTTGTAGTCGGATGTGAATTAATCTGCGGTGAAAGTTAGCTAACGGAAGGTAGCTAACGGAAAAGTAGCACGTTGATGCAGGTGTAGAAAAAAACTATAACTAAAATCACGCACTAATTGAGAGGTTTAGAACAGCCCCTTTTCAGAGGGGACGCTCCCATTATCCAATCCTATCCAATCTAATTCGTGCCTACCGAAATCCAGGATACTTCGTATGGGAGCCTAGAAAAGCATGTCGTAGTGTATTTATGTTTACACAGACGAAATCAACCATTTTAAAGGGGGCAATACTCTAATTGAGTTTCTACCCTGAGACCCCAAAGATGTGGGATCGAATCCTGACTTCGGCAGCCGCTTTCGCTAGCGACTTAAATCTAGGCGCCTGTGTTTCATGGGATGCAAGTGCACGTTAAAATCCCCAGATGGTCAACGTTTCCGGAGCCATTCACTACAGCATCTCTTATAGTATGAGTGGCCTTGAGAAGTTAACAAATAAGCCAACCAAACTTGATTAGGCGAAGGCAGCCTTCCCCCTTGAGCGCAAGGCTTTTTTCACGCTGCAGTAAATTATTGCAAAGATCTATTTCTTTTCAAAAAACCGTTTCTTTATTGCTGCGTCTGTGTAATTGCAGATAGTGTTGTGGGCGCAAAATGGTGCTACACATTTGCGAATCAGAAACCCAAACCACCGCTTCACTGCTCATAAAAAGCCAACTTCCGACGGCAATCAGATATAGTCAAGTACTTTCCTGTTTTAAAGACCATCCTCTTCAAAAACTAAATGTTAAAGAGAGAGAGAGAGAGCGGAACAAGAAAAATGAAGAAAGTAATCATGTAGGTATTCAAAAGAAAGCATTAAGGATTGCATTCCTGCTCGGAGTGGTGTAATCTAATATTGTGTCCGGATGGTACGGTAAATAATTTTGCGATCAGATATTTATATCGCTATGGAAACAATACGTCATCTGTCATGCACCGAATGAATTCTACAATTTGCGTGCGCATTGCACACTAAGCGAGTATTAGAGCTGAAATCAAACACATTTCTACATTACAAGCCTACCGAAAACGTTCTAAGCCTCAGCATTTGTGCCCAAGAGCCTTAGAGAAGGAACACCGGGCATATGCCAAATATTGTGGCTCTTTTTCTCAGGTTGCCAGCAACCGCAACTGGTTGGACCATGCAGGGCACTTGTGAAGAAGTTTTGGTACAACCCTACTACGAAGAAATGTGAGAACTTCAACTGGGGAGGATGCAGCCCAAACTGTAACAACTTTGCAACGATTGAGGAATGTGAAAAAAAGTGCCTGAACCAAATTTACCGTGTTCCTTGGAGATTCCTTTAGGCGACTACGAACCGCCAGAGAGAGCCAGCTTGGAGAAATAAAAGCCAAAATATCACATCTGAAATATTTATTTTCTCTTCACGGAAAATGATACCACTTCTCGCTAATGTGATGAAATAAATTCTCTATTCTATGCCCCAACAATATGTTACGCCTTCAAATTTGTTTAAAGCGTCGAAAGACTTTGGCCTTTATTAAAAATTTAGAAATTTCAAAGTGATTGTTTGCACCTGTAATGACTGTGACGCCCTTTGTATTATGTCACTTATCTGCAGCTCTTTCGAACCCTATAGTATATGCATTTAATCGACTTCCGAGTTCACTGCATTGCCTAATAAACTGTATAACAGAATTGAAAGCTGCATAGCTATGCATCAACTATGTTTAAGAGTACTACTAAAATTGTCAGCACTCTGCAGAATTGGTACATATAATAGTGCACAGAAGTGAAAAGAAATAACTCTGTACACGATTATAACTTCTTTCCACTGTGTATGATTACGGCACTTTCTAAATATGGCAGCGGGTAATAAATGGAAGAAAATTTGCATACCCGAGAAGCAGTCTCATCTGCCGCAGCAATTAACTTTGCTGTGTTAGTCCTGCTAAAAGTGCTGGTTCAAACACGGCGATTGCAACCACTCATACGGAGCCTATATGGAGGCCAATGGCTCACCTGAAATCCCTCATTTCGGCTACGGCCCCAAAGCTCAACCTGCACTTTAATCGAGGCGGCCACACTGCAGTTGATAGGCACACCGTCCTCTCTCTCTCTCCTTGCAGTAGAGTGGAGAGCTGGACCAGTTGGTAGATTTTTGTAAAGATTTAAACCTGCGGAAAAACCGGTGGTGTACCTCTCTGTGTCTATGTCCGTCCACTGGTTTCAATATTTATCTCTCTCTCCAACCACGCTGGTTCTGCAACACGATGGAAGCTATCTAGACCATTAGCTGTCAACAACCCGCTTAAAAAATTTGAATAAATTCTTTACGCCGGTATAAGCTTCCATATTCTTCTGCAGCATACTCAAGCAAGCTGTAAAATGCACCTTACTACATTACAATTTTTAAACGAAACTTGCAAAACCTAGTCCCACCATCTCTTATCTCCGCGCCCTATCTGCAATCAGAGCGCCACTTTGCTGAGCCGCTACAGAGCCCGGTCAATTCACTCTGTCATCACAAAGGCTGACACCAGGATAATGCTTGGATCATCCAACCGAGGGAAATTGACCCCTCAGTTTTTCCGTGCTTTTCCGAGCCGAACCCGTTTCTTCAATTAGAGCAACTGAACTCCTCACGTAGAAGGCAGCGAGGCAGCTCACAATGGGGAGCTTCTAGGCAATGTACTGCGTTACGAATGCGACGTAAGTGGAGCAAGAATCCATTTTACCACCCTTCTCAGACCGCTTAGCTTCCATCGGCGACAATGCCAGAGGATCACCCTTAGCAGCTTCAATCGCTCCTAAATGTGGGTAGAAACCTCGAACAAGGTGTGCACAGAACGCTCATCGGTAAAGTGGCAACCTCGGACATGTTCACGACACAAGGACGCGCAGACTCTAGCTAACGTTACAGAAACATATCTGGCTCTACAGGTGTGTCGAGGGTGAAATGTAGAAAAACTCAACAGCTGTGCCTCGGCACGCCTTTAAAATGGGTCGCAACAGAGCAGCGCCGCACGTTGTTCAAACCGGCTCTTCGTTCTTGCCATACCTAAAATTGGCTGCCTAAGTTCGCACACCACCAGCGCACTACAATTGCGCGCCTGAGAATCATCTCAAACATAACGACTTGGCACTAGCCGCTATCAAGTCCTTTGATCACAGCGCTCCACCTTTCAACGTTCTTTCATGACTGACCATTTTTTCCCAGAATGTTCATTGTCATCAATGAATTCACAGATGATAATGGTGACAACAAACGGCCTCTCGGCCACAACTGACCAGTCTAGGCAGGCCATCTTTGGGCGCGTGCACCTCGCCTTTTGTGCCTCTGCCTAAGAGAGCGCTTCACATGCTCCCAAGGTCCAAGCTCAAAAAAGATCTTACCTGTAGCGCGCAACGATTGATAATATACAGCGCTGTAATGTATCACTCGCGCATGCGCTCTGGCCGTTATCATGCAGCCGCTTGTAGGCTATAAACACCAGCATGCAATCTCGAATAAACGCTCTTCTTCTTGCTTCCACGCTGCTTGTTCGTTGTTGGACGCTGGAACATGGTGTCAGAAGTGGGATAGCGTTCGCGTATGCAGTAACGCGCTGATCGAAACGGTGGTGTCACTGTGCACTGCAGGATGGATTTAGTAAAGCCACCGCAGCCGCTGGTGTTGTCCGGTAGCACCGCGAAGAACTGGAGCCTCTTCAAGCAGCGGTTTGAGCTGTTCCTGCAGGCCACTGAGTCGACGAAAGAACCACGGACGGAAGGAGCCAAAACCGCACTGCTGCTCACCGTAGCCGGGGAAGACGCCCTAGAAGTATTCAACAACTTTTTGTTTTCGGAGAACAAAAGCAAGGAAGATTATCAACCTGTTACAAAGAAGTTCGAGGAATACTGCAAAGAGCAGCAAAACGAAGTGTACGAACGCTGCCTTTCGTTTAAGAACGCAAGCTGAGGGCGAACCCTTCGAACGCTTTTCACGGGACTTTGAGAGACCTGCACGAAGCTGCAATTTTGGAACCTTGAATGACTCCATGGTCAGGGACCAGGTAGTCTTTGGCACAAATAATCCGAAATTGCGCGAAAAGATGCTGAAAGTTAAAGACCTTACTTTACTGAGCGCGGAGGAAATTTGCAAGGCTGAAGAGGTATGCGCCGAACAAAACAATACATGGGCTCATGCGGAGAAGCAAGTAGCACGAATTGAAACGCGCCAGCAAGGCAACATTTCAGCCTGTGAACAGTGTGCAGAACGTTAGAGCAGGACGAGGCTCAAAGAGAACAGGAAGTTGCTCGTATAAAAACACGCCGGCAGTTCAAATGCTCCAAGTGCAATCGCGTCCACGAACGCGGCAGATGCTCAGCGTTCGGAAAAACATGCTTCCGGTGCGGTGGCGCTAACCATTTTTCGGCCTGTTGCAAAAACGTGTCTCAAGTAAGCGAAGTACGTTGCGAGCAGGAAGGTTTTGAAATACTCTACGTCTGCTTAGGCAACAGAGCTGATTGGGTCATTCACGCGAGAGTGGCTTCCCAAGTAGTGTCTCTGAAAGTAGACACAGGCTGGCAAGCGAATTTACTGCCTTACTCCATTTTTCAAAGGCTCAAAGCGAATTCTGGTTTAAGAGCAAGCCCCTCCATCCTCCGCTCATACACCGGTGACGTTATAAAGCACATCGGCGTGGCTATGCTCCAAGTGGTTGTGAACGACCAAAGTGGGTACTTCGACTTCATTATTGTAAAAAAGGGCAACCAGGCCATATTGGGACTGTCTGAAAGTGAAGCGTTAGGTCTGTTGTCGCGTTCTGTGAACACTGTGCACATGAACAGCACTGACCAAATGGTTAAGGAATTTCCCGAGTTGTATCAGGGCATCGGCTGCCTAGCACGTCCTTACCACATGGTTCTGCGCGAGGATGCAACACCGGTAGTCCAGCCGGTGCGACGGGTGCCCTTGGCGTTGCTCGAGCCCCTGCGAGAAGAGTTTGATTGGATGGAGCGGGCTGGCATCGTGGCCAAAGTCACCGAACCCACTGATTGGGTGAGTCCGTTTGTTGCAGACAGAAAAAAGGTTGGTTTGGTTTTGGTTTGTAGGGTTTAACGTCCCAAAGCAACTTAGGCTATGAGAGACGCCGTAGTGGAGGCCTCCGGAAATTTCGACCACCTGGGGTTCTTTAACGTGCACTGACATCGCACAGCACACGAGCGCCTTGCTTTTCGCCTCCACCGAAAAGCTGCCACCGAGGCCGGGATTCGATCCCGCGTCCTTGGGAACAGTAGTCGAGCGCCGTAACCACTGCTCCACCCCGGCGGGGTGCAGACAGAAAAAAGGATGGGAAACTGCGCATATGTATTGACCCCAGACGAATTAACGAGTGCCTAAAGCGAGAATATTATCAAATGCCTGAGCGAGATGACATTGAGGCTGAGATTGCCGGGGCCTCCTTTTTCTCTCGCATCGACGCGCATTCGGGGTTCCACCAAATCCCCTTAGATGAAGCTACATCAAAGGTATGCACAATCTGAACACCCTTCGGACGCTACCGTTTCTTGCGACTTCCCTTCGGCATTGCTTCGGCGCCTGAGGTTTTCCAGCGAACTATGAATGAAATATTCGACCAGGCTCCAGGGGTCCGAATCTATGTCGATGACATATTGATATGGGGGAGCACAAGAGAAGAGCACGATACTCGCCTCCGCAAAGCCTTGCAACTAGCCAAAAAGGCCGGCCTGACGCTCAATGCGGCGAAATGCAATTCGGTGTGACGGAAATTTACATTTTGGGTGACATCATAAACAAAGACGGAATAAGACCTAACCCCGCACTGATCGCACCATTACGTGAAATGCCTCAGCCAAAGGACAAAGCCGGCGTTCACAGAACGCTCGGGGTAGTGAACTACTTCGAAAAGTATATACCGCATCTAGCGGAAAGGACGACGCTTCTACGAAGCCTCATTAAAAAAGACCCCTTTTTTGAAAGGTCTGCAAACCACTGTAAGGAATGGCAAGCTGTCTGTGACGCACTGAGTGGTCCTCCTTTGCTAGCCATTTTCGATCCTGCTAAAGAGACCAAGGTCGTTGCTGATGCTTCGAAAAATGTGATTGGTGCTGCCCTTCTTCAGAGCTACGGTTGTAGTTGGCGGTCGGTCACCTATGCATCCCGCACAATGACGGAGGGAGAACAAAGATACGCGCAAATCGAGAAAGAAGCAATGGCCATTACTTTCGGCTGTGAAAATTTTTTTCATTTCGTTTACGGCCGCAAGTTCGCCATCGAAACAGACCACAGACCGTTGATAGTCATTGCTTTGAAAGCTATTGGTGACATGCCACCGAGACTGCAACGATTTTTCCTGCGCTTGCTAAGATACGATTACGTTCTTCACTTTGTTCCGGGCAAACAGCTGTTCCTGGCCTATATTATTTCAAGATCGTTGCCAGCCGTTCCAAGCGAACGTGATGACTTCACTGAAGACGTCGACGTTCATGCAGTGAGCGTAACCTTAGAGCTGGTGAGCAAGAAAATGTTTGATCAACTGGCAGAAGCGACAGCCTCTGACCCAGACTTGCAAACAGTGTTGCGGCAACTAAGGAATGGAGAAGAAATTGAAGGCTCGATGAAACCTTGTGGTCCTGAGTTATCAGAAGTTAAGAGTATTATTATGAAGGGGACGAAGGTCATCATTCCGAAGAATATGAGAGCTGAATTACTGGGTCGTATTCATGGAGGCCACTTAGGCATAAATTAGTGCAAAGCGAGAGCCCGTCGCTTGGTATTCTGGCCGAGACTGAATACGGAAATTGAAACCATGGTGAAGACCTGTTCTGTTTGTCAAAAATACGCTTACAAACAAGAAACCAAACCGAACCAGTGCTGCCTAGGCCGATCCCAGGCCATGCCTGGTACAGGGTGAGTGTTGACATCTTTATGTACGGCGGAAACTCCTACCTGTGCGTGTTCGATGCGTTTTCAAACTTCCCTGAAGTCGAAAAGCTTACTGACACAACGACATGCACTGTCATTGCTAAGCTTAGCTCAATTTTTGCACGGTATGGGATTTCGTTGGAAGTCTGCACCGACAACGGTCCTCAGTTTTCATCATATGAATTTGCTTTGTTCGCCTCTAGATACGACTTCAAGCATGTCACGTCCAGTCCGCGATTCCCACGGTCCAATGGCCTCGCCGAGAAGGGAGTCCAAATTGTCAAAAGAATAATAAAGAAGAGTGGAGAACTCAACGAGGACTTCTGGTTCGGCGTTCTCGGTTATCGCTCGACTCCACTAGCCGAAGGCCGGTCCCCTGGAGAGCTTCTTCAAGGCAGAAAGTTGCGCACTCGGCTACCAGATTTCGTGTCATGCTCCAGTCAACAGAAGTCCCGGCGCCAACCACGCCAGCAAAGGCCCTCAAAAGGGAAAAATCTGCCTGAAATGAAAAAAAAGATGCAGTTGTAAGAGTACGAGGGAATGCATGGGACTGCAAGGCTCGAGTCATGGGCCTGGTAGCACCAAGGTCCTATCGCGTCCTTACAGAGGACAACAAAGTGCTTCGACGCAACCGACAACATCTTCTAGCCACACGTGAGCCATTCCGAAGCGACTTAACGCAAGATGACTCTGGCAGCGAAGACATTTCCAAGGAAAACGTGGAAGCGTCGAAGTCTACACAACAGCCCACTCAATTTGTGCCTAGGCGATCCACCCGACAAAAGAGACAGCCCAATCGTCTTCACTACGGCCAGAATTTCCAACAAGTGTCGCGTATTGTGCTCTCAGACTTTTAAAGATTACACCGAGGAAGATGTAATGTATCAGTCGCGCATGCGCTCTGGCCGTTACAATGCAGCCGCTTGTAGGCTAGAAATACCAGCATGCATCTCGAATAAACGCTCTTCTTCTTCTTGCTTCCACGCTGCCTGTTCGTTGTTGGACGCTGGAACAAGCGCTTTGGGGGGGCAGAGCTGAGTCTGCTCTATTTGCCCCGACGTCTGGAAGACATGTTCTCAGAGTATATTTTCAAGCACCTGGCATAATTGGCGCTGCTTTCCGGAAATGGGGGGGGGGGGGGGGCAATAACTAGCAAGGCGACTCTGAATGGTTTGTATCAAGGGATTCCTTGAAAAAGCAAAGATGGCGGCCCTGTCGTTAATAAAGCAGGGGCAAAAGGAGAATTATGTACACACCATGATAGGCGCTTAGAAAAGTCTGTAATGTCGCATGCAACAAGCACGTGAAAATATAACTAAGCAATTATATAACCAGTAAAAACAATTGCGGTCATTGCCTTCTTACGCTATGCACGAACGCCAACATATATTTATTTATTTATTTCAAAAAATCTATACAGTGCAATATATACATAAAATGTAAGGAAACAGGCAAAAAATACAAATGTAATTAATATATGAACAAACAAAATAGTACGACGCGGAAATTATTATATCATTAAGAAAAAGAAATACGCGACACAGATTAAAGCACAATGGTACACACAGAGATTAAGCACAATAAAAAAGAAGCGGCACACAGTGCCCCGAATGGCGCTCAAAAAAATGGTAAGAAAAAAAAAGCGGAAATAGTGCATAGGCAAACACAAGTAATAAAACCAATCAAGACATTTATTAGCTGCAAAAAATTCAATAAAAATGTATATATAAGACAAATAAGGCAAAATGAAGGCTCAGTGATATAATGTGATGAGTTGGCGATGGAACGCTTCTAGATTAGGAACAGAAGCGATAATGTCTGGCAGGGTATTCCATATTCTGATGGCTCGTGGAAGTGCATATGAGTTGAAGGCTAATGTGTCACCATATATTCTTGTAAAACTGAGGTGATTGTGCAATCTTTTAGACGTGCGGGATGGAACATCGAGGTGAAGCGGACAGGATCGATTGGGGTATACATACTTGTGAAAGAGTGTTAGGAGGGCGATGTCGCGGCGTGTACCTAAGGATTCTAACGAAAGGTTACTTTTAATCACAGTGACACTTGAATGGTAGTTATAGTTTCGAGATATGAATCGTGCTGCCCTATTTTGGATGGATTCTATTGCGGTGATCATGTTGTTATGATAGGGATACCAAATGGATGAAGCAAATTCAAGGACCATGAAAGATCAGAGGAAAGATTAACACCGAGCTATTTGTAATGGGATACGACAGTCAGTAAGTGGTCTTGAATGCGGTATGGAAAGCTGGAATTGTTTCGTTTGCGGCTAAATGATATTATTTTGCACTTCGATACGCTAAGGGTCATTAACCATGAGTTGCACCATTCGTTAATAAGAAGCAGATCTGATTGGAGCGCCAGGTGGTCATCAGAAGATTTAATGGGGCGATAGATGATGCAATCATCCGCGAAAATTCGTATACAAGAGGATATATTAGTAGGTAAATCCTTTATATAAATAAGAAATAATAAGGGTCCGAGCACGCTACCTTGCGGCACACCGGAGATAACAGGGGAAAGATTAGAGCACAGATTGTTAACGAATACGAACTGTTGCCGATGCGAAAGGAAGTTACGAAGCCACGTTAAAGTTAACGATTCTAGACGGAGTGATGATAATTTTGAAATCAGGCGGCAGTGAGCTACCCGGTCGAAAGCTTTGGCGAAGTCAAGGAATGTACAATCAGTTTGAAGGCTTTCATTCATATGGAAATGCAAGCCAGCTGTTAGTTCGAATAACTGTGTTTCGCAGGAATGACCCTTCCTAAATCCATGTTGATTAGTATAGAAAAAGTTGTTCTGCTCAAGATGACTGAAAACGTGAGATGAAATTATGTGTTCAAGCATTTTACAACAGATGCATGTGAGAGATATTGGACGATAATTTTCAGCTGAAGGTTTGTTTCCTGCTTTAAAAATCGGTATTATTTTAGCTATCTTCCAATCCGCGGGCAGCAACCCACTAGTTAAAGATTGGTGAAAAATAACAAATAAAAATTTACTAGAGATTGGAATGGTGTTCTTTAAGATTTTAGAATTATTGCCATCAACACCAGCTGAAGTAGATACCTTAAGGTTATTTATGAGAGAGATGATACCTTCCTCAGTTATTTCACTGGGTGTCATGTAGCGGCAATTAATGTCGGGTACCTCCGGTAGGTTAGATCTATCTTCGGAGGAGAATACAGATGAAAAGTGTGTGTTGAATATTGCTTGACATTTAATATCTGAAACTGGAATGTTGTTACATTGTAGAGATATGGAACCTCCACCCCGATTTGGACATATATATTTCCAAAACTTTTTGGGATTAGTTTTTATAAGGGAAGGAAGGTCGTGTAAAAAGTACTTATCTTTCGCGGAGGATAAGGCGGAGCAATATGTTTTTAGTGTGTCACTGTATTTATTCCAAGCAGAACTGGTGCACGTACGCTTAGCAGTCTGATATAACAGCTTTTTCTTATTACGCAGTTGCTTAAGCCTCCTGGTAAACCAAGGATTGGATTTATCTTTATTATTTTGATTACAGGAACAAACTGGCCGACCAGAGATGAAACCTTATCTCTAAAGAGTACCAAGCTTTTTTCAACACAGCGGCTGTTGATGTACGGTAGAAATGTAATATAGCAAAATATTTCAAGTTCTGTGTTGATAGCTGTGAAATTTGCTTTATTATAATCGTGAATCTTTTTAGTCACATAGCCCATAAACGGAACTGGAATGTCAATACTTAATTGAAGTAAATGGTGATCGCTGAAACCATTCAAATGTGTTATTTCTTTTATCGTATCTGGCGCTGTTGTGAGTATCAGGGCTAATATGTTAGTGTCGCGGGTGGGTTGGTCTACAAGTTTAGACAGGTTGAAATCAAGCGTCAAGTTACAGAATTCAGTTCAAATATTACAAGATGACGATAGTTGAGCCCAGTTGATTAAAGGGTAATTAAAATCTCCAATGCGATAGATGCTATCAGCAGGACACAGCTCAGTTGCTTTAGTTATACTCAATCGCAGCTCATGGCAGAAAGAATGACTAGATTCTGGTGGACGGTAACAAGCGCCTATCAAAATTGTAAAGGAAGATATGAAGCAGGCGGCCCACACAATTTCCAGATTTGAATCGGTATTAATAACGTGTGATGCTACCGTTATCTTTATTTCCAGAAGGACGCCACCACCTCTTTTATCAGTACGATCATGCCTGTATATGTTGTATGAAAATTCACCAGGAAGAATTTCATGGTTTGATATGTTCGGGTTCAACCATGTTTCTGTAAGAATGATGATGTGAAATTCACTATCGTCTAGAAACGCAGAGAGCAGATCGCGTTTAGGCAAGAGGCTGCGGATGTTGGCATATGACAACGATAGTGAATGACTGTTCAGTGCACTCGACTGGTGGCGATCATTAGCACGTGTACTGTTATCTAGCTATCTGTTCAACGGCACAACACTGTCTGAAGTGCTGTCATATGTGTATGTCTTAGCTCCTATGTGCAGTTTATCAAAATATAGTTTGAAGGGTTTTTTTTTTGTGCCTTAGCAAATTCATACAGCTTCTTTCTTGCCCGTCGTGTTGTAAGCGAGAAGTCTTCGCCGATGGAATAGGAAGTTCCTTTTAATTTGCGTGCACATGAAAGAATGTGCACTTTGTCTTTGAAGAACACCATCTTTTCTATTATGGGCCTCCGCTTATCATCGTCATATTTTCTTAGTCTGTGTACTCGTTCGAACTGTGTACTTGTTGTTGCTACCCCGAGCTTTTCTGATTAAAACTGGATAACTTTTTCTTCAGAAGCTGCCCAATCTTCTTCAGGATCATCTTTCATTCCAAAGAAAAGAAGACTGCATCGTCGCAACCGATTCTCTGCATCATCGCATCTGGATGTGATTAACGATAACTGCTCCGGGACAGAACTAAGAGCGTGTTCAGGGGTTCCGGCTTCATCTGAAAGTTGATTAGCGATGGATGTTTCCAGCGTCGCTACCCGTTCATTCAAAAATTCACTTCATTTTGAGCGGCTGCCTCCCTTTCATTCGCTATTTGTGCTTCGCCTTCTACAGTCTCGCGCGCCCCAAGTATAGCCACTCTCTCAGTGAAGTGCTTAATTGCGTTTTCTTTGTCATCTTCCCTCTCTTTGGAACATTTCAGTTCCTCAAGCAAGGCAGCCTGGTCTTCTTCCAGCTTCCGAGTCGTTTCTTTTAAAGATGCGTATCCCTCATCTAATTCATCTAATCTTTCTAAGAAAAATGCAAATGCCTCAGATTCAGTTTGTCATAGGACCGGGATTAGATTCAATGCCACCCGAAAGCATCAGAAGTACTTCAGTCAATGAGCGCCAGAGACAATTTGACAGACGAAATAACCACTTAGATACGTCAAGAAGTTTTGGTGGGCAAGACACCGCGAATAGGCAATAATTGCTGCTTCTAATACATGATGCAGACTTCAAGTACCTAACCTGGAAAACGAGCGGTTGTGAGCACTTTGTCGCTTGCGCGGTGTCATGCCCGAATGCTGCGGCCTCTGATGCGCGTTTATATGCAGTGCTGATTTCCTCTGCCGAAGTCGACGTTGGTTGCCAGATTGAAGAGCCAGTTGGGACCAGATGCGGCGGAAACTGATTCAAGGCAGGTCAAGGCGGGAATGGGATGTCCGAGGTAAGCTGACAGGAACCAAGAAGCCCGGCGCACACCACCCATGAGACAGCAGCCTAGAAAACGAGCGGTTGTGAGCACATCGTCGCTTGCGCGGTGTCATGCCCCTCTCTCTCTCTCACTTCAACCGATCAAGCAATTGTCGTAATTTGTTCAGCCTTGAACATCGAAGACCCAAAAGCGATATTTAGTAGACTCCGCCCGTGAATATCTCCACGTCAAAACTTTCAGCTATACACGAGAATCAGAACCTAGAGTGGGTAGCTGACCTGAATACACCAGTGACACGCGCGCAGACATGATTAGCATTAATCCTACTCGTGTTTCATCTCCGACTTCTTGCAGCTATTTCTCGCATGCGGCCACGCGACAAATTCCAAGAGAACTCTGGAATCTACAAAGCAGAGAGGCAAAAGCGTGATCGTTGCTAGTGCACATGATGCATCTCGTTTGCTCTCATTATCCATTTCAACTAAACGCACCGTCATTATCACCACTAATTCCATTACTGTCATTATCACTAATTGCATCGTCATTGTCACCGCTACTATCATCATCAAGGTAGACAAGGGGAATTATGATGCGTGTTCCAAGATCCCGACCTTGGCGTTTTTAGTTAAAGTGCTCGGCTGAGGATCCGAGGTGTGGAGAATTGATTCCCGGTGGGGGAGACCGGATATTATTTTTCCGATGACACTAGTTTCAGTTTCGTGTGATAATGTTCATTTTATTTACAGCTATAGTGTGATCGAGTGGACGAACATCGACAGCATCAGCCATTAAAAATGCTTTCCCCTGAAAAGGAAGCTGAAACAACTTTCAAATTGCATACAATTCGCAGGTTGGGAATAAGGGGTTGTGTAATTCCTATATGTCAATTTGTCTGAATTCTGTCGGTAAGAACAAAACAAAATTGCTTGTTAAAAACGCCCCGCACTCATTCCCTAGTCGCTTCGGTGACGGCGGGGGCGAAAGGCCAAAACTGGAGAACAGGCGGATGTGACGTCCAATGTCGGAACGCAGGCCGACCGGCTATGCCGGGGCGCGTTTTGCACGCTTCCTTCGCTCCATTCCGCGCTTTAGTGATCGACGGATCAGCGCATTCTACTACTGGTGCCGTTTGTTTCCTCAGTTCAGTCGTTCTGTGTAGAATTTTCAAAGATTCCACCAGGTTAACCAGCCGATACGCAACTGTTGCGGAGTGCGCGCCACTAGCTTCTTATCAACTTCCGGCCAGTGAGAGCCTTTTCCTCACTTGTCACATAAACGCCCTTTGATGCTCGAAAAATATTTTCCCCGTGTCATCAGAAAAAAAAAATATAGTTGATAGTGCGTGAAGCGACTAGTGGCTTTCAGCACGGCTTTACTTTGTGTAAAATTTGGTGGTCCAGGCGTCCAGGCTTCATGGGGATTTATAGTTTTTTAGAAGATCAGAAACTTTGGAACCAGTGAGTCTTTTTCATGAAAAGGAAACACCTCTTTGCATTTGAAATCAGCTGTGTGTTGCCCTGATGACTTTCGTGGAGATGACGATCATCGCATTTTAGCAGCGATGGCGGCCATGGGGGATTCCAATTAAATTCGCGAAGCTGAAGTCCGGCGCCGTTCTGTCATTGTTCGCGCTTCTAAATAGGTTAATACCGTTGTTACACGGCTGGTTTTATCGCAGTCTTTACGCTTAACCGAGGATAACGAACTTCAAACCCGATTGGCGGCTCACTGTTGTTACACAGCTCGCCGCCGGCCTCGGATACATCAACGATTACTAATTAGGTACAGCAAACGAAATGCATGATAGGTAGAACGAAGCTGCGTTTGCAATAGTCATTTAGAACGCAGTATCTGTAATGCCATGCTGCTCGCACGCAATAGTGCGCTCAAGCATCAGAACACGGTGCATCTACATGCTACGACTGCCGCGCCTCAGTCTGTTCGTGGATCCTTTCCATAACATCGAGAGAGGGTGCTCCAATTTACTGTTAGCCTAAATAATGAGCCCAGGTATAGCGGACTGGGAAAAACTAACCCTTATTGAGGATCGTTGACCCATACCGAGATGGTGGTAAAAGTGATAACTCCGATAAAAGCAAGTTGCTCTTCACTGCTGTGTACCAGCAGCAGAGCGTTGCGGCTCATCCGATCTTCTTGTACATATTAGCTCCTATGCTAAGTTGATGCCGTAGTTAATAATATTGATACGTGGCAAGAAATACAACAGCTGATAGCGCGCGAATGTTCCGTCGAGCGCCAACCTTTTTTTTAGGACAAACCACTGTTGCTACAGCTTCGTCTTTCTTCAATCTCTCCGTTGTTGATCATCATCTTCAATGTTCAGAGCATATGTAAAAATATCTTCATTTCATTGTTAAAATATAGTGATTAATAACAGGCCTTTCTATACGTAGTCTATCACTGCGCTGTTCATTCCCCGGTCGTCCTCAGCTGTTACGATGATGCGAATATTATAGGCCTAGCAACAACCAGGAAGTGGGCTCTGCCATTGCGCCCGTCCGCCGCCCTCTCTTTCAACACCAGTTCGCTAAGCTCGCTTCATCTGGCGCTGCAGCAGCTGCTGCGAACTTGTCTGACTTCATGATGCGACTGAAGCCGGACATGTTCCAACGTTGTGCTGAACACCGCATCTCGCAAACTAAGCTGCGAACACGGGACGGGCTGCAGATGTAATACGCGTGAATTTGCCCTTCGTCGTTGCTCGATGCTCGAAGATTGTATAAACGCGCTGCCGACTATGATCGTACCCTACACAGTACCTATTCTATTTGTTTCTACTGAAACGTGATTTAATGTGCAGAATGCAGTTGTAAAAACGGGCAAGTTAGTGCGCCTTTCGTACTCGGGTGCCAATTTCCGCCTCGCGCAAATGTGCTGATATCGCTTTAGCAGTCGACAGACTCGACAGCTTTTTTTCGTAGCGTAGTTATTTGTTTACAACTGCTGTTTGCTAGGAAGCGTGCGGTAAGGTCCCAAAGTGTTTTATTTAGTTAGAATGATCAATGATATTTTAAATCGAGCTGTCCGTCACCTGATGAAACGCGTACGCAGCAGCACCACCGGCGCCGGCCCGGCATACCGAGAATGACGCCTTCTTGGGCCCACAAATTACGGACAACACCGGCATTCGCTTGGAAGGTGGACCCACGGGTGCTCGTTTTCTTGTACAAACTGTCGTTTGTGTCCATTTCTGTCATATTTAAGCATTATAGCCTGGTCCTGTGGACATAAAGCTATCAAATTCCACACAGAACTAATTTTTTTTTGCGAGAAATGTTTCAGCTTTACTTTAAAACATCGAACTGGGCTTTATGAAATGATCAAGACAAAAAAAAAAGGCATGCCATTTAAAGAATGATCGTGCCGCAGTAGAAAAAAAATAAAGAGCACCTTCTTGTTTAGTTTTCGGCCTTTGCAGAATGGCTTTGTCGTACTGTGGTTTTGTGTTTTCACTCTTTCTACTAGTTCTTTTGCACTAGGATTTACGTAACGTTAAACATCCTAGGTTAGGCCGGTTTAAAAAAAAAATCAACGTGGGGTACAATGTTTATTGGGCCTCGGGTTAATCAATCTAATTATATTGCGTTCGCGGTGGTTCTACTGCGGCTTCTAAAGCATGCCAATGGTGTAGTATTGCTAAGGAATAATAGATTTAAATGTGGAATTGTATGTGTACCGGACACTTACTACAAAACTAGCCACTGAGATACTAATTGTTTGATATATATTTATTCCTGTAAAATTGAGCATCAGAGTATTTTACTAAACAGAACACGATACGAAATCCTTATATTACTTCAATGTGACCAGACTTCGACCAATAGGAGGAATATTCGTGTCGAAAGCGAACGAACTGGCGTTACATCTTACTCCACCAGGGCGGTAATAGTTCCGCATCAGTAGTCTTTTGTTCCAAGCAATATTCTTCAAAATCGAAAATTCAGTGAATGTTCTTTGCTTATGTCTGGATGCGGCCGTGATGCCCACCCAGGGTAGTAACGTGCAATCGTATTCCAAGCCTATCGACGCCACAACACTGAGTGAAGACCTTCATCAGCGAATATTCTTTGCGGGGGCATTTTTTGCGTTTTCACGGGGACCCTTTTTTTTTTTCTAACTAGTTGTAAGAAAAAAACAACTGCGGTCGCATCTAAATCGCACCAGATATTTATAAAATCGGTTGGAAAATGGAGAACATACCTAAGTGCCCACAATAACTTGGATCCTGTACTCTCCCTTCCTAAACGACTAAAGCACGATAATAATAAGTAATTTGTCCCGGTAAGTATAAATAGAGACCTGATTACACGTTCCATGCACAGAGATCGGAAGGTGTTTTTTTAATAGTTTAAAACGACTGCCTCCAGATGTGGGTTCTGCTGGCGGGTTAACGTCGGCAGTGTTTGTTAAAAATAATAATAGTTTTCCAGAGAGGCAGAAAGCTGAACGTGGTTATGTTTACATAGAATCCGGAAGCAGAAATGGAGATGGCACACTTCACACATTGCGGAATGTCGGGTCTCCCATGACCATTTTGGCGGCTTTCTTTCACCTCTCGTTGTACACTTTTGTTATCGACGGGCTCGTTCCATCGTGTTATCCGGCCACTATGCTAAAGGCACCCTCTTAGTAAACACTTAGTAAACAGAGAACGCAGCAGCGCTGAGCAGATATTTAATCTTGCTCAACATAGCCTGTTTTTATTTTCTTCCTGCGTCGTACAGTAAACGGCATTTCGGGGAGGTGTGACCGCCGAAAAAAAATTAGTTGTGGTTTAGCTCTGGTTAACCCTAGTTAGATAGATAGGAAAGAGGATGGAAGGCAGGAATGTTAACCAGAAAGGCCTCCGGTTGGCTACCCTACCCCTGGTTAACCCTAGTAGAATTGCCAAAGCAACGGGGCAAGCTCCTTTTGCCTGCTACAATATTCCCCTATCACGCCCTATTAGTGTAAGGTACTACATTATCGGGGACACTTAAGCTCATCCTTTAAGAGTATGGCGCGAGAGCGTTAGCTACCAGCCCAAATGGAAATGAGAAAGTTTCAATGCTGCTGAACCGAATGTGGAGCGAGAGCATTAGCTGCGGATGACCTAGCGTTCTTCTTCTTCGCCGTCTTCGTCTTCGTCTTCATCTTCGTCTTCATCGCCTTCTTCGCCTTCGTCATCTTATTCTTCATCTTCGTCTTATACTTCGTCGTCTTCTTCTTTGTCTTCGTCTTCCTATTTGTCTTCTTTTTCGTCTACGGCTTCTTCTTTGTCTACGTCTTCATCGTCGTCTTCTTCGAGGAGCAGGAGGGGTCCACGGGCAACGAACTACGCGATGAGTGGTTATACCTGGCGTAGTATTTCTTTCGCAATAAAAATGGAAGAAGTTGGCAGGCAGGATGGTGAGGCCAGCGGATGCGGTGGACTTCAGTGCTTTGCTGAAGGCAAAGTAGACATAGCACACGACACGTCACGGCAAGCGCACTAACAATACGAGCGAATTGAGCAGGCAGGATAATACAGTCAATGCTGACAGAGAAATGGATGGCTGTTGCAAGGACGAGGAGAGAGAAAAGAAAGGGTGTATGAAGAAGTTTGAATTATAAATTATTTCAATTATTTGGTTTTCGTATAAAAGTGACAGTCCACACGTTCTTTGTTATAAAACCTGATAGAGATATAAGTGATAACAGCAAAACTCACTGAAGCGGTAAAAATAAAAGAAGCCAGCTCGCTAGAAAAAAAAAATTATAGAGGCGCATTTTAACGTGCGGATATGCGCAAGCATTGCAAGAATCATGCCTACATTTGTTATAAGCTCGTTCTGTATTTCATTCGTTTTCCTACGTCTACAACTTTAATTCTACTCAATTTTGCGTAATTTAGTTTTATAAGTCTTTTACCTTTAGTTATTATCTCGATATTTCTTTTCTACTTGATGAATCTTTCTTTGTTTCTGTGTTTATTTATTGCCTACTTTGACGGGCTTCCCGGCTGGCCCCTAGGGTGTGATGCGTCGTAAAGACCAAGCTTTTAGGACTCGGTCTGAGGCGGTCGAGCGCGCTTCGTGCATACTGCCGAAGTTGACATTTTTTTCTAGCGGCAGCACCCTCCTACTCCACCGCTGATATTTTCTTCCTCTTCCAATCAACCCTGTTGTCCTTTCTCTCAACGTTCTGCAGTGCCTCTACGCTAAGCAAGGATAATTAGAGACAAGTTGACAGGAAGTCACGTAGAGTAGAAGTGAGAGCGCTCCTCTGTGACAGGGAAATATGACGAAGCGGGTCCTATCATGGACGCGATTTCTTTAATAGCTGGGGGCTTATGAGGAGACGAAATGGTGACGTGATCTCTCCACAGGTCGTGCACAGGCCTCTTGCGTATAACAAGACAAAACGGACGTTCAATATATAACGTAAAATGAATTGGACTGAGTTACTGCAGCTATCCCTGATATGAGGATGAAAATGGCAATGGCATTTCGTTGCATTGCATTACCATGAATACAGGCAGAAAGATTTTTATCACTTGGGATTTAGAATTGTGCTCGCGGTTATCCCTCCTTTGTAGCGAGAAGAAATGAACACCCATCAGTACAATTATTCAGCTTGATGCATGTCTCCCAAGACAGTTTTTCGGCTGAAGAGAGAGGAAAGAATGAAAATAATAATTATTATTAATGGGAAACAATTTTCAAAACGTAAGTATTTCGCTTTTATTGTTTGATGGGAAATACATTTCTGCATTTATCGTTTTTTTTCTCTGTCACATTATTTATTGTTGTAGCCGGACATGTTTTCACTAAAAATTGTCGTTTGGTTCTGTGAGTAAAAACCATGTAACAACTATAATATTGGACATACGGCGGTAGACAAGCAAGCATACTTCAGGGGCTGCCGCTTCTTCTGCAGTTCAATGCGGTGGTTGAATGGCGAACTTGCGAACTTTTGCAACCAGTGTAATTCGGAGAAGATGCGTTAACATCATACAGTAGATTTAAATCAAGGCTTTATTGACGTAAAATTTGAATCTACACCTTTATAGAGCTTCGAAGGTACGTTTGGTGGTCATAGAAAATAACAATATCCAAAATAGTATACAACATGCGTGTTCTAAACATGGCTGTTTTTTTTTTACCTCAATCGGGGACGTGGTGTTATAAAAATATTTTGATCAGGCTAAGGTAGCGTTTAACTCCACGTGCGACCTTCTGTATGAATGCTGGCAAAGCTTAGTCTTCTCTCTGCAAAAGCAGACAAAAAACGCTCTTGAAAACAATACGCCGCACTGCAATGACACAGGTGGAGGAACATATTTGAAAAATTTTCAGTTATCAACTGCGCCTTGTTTTTTTATTATACTGACTCAGAGCGTGAATAAGTATAAAAGAAATACTCTTTATGCGCATGCCAAGCTTGTCTGAATAGCTTGGGCATCGAGCTGGAAATATACAATATTTAATGGCGCCATATATGTACCATCGATAAGTAAAGTTGTTGATTCTAATGGCATATGCAACAGTTATATATTTAATGGCGCCATATATGTACCATCGATAAGTAAAGTTGTTGATTCTAATGGCATATGCAACAGTTATATATTTAATGGCGCCATATATGTACCATCGATAAGTAAAGTTGTTGATTCTAATGGCATATGCAACAGTTATATATTTAATGGCGCCATATATGTACCATCGATAAGTAAAGTTGTTGATTCTAATGGCATATGCAACAGTTATATATTTAATGGCGCCATATATGTACCATCGATAAGTAAAGTTGTTGATTCTAATGGCATATGCAACAGTTATATTTCAGATGGATGTTAAAGTTCTGCGGAGTACTCCTTACCCATTTTTGTTATCAGCAAATGCATTTAGCAAAAAAATATAATAAAGGAGCAAACGTCATTCTAGTAGCTTTTTACGTTGTCTAGTCATTTCATTCTGCTTTCTCCTTCAGTCAGTGTTGTTCACTCTGGTATCAGAATTTTTTATTTTTGAACATAGTGCTAGCATCATATACCAGGCGTGTATAAAGGCTGGCGAAGAAACGCACGTTATACTCAGCTCAGTTACAGCAAGCTCGGTATGAATAAAAACTGTACCGCTTTTTAGCTGGTATTTCAAGCACGACGTCTGTACGCAACTGGACTTTCAACAGTATTGAACTATGCCAAGTAATAAAAACAATAATATCCTCAGCAAATCTATTTGACATCAAAAATTAAGAAAAAACAAAGCCAGACAATATAGGATTGCCCTGTGCAAACAGAATATTTTTTAGCAAGGAATGCACAACTTCCTAGCAAAAGCACTCAGATATGGCAACTTAAGAGTGTGACAAGGCGATGCATTGCATTTATGAATTGCGTATTAAAAAGGGGAACCTGAATTGTTCATTCTGTTTTCAATAACATAAGAATTGGTTGGAATTATTTGTCCTTGATTTCGAACCGTTGAGAGTGGAAAAATATTGGTAACAGGCGATGTTCAAAGCTTCGGAGAATGTAAAATGAATAATGCTCCGATCGACCACATTAGGTTTATGCTAATAGCCAGAAAAGCAGCTTGTTGTATAACCTTAGGTGGAGAATTAAGGCGACGGACTCAATAAAGCAAGAAAGGTTGCCTACCATTGCACACCTTCCAGTTTGTATTTGCGATGCTTTGTGTGCTCGGAAGCCTGCTTCGTCGGTTGTATTGATGTTCTGATTATACCAATGACATATTTGGAACCAGTTTGGTTTAAGCTGCGCGAATCCTTGGGTAAAGCTTACTGGGAAAAGCGCAGTAAGTGATTTTGTTATTGAATCAAATATGTGGTGATACTGCCTTCTTTAAATCAGAAGAAATATTTATTCCATGGTACTTTTTATTCACGTCCTTTTTTTGGTGTCTCTGTAATTGCAAAAGAAGGTGAGTGGCCTTAGTTTGCATCCGATTGTGGTTTCAAAATGTTTCCTATATTTTTTACACCCCACAATATTAGGAATTGCATTGGATGTTTGAAATATCTTTTTATTCAGTACTCAATTTTCTTGACAGCTAATTTGTGTTTAAATTAAACTATCATAATTACGCAGAGTAGAAATCGTGTCCGTGCTAAAAACGTATCTTCTATAACTTCTGGTGTCATATCTACCTAGGCTGGAGTGTCGCATTCAATATCGGCACATATTTGACGGCTCCTAATGGAAGCTGCTATGCAGCTGCTTATTTGCTTAGTACTTAGAAAGTTTTGAGCTCTGTGACTGATTTCGTATAGAGAACGGAAAAATAAATTTCTGCAGTGTAAACACCATATCTGTGTGCCCAAGCTAATCGACCAAATAGGGGGGAGGGGGGGGGGGAATAGAGACAGGAAAAATCAATTTCAGCGGGGTAAACGCCATATCTGTGTGCCCAAGCTAATCGATCAAATAGGGGGAAGGGGGGGGGGGGGTTCCCGAGCAAAATAATAATATAATCTTTATTCAGTATATTGAAAACAGCATACACAAACGAAAGTGCCGAAGCCACAAGTGGGCTTGTGCGGCGACAACCGGCAGCCGCGGCAATATACGCGCTACGTCCCAACTCCATCAGAGGCAAAAAATAAACAAGGAAAAAAACCAAAGAAAAAAAAGAAACATTTGGCACAACATATAAAAACTAGTGCAGCGCTGGCGTAGCTGTAGAACATCCGCCTCGCATGCAAGAGGACCGGGGTTGAAACCCTGGTGCCACGCAATTCTCCACCGGATTAAAAAACAAAAAACTCCGCGTGTCGATGGAATTGCATAAACAGGATTGGGGTGCGACGTGATGCCTGTGAACACCTCCGGCAACGCAATCCCTCAACAGAACAGGAGTTGGCCACCCTGGTGGAGTAATTGGCCGCAACCTCTCGAGGTTAGTTCCATAAAACGCAGGCTCGCAGTCACCAGCGGCTGCGGAACAACTGACCACGGCGGCGGTCAGACCTGGGACGCAGCGGGGGGTGCTAAGAACTCGTGGTTCCGCTGGACAGACCGCCATTGGAAACTGACCCTGGCAACGTTTAACGCTAGAACCCTAGCTAGTGAAGCTAGTTTAGCAGTGCTGTTAGAGGAACTAGAAGGTATGAAATGGAATGTCGTAGGGCTTAGTGAAGTTAGGAGGCCGAATGAGGCATATACTGAACAGAAGGATGGGCATGTACTGTGTTATCGAGGTTTACCAGAGAGGCGACAACTAGGAGTAGGCTTCCGTGTCATTAAGTGTATAACGGGCAATATAGATGAATTCTATAGTATTAGTGAGAGGGTGGCAGTCATCGTAATTACGCTAATTAAGCGGTATAAACTGAAGGTTGTACAGACCTATGCACCTACATGTAGTTATGATGACCAGGCAGTTGAAAGCTTCAAAGAAGATGTAGAATATGCAATGCGAAAAATAAAGACGCAGTATACTGCACTAATTGGCGTCTTCAGTGCCAAGGTAGGGAAAGAGTAGGCAGGAGACCAGGAAGAGGGGACTATGGCATTGGCTCTAGAAACAGCAGGTGGGAGTTACTAGTTGAGTTTGCAGAGCGTAATAAGTTATGAATCATGAATACCTTCTTCAGCAAACGGAACAACCGGAAATAGACATATAAAAGTCCTAACAGGGAGACTAAAAATTAAATTGACTGCATACTGTGTTAAACCCACGTCATTATGCAAGATGTAGAGATAATCGGGAAAATGCGATGCAGTGACCACAGGATGGTGAGGTTACGAATTAGAGTAAATCTGAAGAAGGAACGCAAAAGATTATAAAGAAACCCATCAACGAATTAGCGGTGAGGGGGAAGTCAGAAGAGTTCAGGATCTCGCTACAGAATAGATATTAAGCTCTAACCGAGGATGGCGACATTACCCTAGAAGCAAGGAACAACAATTTCAGAGATATCATTACTGTGTGCGCCGAAGAAGTAGGCGGTAGGATAGTTAAGAGGATACCGGTAAGCTGTCTAAGGAGAGGAAATATTTGATTAAGAAACGCCAGTGTATGAAAGCTTCCAATCGAACAGACCAGATACAATTGGCCGATATATCAAACCTAATCAATAAATGCCAGGTGGCCGATATAAGGAAGTATAACAAGGAGAAAATTGAGCATGCTGTAAAGAACGGGGGAAGCCTTAAAGCGGTAAAGAAGAAATTGGGCATAGGCAAAATCAAATGTATGCGCTAAGGGACAAGGCGGGCAAGATCATCACGAATATAGAGAAGATAGTCAAACTGGCCGAGGAGTTCTATGCAGATCTCTACAGTAGCCAGATTAGTCAGGGTCCCACCGGGGTGGCGCAGTGGTTACGGCGCTCGACTACTGTGACCAAAAAAGCGGGATCGAATCCCGACCTCGGCGGCCCCGTTTCGTTGGAGGCGAAACTTAGTGGCGTCCGTGTGCTGTGCGATGAGAGTGCAGGCTAAATAACCCCAGTTGGTCGAAATTTCCGGACACCTCCACTACGGCATCTCTCATACCCTGAGTCGCTTTGGGACGTTAAACCCCACAAACCAAACCAACCATAGTAGTCAAGACCGTATTGAGATGGCCGGTAGGGAAAAACAGACAGACGTTCCACCAGTGATGAAGGACGAGGTCAAGAAAGCATTAGAAATGATGAAAAGAGGAAAAGCAGTTGGAGAGTTCAGATAACTATAGATTTGTTGAAGGCCATAGGGGGGGGGGGGGATATAGTGCTAGAAAAACTGCCCGCACTGTATACGCAGTGCCTGATGTCATCGATAGCACCGGAACTGTGGAAGAATGCCAAAAATATCCTCATTCATAAGAAAGGGGACGCTAAGGACCTTAAAAATTACGGACCAATCAGCTTACTGTCTGTTACGTATAAAGTATTTACTAAGGTAAAAGATAATAGTATCAGGACCACCTTCGACTGCAATCAAGCCAAGGATCAAGCAGGTTTTCGGGAACGGTACTCTACCATCGGTCATATCCATACCATCAACCAGGTGACAGAAAAATGCTCGGAATATAACCAGCCCTCATACATAGCAATCATTGATTACGAAAAAGCATTTGACTACGTTGAAACCTCGGCGGTGATTTAGGCATTGCGGAATCAGGAGGTAGAAGAGCCGTACGGGAACGTGCTGGAATATATAGATGTATTGGCGGCGCAGCAACCATAGTTCTTCATAAAGAAAGTAACAAAATTCCCATAAAAAGATGTGCTTGGCAAGGAGACACGTTCTCCCCAGTAGTATTCACAGCTTGCTTAGAGGAAGTATTCAGAGGCTTGGAATGGGAGCAGTTAGGGATAAGGGTAGATGGAGAATACCTCAGTAATCCGCGATTTGCTGATGGCATTGCCTTGCTAAGTAACTCGTTGGTTGAGCTGCAAATAATGATTGGTGACCTATACAGAAAAAGTAGAAAGGTAGGCTTGAAAATCAATATGCAGAAGGCTAAGGTAATGTTTAACAGCCTCGGGGAGGAACAGTAGTTAACGTTAGGTAGCAAAGCACTGGAAGTAGTAGGAGAATATGTCTACTTAGGACAGGTAGTAACCGCAGATCCGGGCCATAAAAAAAATAACAAGAATAAGATTGGGATGAAGCACATTTGGCAAGCACTCGCATATTGTGACTAGCAGCTTGCCGGTATCGCTCAAGAGGAAAGTATAGAACAAGTGCATCTTACTTGTACTCGCCTAAGGGGCTGAAAGATGCAGGCTGACAAAAAGGGTTCTACTTAAGTCGAGGACAACGCAGAGGGCTATGGAGAGAAAAATGGTAGGGGTAACATTAAGAGATAGAAAGCGTGCAGATTGGGTCAGAGAAATAACTCAAGTTACTGACAATCTAGTGGGTATCAAGAATAAGAAATGGGCATGTGCGGGACACGTAGTGCTAAGAGAGGATAACCGATGGTCTCTTGGGTTAACAAACTGGATTCCTACGGAAGGAAAGCGTAGCGAGGGGTGGCAGAAAGTTAGGTGGGCGGATGAGGTTTAAGAAGTTTGCAGGGGTCAAGTGCATGCAGCTAGCTAAGAACCGAGTTAATTGGAGAATTATGGGAGAGGCCTTCTCCCTGCAGTGGGTATAGTCAGGATGATGATGATGATTATCAAAACTGCACTGATAACATCAGTACATTAAAGGTTCTCTAACGCTTGAACAGCAGCTCTCAGTGTTTTGTGGGTGGTCAAAGATAATACATCGTCCGCTAGTTCATTTAAGATAACGAGGAACATGTCTAAACGGTACCGGTTTCGTGTGTATATGCCTGTATGCACTGCTCCAAAAATATTTCAGTACTACAATTTGTTTAAAAAAATTGTCAACAGACGGCAACCTGGCTGTTCTAGAAAAACAGCTGGGCAAATTCTCCTGTGGCATGTAGAGGAAGCTTCTAGCGATGTTTTTCAAAATCCTATTAACTCGACCTTCCACGTGAAAGGGCAGTTAAAAAAACAACACATACGGTATCTTAATTCACTATACTCCAGAGCCTGGGCGATTAGTTTTCTGATAGAAAGAGGCATCATGATTTTCAAATTAAAAAACAAACATGCAACATTTCCAAGTTTCATACAAATGTGGGTCAACTCAGTATTCCATGTCAGATCGCTGTCTGTGTGCACACCAAGATACTTAACCGACGGGACGCTAGCTATATGTTGACAGGAACACTAAGAACAATATGAAGAGTGTAAATATATGGAATCTACACTTAGTACATGTTTCTTCGGGTTACGAAAACAGACAAGTCTCGATTTGATGCAATTTATTTGTATTAAATTTGAAGCAAACCAGTCGCTAACTTTAATAGCGTCCTCCTGACGTTTAGCCAGGGTGCATGAAAACTCGGGGTTGCTTCAAATTAATAAAGTATCATCAGCGGAAAGGAATACGGTGGATGCTTTCACGTGGTCACATATATCACTCACATATAAGTTGAACAACAAAGGAGATAAAATAAACCCTTTGCGGGACACCGCACAACAGACGTACCGCGTCACTGCAGATAGGCCCAAACATGACTACTTGTGAGCAATTTTGAAAAAAGTTTTTAATTAGTGACAAAAAAGGACCCCTAAATCCACATGTGTACTGTTTACAGTTTAAAATGTGATGATTTGTTGTGTTGAAAGCTTTTTTTATGTACCAAAAAAGCACAAATGCCATCTCATTGTTCTCCAGGCTTTGGTGTAGTAAATCAGAGATTTTCTTAGAGCACCTGTGTTCCTGACCCACTGACAAATCCGCACTGATTCACAATCAGTAGGTCATGTTTAGCAATAAATGCATTCATCAGAGAAAGTAAGTGTTTTTTCAATATATGGGATTCGCAGGAAAGAACAGATATAGGGCGGTAGTTGGGAATATCATTCTTTTTCCCACTTTTGTACAGAGGAACAACGCGAGCACTCTACAGTGATTCTGGCCACGTACCACTTGCAATTATGCCGTTTAAAATAAATAGCAGAACATGTTTCAGAACTGTAATATTTCTTATCAGATCACCTATAAAAATTTTGTCAAGTCCGGCCGATTTATTACGTTTCAGGATAGACAAAACGCTGAAAAGAGTAGATTCTGTCATAAGAGGAAGGAAAGCTGATGGCGATACCCTTTTTGCAATTTTTGTCGGGCTCAAAGTTTGGACTGCGACCCGTTGCTCTGCCGAAAAAACGCTATTGAACTCATTTGCCAAAATAGGCGACACTGCACCGAAATTATGTTCCAATCATTGCTGGATTGACAAGCGTATGCTACCGCGTAACTGGTTTCTCAGAGACCAAGTGTTCCTTACGTCACGACGAGTGCTGTGAAACTGCTGTGCAAAAAACTTCCTCTTTGATACGCTAACAAGCGCAGTTACCTTGTTTCTGATGCAACGATATTCTGCTCGAAGTTTCTCATTTTTTGGCGCCCTGTGGCATCAAGACCAGATAGCGTCATTTTCTTTGATAGAGCCAATATTTCAGCAGTCAGCCACTGACAGTGAATTTTACGTTTCTTCACAACCAAAGTTTTTTGCACACTTTTTTTTTGTTTCGCCTAATACCTAACCAAACTATCGTACGCAGTGTCGCTTGTGTTATGATGAATAAATGAATCCTAATCATATTCAGTAACAATATTATCGAACTTTGTTTGGTCTAGAATGTTTATAACCCACCTCGCAGAGTTGGCGTACAGTATAGAGTCTGTTTTCACAAGGCGACACGCAAAGTAATAGTGATCTGCCAGTTTCTGTCTGATTACAGCTCCGCGGACACTGAGGAAATGTCCGACAAACGGACATTAGCGGGATCAATGCAAGTAGTTGTAATGGGATTGTTAAGGAATTCTTTTCTAGCAGGATCGGCAATCTGTTGTCCAATTACAAATTCTGCGAGCACTGTTAAGTAACTTCCAGTGCCATAGTAATCACCCTTCATCAAATCAATATTGAGGTCGCCTATCACGCACACGTTTTAGCAACAAAATTGGTTTTCCAATATAGTTTATAATTCTTCAATAAATACCGACACATTTAGACTAGGAGGGTCATACATAGCAAGAAGGTAAAATGAAATACCACAATAGGATATTTCAAAGGCCATGACCTCTGCTGTGCCGAAGGAAACGCCAACTTCGGAGACCATCAGTGATTCCTTGAAGTATACCGCAATGCCACCACCCCTGCTGTTGTTGCGTGTAAGGAAGTAGGCATGGTAACCGGGAAGCCCAAAGCCATCGGTTAGAGTGTCGGTAATGTTAATTTCCGTTAATGCAATCGCGTCAACAAAGTCACTGAAAGCACAGGCCGTAACCGCAAATTGATCCCAGATGTCCTGAAGCTCAGAATATTAATGTGAAGAATGGTACAAGAACAACGAAACGCTGGCGGAAAGGTCTTAACAAAGGAGTTGAAATCTGGAAACGACATACTCTCTTGCGAGGAAGTACAAATCTTATTAACGTCATTTACAGACGCGATTTTTAGAGCCGCCCTTGGCATTTCTTGCAAATATGATCCCGTTTCGCACCCAGACAAATTTAAATCCCTTTGCGTTGCCTTGAACCGTAGTCCTTCAAAAAGTTCACTGTTTGCACGAGTTAGGTTATCATTGAAAAAAATGTCAGGAATATTTTTGTTTTCAGCTAACGCCCTGAGTCGAGCCCTTGCCTGCAGCATTTGTCTCGCAAGTCTGGTGACGTGAATCCAGCCAATGCCAGCGCTGTCTTTCCCTGGCTTCCTGTTAAGCGTTGCACAGCAGTTACTTGTTCCGCCGTATGGTCATGCCAATTAATCTTCACTGCCAGGTCCGACAAAACTGCCGGCAAGTCCTCATTTGCTGTGACCGAGTAATCCGCTTATTTCCAGTTTAGCTCTGCGAGTATACTGTTCAGTGTCATTTAGTTGCGATTGTAAGTGACTGATCTGTTTTGCTTGCTCCGATACAGTTTCTCCAAGATAGACCACTTTCTGATCAAGTTTCGTCATTGCTTGCGAGCTGCTATTTCACTGTTCCAGAAGACTGTCCTATTGTGATGACATGAACGTGACTGATGCTTTTAATTCAACAGTCGTTCTCTGCAGGGTTTGACAAGTGAGCGTCAACTCAACAACGTGCATTGACATCAGTGCAAGACTGCCAATGACGTCATTTAGACCAAGGATAGCTGTAAGCTTATCTTCGAGGGATGATTACCTTGCTAATATGCCTGAAGAGCTGTCCTGCGACCGCCCAGCCGAAGCGACAGTAGCTCTAGAGTCTCCGCGACATGCACGACAACGCCACTTCTCCCGTTTCGCAGGCCCTACTGATGTGTATGTCGACTCAGCAATGCCGGCACAGTGCTGCCCAAAATAAGACAAACTGCATTCTGCGCAAGTAATGCTACACTTGTCTTCAATAATCACATTGCATAAACCACACTCTGCACTGCCATCAGTCATAGTATCACATCGAACACTGCATGAAGAAATGCGTTACAGTCACAGGGGGGAATATATATATATATATATATATATATATATATATATAGACACGGTTTGCTTGTTACTAATGGGCCAGAGTTAAATTCAAACAGGATGTCACGCAACTTTCGCGATTATCTATATTATTCCAACAGTTTCCTGAACAGTCCTTTTTCAAGGTATAATTGAGATGATTTTATTATATATATATATATATATATATATATATATATATATATATATATATATTTTTTTTTTTCTTATATATTTTTTCTTCTACTTTGTGTTTAATTATCTTTCCCCTAATCAGATTACATTGATAATTTCTGTGATTATCCAAGTAAACATTGAAAAAAAGACATAAAAGTACCATCGCCAACGCTTTCCTCGGCCTCGCCGGCTGTTGGCTTCTTTCCTTCATGTATTATAACGAGCACCCTCATTTCCCCTGAATTGATCTGCTTGTAGCTTACGGGGGTCTCGGTTCTGGCAGTCTTGAAGCCATAGGTAGCGTAAGAGGGTTCTAGCACAGCTTTCACCCTCGCTCTTGATCACGTTCTACGTGACGCTGGCGGTAACAAAGGACGTTTCACGTCCACCGCTATGGTTGAGGGTGGCGCTGGTGAACACTCTCAAGGTTCTGATACAGACAACATAAATACCCAAGAAAGTAGCAGGGGGGGCAGCGGCCGATGTAGCTCAGTTGGAAGAGCACCGGACGCGATATTCGGAGGTCGTGGGTTCGGTTCCCACCATCGGCACGTTGTTTTTTCCTTCTACTTCGTGTTTTATTATCTTTCCCCTAATCAGATTACATTGATAATTTCTGTGATTATCCAAGTAAACATAAAAAAAGACATAAAAGTACCATCCCCAACGCTTTCCTCGGCCTCGCCGACTGTTGGCTTCTTTCCTTCATGTATTATAACGAGCACCCTCATTTCCCCTGAATTGATCTGCTTGTAGCTTACGGGGGTCTCGGTTCTGGCAGTGTTGAAGCCATAGGTAGCGTAAGAGGGTTCTAGCACAGCTTTCACCCTCGCTCTTGCTCACGTTCTACGTGACGCTGGCGGTAACAAAGGACGTTTCACATCCACCGCTATGGTTGAGGGTGGCGCTGGTGAACACTCTCAAGGTTCGGATACAGACAACATAAATACCCAAGAAAGTAGCAGAGGGGACAGCGGCCGATGTAGCTCAGTTGGAAGAGCACCGGACGCGATATTCGGAGGTCGTGGGTTCGGTTCCCACAATCGGCACGTTGTTTTTTCTTCTACTTTGTGTTTAATTATCTTTCCCCTAATCAGATTACATTGATAATTTCTGTGATTATCCAAGTAAACATTTAAAAAAAGACGTAAAATACCATTCCCAACGCTTTCCTCGGCCTCGCCGACTGTTGGCTTCTTTCCTTCATATATATATATATATATATATATATATATATATATATATATATATATTATATGTATAATATAATCTTCTCAATTCTACCTTGAAGAAGGACGGTATATATATATATATATTTAGAGCGCTGCAACAGATTGCCGCCGACTGCAGGGTCGGAGTGGCTCGCGTGGCCTTTTGTAGCTGCTGCAGGCTCTAGTAACGCCTTCCGGTGGGAACTTCCTCGTCTTTTGCTCGCGTGGTTCTCTTGGTTGAAGCGGTGAACAGGAATGGCCTGATGATAGTGCAATATTGTTGACGGTAACTTGAATACGGTTCCTTCAAGAAGAATGGGTGGTCATCCGATTATTGCTGCCAATAAACAGAGTAAAATTCAGAGCGCTGCAACAGATTGCCGCTGACAGCAGGGTCGAATTGGCTCGCGTAGCCTTTTGTAGATGCTGCAGGTTGCAGTAGCGCCTTCTAGTGGGAACTTCTTCGTCCTTTGCTCGCGTGGTTCCACTGGTATGAAGCGGTGAACAGAAACGGCCTCTTGATAGTGCAATCTTGCTGACAGTGATAACTTGAATACAATTCCTTCAAGACGAATGGGTGGCCATCAACAGATTGCTGCAACAAATTTCCGCTGACTGCCTATAATGTAATATTCCCAGCAAATGAGTGTAATATTCCCAGCACAAAAAGGACGAGTACACAGACAGACCAGGACCGGACTGAAACTGAGCCCCAGTTTTTTCTTAGCTGTCTATATTCTGCTCTTTTTAAACGCTGTGGATTTTTTCTTTCAGTATAAATGCTCTAGTTATCCCGCCAATTGTTTTGGTTTGACTCCATCAAATGTGTTTTTTCTTTTCTCAATCCATGCTGATTTTATGCACTGCATTCCCGTCAATGCAAATTACGATGGGCATTGGTGTAATATGATTTGAATATTACGCCTCACAGTTGCAACACATATTTGGTGGTAGTTTGTGTGGTTGTTAGCTTGGATATAATTATATAGGGATATATACGTAAGATGTTTTTATTTTGGCGCACAGGCTGCTGCCATCTACTTCAGGTAAACGAGAATTGTGTATTTGGACACCCGTGGTGGTAGTTTTTGAAAGCCAAGTTAGGAATATTTTAAGCGTCACTATATTTGTCCACAAAAATAATTAAAAAGAAGTATCGCTGATTTTGCTGTAAATAAATCGCACGTTTTAAATGTGTGCCATGCTGAATTTTAAAACAATGTTCAAGCTTTATGAAGCAAGGAAAATTGATTTCAAGTGATCCTATGACTTGAGTGCTTTTTTAGAGAACGTTTGTGGTGCTGCGAACATTGTATGATGCTGTAATGTTTGGGGCGTTACACAACTGGGCCAAGAGACCAGGGTTTGTTGTCAATGTACCGTCCGACATTAGTGCACGTCAAAGACCCTTATGTCAAGGAAACTGTACTAAGCCTTCCACGGAGGAGTTCGTCAGTATGTAAGTACCGTTTTATTATATAATGGATAAAGGATGCCATTTGTTAAGATAGCCATCCAATGACCTTCGTCTGGTAAACTAACAGACAAAAACGCCTCAGCGTTTGTGTGAGGCAACGATTTAGCTGATACGTGCACCAATGAGAAAATTTTCGGTTGCATTTAGCTCTCAAAAACAACGCTTTGACGCAAGAAGAGAGACTCCGTAATTGATGTGCGCGGGAGGGGAGAATACTCGCATGTGCCTACCGAGTCATGCTCGTCATTCGAAACGCACTTAGGGTAGGCGCATCTGATGTCCCGGGCTTGTATTTCAGATGCCGCAGGCCAAACCAAACTATCCAAACAGGCGCGAAGTGCCTGAGCCGGAACATAACCGAAGCTGAAGTGGACGCCTGTAGCGCCATGTTAGCTGAAAGACTAGCGGAATATACCGACAAGCGGACGAAATGAGTATATCTTTATATTTGCCTTGCAACATTTACGTTGCATTTTCATCTTTTCGCCGTTGTTTACGTGTGATAAACGCATGTTTTCATATTCGAGACAAAACAGGCTACCGCATTCAAACGGTCAACGTAATTCGCATTTGTTAGCCTCCGGGATCGCTTGTGCGTCACGTGATTTGTAATTGCAAGCCTCGGCCGTTTCGGCTTTGGCGGCAATACCTGTATTCCTGTTCGTCCTCTTTACTACCTTATAACAACTCTGTTTTCAGTAAGAGTGGATTTTTGTAATCAGGAACTGGCATTCTGTCGATGCAAGTCCATATCATTTTCTCTTTCGTGTCCCTTGAAGTACCTTTTTTTTGCAATGAGTGCACTGTTTCTCAACAGATTTCGAATTTTTCAGCTTCACAAGAAAATATTCGTAATATGAAAATTCTCATGGTGAATAGGTAAATATTTAAATAATTCATTCGCTTCTACCCTATTTCTTATCATGCGAATAGAATCAAAGCCTGATCCTGCATACGATGAAGCCGAAGTCGTCCTAATCTGCTGTAAGATGTGACGATATTAAGGCGAAAGCCTTTAATGGTTCATGCTGTTGTGGACAAAATGTGTTTCGCTTTTGTGGTGGCTCTGATTGTCCGAGTCGGGATGACGTCATAGAGGTCCCGACCAATCGTAGAGCACGACCCCAGTAGGAGCGAATGCTTGCCCTATATATGGCATTATGCCAATCACGAATCAAACTAATAATGTCTAAGTGATTAATTATACAGAAATAATGAACAATTAAGAATTCAGTCGATAATATTGTTACGGGGGCATTTTAATGACTAGTCAATTAAGTTATTTTTCAAAGGCCTACCTAGCGACTAAATAACTAAATAATTAGTCATGAATTAAATAATTATGCCCAGTTGCGTAGCAGAATGCGGCACTCAGACTTTCGCCTTCCACTACTTTAGCCACTGAAGTCAACCGTAATTTTTTTATTTTTGAACAAAGGTAGCGCACATTTCTCAAATACCATTGCTCTATTCAGTAAAATAGAAAGCACAGCACTTGAAGTGGGCGAAGATGATCGTATTTTGTGTTTGTTCTTAAGTGTGGTTCATAGTTCTACAGATAAGATCAGGCTTATTTAGAGCACAGAAAGGGCGGGTGGCAAGAAAAAAATAATAGTGCAGTTCATCTTTTCAGGGTTCTTTACTCGTGGTTCATCGATCGTATATCTGTGCATCCTTGTTTGAGTGCACACATGCTTTGATATATTACCTACCAGAGAATATCGAATTATTTCATTGAGAGATGTAGTCGAGGGTTCGACGGCATACCGTCTAGTCAGGAATCATGGCTTGTTGATCGATTCACTGGTCACTGACCATGGTCAATTTTAAAACAAATGATGTTTAGATTGTGAACAAGGGAGCCGTAGCGTTCCCGAAACGTCATTTGTTTTAAAACTGACCATGGTCAGTGACCAGTGAATCGATCAACAAACCATTAATTGAGAGATGTGCGCTTCCAACAAAGTTAACCCTTTAACCGGCAGATCAACAATATTGTTGACCCACTCTAGGCGGCCACAAAATGCCTCTCCCTAAAATTTAGAACGTGTTCCTCCAAATTTAGCATATTTATAAAGTAGCCTCTGAAATAAAGATGTATGAGTCGTCAATAGATGGCCGTAATGACCGTGTTCAACCTCAAAGTGCCGTCGTCGTCGTCTTCTTCGCGCGCGTCACGTTGGCAGAGTTCTGGCCTCAGCAGATGCCGATATCCGAAGTTAAGGGTGGCGACAATTTTATTTCTTTGTAGAGGCGTCTCTAAACGTGGCCCGTGCAGAATAGTATCACCTATTTCGCAGCAGAAGCGGCAGTGCCGGACGAAATAAATAGTCTACAAAATTGTCGAGCTGCCAGAATAAGGTAAAAATTTACCGCCAATGATGTGCAGTCGGCTGTTTGTTTTTATTTCCACAATTGGTTTGAATGTGATACTGGACATGTAAATGAACACAGAAAACTTTGTTTAGAACTACCTTTGCGTTGCCGCTTGTGTGTGAGCTGCTCAAGGTCACTTTTCTTTTTTTTTTTTTGGGGGGGGGGGGGAACAGTTTATGGTGGGAATCTGAGTACTCGTGTTCATATAAAGGTGAAATAAGCTTCGCGGAACGTTAGCTTTTCATCACTTCATTTTTTGTTTTGTTCTTGCCAGCAAGTAACGTACTTATCTTCCTGGAGCCATGGAAAGAACGGTGTTTTATGGAAATCGTAGTCAACACAGGAGGTCAGAGGGCGCTGTGCTCTCTGCCATAAAAGTGTGTCAGGCTTCAAGTCCACCAAATGTGCACGTCTTTTTGCGCCTGAAAAGCGGCAACAACTGTTTTCTTCAATTACAGCTCAAATAGGACATGACTGACGCATGTCAGTGTGCCAGCTTTGTGCTCCTTATCTTGGCAGATCAACAAAATTGTTGACGTACTGTATTTTTTGACATCCTTTTTCAAACGCATTCCCATTTTTTTGGATGCACATTTAGACTAACAAAAACTAATACAAACGAAGGAAAAAATTATAGCATCGCTTTATCTGGTCTTGCCAGTTAAAGGGTTAACGACCTGTTTACCTGTACTCTTTGTTCTTGCGTAGTGATCCGCATACGTGCTATATGTACAAAGGTGCTGTGGTATCTAGTACTAAAAAATTGATTGAACAGCATGCACAATTTCATTGTCTCAATAGCGTTGACAGAAAAAAGCAAAAAGTATACGAGTTGTATTGTACTGCAGTGCAGCATTTTGCGGTAAAACGCCTTTAACTGTTATGTATGTAGATTTCAGGAACTCCGGAAAATATTTGCCTCTTTGGCCGCATGAAAATTTACTTCAAAAAAACAAAAGTCAATACACTAATATTGTACCTTCTATAGGTGTAAGGGATAATTGTCCCTCCTGAGAAATTCCACCGACACTTCCATTACGGAAGACAATTGTGTGCAACAGCATGTTATCGCTGTTTTCTCAAGTTATAATTGCAGTTGTAATTTTGGGCTCCGCTTAATATACTCCTATTGTGCAATACTGTGAAATTATACTCTTATGTTCCTTCTAAATGCGCAATCTATTGTTCTCTTTTTATTCATTGCAAAGTTTTTGCCCTTAAAACGAGTTTTTCAGACACATATGCCCCTCTCCCGCTAGGGTAGAAAGCCATAGCTGTATACTACTAGCTGTTGCCCTTGATGATAATGACCATTAATAACAAAGAGACTATCAGAGGTTGCGGACAATTGCGGACATACCAACTCGGTTTTTAGTAACGCCATTACGAAAGCAAGCACTTGTTATAAAATGAAGGTGCAATTTTTATTTATACATTTAGGTTGATATGTGATTAAGAATATACTTCAAGAATAGGCCCTTGAAAAAAGTGTCATGAATTACACAGCCATCCGACTTCTTTGCAAAACTCATTTCTTACAGTGAAAAATACGCTTTCGATACAAATGTTCTTGCCTGTGTATATACCTAAACAGTACGCGCGACTCTGCATATTCCAGGTGTACACTCTGCAATTTATTACCACACCTGACTTGCCTTGTCCACTCCGTTTCACCGAAAGAGAGTGTGTACACTAGACGTTGCATTTATTAATAATACCTGGGATGCTTTTGCTGTAACTGCAACAGAACGTTTCTATTTAGTCACTCTTGCCTTTTTGCTCACTTGGCGCTATATATTAGGAGTTTGTTTTCTATACTGTGACGTCTATTTAAGGCACTTTCACTTTGGCAAATGAAAGCATCGCTTGCTACAGGTTGTGTGTTCAAACTCAGACACATATCGATAGGTGCGTGATCAGTATGCTTCTTCCCTTGAGCAAGGAAAGATGGCTGAGAAAGCCTCTATTATTACCTGTATAAATTTTAACAAGGACAATAAAGTGTACATTTTAAATGTGTTTTGTCTTTCCCAACATCTTTAATATCAAATACGTTTCACATGTAAGAGAATCTAGAAGGACAAAGCGATTCCAGCTAAAAACAGACGTTGTTGTTCTATATACAATACTAGTTTACACTATAAGCATTGCGTTACAAACCAGCCTGAGCCTAAGCAACGGATAAGGGGCACCTCAGTGAAGATAAGGCTATAGGATGCATGCATAGCATATAACGTAAAAGTTGGGTAGAAATGTTTTTCATAAATAAATTTATTTTCTACGTTATGCAGCTAAAAATTTAGACCTGCCTGCAGTGACATAAAAACCTTGTTGTTCTTGTTAGATCGAAGAAAATAAACGCATATTTTCAAAGGTTTACTGAACACCTGAAAGCCGGAATTAGCATTTATTTCAATAAATGTTGTATACACTATTCAATAAGGCAGCTTACAATTTCTTAAAATGTATAACGCGTCATGTAGATAACAAAATTGTTTATTATATATTAAGATGCATACATAACAGTGGGAATCCACCCAAAATAAAAATTTGTTCCTTGCACCACTTTGGCCTTTTTGCATTTTACGCAAATCGGAAACATATACACTAATTTACTGTCCCTCAATTGGTTACTCATATTGCAAAACAGGGCTGCGCGGATCTGGTTTATTGCAGACCTGAAGCCACTCAGCGATGACGATGGGTATCTACAAGAGAGAGCACGATGAAGATGAAGCAACACGTTCACCCGTCTGAAGGTGAAGCGCCATACAGTGCTCACACTATTTCGCGCTCAGTTGAAGCGACCAGCCTGGCCGCCATTAGTCCGCAGCCCTGCGCCGAATAAAAGAATTCATGCGTGAAACGTGGACAACCTCACTGCCACGGGAACGACTGTCCGGAGGAGGGTAAACAGGGGAGACGCGATAGTTAACAAGGGAGGTTCTTGCAAGACCTGAGTAAGGACCAATGTAGCGACGCTGGAACTTGTCACAAAGGTCAGGAGTGCGTAATGGTGTATAAAGTACCACCTCGTCGTCGGGACGGAGCGAAACGTGGCAGTGGGTCGCCTCATAGCGGCACTTGCGGTCTTCCTGGCTGGTTTCAGTGTTGAAGCGAGCAAGCCTGCGAGATCTGGCCACCCGGAGAAATGAACTGGTCAGAAAGAGAGGATGAGGAACTGGCAAGTGTAGAAAGGAAAGAGTAATCAAGAAGGATAGCTGGAGAACGGCCGAGGAAAAAACGGGGTGTAACCTGCGGTCCTCTGTAGAGTCGTATTGTAGACGATTGTAAAAGAATGAAGTATTACATCCCATTTTCGGTGGTCCTGGTCGACGTACATAGCATATCTGAAAGTGTGCGATGGAACCGCTCAGTCAAACCATTGGTCTGCGGGTGATAGCTGGAAGACAATGTGTGATGTGTGGTTAAGGCCTGAAGAACTTCGGCTACAATAGTCGACAGAAATATCCAACCGCTGTCACTGAGCAGCCCATCAGGGGCACCATGGCGCAGTACGAGGAATTCCAAAAAGAAGGTCGCGACCTCAGGTGCTGAGTCATAAGGCAGGGTAGCGGTCTCAACGCAGCGTGATAGGTGGTCGACCGCGGTGACGATCCAGCGATTACCTCGTGCGGACAGTGGAAGTAGCCCGTATAAGTCTATGCCAACAACGGCAAAAGGAGTAGCAGGGAAAGGTAGCGGCTGTAGTAGGCCAGCAGGAGATGAAGTCGCCCGTTTGAGGTGCTGGCATGGCAGACAAAAGGCGACGTATTTTTCCACGCTGGATGCATGGCCTGACCAGACGAAACGGGTTTACATGCGGTGGTAAGTTTCGTGAAAGCCTAAGTGATCGGCTGTAGCATCATCGTGGATAGCCACTAGGATATGGATGCGAAGCTCTCTCAGGATAACGCAGACACAACGGGTGACTTCAGAAAAATAAATATAACGGGAGAACACGCCATTTTCAGATTTGAACTTTTTTAGTTGCCTGCTCATCCTAGCGGTAGGAGGGTGAGAAGCACCGGTAAGAAGGTCCATTAGAGAACCGCAGTAGGGATATGCTCGCAGGTGTGAAATAATGACGTAGCGATATGGAGCAGCGGCAGGAGGAGCACTGGTGATGCTTGGAGCCCTGGACGACATTGGGACTTCGAAGGTGGATGCCGCAGGAAGACGCCAAGAAGCACTAGGTGGTAATTCTGGAAGCGGGAAACAGGAAAGAGCATCGGCATCTCGATGCTTGCTACCCGATTTCTATGTGACATCGATAGTGTATTCTTGCAAACGCAAAATCCAACGGCCCAGGCGTCCACTCAAACTCTGAGGGTGGATGACCAACACAGAGCGTGGTGATCGGTACCGATCGTGAAATGGCGGCTGTAGACGTAGGGGCGGAATATCTTAACTGCCCAAACTGCTGTGGGAGGTGGTCAGTTCGCAACCTGCCATCAGGGGAGGAGGAGGAATCAACATTTATTAAGCCCGAAATAATTCGGTGGTGCATGCTTGCACCAGACGGGGTGGTTCCCTAGTTGCGGGACCCATATGTTTCCAGTAGCTCCTGGCCCCTGTCTGTCAGTGCGAGCTGGATCGATAGGGCGGGGCTGGACAACAAGGTCTCCCATCGCTCAAGGGGTTGGGGATTGGGGGTGTTGGCGGGAAGGGGAGGAGGGGGGTTTGAGTTGTTTGCATTCTGCCAAAACGTGCGGCAGGGTGCCCTTTTCTTTTTTACAGAAAGGACAGAGCATGTCGTGTTCCGCAGGGTACATGCGGCTCATCAATACGGGATGCGCAAGCGATCCCGCCTGCGCTCGGCGCAGGATCGTCTGTGGTTGCCTGGTGAGCTTGGGGTGCGGTTCTGGCAGTCTGCACCTTTCCTCTCGGTACATACTTGTAATTTCCCGAAAGCTAATAACCGGATGCGGTAGCTCTTCCGGCTCGTTCTCGCCCCGGATTGACATTTCTCGGGCATGGTAGTCTGCGATGATGTTGCCTGCTACCTGCGAGTGAGCCGGGACCCACACGAGCTCTATAGCTCTTCCCGGAGGCTTGCACTTGGATAGAATGGCTCGGGCCGCGGAGGATATTACCCCTCTGCGGAAGCTTCTGTAGGCTGTCTTTGAGTCAGTGACCACGGTATCCACGCTCGGCTGTGTGAGTGCGAGGGCCATGGCCGCTTCTTCTGCAACTGCGGCGTCTGTTGTCTTTATGGACGCGCTGACGATCAGCCTGTCTTTTGACGTAACCACCACTGCTGCACGGTCACTGTGTTTTCGGAGCGAGGCGTCCGCGTAGAGGACCCTGGGGTTCTCTTCCAGCTTCCGGGCTATGGCTTTGGCCCGCGCGGTGCGCCTCTCGTCGTCCTTGCCCGGCGTCATGTTCCGGGGAAGGGGTTTGGTCTGAATGGCCGTCTTCCAGTCTTCCGGAAGGGCTTCCTTGAGGGGTACTGGCTCAATCTGCCATCCTATCTTGCGTAAGACGGCTCGTCCGTGTTTCGTATGACTGAGCCGGATTCTCTGATTAGAGAGGTGTGCTTCAATGAGCTCCTCCACCGTGTTGTGGGCGCCCATGTCCAGCAGTCTTTGTGTGGACGAGTATATGGGAATGCCCAGTTTGCTTCGTTGCCTTATGAGGCATCGTGTTTAGGGTGTCCCTATTCGCCTTCGTCAGCTGGAGATAGGGGGCGGAGTAGGTAACCCGTGACACGACGAATGCGCGTATCAGGCTCATGACATCGTCCTCTTTGAGGCCTCGGTTTCTATTAGATACCCTTCTGATCATACTGAGTATCTGTTCGGCTGTAGTTTTGATATTTGTGACGGCGGCGTGTGCCTTCCCGTCGGCCTGAAGTAGTAGGCCGAGGATCTTAATCTGCTGTGTTGGCTTGATAGCCGTTCCGTCGATGGTGACGATAACGTTCGGCGGCAGCTCTTTCTTGGATTTTCCCGGTTGGATAATAAGCAACTCTGATTTCTGGGGAGCGCAGCTCAGTCCGCATGACTTTGCGTACTCGTGCACGGTTGTTGCCGCCTTCTGCAAGGCTTCCTCCATTCAGGCATCAGAACCGGCTCGAGCTGTCCACACCGTAATATCGTCGGCGTAGAACGCATGGTCCACGCCTTCGATTTGCTTGAGTAGACCGGGCAGGGGCAGGAGGGCCAGATTGAAGAGCAGGGGCGACAAGACCGATCCCTGTGGGGTGCCCCTATCACCCAGCTCGACAGGGTCTGACTTCTCCTCCCCTATTCTGATGGTCGCTGTTCGGTTTGACAGAAATTCTTTGATGTAGTAGAATGTCTTTCGGCCACACCTGGTCATATTCAGATTCCGCAACACGCTCGCGTGGGACACGTTATCAAACGCTCCCTTCCGGTCGAGGGCGAGTATCCCGCGCGGCGTGTGCCTCGTTGCCGGCTTGACGACCAGTTCGTGAAGTTGGATCATCACGTCTTGGGTGCTGAGATGTTGCCTGAAGCCGTACATTGTCTCCGGCATCTCATCTGTTTCTTCGAGGTGCTTCTGCAGCCGGCGAAGGACCATACGCTCCATCACCTTCCCCGCGCAGGACGTGAGGGAGATGGGCCGCATGTTGTCTATCGTGAGGGCCTTGCCGGGCTTTGGAATGAAGCAGACCTCGGCGTCCTTCCATTCCTTCGGCAACCGCGAGCTCTCCCAGGCTTCGTTGATGTGCCCTAGGAGGCCGCGGGCCGCTTTACTGCTCATGTTACTGAGTAGTTTGTATGTTATGGCATCCCTGCCGGGTGCACTTTTCTTGTTACTTTGATCTATCGCTGTCCACAATTCCGTCACGGAAAACGGCCGGTCCAGGTCTTCGTTGTCGGGTCCTTCGTACCTCTCTGGCTACGGGTACTGTCCCTTCTCTGTCTTTAGGTACTTCGCCTTCAGGTCTTCCAGGAGCCTGCGGCCGTCTCCCTTGTACATGTTCAATAGTTTGGTAAGGTTGCGATTGGTCGCAGTTTTGCTACTGAGCGGGTCGATCAGATCCCTCAAGAGGCACCACGTCTTCCACGTCGAGATCTTGCCCTGCAGGCCGTCGCAGGTCTTCAGCCAATTCTCCCTGCATAGTTTGGCCGCGTGCTCGGCTATCTGCTTGTTCAAGGCTGCTATGCGCTTGGCCAGCTTTCTGTTGTGCCGCTGACGTTTCCATCGCCGCGTTAACGAGTGCCGGGCCGCCCACATGTGGGTCAGTCTGGCGTCCACGTACGGTGTCTGCGAAGTCGTTGCGATTTCGTGGGTAAATTTTTGGAGCGTCTTCTTCTGGTCCCTCGACCATTCGGTGTAGGTCTGTTGTGTTTCAGCTCGTCCCGATTCTTCCTCAGACGCCTCTTCTTGTTCCTGGGTGAACTTTCTCATCTTGTCCCAATCCGTGATCCGCGCTGTCCCCAACACAGCCCGATATCGGGAACCTCGGATCGTGATGCCGATCACGCTGTGGTCAGAACCCAGGTCCACTTCTTCGCTTCTCCAGGAGACGTCTAGCGTTCCCGATAACCACGAAAGATCTGGCGTAGTGTCCCTCGCGGCAATGTTGCCTCTTCTGGTAGTTACGTCAGGCTCGTTCAGGAGGGCAATCTCGTGATCCTCCATTGCTTTGTCCAATGCTTTTCCTCTTTTTGACTGGAACTTATAGCCCCATGTTGTGTGAGGGGCGTTAAAGTCGCCGAGGATCAGGAGCGGCCTGGTCCCCGCCAACCCTTTCGCCTGACTCACGATGCGGTCAAATTCGTACTGCCGTTGTGACGGCCGACAGTACGCGCTCATTGCAAATAAATTGCCCGCGCTGCCAATTTCTCTTGCATGAATTTCGACCAGCGTGTGCTCGCACCCGCCCTGCGCCGTAACATGTTGAGTTGCCGCCACGTTGCTGCGAACGAGCACCGCCGTTCCGTTCTCCGTGGGGTCCGTGTAAGTGACGTACCCCGGAAGTCTTGGTTTCCCGTTCGTCTCGTGTAGAGCAATTACATCAGGCTTGTTGTCTTGCCCGTCAATGTATAACATTAGTTCCGCTTCTTTGTTGCGAATCCCACGGCAGTTCCATTGGTAAATCACGGTGGTTTCCCCCCCGGTCTTCTTGTGCTTCTTACTTGGCTTCTGCATCATCCTTTCCGGCTGTCTCGAGTCGATTGCGCCTTTTCGCGATCGCGTTTTTTATTTTTTCGGCCCGCTCCTTTTTCAGGGACGCGAAGTGGTTCCTCACCGATGTTGAGGCTACTTTTAGCGCTTGACGTTTGTGCTTCGCCGATGGCGTCTGAGGCTGACTCTCGACAGCTTTAAGTCGGTCGTCTATTTTGCTGAGCCTTTCGTTAATTTGGGAAATTGTGGCCAAAATGGCCATAAGCTCTCCTTCTCGCGGGATCTGTGTCGTTACCGTGGTCGCGGTCTCTGCGTTCGCAGTTTCCTCTCCGCTCGCGGGGTTCTCTTCGGCGTCCATCGCCTCTAGGTTATTTGCTGCACGTTGCATGGCCTCAGCCTCTCCAGCTGGCCGCCCTTGGCGGGGCGAGGGGGGGGGGGGGGGGCCCTCCGCGGCACCTTGCGCAAGCCTGCGGCGTTGCTTGTCGCCGTGTTGTCTTGGGGTCCTGAATTTGCCAAGCTGCCGTTACTCGCTAGCGTTTCGATCTTATTCATAAGCGCCTGTATTTGGGCGTTCTGTTCCTGGATCTGAGCGTTTTGGCGCTCTATGATCCTCTTCAGCTCTATCACTTCGCTACTGTCCTTTTGCGGATTCGCTTGTGAGTTAAGGAGTTGGGAGGGGGTGAGGGGTGGGAATTCGGTGTCGCTGGTTAGAGCGACGGGAGACCTGTTGGTCCGGCCCACCTTTTTCTCGGCGATCCCTCGGTGTCCGGTTGACTCCGGCGACTGTTGTTGACAGCCACTGTAGTTGCTGTTGCGGCCCGGCGTGTGTGACCGGCCCCGTTGTTTGGAGGCGCTGCGGTGGGGTCCGCCTGCAGGACCTCTCTTGTCTTGGTTCCTTCTCCCGATGTCTTCCTCTGCTCGGCGCCGTTCCCAGCGCCGCCGGCGGACGACGTAGGGTGTCTTGAAGCGGGCTTTGCAGGCCTTGTCCGCTGTCAGGTGTTTGCCTCTGCACAGGCCACAGTTCGGGACACATTCGTGATCTTCGGCGGGGTTGGAGATTCCGCACCCTCGGCAGATCGTGTTCGAAGAATCCGGGCACACGTCCATTCTGTGGCCCACTCTTCCGCAGGCATAGCATACGTCGATTTGTTTTCTATGTAGCGTGCACTCCATGAGCAGGTTGCCGTATCTCACGTATTTGGGTACTTTATGCCCTTCGAAAGCAATGACGACTGATCGGGTCTTACCGATCCGGTTTGCCTGTAGCGCCGTTGGGTTATGCTTGTGCACAACATTGTCCTGAATATCCTGGGCCGTATCCTCGAGCCGGATGCCCCTTATGACGCCCTTCACCGTGCCGTGGGGGGCCGTTTCGTAGGTACTTACTTCGTGTGCCGTGCCGCGTATGTCAATCCTTCCGACTGCAGTGTATAGGTCGGCGTTCTCTCTCTTGGAGGTGCTCACCACAACGATATTCTGCTGGAGGTTGGGGCACACGACATCTTCACTTGCTTCATTGCCGGGGATCTGTGCCGCCGCCACAATTGCACGACTTAGTTCAACGCGGGTCACGTCGCTCACGTGGAGCCCGCCTCGTGGTCGTAATACGATCTTTATGTCGCCGCGCGGCAAGTCTGGCATGCGCGCGCCCTTCAACAATTTGCCCTTGTTTATACGTTTCGCCCTTGAGTGACGTGTATCGCTGCCAGTGGCAGCCATGGCCTTGGCGCCATCTTGGTTCGTTTGAAGTACGGCATTTAGGCCTAACTTGCCCATGCCTTTGTGCCTGACCCTCTCGCCGGCAGTTTTCCAGCCTTGCGATCTTGTGCACTGGTCCGGCGGAATTTCGACGCCGTCCACCTCTACTCGCATAGCTGTAGTTATCTTAGGTCAATGCTCACTTGCGTATTCACCGATGATTCGATGTTCCGCTGGCGGCCTCACCGAGGCTCGGGCTGGGCCTACCGCTCCTCCGGCCAAGGCCGGAGTCGACGTTAGGCCCAGCTGCGGGCGCTCCTCTCGGCACACAAAAGTCCTTTAAATTTGGCAAAAGCGGTCCCCTACCTCGGAATTCGAGTTCCCGGTGGTCCACACAACTTCATGCATCCGGTCGACGCACTTTCATTAAGGTGCGACTCAAAAAATCTGGCAGTTCAATGAAAAAAAACACGGAGCCCAGGTGAAACGCGTCCGCTCGCTCCGCAGGAACGCCAGATCTCCTCCTGCCATCGAACACCCATCCGTAAAATTGGGTACAAGCATCCTTCGGCCCGGTGCCCAGCACTTTCAGGGGTGTGCGTTTGGATGAGGCTCTGCTAACCCTTCTCTGCTCCTTCGAGGGTTTAAAGTTTCGAACAACTAATGGCCTGCAAAGGCCGGGCTGACAGAAAAAGGGGCCACATAATGGGCTTTTGCCGCACAAGGCGGACTTATTGTTGTCTGGGGACGGAACTGATCCCTGCCACATAAGAGCAACTATTTGAGACCAATGACGCTTTTCCCAAACATTTCACCCCAAAGGGCCGAGCACCAGGCCGGGAGAAAGCTTGTACCCATTGAAACGCCGGTGGGTACACGGCGGCACCAGGGATCGAACCTGGTACCTCCCGAACACGAGGCGGATGCTCCAACACAAGGCCACGCAAGTAACCTTTGCCTAAAGAAGGCAGCGCTCAGCTCTGGCGATAGCGCTGTGTCCAGTGTGGCCAGGACGGATCAGGCGAAATAAACGATAAGGGCTAGGAGCTTGCAGGTGAGAGTAAACTGAACATGAGCTTTAAACAATGCTACTCGGATTGTTTGGAACACGCACTGACGGGTTTTCGTGACGATGAGTTGGCCGTACGTCCGGCGAAGGCTTATGAAATCGAGTTTGGTGAAAACTTGTATGTTCGTGATGGACAGTTAAACTTGAGCCCCGCCGGGGTGGCGCAGTAGTTATGGCGCTCGACTACTGTGCCCAAGGTCGTGCGATCGAATGCTGGTCTCGGCACCGCTTTTCGGTGGAGGTGAAAAGCAAGGCGCCCCTGTGCTGTGCGATGTAAGTGCACGTTAATGAGCCCCAGGTGGTCGAAATTTCCAGTCCTCCACTACGGCGTCTCTCATAGCGTGAGTCGCTTTGGGACGTTAAACCCCAAAAACGAAACCAGTTAAACTTGAAATTGTTAACGGCGATCAAAAAGACAAAAAAAAGACACCATGACGATTCGGCCCCCATACGGGAGCCTTGTTCACAATAAAAAAAATCGAGAAACGAAAGCACAAGCATATGCAGATCTAAAAAGGGTGCGTAGGGTGCATGCGTAAGTCCTGTCTGTCAGGTTTTCACAATTTCTGTTCAAGGTGTGACTGGTCGTTTGTACCCTGAAATATTCCAAGATGAAGGCGAGGCAATGTTTTTCTTTTAATTGCAAGAACATGTACCTTGCTCCAGCCGATAACAGTTCCTTCGATATTAAGTGCAGGGCAATTGCACTGGAGTCCATATTTTGTTTTTTACTTCATTTGTATGATCTTTAGGCGTCTTCCAGAGTTACCAGTTTCGCCGATGTAAACACCGTCGCAGTCGGAGCAGCGGATGCTATAAACCACGCCAGGATTTTTTTCTTTCGGAAGGAAGTCCGTTACGTTGACTAAAGCATGTCGCAGTTTTCCGGTCAGAACGTGGGATATGTGAACGTAGTTGTAAACGTAAAGTAGCTGTTAGCGCACTCGTATTTGACAGGGATCTATGGTAGTGTGAGCAATGGCTTGGACACCATTTTAACAAATAGCGGTAAGGGCCAAGTGTCGGCGTTGTTGTCCTCTTTTGAAAATCGGCGTGCAGGAAGTAAAGAAAACTTTTTCAAACATAAACGGAAGCGAACTACGCCCCTTCAGATTGCGAGGAGGGCACGCAACCGATACACTGCAGAGCAACTTATGCTAATAAGCAGCTGTGCCATTACAATGGAACTATTACGGAGCTTGAAGGCGAGCGAGTAACCATGTATGTTTTCTGCTAATTCTGCACTTTGCTTGCATGCGAAGATAGCGCCAACATTCGGCACCTACAGGCAAACTGCTATCGTACTGCCCCATGATTTTACTGCACTACCTCAACAGGTAGTATGCAACCAGTATTAAATATACAATGTACTCGTATAAATGGACGTAGAGCGGACACGTTTCTGATCTACATTTGAGATAGATACGCGGCCGGCTACCAGTGTGGAAGCACTGATAATTGGCCCGGTTAGCATTGATCCATCTTTAAAGTGTCCACATTTTTTCGCGCTTCGAACGCTACAAAGATGGACCAGTGCGGGACGTTCATGTAGTCGCCTTCGTCTTTGACGAGTGCCGATGGTTCATCTATGCCTGCTCCTGCTAGGCAGCATTCTACGAGCGTGAATGGTGCATCAACCGCTGCTCTTCCGCGACGAGGTGAGCCAAATATGTCTGAATCCGAGAAAGCGAAGACGAAGGCTAGACTTGCAGTGGCGATGAGAGTTAGGCGGCGCTAAAATTCCGAGATGCGAGCACGAGAGAAGGATGCAATGCGACAGAAGCAAGATGGAGATTAGGGTTATGGCAAACCATGTGTACTTCTATGAGCATGCTGGGACGCATGAAATTTCAAGAAGCGGTGACGTCGTCACCGGGTAGCCCATCAGAAGAGAAATATAAAACGAATATACAGTTACAACGGGAAAAACACCGTCTGTGCGTTCGCGCGCGCGAGCGTGTGTGTGTGTAAACGCTTCGCGTCATATCGTCAACGGCGGAGCCTGTGTCTCACTAATTATTTTTCTTTATGATTGGTGGCTTCCAAAACACGCCATGGTTTCACGATCTCGTGATATGCTATGTCCACAGGTTCTGTAGATGCCTCACATGAGGCAAAAAATGATTTCGCATTAGCAGGGTGAGAAAGACATTCCAAATATAATGGAATAAATTGACCGTAGTTATTATCGCAGCCATCCCTGATATGAAGATGAATTTGGCGAGAACATTGCTTTTTCGTTACATCCGCATGAATCCACGCTACCGCCTTTAGGTTTGTTTTACCAGAAAAGCAACGTGATTCATCATATTCGTGCAGGCATTTAAAATAATCTTTCGGGATACCAGGATTGTTGTGAGATAAAAGGGTAGGAATATTGACACCCCACAAGGCTTTGTTTGTGGCTGAAGAGAGAAAAAAGTGAGTTTATTTGCCTGTTATGAACCACACTAATTTCGAACCGTAAATATTCGCGGTTATTGCTTGGCGCGAACAGGATTTGTAGATATCTAGCTATTACTTGCTCTTATTCACAGGTATTCTTCATACAGTCTGACATGTGTTGTCAAAGAATATTATACTGTGCTACGCTTCGAGTCATTACCAGGTTACAGCGACAAGGATGGATGCACTGCAATAGCCAAGCCTTGCCGACTAACTGGCTTCCTTGTACAGTCCTAAGGAAGTTGAATAGCGAACGTTTACAGCCAGTGTGATTTGGACACGATCCCGTAAAAACTCACAGTACGTTTAAAATAAGACTTTCCCAACTAAATTTTATGTTCAATGCCTTATGGCATCTGGGAAGTAAATATTGTCCTCATTGAGAACAGAATGCCTGAAAGCAAAATATGTGTCTCTAAATATGTTCATTTTATACCTCCGCCTAGGCCATAGTGTTAATATAAAAACATTTTACCCGGGGTAGGGTAGAGTTGTACCGCCACGTGTAACCTTGTGTATGAAAGCTAGCAAAAGTTAGCTTCCCATGAGTGAAAGGGAGGCTGAAGAGAAACACGCACTGTGGTGGCACAGATGGTGGAATGTTTCTGAAACATCCGCAGATATATAGTGCGCATTGCTTTTCGAGTATACTGACTGAGCGTATGAATAAAACAAAACAAGAAATATATTTACTGTGCATGCAATTCTAACGATGTAGTCATCGCACAGGAATGATATATCAGCATTTAGTGAAGCATTATATGTGTGAAAGGTAATCAAAGCTGTCGATTCTAGTGGCATATAGAAAGCTCATTATTAAGAAGTATGTTAGAGGTCGCTGAGACATTATTTGCTTCATTTGCATTATCAAAGGATGAATTTGCGATAGAAGATAAAATACTAAAGGAGCAAAAACATATTAGTCGCCGCTTCTTAAGTTTCCTAAGACATCTTCACTCAGCTGTCTTCTGTCAGCAATAGTGTTCGCGCTGGCATCAGTATTATTTATTTTATTGTCGAATATAGTGCTAGTAACATACACCAGGCATATTTACTATTGGGCGAATAAATAAACATTGCCCTGATGATGGAGCGCATTTGGCAAGCACTCGCAGGTTATGACTAGCAACTTACCGGTATCAATCAAGAGGAAAGCATACAACAGTTGCACCTTACCTCTACTCACCTATGGGGCTGAAACGTGGAGGCTAACCAAGAGAGGTCCACTTAAGTTGAGGACAACCCAGAGCGCTATGGAACGACACATGGTAGGGGTAATATTAAGAGATAGGAAGCGTGCTGAATGGGTCAGAGAAATAACTCAAGCTACTGATATTCTAGAGGAAATCAAGAAGAAGAAATGGGCATGGGCGAGATATGTAGTGCGAAGAGAGGATAACCGATGGTCGCTTAAGGTAACAAATTGGATTCCAAGGGAAGGAAAGCGTAGCAGGGGGAGGGAGAAATTTAGGTGCGCGGATGAGGTTAAGAAGTTCGCAGGGGTAAAGTGGATGCAGCTAGCACAGAACCGGATTACTTAGAGATTTATTGGAGAGACCTTCGCCCTGCGGTGGGTATAGTCAGGCTGGTGAGAATGATGATGGTGATGATGCACTCACGAAGAGGCGCACTGTGAATAAAACCTTTTTGTTTATTTTTCGTGCCTGTTTGTTAGTTTTTCGTACCTGTAACTCGAAAATTCAACACTATTAAGCGCATCAAGTACTAAGAACAAAAATATACGCCACAAATGTATATCAAAATAACTAGCCCTAAACGGAGAGCCAGATAATCAACAATTGCCCTGCAAAAATAATGTTTGATCAATCAAGAATGAACAACTGGATAGCGAAAGCATTTGGAGATGAGAACATAATGACTTTATAAGACAATGCATTTATGTTACGACTTAAATGATGAAAAAGGCAGGCCTAAATGCTTTGTTGTGACTTTAATACTCTAACAAATCTGTAGAATCATTTTTAGATTCGGGCTGCCGAAAGTGATTAGTATGGGCATTAGGCAATGTTGACAGCTCCAGATGATGCAATATAGATAATTTGTGCATCGAATCTAGCGTGGCGCTGGTGACGTAGCCAACATCTGTACCGTGATTGAAGCGTGAAGTGAGGTAACACACCCTCTCCCAATTTACTCTATAAATGCACGCGAACTGAATAAACGCGGGCGTCTTTCTGCCACCTTCGCTGGGAGCGTCGGGTCATGCGTCGTCTAAGGCATGCAACGAAATGATGATAAGCGGACAAACTTTGCGGCGATACTAATAGCTAGCGGGGCAGCCTTGCTTAGAAGCTCATATTGAGAATCGAGGCGAAGAAGGTACTAAGAACAAAGACGATAGCCTACCGTTACACGCCTTCCGGTTTACATATGCATTGCTGCATTAGGAAGCCTGCTTAGTATGTTGTATTCATGTACTGATTGTACTAGGGATTGAATGTCTTAACGGAAAGACCACAGTGACCTAGTTGTTGCATCAAATATGTGTTAAACCTACGCTCTTAAAATCAGGAGAGATAGTTATTCCATTGCATTTTTCATTCACGTTCCTTCTTTTGTGTCGCCATCTGTAAAAAATGTCAGTGGCCTTAGTATCCTTCCGGATGTCATTTGTAAATAGAGTTTCTTATTACCATGCACCTCGAAATTGTCGCAACAGCTCAGACAGCACACAAACATTCAACCAATCCCGGTTTAACGTCGTAGAAATTCGCACCAACATTGCTGTAGCAAAGGTTGTCTGAAAAATTTTTATATATTGGTCCGGCGTATATACTAATATTAAAACAGTCTTGGCATGGCCAATGTAGGCGAACAGCCTGCCGTGCCACTAGTAATACATATTGGTATCGGCATGCAATGAGGATTTATTGGCTTACATAGAATTGGCACTGGCACTGTTAGGCCGCCTTTATCCATACAAAGTTATTTCAACTTGCCCTTAAAGGCGCCATTTGCTTTGAATAGCTCAGTTCGGTTATTGTACTTTTCTTATGCAGTCATTTCCCAGTGCAATCTTGCACGTCATCTACCTAAGGAGCCATGAAACCGTTGAATTGATAGAAACAAAGCATTTTCTAAAATATTTTATTGAGAGCTCATGTACATATACAGCCTTTGTCAAACGTTTAGATCCCGGAGAGTTTGATTTTAAGTCACATAATCAGACTTCTTTAGCAATCATGGAAGTCCGGGCCATTATCCAGTAGCACAAAATAATGGGTCGATGTGGGTCCCACATAGGCAATGCGGGCAAGGGGCTGCCTATATCAAACCTGCGTTGGTCCCTCTTGGGGAGACTGTGGGCAAAACTCACTTCTGCTGCCCACACCATATAAAACGGGCCCCTTGTAGGCTCTCCATGGGCTTCATAGGAGGGGGCAACCTATATGGGTCCAACAACAGATATCTGCGGGCGATGCGGAGGGCTACACGGGGGCGAAGTGTAGGCATCCCGACTGTGCAGCGCATTGCGTGGATGAATTGCGGGAATGTGTGAGCAAGTAGCAAGCATGCCTGCATCTAGCCTACAAAGGTCTTGCGTAGTATATAAATTAGCGAAGCGCTGGCCAATGCAGTGGTGAAGCGTGGGCACCCCCAGCTGCAAACTGGCTGTAAAGAGGCCAAAATGGACCCGTATCAGATCAGTAAGGGCAAACAGCTGGCATGCCCGTACCATGTCCACAGAGGTCTAATGCAGATGGTACAACAGCTTAGCCGTGAGCATTGCAGTCGGCGATGTGTGGGCACCCTCTCTGTTATCTGTCGGCAAACGGTTTGAGCGGACCCCAGCAGATTTGCACGGGTAAAGAGCTAGTATGCCCGCGTCTAGCCCACAATGCATTGCGCAGGATATATCGGGGCTCAGCTCTTGGCTCCACAGGGGCAAAACATGGGTACTACTCACTCTTGGCTGTCCGTCTATTGCCCTGCGCACACCCACAGCAACTAAGTGCGGGCAAAAGGTTGTATGCCCGTGCCTAACCCACAATTGTCAACAGAGTGCTCAATCTGAGCTCCAACGTCGTTAAGCTTTGGCTGAACGATAAATAGGCTGGCTAACAATGCCTCATTTCGTGTCATGTCACTAGCAAAGAAAGAGTAAATGGCATTCCAGCATGCAGCCTGGCTGTTTCCAGTACTCCGAATAAGTTGGCTAAGCTGCACACCTCCCACCGTAGAGCGCGTAGGCTTGTCTCCGGCTTAGTAAACTGTGGATCTCTTGGAGCGCGTAGGTTACTCTCCGGCATAATAAACTGCGGGTAACTCGCAATTTCGCGTCGAACACCTGCCAGAAGCAAATCATGGAGGCATAGGGGCGTTTTACCCTTGTTACTGACCTTAGTCAGCGTTAGACAATACTCACTTATTTAAGGTTGCTCAGCCAGTGCAAGGTTCACATGTAGCAGTGCGTCAGCCAGTGAAAAAATACTCAGCAGGGGTAATATTATGCATTTATTGCTTTCAAGAAGAAACACAAGTTAAAAACAGGCTTAACGGAATCCATATAATATGCCAACAGCTCAAACCCCGAAACGCGGAAAGGAGGAAAAATACAAACTCAACTAATTAGGCGAATGAACATCCCTAGCCAGGTAGCACAGATTGGAGAGCCCTAGTAGGTTCGATGTAGGCAAGTGGGGCTGGGGCAACCATAATAAAACCTGCATCGGTTGACGCCGCTGGGACAAATGTGGGCAAGCCCCATTTGCGCTTGCCCCTGTTCCTCCTGCATGGGTCTCATAGCGGCGTTGCTCGGGCTAATACAGAGCACATTCCTGCATCCAGACCACAAAGGTCCGTTGCCGAATATTTGAGGGTATTCCAACCTAAATGTGGCCTCTCTATCGTAGATCCGAATTGAGGCCGCCCCCATTAAATCTTTGTGGGACCTACATCGGGCGTAGTGGGGCAAACAAACGGGCATGCACACGTGCTGCCCTAATCGGTCCTTTGTAGGTTACTTGAGGACAGGTGTAATATGAATAAGAGCCCAATTTGGGCAATCCCTCGTGAAGCCCAAATGAGGAAGCCTTAGATAAACCGCTTTAAGTCCCACATAGGCTGTAATGGGGCTGGAAAGCGGGCGTGCCCGCATGGTACCAAAATCGGTCCCTTGTGGATAATTTGAAGGCACGTGCAACTGCTGGCGGGCTCTAGGTTCCAAAACAACAACCAGCCCATTCGGCGCTGCCCACGCAGAAGTGGTTTGTACCCCACATGGGCCGTGATGAGGCTGGAAGGCGGGCAGGCCAACATGATACCAAAAATCGGTCCCTTGTGGATAATTTGAAGGCACGTGCAAAAGCAAGTGGGCTTTCTGTTCAAAAACAACACCCAGCCCATTTGGGGCTGCCCACACAAGACCACTGTAGGTCCCACATCGGCCGTAATGGGACTAGAAGGCAAGCGTGCAATTGTGTAATCATTCTTTCCAACTTTTATTTGTATTATATGTTGCCCTAGATTACAATTATAGATTATTTGTATAATAGTTGTTGCCTTGTTTAGGCGGTTAGAAATATTACATGCGTTTATTTTCCGCGCTCATGGAAATTGTGCAAAAAATACTAAAACATACTGATTGCTAACTGTTGCTCCTTATGTGGTTGCTGTGGACTGCCTGCAGCTGTCAGCACAATATTACTGTTCAGAACACACCTCTCCATAGCCTGAACAAGGTGTACATGAAGTCTTTCAGGCTAGATAAATGTTATGAATTATTGTAAAGTTTATATCGCGGCTTGGACTAGGGCTTCCCACCAATTTCCTGCGTCCACCATTATGAGAATAATGTAGGCAAGCCCAAGTGCGCCTTGCGCTATAGAACCCGCTTCGGTCCTATATCATTATCTGAGGGGCTAACCGAAATAAAAAAAAAATGTTCAACCAGAGCGGCTGGCCGAATCTGTCCAAAGTAGGACCATCGGGTGGAGTTGGCGGGATGTGCCTTTTTGGCAATGCGGGAAAAATGTGGGCAGCCCCACAAGGGCTGCCTGCATCAGTCCCTAGTGGGTCTAATCGGGGCTTTGTCGACCTACGTCGGCCTACGTTCAGGCCTACGTCGGCCCCTCTTGCATCACCCACATTGAGCCCTCCGGGTTTGTCCTGCATTGCCTACATTGGACTCTCCAGCCCTCCCCCTTCATAGCCCACTTCGTGCTTCCTGGGTATCTATATATTACACGCAAAAATATGTGAGCATATATATCCAAACAATATATATTACACGCAAAAATATGTGAGCATATATATCCAGACAAGAAAAAGAAAACAAAATGCACTCGGAGAGTCAACATACAGGGACTACGGCGAAAGGTTCGGTGATCGTCAATATCGTGCGAGTTCGAAAGCAGCGGAAACATCTACCTTTGTCCTCCGTCTGTTTCCCACCGATTGTGCTGGCGCTTCTCACGTGCGCTGTTGGCTTGCGCACACTATGCGCAGACGATATGGAGGCGAGAGAGGCTGATAGCAGCAAAAACCTCTTTCACTTTCACGTTTCAGCTTTAGTACGCAGAAATAAACCAACACGTACATCTTCCAGCAAATGTAGAGAGATCACTATAACCGCTACGATCGCGTCTTTTTCTTCTAAATAAAACGCTGTGCCAGACACAAATGTTTGGTCAAGATGACATGTCTATTGGCGAGGGTACCCTATGCAGAAATAACCGCTTACCTTCAGAAAAAGCGGACGTGCATATTTTTCAAAGCGCTTGGTCTCTCCACTTTTTCTCGCAGGTGTACATACCTCGCCAATACATGTATCAAAAGGAAGATCGTTGTCGTCAGTCTGTGACCAGAAAAGTTTCGTTAATTACCTCTTCCCAACTTTTAATTGCCTACGCTCAGTTGACAAAGGTTTATTTCCGTCGCTTCCAGAGTCAGGCCTATTGATCCCTAGGAAGAACGGCGAGAAATTTAGGATATGCATGCGCACTATAGTTTTCAGGAGCCCACACAAATAGAACATTCGCCCACAATCCACAATAATTCCGCAACTTGCCTCCAATATTTATATTCGAATCTGAAGCGCAGAAGGCGTGACGGCTCAGTGGTTACGCTCGAGTGCTGAGTGCAAGTAACAGGGTTATATCGCGCCCGTGGAGGCCGCTTGTTGACGGGGGACGAAGAGATGTTAAGGCGGCCGCCCGCTGTTCGATGGAACCCCATGTGGCAGAACTTTCCGGAGTCTTTCACTACGACGTCTTCAAAATCCCGCTTTATTTCGCCACTTTGAGAAAAAGCGACGAACAATCATAAAATTAAACACACCCAAAAATAGGAGCCCCAAGGGTTACCAGCACTTCAATTTTAACTACAGTTTTTCGGTCTTTCGACCTGCTGCGCTTGCGTAGCCCTGCGCCATGGCTCGAGTAGTGTCCTCACGCCATGCACACAAGCCCCACGCACAGACCACTGGTGTAAAAATTTCTCGAAAAGACCATGCGATCTGTGCTGGAGGCCCTCAGTCGCTAAATTCGGTGGCGGCCTCTCCAGCAACAAGGACCCAGGACAGCAGTGCTGAAATGGGCATGTCTTCCCAAACACCAAACAAGACCACTGTCAAAAAAACCTCTGCCACTGGAGTGGAGCCTGGTAGAACGAGAGGAAGAAGATGGTTTGCACGGTATGAAGAAGAACGGAACAAGGGTAAATGGGGCACGCCTCAGTTCGCAGATGAGCCAATGTTTCGACAAGTGGACCTGTCTCCGTCTGGGCCTCATCTGCGCGCTGAGGAACTGACGCCTCATCTGCGAACTGAGGGGTACCCCATTTACCCTTGGCGTGGAGCCTGGCACACATGCTTCAACAAAAAAAGACGAAAGCAAAGGAAATGGATATCAACAAGATCCTGCCGCATCCCAAGTCCACGCACCCGCGAGTGGCTACGGACTGACCTCTCAAAAAGGTTGACGACTGGGCACGTTGGTATGGTTCATACTTAACCAGCCAAAAGACGAGACACAGCAAAGAGGAGGACAGGACAAGGCTGGACTATCAAGTGAATGTTTATAGCCACACACTTGTCCTCGACTTTAGCAATATAAAATGCTTCAACCAACTCTCTGCGGAGTTGATTACCATTGCTGTAAACTACACCCATATTATTGAAGTCAGGCGCACAAAGGGACGGGTCATGCTCCGACTTACACTCTCGGGATTGCACATGTAGGGCCAGGTTAGAACTCGCCTTCCCTCCCAGAGAATTGAAGTGCTCCGTCAGGCGCACATTTAGACATCTGCCTGTCTGCCCGTAGTAACACCGGCCACAATTCAGCGGAACGCGGTAGACCACATTCTTTCTGCAGGTGGTGAACTTTTTCTTATGTGACACTGCACAACGAAAACTATCACGAAGTACACTGTCGAGCCCCTTTCTAACTCTAGCGCACAAGCCTCCTATCTTGTTTCTCGCTGTAAATACAACGTCACCATCGTACCTTGCCGCCAGTTTCTTAAGTCGGTGAGAAACGCCATGGAGATAAGGTATGGCAGCCACCTTCTGTCGCCGCGTCGCCGCGTCGCCACACCAACATCACCCTGCACCGTTTTACTCTTCCTCGATCGTGTTAAAACACGTTCTGACAGACGAGCGAGATGGACAGTTGGAAAGCCTGCCGCCAACAACTTCGAAATTTGTTGTGAAAAGGCACCTTCGACACGGTGATGGCAAGCTTTACGTAATGCGGAGTTGATGCATGCGACCGCCAACCCATCCTTTACCAACCTCGAGTGGTCCGCCTCAAAGCTAAGCAGAGGCTTCCCTGACCTGGGGCTGTAGCTCCAACACACATGATTGTCTTGAAAGCACAAATCCAAATCCAGAAACTGTATATGGTGATCTTTAGGAAACTCATACTTAAAAGACAGACCCTGACCTTGCTCTTTGAACATTCGTAACACATCTTGCGCCAAACTATCGAAACCATCCTTATCCAAGAAAATAAGGTAGTCATCAACGTAGCGAAACGTTACTATATCGATGGCATTCAAACCTGGCTTCAATTCGGTGTCAACTTTAGACAGAAAAATGTCGCTGAGCACAGGAGCGACCTGCGACTCAATGCATACCCATGACTTCTGGATGTACGTACTGCCTTGCCGCACCGCCACCGCACCGCTGCCGGTGCGGTAGCGGTGCGGTGATAAGCTCTTGTGATGAGTTGAGGATTCGGGAAGTTACTTGTTCTCCGTTGGGGTGTTTCGCGACTTCCCTCTTTTTTCTAGGGAGTCTTGCCGCCACCGCCGCCGGTGCGGTGGCGGCAAGACTCCCTAGAAAAAAGAGGGAAGTCGCGAAAATCCCCAACGGAGAACAAGTAACTTCCCGAATCCCTAACTCATCACAATGGCTTATTTAATACAATGGACCTGTAGAGTTTTGCACAGAAATTACTCAGACAGCTAATATATACTTAAAACAATGACACCCGTAATCATGTGCCTCAAGAAACAAAACATCTGATCGCATCACACAAACATCTTGAAAAAATACAGCACTTTACAGGAAGTCTCGTGCAGGCTGGCACACAGTCAGGAGGCGTCGCTATAATTATACATAGCGACATTCCTGCCACAGAGGTAAAACTAACTTAGAAGCAGTAGCTGTACACATCAAAAGTCGGAAAACAATAACAATCTGCTCTATATATATACCAACACACCTCACAGTTATCATCCAAGATTTAGAAAACTTTACTCATGAATTACAAAAGCAATATGGGATAGTTGGGGACATAACGCACACTTCCCCTTTTGGGGAAGCAATCGCAGATTCTAGAGGACAAGGTTTAGAAGATATTTATACTGTCTTATGATTATGCCTCTTTAACACTGAAAAACCTGCTTACGGCTGCCCTAAGACAGACAAAATGAGCTGCCTCAATTTAAATTTTACATCTCCATCAATCTTTAAACATTTATTTGGGGCGCTTGAGGTTGCCCTAGAGGCAGACATCATCTGCCCACCATTTTAAAGTTATCATGCTTTACATCAATCATCCAAACAAGACCACTACGATGGAAACTGCTCCTCGCTCATTGGTCGCTTTTCAAAATAAATGCCACGACAGAAACTGACACAAAGAAGAACTGGACATAGACGAAATAACTCAGAAATTTACTGCGTGCATTTTATCAGGAGCTGCGCTGTCCATTCCACGAGCAACTGTATTTCCAAAAAGAAAACAAAAACTATTGTGAACGAATGAATATAGACATAAAACATGTGAATAAAACATGTTGTACCCTTCGCTGGTACTACACTGCAGAAAATTTGCTGCCGTGATGCCGAAAACAACATCATTGCAGAAATATATATCATCTATAAATTGTTCTACAATATCTAAGCAAATGTGGGAAGAATTCGGCAAATTCACTGAAGATTACACCACTTTTCCACTTGCAATGTTAACACCACCTGGTATACAAACAACGCTAGAAGAACAGGCTAACTTACTGGGCTTCTAAATTTTTTATCTGAGGTTATTCTGTTAGCGTACGTTATTAGCGTTAGCGTACAGTAGCATAGTAGCAGCATCATAAGAAGATAGGGGCGGGCGTCCCTGCGTGTTTCACGTTAGGGACGTGCCGTGGTTTTGTCGCCATGGCGCCCTCAACGCCGTGAAATTCTTCGAAGACTCTAGTCTTCGACATAGTCGTCCCTGCGGGAACCAGTGCCGAGAGCGTTGTCGACGCGGCGGCCTCGATAGTGGGTTTACCCGAAGTTTACTGCATCCAGCATATGGGGCGTCCAGTCCTTTCAAGTTACAGTGAGGAGCATGGCATCCATGTCTCTAATCATTGACGCCGGCTGCCTCGTCATCGGCAGCGAGCGTATACCTATCGTCTATATTGGGCCTCAAGTTATCACCGTGTCCTGCCTTTTCCTGCCGTCTTGCGTTTCAAATCAAGCGCTCGTCCAGGTCCTGAGCCAGCATGATAAAGTCCTGTCCGTCACTGTGGACCAGGCTCCCGTAAGGGTGTTTTCACTGGGACACGGTATGTGCGGATGGAGATGTCTGCGTCGTCACCAGTACCCAACTATCTACGGGTCACTGGGCATCGCGTAACCTTTGAATATAAAGGTATGCAGCGTGTTTCCCGGCGATGTGGCTCCTCGGATCACATCCGAGCGCAGTGTTCAGCGCCTTTTTGTGGACGCTGTGGTAACCACGGTCATCAAGCCGAAGGCTGCACTCTGCTCTGCCGACGCTGCAATGATGACCACCCGACGGTGACGTGCCCGGTTCGCCGTTCCAACTCGTACGCAGCAGCAAGTGCGTTTCCTCTGCTTACACCCATGAAGTCTAATGGGCCGGCCCCATCTGCCAAGCCAGCTGAGTCGGCTAAAGGCAAGGCGGAAGTGCTAGAAATGTATTATAACGAGTACCTTCATTACCCGTTCATTTATCTGCTTGTAGCCTACGGAGGTCTCGGTTCTGGCAGTCTTGAACCCATAGGTAGCGTACGAGGGTTCTAGCACAGCTTTCGCCCTCGTTCTTGATCACGTTCTACGTGACGCTGGCGGTAACACACGACGTTCCACGTCCACCGCCATGGCTGAGGGCGGCGCTGGTGAACACTCTCAAGGTTCGTATACAGACAACATGAATACCCAAGAAAGTAGCAGGTGGGACAGCGGGTGATGTAGCTCAGTTGGAAGAGCACCGGACGCGATATTCGGAGATCGTGGGTTCGGTCCCCACCATCGGCACGTTGTTTTTCCTTCTACTTTCTGTTTATCTTTCCCCTAGACAGATTACATTACTAATGTATGTGATTACTGAAGTACTAATTAAAAAAAAGAAAAAGACAAAGTACAATCCCCAATGCTTTCCTTGGCCTCGCCGACTGTTGGCTTCTTTCCTTCAGGTATTGTAACGAGTACCCTCATTTCCCCTTCATTTATCTGCTTATATATATATATATATATATATATATATATATATATATATTGTGAGCCTTCTGTGAACGTTCTTTAATTTGTACATTCCATGATCTTCCTCTTTCATTTGTACATACCATCATCATCGTCCAGCGGCGCCGGCTCCGGCGCGCGCCTAGGTTTTGTCATCGGAGTAAAACGCCAGACACGGGATCCCTTTGCCTTGCCGTCTCGACCTTGCCGTCTCGACCTGACATTCTTCCACAAGTGGTGGAGGTGCGGGGTACAAAGTCCGAAAGGCATAACATTAAATTCGTAAAGGCCATCGGGTGTTGCGAAAGCGGTTTTTTCTTTGTCGTCCTCGTGCATAGGTATTTGCCAATAACCTGAGGTCCACGGTCGAGAAATATTCGGAGCCTTGGAGAGAGTCAAGGGCGTCAGCAATTCGCGGCATCGGATATACATCTTTGCGGGTTATTTTGTTGAGTGCGCGGTAATCAACACAAAAGCGTACCGAGCCGTTCTTTTTTTACTAGCACTACTGGGGAGGACCATGGGCTTGTTGAGGGACGAATTATATTGCGATGAAGCATGTCATTTACATTTTCTTCAATTACTTTTCGTTCAGAGAGGGAAACCCGATAAGGCCGTCGGCGAACGATGGAGTTACCTTTAGTAATGATGCGATGGTGCGCAGCACTAGTCTGTCCCAGTGGCGTGGAAGTGGCATCAAAAATGGCTTGGTGGTGTCGAAGCAATGTCAGCAGTTATTGGCGTTGGTTCGGCGTTAGTTTAGCATTAATAGTCTTTGCGAGAACAGAAAGAGAGGCGTGTGACGACACATGTTGCTGAGGCGGAGGGGCGGTGAGCACCATCAGGGAAAAAGGTTGAACATCCACCATGCAATGCAGAGAAGTTCTTTTTGGGAGCACGAGGGATTCACGTGAAGTGTTAGTGGCCACTACTGTCGCTGAGCCGTTGTGGAACCGGACAAGACTTGACGGGAAGGCGATGCCGCGTGCAAGATGACTATATGATGGTGCTATGAGTACGTCCCCGTCAGTTATGTGGTCAGAAACAACAGTAAGCAGTTTTTTCGCACTGAGGAGGCAAAAAAGTATCAGCGGCGGCAACGAGAGGATGATGTCGTTCAGAAAAGATGTCGTTCAGATGTCGTTCAGAATGAAAAATCGCTGTCTGTCATATGGATAACACGCTCACCACAAGAAATTAGCGCTGAAGCGGTTGACAAAAAATCGCATCCAAAAATCATCAGATGCGCACAAGGTGAGAGCACAGCAAACTGCACATGATGGCGGATGCCGTCGATAACAACTCGTACGGTGCACTTCGCTGAAGGGCGCAAAGGGCTCAACGGAGTTCAGGCCCATCATATTGTGTTGTCACTTTTCGCAAACGGTAGCACAAATCAGCCTGAATGACAGAAATTGCAGCCCCTGTATCAATCAAAGCTTCAACCGGTAAACCTTCAGCGATAACAGCAATCACGTTATACGGGCGATCAGGAGGACTTTTAGTAAGTTCGAGAGTGCAGTTCGACCTCCGGAAACTGCAACACTTAGTTTTCCGGATGGCGGACAGGGAGAGTGGTTGCGGGGCGGAGAGGGGAAACAGAGCGGCGGTATGGGGAAAGGGACCGGCGTCGAGATACATGGGCGCCATAATTGGTTCAGACGAGGATACCGGCGGTGTAGAGGATCGACGGGGTGGGCTGGGAATAGGTCGCCGCTGATATGAGGGTGCGTCACTTTCGAAGGCGTCATAACCACGCCGCTCGTTTTGAATGCGCCGACGACAGAAGCGGGATATATGCCCTCGGATTCCAAAGTAGTAGCACACTGGGCGAGAGGGGCGCCAAGGTGCGTAATAGGGTGGCGTAGGCTGAGCCGTCGTAACGGCTTTGATGTGGTTGTAGGGCGGTGCCAGTTGGTGCGGCGGAACAAAAGAAGGGGGTGATGCTGCGACGTGTGCGTAAGTCGATGCTGGGCGGGGTGCAGGAGGGTCGGACACCATAGGCCGAGTGATTGCTGCCAGCTCATCTTTAATGATGTTGCGGAGACCGGCGTCATTGGAAGGTACCGAAGAATGATCGCACCCGTGTTGACAGACAAGCTTCAGGGCTTGGAGCTCCTCCCGGATGATGGCTCGAATCAGTGCCCGCAGATCTAGGTCAGCAGAGGTCGGGCCAGTAGTAATGACGGGCTGCAATCGGGAGGACTGCAGCTGGTCGATACGTTGGCAGGTCACAATAATGGCGTCAACAGTAGAAGGATTCTGGGCAATCAGGGTGTTATATGCCACTGAATTAATTCCTTTCAAGATGTGGTGTACGCGTTCAGGTTGCGGCATGGTGGCATTAATACGCCGGCAAAGTGCAAGTATGGCCTCTATATAAGACGCGTACGCCTCATCGGGACCTTGGAGGCGAGAGGCAAGCATATTCTTCGCGACCTCAGTCCGAACTGCTGGGTCCGCAAAATATTGGCGGAACTGCTGCTTGAACGTAGTCCAGTTAGTGGTGTGGGGTTCGCGGTTAATAAACCAGGTTCTGGCGACCTCAATGAGGTAGAAACATTCAGAAACTTTAGAGCATCGTCCCACCGGTTGTAGTTACTGCAGCGTTCATAGATGTCCAGCCAGTCATCGACGTCTTCATCGCGACGACCAGCGAACAGCGGCGGGTCGCGTTGTCGTGTGGGCACAGTCAGAATGAGTGGTGCAGCCGTGGTAGAGGGTGCTGCGGTTTCGTGGGTACTCTCGGTAGTCATAACGATGGTGGCAGGCGGTAAACAGCGACCGGAACGTTGCTCCAGCGAGAGGCAGGGCACAAAACAGCAAGGGGATCAAGTCCTACCTCCACAACTTCTGGAAGAAGGCCAGGTAACACACCAGCGACATTTGAAAGAATGATCGATACTGTGCTTCGTGGCCTAAAATGGAGAACCTGTTTGTGTTACTTGGACGACATTGTTGTCTTTTCGGCAACCTTTAATAACCATCTCACGCGCCTGAATGAAGTCCTCGCCTGCCTCGCTTCGGCAGGCGAGGCAGGCGAGGACTTCATTGTTGCCGAAATCGTGAAATAGTACACAGTAACCGCCTGAAACCTTACTACGATCCGGCCATCGTTACATCGCCATGAGCCGCTAGGATAGCGTCTTTTCGCCCGGGGGAATTTGTAAAACAGGTATTGGGCTCTGATATGTTCAGCGCCTATTGCTGAAGAGAACGACGACAAGGATGTTCAACGCGCGTGACGGGCAGGAAGGACAACGACAACGAAGCTCGCTTCGACGCTCGTAGGTGTGCTGACACGTCTCACGACTGATCGCAGAACGTTCTACTGACTGTTGACGACGTATCGCCCAGGTCAAGGTCTTCTACAACAAGATATATATATATATATATATATATATATATATATATATATATATATATATATATATATATATATATATATATATATATATATATATATATATATATACGTATTTTCCTCGTGGCAGAATTACACAGCATTACACGTGAGAATTACACACATATTTTCAATATACTGTAACGGATGAAATTGTTTTAATACAGGTGATGGTCGAATGAAGGACGGACGCACACGGCTCAGAAACTCGGATCAGTCTGCGCGCGCCTCACTTCCGTTTCGTCTTCTTCTTTTCCTCTGCTGCTTTTCAGTAAGCCGCTACACGGCGTAACAATTTTCCCCGGGCAAACGATTCTCGTCCTCGAGAAAATTAGGCAGATCGAAGATGGCAGCGCTTCAGGCGAGCCATGTCACAACTCGTGTCTTGCGGGATTGGCGGTTATCCGTCGTGACTTTGGCGATGACGTAATTCACATCACTGAGTTGGTCCAACACGACGAAGGAGCCGTCGTACTTGCAGAGAAACTTCTCACATAATCCTCGCTTGCGAACAGGCGTCCAAAGCCAGACATAGTCTCCAGGGGAGTAAGCAACTGCACGATGATGCAGATCGTTGTGTTCTTTCGAGCTGGCTTTGAGAAGCTAGTGTGCGTAAGCGGGCTATACGACAGGCCTCTTCGGCACGGCATATTATCTGGGAAACAGACGCATCTTCGTTGGGGGAAAATGGGAAGATGGTGTCTAGGAAAACGTGGGCAGTTCTTGTATAGACTAAATAGAAAGGAGAATAGTCGGTAACTTCATGATTTGCAGTGTTATAAACGTACGTCAAATACGATAGCACTGCATCCCAGTTGCGATGGTCAGACGAGACGTACATGGACAGCATGGTAGTCGAGGTGCGGTTGGTGCGCTCGGTGAGATCGTTGGTCTCCGGATGATACGGTGTTGAGTGCCGGTAGTATGAAACACAAAGTCGGAGCATTTCTTCCACGTCATCAGCAGTGAATTGCCGACCACGATCACTTGTAATAACACGGGGTGCTCCAACGCGAAGAATAACGGAATGCAAAAAAAACGACGTAACATCAGCAGCCTTTGCGGTAGCGAGAGCAGTGGTCTCCGCGTATCTGGTAAGATAGTCAACGCAGACAATAACGCAGCGGCAGCCCTCTACAGTCTTTGGAAAAGGACCGAGCAGGTCAATTCCAATATTTTAAAAAGATGAGATAGGTGGCTTGACGGGTCGTAAAGGACCGGCCAGTGTGGTGGTGCGTGCCTTAAGTCGTTGGGATGGTTCACATGTCGCAAAGTATTGCTTAGTTCTTATAAATTTTGTGGCTGATAAAAACGCTGGCGAATTCGGTGCAGGGTACAACAGCCGCCTAGATGTCCCGATGCAATGTCATCGTGCATGGCATACAAAACTTGTGCACGGAGTCGTTTTGGGACGACCAAAAGGAGGGCAGCGCCGTCAACTGAGTAGTTCGTCTTGAACAAAACACCGTCTTCGATAGTGAACTGCGTTGACTCTGCTCTTCATTCTGCCTCTTGTATAATAGGCTGTAGTGACCGGTGTTGTTCCCGCCTAAAGGTCGCCATACTAGGAAATGTTGACGCAATTGAGGCTAAACTCCCGTCGAAGCCGTCTTCATCGTTAACGGAAGTCGGCAATGGGTGCCGTTTCAAGCAGTCTGCATCACTGTGATGTCGTCCACTTTTGTACGCGACACCAGAGCTGTATTCTTGTAGGCGTAATGCCTAGCACGCCACACGACCAGATGGATCGCGAAGTCCGATGAGCCAGCATAGCGAATGGTGGTCAGTAACTATGGTGAAGTAGCGTTCATATAGGCATGGTCGAAACTTGTGCCCAGCGAACACAACTGCGACGCACTGCAGTTCGGTAATTGTGTAGTTCCGTTCACATTTTGTCAACGTGCGATTTGCCTATGCAACAACGTGCTCAGCCCCACTATGCAGCTGCACAAGCACCGCCCCAAGACCAACGCCACCGGAATCAGTGTGAACCTCCGTGACAGCAGAAGGGTCGAAGTGGCGCAGCAGTGGTGCTGAAGTTAGAGAAGACTTGAGCAGATTGAAAGAGAATTCGCACTCTGCGGTCCACACAAATTGTGAATCCTTATGCAGTAGAGAAGTAAGGGGATGGGCAACTTGCGCACAAGTAGCAATGAAGCGACGAAAATAAGAAGAGAGGCCAAGAAAGCTCCGAAGACTTTCCAGGGTGCGTGGAGTTTCGAACTCGCGTATTGCAGCAATCTTCTGCTGATCTGGCCTGATACCATCCTCGTTGACAAGGAAGCCGAGAACTAAAGTTTGTCGCTCTCCAAATTTCGCACTTGTTCGAATTTAAAATGAGGCCCGCTTTGCCAATGCATTTAATAACGTTATCGAGCCTCTCATTGTGCTCTTGGAAGGTCTTTCCAAAATGATAACATCATCAAGGTATCACATGCATATTTCCCATTTGAGGCCACGAAGGATAGTGTCCATGAATCGCTCGAACGTCCCGGGAGCGTTGCAGAATCCAAAGGGCAATACATTAAATTGGTATAAGCGATCTGGTGTTACAAAAGCAGTCTTCTCACGGTCGGATAGATGTAGAGGAATTTTCCAATAGCCAGATCGCAAATTAACAGATGAGAAATATGACGACGAATGCAGACAGTCGACAGTGTCATCAATGCGAGATAACGGGTATACGTCTTCCTTTTTTACGGCATTCAAACGATGGTAGTCTACACAAAATCACAAAGAATTGTCTTTTTTTGCACTAGGATCACAGGTGCGGCCCACTTACTGCAAGATTCTCGGATGATTCCTTTCTGCAGCATTTCGTCCACCTGTTCTTGAATTAATTATCTTTCGCTCTGCCGGTGGGGCTCTGTAAGGTTTTTGGCGAATAGGAGGTGCCCTTCCTGTGTTAATTTTGGGCTGTATCATAGAAGCTGGGAAATGGCAACCTGATCCGTTTGAAGCAAAGTCGGACACTTCGGCATGAGTTGCCAAAATGTCTTGCAGAATACGACGTTCACTAGATGGAAACGATTTTTTGACCATGCCCTCAAACTCAGCACAATATTCAGACTTGTCTTTCGCGGCTCCTATGCAATCGGAAAAAATTCCAACGGTATGAGCAACATAATTCTCAAACCTCGCCAGTGTCAAACCAGAAGGAAGACGAACTTCTGACACGTTCACAGCCGAGAGGTACGCGCGACCATCCTCCGCCTCAACGACGGAGCATGGCACTAAAATATTTTTTTCTCGCTTCATTCGAGACATCTGGCTCGACGACTATTGAATGCTTACCCATGAAGGATTCAGATGACTTCATGGGGAGAAACGTCGTCGTCATCGCAGGCAGCAGCATATCTTCCTTCAGAGAAAGAACTCCTTGATGACTCTGAGACATGTTATCTACTCATGCGGGGATAATGTTCGGCTGCAAACAAATTTCACCGGTACTAAAGTCTTAGAGTTGCACTACACTTGCGCAAAAAATCAGCACCCTAGATCACGTCATGCGTGACACGCCTCAATACAACAAATTCTGTCCTGTAGCACTCGTCACCAATTACAACTGAAACTGAGCACAGGCCAACCGGAACTAAAGTTTCATCTCCAACTCCACAAAACGTAGTGTTTTGGTCCCACACAAACATAACTTTGTGTCGAAGACGGTTCTGCAATGAAATGTTCATAACTGACACAGCGGCACCAGTGTCAACCAAAGCACCCGTTTTAACATTGTCTACACACACTGAGACTTTGTTCTTTAGCATGGCGATAGGTAGAGGTATGCGTGAAACTGACCGTCCGGCGACCTTATCTCCATCGGTCGCACCACCTAGTTTCCCAGCGGTGGAGAAACAAAGCGGCGACGTGGGGATGGCGAACGGTGTTGTCGCTGCGGCGGGGGAGTGATGCTGCGATCGCACACAAGGGAGTCATTTCGTGTGTGGCGTTGAGGGGAAGAGGGCCTATAGAAGGTAGCGGGTGGCTGCTTCTCCCACTGGACACCATTCGTGAAGCGCGGTGCTCGTTGGACAAGGGTCGGGTATTTTGACGAAGCTGGCAAAAGCGGAGGATATGTCCGCTGCCCCCATAACCGTAACATGCGAGTGGCTGGCGGCTCTTGTAGTTCACTTCAGGATCCCTTGGAGGCCGAGATGGGGCGACAGAAGCGGGACGAGGTACACCACGAGGCACTTCATCCGGATGGGATGGACGCTGCTGGAATTAAGGGCGCGATGTTGGTTGCGGGGTCCGCTCCACGCCGTTGTTGTAAGGTGTTTCGCTGTTTTTTTGTGCAGCCTATGGCGTACGCTGGTCCCATGATGATACGGACATCTATGTCGGGTGGTAAGGTACACCGAGATTTATACGTTGCCGCTGAATATCCAGCTCCTCGCGTATGACCTTCCTGACCATAGAAGCGATGTCTTCATCCTCCGGAATGTCAATACTGGCAACAGTTGTCACATTAGAAAGACGGCCGAATTTGGGCGCTATCCTACGTGCCTTTAACGCCTCAAATGCCCACACTGCTTGATGACATCTGCTACTGTGGCAAGGGTGTCCCGCGATATAAGGAAGTTGTCACATCCTCGGCAATCCCTTTGAGATGGTGCCCTACCTTGTCTGCTGACATCTGCCGGGTTTAGATCCGACAAAGTTTCAATATTTCCTCGATGTAACGCGTGCATGTCTCACCGGGCAGCTGGGCTCCTTGAGAAAGCTGATGCTCAGCGCGTTCCTCCTTCGCAAGGGTATCCCGAAAGTACTTCGCAATTTCTTCAACAAATCGGTCCCAGGTCGTCAGGATTTCCTCGTGGTTGTCAAACCAAGTCAGAGCCGTGGCAGCGAGGAAGAAAACATTGTACAGACGTGCGATCGAGTTGCAGCGGTTGTACTTGCTGCATCTTTCGTAATATCGGGGCCATTCCTCAGCGTCATCTTCGGGCTCACGGTGGAACGTAAGCTGCTCTAGCTGGTTGGGAAAAGGTCGTCGTCTCTTCAGGTCGCTGTTCATGAGTGTGCGTCATGCGGGCGGTTGCCATTTAAAGGTACTGTTGAGGAGATAAAGGTGGCAAACCTGCTATGCGACGGCTGCGACGAGGTACTGGCGGATCCAGAACGTTCTCACCCAGCGTCCAGCACCCAATGTAACGGATGAAATAATTTTAATACAGGTGAACGTTGAATAAAGAACGGACGCACACAGCTCAGAAACCCAGATCGGTCAGCGCGCGCCTCGCTTCCTTTTCTTCTTCTTCTTTTTCCTCTTCTGCTTCTCAGTAAGTCGCTACGCGGCGTAACAATATTACGATCTAGCGCAAATTATATTAAATTTCTGAAGCAGGATAGGGATAAACTGATGGAACGACGTGACCTTTTAAAAGTCTACTGGAACAAAACAACTAAAATAAGCTAGATTTGTTCAGTGGAACAAACAATACAAAATTTTTAATAAAATCCATTTCAATTTCACTTTATTTAGCAAACATGTACTAAAGACTTAAAAGCTACATGCGACGAGGAAAATGGAAAAAAGCGGCGTGCAATGCAGCTTGAGTGGCACGCCTCCTCTTAAAGTAATTGGCAAGCAGGATACAAAAAACAACTCATGAACATAAATAAGTGAATGTACGTTCAAGACGTATTATTATTAGGAAAATAAGAAGAAAAAAGACAAACAAAACAATTATGAAGATGGATAAAAGGCAAACGACTTTTTCCTCAACTAAACTTTGCATGAAAAACATTCTTCGATAATTGACAGAAGGATAAAATTATTAAGTGCTCCTGGAAACCTAGACTGCAGCATCTGTAGACCATAATAAGTAAGGGAGAGAGGTACATGCCAGATTTCATTAAACCGCGGAGAGCGAGACGAAGTGCTTTCCTTCAGGTATGTGTAATATGCTTGCGTAGTTCATAAGGAAATGACATAGGAATCTGATATTCAAAAAGCATACCTATTTTTATAACCTTGTATTTATTAGATCAAAGGGCACTGCTAGCTTTATATGCCTAACTTGCTAAGGCGCGCACGGCATTCTTCTACAAAACCGGCACCTTATAAAGCGATTGTTTGGTGTCATTACCCCAGAATAGCTGACAATATTGGACTTGTGATTGAAATAGTGATTTACAAAATGCGCATTAGTAGTGGAGACAGGAGCTTTTGAAATTTTCTTAAAATTGCTGCTGACGTTTTCTTAAAACCTTAGAACCCTAGAAGGCCTAGATGGTACATAATCGGTATGAGAATCTCAGAATATTTGTTCATGAAAGAAAACGCAAAAGTTTTCACTGCCGAACATATTTAGATTTCAGAATTATCTAACATTAAAGCACTGGTTAAACAATATCTTGTTGCTTTTTATTTTGAATTACACAGCCTTAGATTTTTCACAGTTCATAACTAAGGAATTTTGAGATAAATGTAATTAACTGAAAATTATACATGCTTTTTTATGAGGTCACTGCCATTTTATCCTGATAAGAATAAACTGGTAATTTGTGTAAAGAATGTATTCAATTGTATTATCGATGTTCACGATATCATGTATCCAGCCATTGTAGAGAAACGGCCTTAAACACTTCTCCAGAGTGCGCCACGCTGGATCTTTCTTTATGAAGATAATTCTCCTTTGATGCTACTGCCTTTATATCTGTCAGTTAAGCAGCTTTTTATTAGGTTTAATGCTACGTGTCTACATCCATAGTGGAATATTTGTTAAGCAATATTCAGTGATTTATTCCAACGAAGCTTTTGAGACGTCAGAAAAGATTCCTATGTTCATTTTTTACTATCTATATTTTGCAGTATTAGCTGTTTTTGTTGTAGGAAGGCTGTTTCTGCCGATAGAGCTGCTCTGAAGCCATACTGTACCGGCGTTATTACTGAGTGAGCACGGAAGAACCTGGTCAGTTTATTAATTGTAATCTTTTCTAGGGGTTTTGTGGGTAACGGTAAAATAGATATCGGTCTGTTATTTCCGAAGTTGTGTTTATTGCAACTTTTGTATAAAACCGTAACCTTCGCATTCTTCATTCTCTGTGGTGAAAGTTAGGTTATATATGTGAGGTAAACATGGGAGGATAAGGTCAATAACATAAATAACTGTTTCAACCTTTAGGCCCATTATTGTTCTCACATTTCCTCTTTTTTTGGCTTCATATATGCATTTAGTACTTCTCACTCTGCGATTGGAGCAACAAATACAGAAGGGGACGCGGGATCTCACAGGTAGCTGATGGTATTTGGGTTAGACAACTGTTGACAAACGTAGTAAAATATTCATTAAACATATCAGCCAGTAACTTTCCCGTATATGTTTCACTGCCTATTTTAGGCTCTGGTATGTCGGAAGCAGATTTTCTAGGAACTAGTACGAGGTCCAGTTTCTTCCAAGTTTGTTTTCTATCGGGTATACCATCGAACATTCTAAAATCATTCTTACGTCTAGCTTGTTTTAATGCTTTGTTCAGCTAGTTCCTGTATTATCAGGAAGCATTAAGGGCATGCAAATCACAGCTATCTAAAGGAACTTGGTACAGCCTGCTGTTTTCATTCATCATTTTGATTAGGGAGGGTGCTATCATTGGCTTTCGCGCATGTATCATTTCTTTACAGTTTTGTATGGAAAAATAGGGTGATAAACGCGACAAAATATATTAATAAAATGTTCATATGCTCTATCAGCTGATAAGAATGATAGCACTTCTTCCCACTCAACAGTGCTGATTTCATCTCGAAATTGATGAAATGTGTGGGAATTTATATCCTGGAAGAAAACATCAGGGGTGATCTCATTGTAAAACAGTAATTTTCTATCAGAAAGCAAATATATGGCAAGTGGTCACTAATTGAAAACACTGAGAACATCCGAACATGAACAGTTACATGGTAAATTAGTTATAAAAATGTACATTAGGGTAGCACAATCTGCAGTAATTCGTGTCGGGACAGTAACAGCATTATGCAAGAAATGGAAGTACAGAAGAGCGACAAAATATGTTAGTTTAGCACATTTTCTCATCATTAATATCAAGGTGACATCCGAGGACTAACGGTACCCTAAGGACACTCAAATATGCTATCAGAATTTAATAAATGGCATTTCGTGACATTCTTGCCGCATATCCGGCAGCAAAATATCGAATTACTACTGAGATATTGTATTAAACGTTCAGGTTTTCTTTGTTCCCGCCGGTCGAATTCAAACTGTTTTCTACTACCACATATTAGGGCAGAATTACACACACTATGATGCAGGAGGAGACTCCGTGATTACTGCCAAGCCGGGGCAGCCCGCGGTGTCGACCGGTTAGCATCCCTCAGAGGCGAACATGGCAACAGAGTACTCGCCATCGACCCTCGGCTCACAATAAGCTACAGCCACAGCCGAAATAAATAAAATGATGAAGAGAGTAATATGCCGAGTGATGGGCCCATAAAGGAACAAAAAAACGAAAACATAGAGCGCTTGTGTGTTTGCGTGTTTCTTTGCGTGTTTCTCAAGCTTTCGCGCTCCTTCTTGCACTGCGTATAAACAAACCGAGCGTTCGGTCATCGCAACGCTTCCCGAAATGTTTATATAGAAATAACATTTAGTTACCAGCAAACTAGTGTCCGTGTGCTGCGCTTGATAGTTTTGAAGCTTCGTCGCACGTTTTTCCTTCAAGGTTTGTACTACAGCTTTGTGTTCAGGGAAAATTACGTCCATGGTAGCAGAGCATGACCAAAGAGCTGTTGCCCCTAAATTTCCCAGCGCTGGGACATTTCACAAGTTAAAATGGTTCCAGTGCACATAGGTATCCAGAACATTAGTTGCAAGTCGTGACAGAAGGCAGCATGCTCCGATGGTCAAGAAGTAGCAATTTTTAAACTGGCAGCAGTAGCCTGTACACCTCGAAATATAAAATTCCATTTTAAATGCGGCCGTGACATAACACGCAGAAATATTGCCCTGCTTCCTGGAGAAAGCTTTTGACCGGGTTAGTCAAGAAATTTTGTTTTCAATACTGGACTATGTAAATGTGGGCTAAGTCATATTAGATGGAGTTAAAATGGCATATGCAAATTGTGTCACTAGCAGTATTGTAAATAAGGAAGTCACAGGAAGCTTTTGTGATAAGATCGTCCGTAAGAGAGGATCTCCACTTTCTCCTGTGTTATTTGCCTTATGTATAGAACTGTTTTCCTAAAGATGTATAAAAATGAAAGGGTCCGATGGTTTAGACTTATGGAAAGCGAAGTAAAGATACTGTCATATGCTGACGACATAGCCGTTTTCAGACAAGATCAAGACAGCGTTTCAGAAGCAATCAAAGCTGATAGTTGATTTTGCTGGCAAACGGCCAGCGAAGTCAACTGGGACAAATGTTTGGGGCTGTGGCATGGGGTTTTGTGCAACGCATCTACCCTTTTAGAAAATGTTCCTTGGTCTGTCACACCTGCGAGATAGCTTGGAGTACCGTTGAAACACTACAAGGATACGAAAGATTGCTGGAACGCTGAACGCGAACGGGTGCAGTCAAAAACAACAAAGTGGGATAGCCTTGATTTATTCATGCTCGCGCGTTCAACTGTATTCAATTTGTTCATTTTGCGGAAGTTTGGTACGTTTTGCAAGCATTGTCTGTCAAGGGTGAGCGTCCAGAAATTTCACCGATACCTGGCGGTTTTCTTCTGGGGTTCAGTTTGGGAGAGAACAAGTCGTAAAAATTTGTTTCGCTCGATAACAGGCGGAGGACTTGATTTGGCTCATTTATTTTTACTACAAAGAGTACCCCGGTTTTGTTCTAACGAAACCGAACCGACCATTTTCTGCCTACGGTTTTTCAAGTTAGACTGCGCCAGGACGTACCCTAATTTTTAGTGTCCTCTAGCAACTTTAAACACAGAAGACTGATTGTTTTTTTACCATTTCAAAGTGAGATTCTCAATGGAATACCTAAGCGCTGTAACCAAAAAGCAATCGTATAAGTACTTGTTCGATATAATGATGCCAGTGATGTTGTATCGATCATTACACTGTGGAGGGGAAGGTAAGGATGTCCTAAAAAGAGTTAAGACGCCAGCATGGTCGTTAGCAAAAAGTTTTTCTTCCTATTACACAATGGTACATTACCTGTTAAACCGTGGTTGAGGAAAAAGGTGTCTGTTCCGTGGTCGGTGGGCTGCTTGATTTGTCATAAGCCGGAAACCATAGGGCATATTTTTATTGACTGCTGCGATACAGACTGTCTGTGGGGTATCTTGCAGCGGACATTAAAAAAGGACTTGCTAATTACACCCTATGGTATACGGTTCCTGCCGGTCCACAATCAAGATGGTGTGCCATATGACTTGTTCATGATGCTTTGCCTCCACAGTGTATGGAAAACGAGAATAGCTGAGAGACACGCGGACGTGGATGCTCGCTCAGCGAGGGAGTATTTCATTGATAGTATCAACAACCTCACCGCCATCAATAATACCCAAAGTGAGAAACCTGAATGGATGCCAGTTGTTAGTGAACTGGCATACCTAAACCGTTTTTCAAACTTTGTGACCCATTACTTTTGCTAGAGCGGTTTGTGGCATTATACTATGATTTTCCCCAACATAAACATCATTGTTAACCGGAAATAAAGAAAAGAAAAACCTCCGCGTTGTCGAATGATTAGCGCGGAACGTTACGGAGCAAGCAGTACTGAGTTCGAATCCAGCTACTGGTGTCGCTTTTTAATTCTGCAATTTTATTTTTTTACCTTTTTTTAATTGTTTTGTGGTACTTCGTTATTTTTCAGATTTTAGTTTTTATCCGAGGCCCTTTTTTCACCGGGCGACCAGCGCAATACGCATGGATGCAATAGGAGAACATTTGGAATAAGATCGACGCTCTTCTTGGTATGATTGTCAAGTATGTCCCTTTTTTACGATTCATTCATTCATTCATTCATTCATATATTTTTTCAGAGCAGTTACAAAGCAACTTTGAATGGCCCCTGGGCTAAAAGTTGCACTCAGCAACTTGACTACGGCCCAGGGGCCAAAGTACAAGACAGGAGTCGACGCAATTTTAAGTTTACATAAACAATAATAAAAGCTCGCAGTCGAAGCGGCGACAGCGACAGTATGTTGGCCCTAGAAGTGTGAACGAAGGAGCGTGTCGGCGGAACCAGGCGCATCTGCTGCTCCAAGCTCGTATTTAAGGCGCTGCAGGGCCAAAACGAAACTATTCGAGCAGGCACGAAATGCCTTAGCCGGAACATAACCGAAAGTGAAGTGGACGCCTGGGGCGCCTCTAAGTATACTTTAGTATTTGCCTTGCAACGTTTACGATGTCTTTTTGCCGTCGTTTACGTATGATAGAAGAATGTTATAATATTCGAGACAAAACGTACTACCGCATTCAAGCGCTCCACGTAATTTGCATTTGTCAGTCTCCGAGATCCCTAGCGCGTCACGTGATTTGTAGTTGAGAGTCTCGGCCGTTTCGGCTGTAGCGGCGATACGTGTATATCTGTTCTTCCTCTTTATTACCTTATAACTGCTCTGTTTTCAGTAAGAGTGGTCTTTTTGTAATCAGGAATAGGCATTCCATCGATGCAAGCCCACTTCATTTTTCTCTTGAATGTCCCTTTAAAGTGCAGTTAAGTTCATTAGCAAACGAAAACATGACATCAATTGGAATTGGAATTGGTTTATTGATTCCTCGTACAAGCGAGAGGAGGCAGGTACTAAATGCTATGTGAAAGCCTGACAGAGGTCCCTGGTTGGTTGGTTGGTTGGTTCACAGGAAGGGAAAGGCGCAGTATCTGTCACACTTGCTATGTGGACACCTGAACCGCGCCGTAAGGGAAGGGATGAAGGTGGGAGTGAAAGTGGATAGAGAGAAAGGGGAGCCGTAGTGGAGGGCTACGGAGTAATTTCGACCACCTGGGGATCTTTAACGTGCGCTGACATCGCACAGCACATGGACGCCACTTCGTTTCGCCTCCATCGAAAAGAGGTTCCTGCCCCCCACACAGATTCTGCCATAAAAATGAAAAACGTGTATCAGTAGCAGTTTGTCATTTCACACACTGTTAGAATAAAAACGCACATAATACCGACAGTGAAAAATGGTTACAATTACTTCTACCATATACTAATTACACAAGAAAACGTTTCATCTCAAAATCATACAATTCGCACAAAACATTTTCATCTATATGGAACAATTTAGGAAACTAAAACTGATATGAACACATGAACAGTTCCTATAACTTGTGGAAAACAACCTACTGAGATGGCTATACAAACGTTTTCATCTCAAATTCATACATTCCGCGCAAAACATTTTCATCTGCTTGGAAAAATTTAAGAAAATAAAACTGATACGAATACACATGAACCTCTGAAAAACCTATGATAAACAACCTATTGATATGGCTGCACACACTAAGAAAAAGAAGTGTTATAAAGACAGCAAGATATGTGGATTGTATTCTGAAAGCTACGATTCTGCATTGCCCGAAAGCGCACATAAGATGGATCACATAAGAGATTGTGAAATCTGAGCAGTTATTCAGTTACGAAATACAGATTTTGCCGTATGAACATTTTCTTGATCTGCTTTTTAAATTTACGTTTTGAGCAGTTGAAATATACTAATTCTTCCACTTGATTCATTATTTGCATTGCTTGGAACTGAAATGTTTGGTTTCCGTAATTGTTTCGTACCTTGGGCGTACATATCGCTTTTGGCCTGAGGCAGTGGCTTAGAGTGGACTGTTTCATTTTTTCCACTATCCTGTTGTCTTGTAAGGAACGCAGCAATTTCAAATAATATATACTTGGTCCGCTCTTAGTATGTCGTACTGACTGAAAAGGGGAGCTGTTCGCAAGCTCACATTATGGCCATGAAAATTTGATAAAATGCGGAGAACTTTTTTCTGTTAAAGGACCAGTTTCCTGTAATTATTATTTGTCGTTGTGCCCCATACTAAAGCAGCATAAGTAAGCTTACTGTAAAAGAAGTGCGTAATAGAGCTCCTTATTCTTTAACCACAATGGTATTAGATGCATTATTCTTTAGAAAACCCCCAGAGTTTGTGACAGCTTCATCGTAAGGTATTTAACATGAGTGTTCCAATCCAGGTGTTCATTGAACCGTACCCCTAACGACTGTTGTTTCCTTACTTGGCTTATAGGGTCATTATTGTACATGAGGTGCATCTCGGGGCCTGTTGGTTTATTAATTGGGCAGAAAACAATATATTTCGTCTTTCCCACATTTAGCTGCAGTCTGTTCGCTTTCAGTCATACTGACAACGATTTTAAATAGGCGTTTACATCATTCTTTAGTTGAGAAATATTATACGAGAAAAAGAACACATTGGTGTCGTCTGCGTACATGATGAGGTTGGGGATGCTGGGATGTTCATTATATCATTTACGTAATATGACGAGAAGCAGTGGACCTAACTTAGACCCTTGTGGGACACCCTGTTGCATCATTAGAGTGTCAGAGGAAACCGCTTGCATTCGAACATGTTGTCTGCCAGACAGGTAGCTTCTAATTAATTCAATAGCCTTTCCTCGTGGTCCGTACCTTTCTAACTTATTCAATAAAATCGCTTGATCAATCGGGTCTAATGTTTTCCGTAGGTTCACAAACAAACCTAATGTATATTTTCTCTCTTCAACGTTCGCAATTATTTTATCTTTAATATGTAACAAGGCTTGTTCTGTCGATATATATTTTTTAAATCCGTACTGGGGCAAGCTGCTATTATGTTGTTCTTCATAAGAAATTTCTCCAGCCTGATATAAATGGCGTCCTCAAGGACCTTTGAAAATAATGTCAAAACTGAAATTGCTCTATATTTTGCAATATATTCTGCGCCTCCGCCTTTGTACACCGGCGTTATGCGTGCAAGTTTTAGTTCAGCGGAGAATGTTGCAGTTGAAATCACTAGGTTAATAATATAGGCCAACACATCACTGATTTCGGTTCCAATGTATTTGAACGGGATAGGCATAATTTCATCCACCCCTGGTGCAGCAGTATTCTTCATCTTCTTTATCAACGTGTGCACTGCCTCTGCAGTGACCGGTTACAAGAATATAGATCCCGACACACGTGTGATGGGTGTTTCAACACATCCGTCATTCTCATCCTCGTATATCGTCGATGGATGGCCTCAATAAAATGCTTGTTCATAGCCTTAGCGACGTCTTTCGTGTCACTGAGTTGTGCGCTTGCAATTTGGGTCGTGCGTGGCTTGCGCCTGCCTGTAATCTTATTCACTACATCCCAAACCTTCTTTGGTTTGTCTCGGATATTAAAAAAAAGACTTATAGGATAGGCGCTTGGCCTTTCTTAAGTCACTGTTCAATAGGTTTCTGTATTTTTTAAATTCGCTAAATATGGATATGTCACTTGTCCCAATGAAGTTGTGGTACATCGCGTTCTTCTTTTTTATTCTTTTGCCCAGTTCACTATTAATCCAAGGTTTTCTCGCATTCTTATATTGGAGAACCTGTTTCCCCAGTGGAAATGCAGCGTTATCAAAATTTCCGTGAGGTGTTCTGTATGGTACAACAAACAAAAAATTACTAGATTTTACACACATAACTTCAATATCTGGCGTGCATTTAGACATTCCATTAAACAATTCCTATATTCTACCTGTTTTAAAATATACATAGATACCACCTCCTTTCATTTACATGTATTTAAAGAAATTACATTGTGTCCATCAATAGCCATTGCGGTATCATCAGTAAACCATGTTTCGGTAATTAATATTGCCGAGAAAATAAAGAAATTTTCAAGAAAAAGAGGAAATCATCATACTTATTTTGTGCTGATTGTATATTTTAACGTAAGAATGTCAATGCGGACTCATGCAATCCTAAAATTAGCGACCTCAGCTGAGATGGGCCAGTATACGAGTCCATAGTAATGCTGAATATGTACTCAAAAACATCACAAATTACACATTGCAGAATACTACAGCAGTCTAGCAAAATTTTCAGCACATTTGACAACACGGACAGATTTGTCATCTGCTTCACGAACAATAATCATTCCATCTTTGTACCTATATACTTATAACCAGCCTCCTTAGCCCATTTTTTCGTCAAATAGAGCAGTTTCCAGCAGTTAGCATGGGTCAGCTTTTCTGCCATTCATACCTAGGATTGCTCGGCTTGAAGTGTTTTTCCTTTTAAAGAGTCATTCATCACGCTCATGTTGTCGCAGGAATCGGATTTAAAGCCTGGTTCTTTCCCGTCCTTCAAGGGCAGCCTATATGCAGAGCACCAACCGAATTTATGGTCAGCTCAGGCGCACTAGTTGGTGTTACAATTTCGTTCTCTTTTTTTCCGCATGTCCTTGCCATCGATCACCTAATTAACAAACCATTTGTTGTGCTTTAACTCTGGTTAACCCTAGTTGAATTGCGATAGCAACGGCGGAAGCTTCTTTTGTCTGCTACATTATTCCCCTATCACGCCCTATCATTATAAGGTGCTACATTATTGGGGACACTTAAGCTCATCCTTTAAGAGTATCTTCATCTTCTGCTCCTCCTATTCCTCGGCTGTTCAAGGTCAAGCTTGGCTTCCGCCGGGACCACGCGACGGCTCGAAACCTGGCGCAGGTTTGCAATAAAATATCTTGAGCAGTCTTTGTAAACAGGAATCGAGAAATTCTTATTAGGCGACCTGTTAACTTACCATTATGGACAATCAATTTTACTCGGAGTCCGCCTGAACTGAACAGAATTAGGGCGATCTGGTATACCCGATATGGAACCAAGTTGAGCGCGCACTGAACCGCTGAAATGGGGACATAGAGGACACCCCAGTGCCCTCTTTTGCAAAGAAAGGCACCCATACAAAATCCGAGTGGTAGGGCAGTCACCCACTCAATGAGACTACACATAACCAGGATAGTTCGATTCGCGAGAACTGCCCACAATGTTAGCAGCCGACGAGGGTCCGAAATAATAATGAACTGCGGCAATGTAGCTTAGGCGGTTTATTTACTACGTGCACTGAATTTCGTTCATAGCTGATCATTCCATTTAATAAAGTTGGCACCTCATACACAAGTTCAACATTTGTTTGGTCATAACCGCGAATGTATATGTAGATAACATGTGAAATTTGTATGGCCAGGTCGAGCTTGTTCACTAGACGTGCTGAAAGAATACATAAATATATTCAAATTAGGCCCTTAAGCACTTATTTTCGTTTCTGCTCCAAACGAACAGATGGACTTGAATTCTTATGTGATGTGATTGCAATTCGGGTTTAAATAATAGCCGGTGTGTGCCGTGTTTCTATAAATAAAAAGATTCAGTCCCTACTGTGTCTTCTTACAAGAACGTCAAAGAATGGTAGGCTTAGTTCTTATCTAGTTCCGTTCAAAATAGGATAGAAGGCTCGACCAGGAACTCGACCAGGAACTCACTTCATATTGCTTTACGATATAGAAACAGTTATCAATGCAGCTTATACGTTCGCATTACATTTGACGTTGACAAAATATACACGTCTTGAAGTCGCGATATTGCCAGTTTGAGTGCGTTTATTGATGCCCTTTATGTGATATAGCTTTGTATGATCATGAACAATATGAGCAGAAGCATGCGAACGCGCATAATATAGCCTCAGTATCCGCTTGGGGCTGTAAAAGGCGAACTCTATTGGAAAAAAAATGGGAATGGCGCCGCGGTTCTGATAGCTGCTGGCAATCCCACCTTGCTAACGTTGCTGCCGCTGATTGCGAAGCACCAGACGTTAGCGATGATAATGCGATTGTGAAGCACAAATCGCGGAACGTGCTGTCTATAGTTCAGCGCCAATTACCGCTGTTAAAATTTTCCCCCTTGTTTCTATGCGAGTGTGTGTGTGTGTGTGTGTGTGTGTGTGTGTGTGTGTGTGTGTGTGTGTGTGTGTGTGTGTGTGTGTGTGTGTGTGTGTGTGTGTGTGTGTGTGTGTGTGTGTGTGTGTGTGTGTGTGTGTGTGTGTGTGTGTGTGTGTGTGTGTGTGTGTGTGTGTGTGTGTGTGTGTGTGTGTGTGTGTGTGTGTGTGTGTGTGTGTGTGTGTGTGTGTGTGTGTGTGTGTGTGTGTGTGTGTGTGTGTGTGTGTGTGTGTGTGTGTGTGTGTGTGTGTGTGTGTGTGTGTGTGTGTGTGTGTGTGTGTGTGTGTGTGTGTGTGTGTGTGTGTGTGTGTGTGTGTGTGTGTGTGTGTGTGTGTGTGTGTGTGTGTGTGTGTGTGTGTGTGTGTGTGTGTGTGTGTGTGTGTGTGTGTGTGTGTGTGTGTGTGTGTGTGTGTGTGTGTGTGTGTGTGTGTGTGTGTGTGTGTGTGTGTGTGTGTGTGTGTGTGTGTGTGTGTGTGTGTGTGTGTGTGTGTGTGTGTGTGTGTGTGTGTGTGTGTGTGTGTGTGTGTGTGTGTGTGTGTGTGTGTGTGTGTGTGTGTGTGTGTGTGTGTGTGTGTGTGTGTGTGTGTGTGTGTGTGTGTGTGTGTGTGTGTGTGTGTGTGTGTGTGTGTGTGTGTGTGTGTGTGTGTGTGTGTGTGTGTGTGTGTGTGTGTGTGTGTGTGTGTGTGTGTGTGTGTGTGTGTGTGTGTGTGTGTGTGTGTGTGTGTGTGTGTGTGTGTGTGTGTGTGTGTGTGTGTGTGTGTGTGTGTGTGTGTGTGTGTGTGTGTGTGTGTGTGTGTGTGTGTGCGTGCGTGCGTGCGTGCGTGCGTGCGTGCGTGCGTGCGTGCGTGCGTGCGTGCGTGCGTGCGTGCGTGCGTGCGTGTGTGTGTGTGTGTGTGTGTGTGTGGGGGGGGGGGGAAACATGCTACAACGAACAATTTCTGGCTAACTTTTTATATGACCCATATAGAAAAATCAAAAAAAGAAAAGGCTTAACACCGCTATTTATCGCAGAACTATCGACAGCACGGTTAGCGATCTGCGCTCCATAACCGCCTCATTGTCGCTAGCGGTCGATGCCTCGTAATCAGCTGCCATTTCGCAGCAACGCTAGCAAAGCAGAATTGCACGTAGCTAGCCTAACAGCGGCGTCGTTATCAATTTGTTTCCAACAGCGGCCGCAGCGTATCGCCCTGAGTGGGTTTCGAGGCTATTTACAACGCGTTCGTGTGTTACAGCTCAAATTGCTAATGACAGTACAACCCGCCGGGCTGACGTAGTGATTAGGGCGCTGACCTTCAGCGCGACTGATTGCAGGCGTCGGCGGCCGATTTTCGGCGGAGGCGAAAAAATCAGGTGAGTGTGTGCTGTGCGGTTTCAGTGGACATTAAAAAACCCCAGCTGGTAGAAATTTCCAGAACCCTCAACTACGGCATCTCTCATAGCTTAAGTCGCCTGGGGATGTAGACTATAAACCAAAGCAAAGCAAACCATGATAGTACATGCCCGTACTAAGCTTCTTTTATTGCACGTAGGGGCACGGGGCGGGGATACGGAGTCTTCTCTGCTTCCCACCTACAGGAAGTGGTTCAAGAAGTGGCTCAAGAATTTTTACGAACTTGTATTCAAAATTTTCGACTGTTTTTAAGCAAATGTAGCAATTAATCGGTAACAGTTAGGCGTTTGTTTGCGGGAGTATAAAAATAATATTGATATAATTATTCTGCAGCTACTGGATGCAACAAGGAAGAAAACCAACAAATATTTTCAACAATCCCGGATTTCGCCACGTTTGCATGAATATAATGGGCTCAACGGAGCAACAGTGGTTTCGAATTTGAAAATATGGAGGACGCGATGATGACAATACTACAGTCATGAAGATTCTTTACGTTCGCCTTGAGCACATCAAGAAAGATGCCTGTTCATCCTTCGAACACGGCGACGGAGGATGCAAAAAAGCATAATAAACTTCACACCTCAGCGAAGCGAAATTTGCGGCCAGCAGTAAGTATTTTTTTTTGCTTCAATTACATAAATACTCACACGTTTCGCAGTCGCATTTAAAATGACTTATACACCAAACATTACAGGCATAAATAGGTCATTGGTCTTCTTGTTGCTGTGCTTGAGCAGCTGGCGCGGCATAAAAATTATCTGCTCACTTTTGCAACACTTCTAGAGCCACGTGTTTTTAGCCGCTTTGCAAAACTCTGGCCAATTTGAGAGATTATACGCCATGCCAGGAAAGCTGGAGCCAAGCCATGTCACAGGTGGAGGAAAAATTGCACGGAAATTACTTCGACGTCGATATTTTTTAGTTTTTTTTTTCAATGTGCATTAAGGGCATACAATAGTTTGCATTTCAGTCCTCGCGTTGAGCTAGCTGTTAAATCAGGGCGAAAATATTTTCTTGCCGTCTTCGCTTGATGCCGAAATTGTGGTTAGATATTTTTCGCGCTTTTCGCAACTATTATACTTTAGTTCAAAGGTATGTCACACGTAAAACACTTCGAAAATGTTCCTATTGCGAATGTTTTATGAAGGCATGTCATCAAAATTTTTAGTTCACTAAATCATTGCCTATTTTAAATAATCTAAGGAAAGTTTTGACGTTTCAGGAAGATGGTTGGTTGGTTTGTGGGGTTTAACGTCCCTGTGCGACTCATGCTATGAGAGACGCCGTAGTGGAGGACTCCGGAAATATGAAGACAAGGAATATTGTATATAGCCTTTCTACTGACATGGCGTTTCATGAGAACTTAATTGGTGCAGAAATAATGAAACAAAGTAAACCACAATGTATTAACAATATTAACAAACCCATATCTGAGAGGTGCTAAATATAGTTTGACTCGAAATGATTCCAGATACAATCCAGATATGAAGTACCTGCAAGAATAACATAAGAAGTAATGATTATAATAATGGCAGTAGGGACAGCGAATGAAATGGAAGCTTTTTAAACCCGGGCTGGCTTTGATGCAATGATGCCCGCATTACTTCACTGTCTTCTCAGAATTTTTAATACAGGATTGCCTCGTTTAGATTGTGTATAAAAGAAGAATAAAATGAGCCTTCAAGTGTCATCTGCAAGCCCATGAATGTGAATTACACGGCCTAAGTGATTTAACTTAAGGGCACAAATGAGTAAAGCAGTGCCACATAGAAATCCAGTTGAATAAATCACGATTTCATACATAAATGCGTCAGGATAATGCAAATCTTGTACTGTAGGAAGGCGACAACCTTGCCTTCGCCTGTCATTATCTTCATTTAATCTTCGCGATAACAAAATGACCGGAGTTTAGCGTCTGCAAAGGCGTATCGGCGAGATTATAAAAGGGCCAGGCATTTGCAAAGAAGTGAAGTGGTATTAATGTCAAGGAAATGCAAAATGGATAACAGTAACGGTAGAGTTAAAACAGATAGCGACATAGCTATAAAAGCTTAGGTTAGAAATTCAAAAAGGAAATAGCACGTTTTAGAAAGTAATGCTTATAATAATAAGTTAGAAAGTAATAAGTTAAAATAACTGCGATAGACTCCATTTCCTATATAATGTCGCGTCTTGCTGTGCACGATGTTGTCGCTTTTCTCCTGCTTAATTTGTGGCTGAGAGAAGCCAATGTGAGGCTGCAGATTTATAGCAGTTTTCACAGTTAATATATCTGCAAGAATATCGCAGTCACAATATGAACTTCCAAGGGATTACAGCAGAAGCAATATATGCGAACGCTTGTGCGTCAGTGCGGCGAATGGACTGAAGGAAGGAGTTGCGGATTACGAAACGCGTCTAGAGGTCAACAAAACCTTACTTTCGCTGTTCAATAAAGAAACGTTTGAGAGTACTGCGGCACACCCATTAGGTGAAAGCGTAAGCATGTTTTGAGGAAGAAAGAAGAGACACGGAAGAAGAGGCTTTCAGTTTGTGGCGCCAAACAATGACGTAACATCCTATGGAAGTTGGGTACGGCTTGTCTTCCCTTGTACGTCGGCCTTAACCCCCTTGGCTTTTTCTATATCCGATTGACCTAATTGGGCCTAATTAGCTATCTAAGTATTGCGCATGCACCAATTTTCCCGAGGGAGATTTTCGCATTTTCTATCAACTGCAACCATTCGTTTTCTCATTACTCGTTTCGTTAAAACGTTATCTTGCTGAAAACCTTGGCGACACGACCTTGAACACGTACCTAAAAAACCTTACGGATTGAAAGCGACGCAGCGAGACGCCGTTAGTGCAAACGAGCATCCGCACAGCAAAACTCCTCTTCAGCGACGTGTCCTGGAAGCCGAGCATGGCCGCAGCATTGTTTCATCGGCTGAAAATGAGCGCACGTAGCGGCAATTATTTTGTAAGTGAGCACGCCCCATCTTCGCCTGGCTGCAAAGATTTACAACGAGCAGCGCAATGAAATACTTTAACAAGATGTTGTTAGAGCCAAAAAGGGGGACCAAGGTGGGAAAAATACTATGAGTTTGATGCACATAATTCGCATTGCATGCAGACTCGTTCCAAATACACCACACAATATTGAATCGATGCTGCTGTCACACTTATCCCGCGTGAAGAGACGCGTCGCTCTGTTCATCGGCCACCTACGCAGCGTATACTAAATTACCGAGACAGGTCGCTAAAGCAAGGTATAATATTACTAAAAACGTGACAGGTTTTTTTTTTTTTAAGGAAAGAAACATAAACTAAATAAATTTATGTGCTTAAGGAATTTCATTTACTTTCTAGTTCTTTGGTGTTATCTTATTATTAGTGCTTGAATTTGTCGCATAACCGCTCTCACGGGCCCTTCGCATCGTTCATCATAATCGAGTTGATATCACTGGCAATGGGCTTCTGTCGGCGCTTTGTTTCTCGCAACGCAACCTCCTTGCATCGACCTTTTTGTCACTCTCTAAGCAGGCCGGCGCTCCAGGCTCCAAGCAGGCAGATGGGCACATCGCAACACCCCTAGGCGCGATATGGGTGCGGTGTTGTAGTGAAGCGCACACAGAGAGGGCACAGACTCTGAGCGTTTTTCGGCGTGGCTAGTGGTAATCGTGATCGCATTGAGCTGATGATAGCGCTCGTACTTCTACTCTGTTCGCTCTAAAATCATTGGTTGGGAACAAGCTATGCCCAGGTGATGTGGATCCAGGTAGAACGAGAGGAATAAGGTTAATACACGATATCAGAGAACACTGAACAAGTGTAGAGGGATGGAAGCCTCAGTTCGCAGGTCGAGCCAACGCTTCGACAAGTGGACGTGAGTGTTAATAGAATAATTCAGACCTTTTTGCCCTCATTAATTCAGCAAAGCCAAGTTGTTTTAAAAGCAAATAACGTTACATGACGTGCGCACCATACAGTGCATAGGGCAAAATAATGCTTGCACCTGGAGTGCTCTTGAAGTAGAAGTTACTTGATGCTTTTACGTCCGCTAGACACTCGTGACAACACATAAAAAGCCGCATACAACCGCCAAACTGATGGTACCATAAATCTTATGGTTTTAAAATTTACTTTGACACGTGGTTTCTCTATTTTCTGAATGTGAAATGTCGTACGTTTGAATTAAATGTCCTCAGCTGACACCTGTCGCAAAGAATGTTTCCCGCCATTTAAATCGACGGTCGATTTTGCTCCACTGCTTGCACCAGACCGAAATTTTCTACAGAATTGCCACAAGCGTGCTGTGTCATTTCCAGCAGTTCAAGTGCAGCATCGGCAACGGCTGCTTCCTAAACAATTGGTAGAATGTAGGCCAGGCTGGCGGTTAACCTTGATGTCGCTGACAACGGCGGTGAGCTGTCTGCAAGTCGCGTCAACCGACACCAACGCCCCCAATACCTTTCTGAATTATAAAATAGGACATGACAATGAACTTTAACCAGCCGCGATGAATACGGACTCTACACTGAAATAACCGGAGAAAACCAAAGAGTACGCGAGTTCTCCGAGGTAACGGCTAAGTGTACGTAACATCAAGAAGTAAACATTCGCATGCAGTTTTCTTTTCGAAATGAGCCGGATCTACCAAAACAGAAACTGAGAACAAGGCCATAATTTCTTGTCTGGAAGGAATGCGCTGATATTCAACCTACGACCTCACAAGCTTTATGGGGAAGATAAAGCATTCAAACAGCATTAATCGGTGAAAATACACGTGCATAGTTTGGCCTGTACAACAATGGAAACATTGGATTTCGCTCATATCGGAGCGAAATATTGGATTCGACCCGGTTTTCTTCTCGAAATTTTATTGTTAGTGAAGTATATTTAAGGCTACATTCAAAACAATATTCAGAAATGCTCGTGTTGTAATTTCAGCAGTAAAAAAAGCACAAGTATTCTTCACCCGCTTTAGACTCATACATGAATAGCTGGTCCGTCTTCCTGGCAGCATAAGCAGCCTTCTTCGTAGACTTCCATGGGCTCCTTTTCTTTGACCGATGTTTCTGTAACAAGCGGGTACTTCAGAGTCTTCTTACTGCGTTTACATTTCGGAAGCGGCGAATTCGTGCGTGTGCCGCCCCAGTGGTGCAGTGGTAAGACGCCTAAAAACTGTGCCGGAGTACCCGGGTTCGATCCCGACCTCCGTCGGCTGCGTTTCGATGGAGGCGAAACGAAGTAGCGTCCGTGTGCTGTGCGATGTCAGTGCACGTTAAGGATCCCCAGGTGGTCGAAATTAGTCCGGAGCCCACCACTACAGAGCCCTTCACTACGGCACCCCCTTCTGTCTTTCCGCTTTCACTCCCACCTTCCTCCCTTCCTCTACCGCGCGGTTCAATTGTCCACAGAACAAGTGTGACAGATACGGCGCCTTTCCTTTCTTGTGAACCAATTATTACTATTATTAAAATTCTTGCTTTCTCGAAATCTTGGCGTGTGATTTTTCTTTCCTCGTCTGGGCAAGGAACGTTCACCGATCTCATCATATCCGTCGCAATCCATGCGGAACTGAGTCCGTCGACGCAAAAATCTTTAAAAAAAAAAGAATCTTGCGAAACAGACCACGCAGTCCGCGCTATCAGGCGTGAGCACCGCCGGCACGTGCCTACAAGGAGGCTACCATGTTGGCTGAATCACGTGATCTCCGGGTCAGTCTCCGATTGGTTGAACGGATTTGGCTCATTTTATTTCGATCCACGCAATGAAAGGATTTGGCTTGTTTTCGATTTAAAATGTCATCTGTAGGCTAGCTTAGTTGTTGAACTATTTTGTTAAGATCTGTTTTTTAAAGGAAAGTTGACTGGATTAGCTTGCCAGTAAAGTTGGGTTTGCGTTAGCTTCGGTTTTTGAATTTGGCTCATTCCGAAAAAAAAAAGCTACTATATACTTCAGTGATGATCACGCGCGTTATTCACCAGGTGCCACAATTTATGTGCAACACGACCTTATTGCAATGTGGCGAAGTGCTACTTGAAACTCATATTCGGATGTTAGCGCCTGCTGGTCTGAGTGTATATACAGAGCCGATAGGATTCATCATTCATGAATGCGGTGCACAAGTAAATATATATATAATGCCACCGTATTATTTTGGTCGGCCTGATGTGGATATTGCCACTCACACCAACTAGCGCCAACATGAAGCATAAGGTAAAAAATTTTGAGTTAGCACATCGCAGTGAAGCGTTCACATGAAACAGCCTCGATTCAAGTGCCACAAGGCGCAGCTGGCACTAAGCGTATAACTTTTTGTGATCATGACTGAATTACCAAATGTGCATGATTTTAAGTACGCGTCGTCGTTTCCTTGACAAACACGGCCATCGTTCTATTCAGCGAGTTGAAGAACTGGGAAGACTTCGCCTTTGGTCACAACGCAAAAGGTGTCGTCTTGTTTTATCCGGCGACAGCAGCATCCCTACTTCGGCACATACCGCTGAGGTGGTGCAAGATTTTCGGGAATTTTTCGTGAACTCGACTTGCACGACGTTTTCATATTTTCAAACGAACTGCATTGTGCAGAGGGTGCCATGTTGTAATAATGAAACGAATGGCGAAGCGTAGCAGTACATTACTAGTTTGCGTAGTGCACTTGAATCGCAAGAACCTCACAATGGAGTGAAAGCCGTGATACAAGGCGCTTGCGCAATTCATGTCTATTCTGCTCCATAATCTAGCACATCATAGCAAATGGATTCATTTTCTGGACACCTTAGGTTGCCGATGCTTCCTTTCTCCCAAGCAATAAACATTTGACACAGGCACAGCGCTGACTGTGGCTCCTCCAGTCCTTGTCGAATGCGCTCCACCGATAAGGTTATTTCTATATATGGCTGCTACTTCAACAAATGTATGTGATAAAAGCGTATATATATATATATATATATATATATATATATATATATATATATATATATATATATATATATATATATATATGTAGGGAGGGGGTTGAATCTCGAATGGGTCCGGTAGGTCATAAACTTGAAGTAGGTGACACACGATGAAAAAACAACACTTTAATCCGACGTTTCGGCCGGAGTCCGGCCTTTGTCAAGGAATGTAGAAAGAAGCTGTCGGTTCCCATTTCTTATATACATGCACAATCGAAACACGTGACCAGCCACTGTCAACAAATAAACACCAAAATATCAAAAACAAGATTTCACACGCGTGATGTAATGGCGGTGCAAGGTATATAGACCGAATGACACGTGTTGCGCTTAGGTCATGCATCTTAATATGTTGCACAAAGAAAAGAAGATATATCACTAAAGAGACTGTTGTCACTACCAGGGCACAAAATAAAAATATCGCGAGGTTATAATGGGTGGAGTACATGTCACTTTTAATCCTGCAATATTCAGGAGGTGGAGGGGGGGGGGAATTGATCAACTGAAATATCATTCTCATTGGTAGGCGACAGTAGCAGATAACACGTCAGTAGAATTTAACAGTGAAATATAACTGTGATTTAGCGCGGTACACATATACAAAAAAAGTAAACAGTCACTCAAATCGCGGCATGGTGACAAAACTCGATTTTCTGCTCAATGCTATGGGGACAAAAAGAAGCAATTAAAGTTAACTGTTCGTAACAGTGTTGATAAAAGGAATCGTGGGCACGGTTATTGGATAAGTTGTAATGATCAGTGCATGTTACGGCGGGAAGCAATATGACAGTGAGAAACTGGCAAACATGAAAAGATCAGTGCAAGTAAAGCATGACATACTGTGAGGGGCTTTGGGCTGTGACCGTAAAAGCGCAAGCGAAGAGGCAAACAGTGCAAAATGGAGCCAATGTCGATTAAACATAATATCTGTTAAGAAGTTGCCAATGGTGCTACCATTTAGTTAAAATGCTACGACGAGAGACAAGTTAGCTTGCCAATGTTTTCATTCAGACCACAAGAAACAGTGTTAAACTTATGTATTAAAAATGATTCGCGAACTTCGCGTTCATGGTGGGTTCTGAAGCCTGATTCCAGTAAAGTTACTTGCATTTTTTCAAAGGGGTGCTTGGTAATGTTTACATGCTTAGAGATAGGAAGGTTAGGCAGTGTATTACAATGAGCTTTATGATTATTAAATCGGTATCTGAAGGGTGTTTCGGTTTGGCCAATGTACTGAATTTTGCAGATAGAACATTCAAGCATGTAAATCACGTTGTCCGTATCACATGAGAAGTTTTCTCGAATCTTTATATTAAAGTTCGATGCAGTGCTGAAAGCTTTCACTGATGTAGTCATTTGTGCACAAACTTTGCAGCGTGACTTGTTGCAAGATGGCAGCCGATTGGTGCAGTGGGGCTAGTTTTAGACGAAGTTAAAATATCACTGAGGTTCTTGTTACGGCGATAGACAACACGGGGGGCTTGCTGATAAATTTCTTTTAGACGATCACTTTGCATGAGAATACCATGACGTTTCTTTAATATGCCTGCAACGTTGGGGACCGAAGCTGAATGCGTTAGCACGAGATTGATTCGTGATTGGCCAGATGGTTCCTTTTCCGTTTTGAGGAGTGCTTTGCGATCAAGAAGGCTTGCTCGTTCCACTGCATCATTTATTAGGCGCTCTGGATATTTGCGTTCCATTAGGGTGTTACGAAGGTTGGCACAGTGAAATTCATAGTCGCGATCGTCTGAACATATCCGTTTAAAGCGGACGGCTTGTCCATATCGGATGCTAGTCTTCCAGTATTTAAGATGGCTGCTGTCGAAGTGCAGGTACTGAGGTCTGTCACTGGGTTTCCGGTATAGATCGGTGAATAGTTTGCCATTCTTTATTGACACTGTCACGTCTAGAAAAGCAATAGTGGTTTGAGAATAAGAATGAGAAAAGTTTATGGCCTCATGCACATTTTAAAACTAGAGATGAATGATAGAAGTTCTGCCTCACCATGTTGCCAAATAAAAAAAATGTCGTCTATGAATCTCTTGTAGTAAAAAGGCTTTAGCGGGTAGTCTTCGGGAAACCGGTCTTCTAATAAGCCCATGAATATGTTGGCGTAGTTGGGACCAATACGTGTACCCATCGATGTTTCGTTAATCTGGACATAATGTCTGCCATCAAATTCAAAGTTGTTAAGTTCAAATATCAATTTAAGAAGGATAGCCAATGTAGAACCGTCAATATTACTGCACAAGGTTCGATCTTCAAAAGCCTCTACAACTGACCGGATGCCATCGGAGTGGGGAATATTGGTATAAAGTGACGCAACATCCAGAGTTACGAGCAAGACGCCTTGAGGGATGGTGATATCAGCTATATCTGCTAGGAAATCAGTTTTATCCTTTATGTAGGACTGGAACCGTAACGGAAAACCTGTCAAGCTATGTTGACACTCTAATCAATAAGATTCCAGCCACATTCCAGTCCTACCTGCAAAATGTTCTATCTGCAAAATTCAGTACATTGGCCAAACCGAAACACCCTTCAGATACCGATTTAATAATCATAAAGCTCATTGTAATACACTGCCTAACCTTCCTATCTCTAAGCTTGTAAACATTACCAAGCACCCCTTTGAAAAAATGCAAGTAACTTTACTGGAATCAGGCTTCAGAACCCACCATGAACGCGAAGTTCGCGAATCATTTTTAATACATAAGTTTAACACTGTTTCTTGTGGTCTGAATGAAAACATTGGCAAGCTAACTTGTCTCTCGTCGTAGCATTTTAACTAAATGGTAGCACCATTGGCAACTTCTTAAAAGATGTTACGTTTAATCGACATTGGCTCCATTTTGCACTGTTTGCCTCATCGCTTGCGCTTTTACGGTCACAGCCCAAAGCCCCTCACAGTATGTCATGCTTTACTTGCACTGATCTTTTCATGTTTGCCAGTTTCTCACTGTCATATTGCTTCCCGCCGTAACATGCACTGATCATTACAACTTATCCAATAACCGTGCCCACGATTCCTTTTATCAACACTGTTACGAACAGTTAACTTTAATTGCTTCTTTTTGTCCCCATAGCATTGCGCAGAAAATCGAGTTTTGTCACCATGCCGCGATTTGAGTGACTGTTTACTTTTTGTGTGTGTGTGTGTACCGCGCTAAATCACAGTTATATTTCACTGTTAAATTCTACTGACGTGTTATCTGCTACTGTCGCCTACCAATGAGAATGATATTTCAGTTGATCAATCCCCCCCCCCTCTCCCTCCTGAATATTGCAGGATTAAATGTGACATGTACTCCACCCATTATAACCTCGCGATATTTTATTTTGTGCCCTGATAGTGACAACAGTCTCTTTAGTGATATATCTTCTTTTCTTTGTGCAACATATTAAGATGCATGACATAAGCGCAACACGTGTCATTCGGTCTATATACCTTGCACCGCCATTACATCACGCGTGTGAAATCTTGTTTTTGATATTTTGGTGTTTATTTGTTGACAGTGGCTGGTCACGTGTTTCTATTGTGCATGTATACAAGAAATGGGAACCGACAGCTTCTTTCTACATTCCTTGACAAAGGCCGGACCCTGGCCGAAACGTCGGATTAAAGTGTTGTTTTTTCATCGTGTGTCACCTACTTCAAGTTTAATATATATATACGTACATATATATATATATATATATATATATATCACCGAAAGTTGCCTTTCTCTCCTTGAGAAAACCTCAAGAAACGTGTGATGCTTGTTCCCAAACCCTTTTTCAGGCGCGTGTGCATAGAATTTGATTAAAAGAACCTCTACATTTTTTTCCCTTTTCTAGCTATATTGCCGCGTTTATATATAGAACTCCTGAATCCTGCATGCAGGCCACTTGCCCATGTATTGAGAACTGAGGTTGGTTTTCATTAATCACCTGGCGAGCCTTAGCTTGTCTAAATAAATCACAGATGTTACTACAGATGTTACTTACTACAGCATGGCCTAAACGGTTTCGGTGCTTAGAAAAGATGTGCAGACACCTGAAATATTATAAGACCACAAACATAGAACCTTTGGTATAGGTGCACCAGGACATTTTGCAGTAACCAATCGTTCACATGTGATTTTTCCATTTATTTCTTCGTTCCTTAGTAAATTCGATTCACAGAGGAAACGTAGACTGATGCTTGTTGATGTTAGGGGATGCAAGCTTTTTTGCAAGCTGCCTCATTTGCAAAGTAGTTGCAGGATAGGCAGCACCCGGAGAAAACGAACACCTTGCACGTCTTGGTCTTAGTGTCGTAATAGTAGCCGCCATTAGGGATATAGCAAAAGTCCCAAAGAGCTTTTGGTGGTTCTTGGCAACCTGTATGAAAATGCCTAGTTTAAAGCGGCAACTGGTACATCGAGAAAGAGCAAAGGAAGTTGTGATCGTTTGATAGGTAGGTAAAACATCTGCTGCTTGACATGGTTTCAGGAATGTGATGCACTTTTGAATACAGCAGGCACTCTTAATTCTTTTATTCATCTCTGAAGCGTTGAACAATGCTATAATCTATGCTCCGTACCATCGGTATACGTTTCTGCGTCTAAACCCATACGAAAATAATTATATAGTTATTAGGAACGAGAACACACGCCGAAATATTTGCTTTGCAGGTTCTGCAGGGCTAGCTCATATGCTCTACCTTATTGGCTTACACACCTTCTCATCTATATCCATGAAAACATTATTTTTATATTTGATTCTGGTCAGCATCGTGGCTAATTTGAAATATTTTTGATAGCACTTAATAAACAAGAGTAATCATAATTATTTCTGTCGACATCAATGTCTCCCTACACCAGCCCACTAGGCTTTCTCCCTTAGCATTGAAATAAATAAGCGAAAGTTTTAACGCATCTCGCACATTTTGCTTTAGCAACAAGTACGGAACTATTCAGGAAACAACAGACTTGACTTAAGACTTGAACACACAGTGGAACACATTGAGCAATGTGAGGCCCACCATTTCTTAGTCCAATCGCGCATACAGCTGCTTCCACACACACAGCTGTTGATTGGTCAACATGGTCATGACGTCAAAAATACATCAATAAGTTCTAAAGCCCCCCATTTATTTAAAAGTAATAAATTAGGCGGCAGGTCAATTTTAGCCAAGAACTGATGTTTCTCAGAAATTGCATGTCCGAAACTAAACTATTCAAACTAAATGAATTGGCACATTATTTTTTTTTAACTCAGTCGCTCTGTTAGCCAGGTGGGCACGCAACACATTGGTTATTAGGGGCACCTAGTAAACGTGTTTTTAAACCGCATATCTTACCAAAGTTTCTTGGGGTCATGTACGGGCACCCAAATTATTTACGTTTTAAAATTGTTAAATATACTCAAGGAAAAGAGAAATTATCGGTTTCAAAATAAGCATCTAAAGGCACTCAAGCGTCTACTGTTAAGTCAAAGCTTAATCATCGGCAATTTGTTTTAGTTTTTCGTGCATTTGAACGGGGCTTTTTACTTATAGGCTGATTATCTTGATTGTCAATTAATATTATTTTGTATGCACAGTAAAAACTTTCTTTCGCACCTTCGGACGCACGACAAATTAATTGTTTGGAACGTTCTCGAATCGGCCACCAATGTTCGGTAGCTAGCTTGTTCTACCCACACAAGACATGCGAGAGAGAGCGCATCATATTTAAGCGTATTAGATTGCCTATTGAAGTTTATATTGAGTACTAAAAATATTTTCCTTGCAGAAATATATACGGCAGACTGCATAAAAAGCAGGTGTTTTACGAGCATCAGTTGTTTGCCATGCATGTTTTGAAGCTAAATGGGTAAGAGAGCAATGGTACCGCGAATAGTTCGAGGAGGTTATGTTCACTTGAAAAAAAAAACACATTTTAAATTTTCTATTAGCTACTATCAAATATAGGCACTTTCCTGTACCATTGAAACCGTTCCGGTAAGGACAAACCCTCGACCTTTCCGAGGAAACCATACCTCGGAACTCCAGCTAATTTCCCCTTGCTGGTTGGGAAGGTAGCCGAAGGAATATTGTAAACAGTGCAAAAAAGCTGGCATTACATTTGAAAGATAAGAAACATTTGTGAAACAGTGTGGTTATGAGAATGGAAAACTCGAATACATACCAGCAGGATAAGTGCAACCCGTAGCTGAAAATTAGTGCACAAGTAAATGTAGTATCATAAACACTTCAAAGCAAACCAAGTTCATCTTAGGTATGAAAGAATTGGAATTTTAGCATATGTTTTCCCTTACCTGAAATGTACAAAATTATCTTGTAAACATTTTGATTTCTAGATCGTGAATGTCATATTTCGGGTAGAAAAATGGAATAAGTTGGCAAAAGAGCAGCGGAGAGTCACGCAAAACAGATTTCAGAAGTAAGCGTTTTCTCCTCCAAGAAAGAATTGGCGTTTCTTTTTATCTGCGACTGTGTCTGAGAAATGAGATTAAAAGGCTGAATGAGCGCGGTTATCATTCAAAGCTAAAAGTTCTTCTTTGCGGGTTACAGTCACTCCCATTTTATGTGAATGTGTTAAAATGCTTAAATATGGCCACCTAGTCAGCCCTGCTCAGTAGTCTGGTCAGCTGCGTTCACCATGTGAAATAAAACAAATTGTAACTATTACTCGTTGTTGACTCTGATGGTAAGCATGAGGCATTGTTTCATATATATCGAAGCTTACATAATGCCTACCCACTCAACCCTCCTGAGCAGTCTCAAGAAGTGCACATATCCAAATAAAATACTTTTTACCTAATGCTCCAACACACATCTGACGGTTTATATGGGGTTCTTGCTCAGCACATATATCAGTGTACGCGCCAGCTTGAAAGGTACTTCCCAGTCAGACCCCTTACTAACCGTGTGAGGTTGGCGCACATTGCCGAATAAAATACGTTTTAACTTATTCTTCCCTCCCGTCTGCTACAATTTGCCGGGCGCTTTTGTTTTCAGAAAATAATATTATATGCGCCAGCATTTATAATTAGGATTAAAGATATAATTTATTAGTTTCTTTTAAGAAATCTTACTACGGCTGTCAAATTTAAAAATTGTTTGTTAGAGTATGTACACCCAACTTTACGAAAATAGATTTTGACGTATAAGAAGAAACTTACTGCACAAAACTCCATCGCAGTCGGTGGCAGTGAGGACCACCGCCACCAAAACGAATGCAAATGCTGCGATCATGGCTTCAAATCTAGTAGGTCATGAACGAAACGGTCTGCTCTTTTATACGCTATCACACGCCACCTCGAAAACAAGGCGCAGTAGATTTTAGAAAAAAGAAACATTTTTCTCCGCTCGTGATGTTCCTGCCGCCCTGATTTTGATGCGCACGTGGTCTTGTTTTTGCGCTGATTCCCAAATTTTCCCCACTCTTTTTCGCCAGCCTTAGAATAACCACTGAAAACGCAGTGAGGATAAACAGCTCACACGTGGCGATTGAGTTCTCGCCTGAAGCGAGCAAAATTATTTCGGTAACGCCGGACTGCCTTGGGTAGCGCTATATTGTAACCACATTTAGAATACTTCCACAATAGTAGATTTTTTTGCAATGCTTTTATGATAAACTAAGCGAACCTGTGTGCAAATATAGCTAACGTATCTTCTACAGCATTACTCAGCGAATCGTTGAACTATTAGAGTGAATGGGAAGTAACGGCTTTACGAAATACACCAATCTGCGTTCAAATTCACAACATTAAAAAAAGAGCCCTTTGTCAAAATACATGCCTACACTGAACAACTTCTGGATGGCGCTGCGCCTGCATTACCAAAGCGGGCACACAACGGTATTGGAGGCACGAACAGGCCACAAAATAATGTCAGTATGAGATGTTTGGTTTGGTTTGTGGGTTTAACGTCCCAAAGGGACTCAGGCAATGAGAAACGCTGTAGTGGGGGACTCCGGAAATTTCGACGACCGGGGGTTTTAAACGTGCACTGACATCGCGCAGCACACGGGCGCCTTGCGTTTCTCCTCCATCGAATAGCGGCCACCGAGGCCGGAATTCGGTCCCTCATCCTTAAGAATAGCAGTTCGAGCGTAGAAAACACGGCGCCACCTCGTTGGGTTTCAATATGAGATGTGTACATTGCAATGAAAACATTAAGCGCTCATTACTGCAGATAAATAAGGCTAGCCAAGCCGAATAGATTAGATGGATAGATGGAATATAGGAGCGTCCTCTTGAGAAGGGACGGTAGCAGTAGCTGTCATGCTGTATTTTTTCTTTATATCTTGAATATTGTTTATGATCGGTTAACTATACCATCATTCCGTTTACTGACTTTTATCTATACATTACTACCATTATGTCGCTTTCGACTTTTAAGCCACCAATCTTCCAATCGATTTTTGCTATCTTACACCCGACCACTGGTATCTCTAAATCTCATGGCGTCAGGAAGAGTGAGTGCGCCTGCAACGTAATTGGGATGGATACCATCATAATTGAAGTGTAAGATGTTCAAGAGTTTCTATTTATTTACCACATACAGCACATGCGTCATCTTCATTGTTAAATTTATTTTGTAGCTGCGTGTTCTACGGCACCCTGATCTAGCTTCAAAAAAGTAGGGCGCTGTCTGGAGTTATCAGAGAAAACTTCCTTCCTGATCTGCCTTTTCCACTTTCGGTCGTCCTTGTGACCAGCATATTTACTGGTTAGTTTGCTAGTTTTTTCCTCCATTGTGAGTCAACGCTTTTTAAGCATAGGTATTTAAATACTTTAGCTGCCCATCTGTTACTGTCCAATTTCCTCAGGCATCCCTCATATAATATTTTAATCTGTGCCGCCCGTACTTCGAAAGATGCCCAGCCTATACCTCCCTGTACCGCCTTATTTGTGGTTTTGCCGTGGGCACCCAGTGCTAATCCTCCGACGGCTCTTTAATTTATTTCTAATGTCGACTGTACGTCTGAGTTTAGGCACAAAACAGCATTTCCGGAAATGACCCCGAGCACCATAACGCCTTTCCAAATGCCCCTCAACACAGGATACCTGTTGTATCCCCACAATTACCTATGTTGTATTATCCCAACCTCTTTTTACCTTTTTACCCTAAGTTATTGTTCGTGCTTTTATACGTATGTCAAATCTTCGTTAACCCATACCCCGAGATATTTATATTCTGCTACTCTGGGTATTTCTTGGCCTTGTATTTTAAGACCCTGATCAGTTGAGCACTTGAAAATCATCAGACACGACTTAACTGCGCTAAAACTAAAGCCTAGAGCGTCTGCTCCGTCTCCGCAATACATAACTAGAGTTTGCAATTATTCCTGACTCTCTGCTAGCGGAGTTACCAAGTTCAGAGTTTCCCGTTTTCATGGCGAACAACTACCAGTCTGGGCTAGCAGTTTCCATACGCGCGTACAGACTCGAAGCCATCCAAGCGGAATCGCCCGTTTTACCCATGTACGCGTTCCAGCGCGTCAACCGCTGTGCTGAAACGTGGGCCACCATCTCCCTCGTGTAATGGTTGTTGCCTTTGTGCAAGAAAAAATACTGTTAGACAAAGAGTGCTGAAAGGGAAGCAGGCCTATTACCAGCCTTTTCGCATTCATGCACTTGTCTTAATTTGAAAAGGTGCGCTGCTTATGCGGTACAGGAATGTGTCAAAGAAACGGTCAGAGACGTTACGCACATTCTTCTATCTGAGGGTTCATTCCAGATGATTGAAACGAAGAAAACAAGTACAGTGGTGCGGCGTTCAACGCAAGGAAAGCAATTAAACACCCAAACGCGCAGCGATGACGGCGAAAACTGAACAATAAACCGACCGAAACTTCCACTGCCGTCCACAGTCAAACGACGCAAACGCTTAGGCGACGCTCGTGTTATTTGTTTATCAGTACGCAGGAAATCTACTTCCGATCGAGTGAGCGCAGCGGATGGGGAGCTAACATCTTTCTTTCTGAAATCATGCTGAAGGCCTCATTAACCTCAAACCTATTCCTCTCGTTTCAATGTGCCGAAATCTTCTTTGCAAGGGATGGTTGACACTTTTGTATGAGGCAATGATTGGCCAAAGCTTTCAGGAGCCAGGAATGAACTAAATACAATTTCTCCTGTGCTCAAAAAGCTATTCATTTAAGCAGTGTCTATTTTGCCCCATGTAGCACTTGCCATACAACAAAGCAATTTTACAGACGACCCTTGTACTTTTCGTCGTTTTAATCTTCTGGAATAAACCGTCAGTTCATAGATTTCGCTTAACGAATCTGTCCGTTGCTTTGACATATCCTTGTATGCCTAAACAGCACTTCCTTTCGAGTTATGTTTTTCCGACGAGCCCGGTCCCAAGCACTTATGCACTTGTCTTAGTTCGTGCGTGATCTTTTGTCTATTTAATTTCTTGTAAGTTCGGTTTTGCTTTCATGAAGACGCTTGTTGGAAGACGATGTGGCTTTTTGCGCTTACGAGAAACGAGGGCAGGCGTCTACCCGTTAGGAAGTTCACGAAAGTGTTCTCGAGATATTTCACGGAAGACCGCTATCTACCGAACGTAAGAAAGAATCAGCTTTACCTGAAAGACGATCCTATGCTGAGGGTTTGCCTTTTCAACGCCGAAGCCGCCACAGAGAAGAAAGCTCCGGAACAGACAAGCATGCCGCACTTTGAACTAGGCTACCACCTGTGCTAGCGCCGCAACATACGATATTATGCCGATCACCGATTTTTAAACCGAGCCATCACTGTCGGAAATATTGAGCGACAGGAGCATTCCTCGCGAATAGAGCACGTTGAACCATAGATAAACGGATTGAGTAAAGAAAGACACTTCCATAAGGCCAATTGACGGAAGTGCACCAAGTGGCTGGGATTCGACGCACATCCAGTTTCGTTGAAGGCACGCAGTTTGAATGCTAGCAAGCGCTTGCCGTGCTGCCGCACCCTGTTGGCACATTATGTCTGTTGTGTTTGGTGTGGTATTATTTTCTATTCATTTTCAGCAGTTAAATATAAAATTAAGTCATAATTACTGCTGACTGGCCATCAACGCAGCTGCGTCAAAGCCTTTGCCAAACAGCAGTTTTGAGCGAAAGATGCCAAGAGCTCTGTGAAATGAACATTTATTTTGCTTCATACAAAAACAAAAATGGTATAATTCTGTAACAGTTTGGTGCACGAAAGCAACCAGGGAAACAGACAAAACGTAGGATAATCAGCCGACGTGTACATTAGAAAAAAGTGGAAAAAAAATTGAACATGGCAAGAAACAATACATAGGTAGACAAATGTAGCCTTACATGTACATATACAAAGTATGGAAAATGATACACAAGACAATAGGCACACTATGCTCAAAATAAATTCGCGGCTCCATCAGAATACCCTGCATTTTATTTTACCCAGATAGCAAGCAAATTTACTTCAAGTAGTCTTGGGTATTATGACCCGGACACACCGCTTTCAGCTGAAATTCGCACCCTTCCCCATATCATCATGCATTTTTAGGTACGACCTTTGTCGCGACATTCCAGCAGACGGTTAGGTCTTTCATCCTCAGCATTATTTTTTTCAGAAAGTTTGAATGGTTTCAAAACCCACATTTTCTGTAAGCCCGAAATGAGCTGGAAAGCATTGACCCATGTTACAAAGTGCCTTTTATTCATTTTACAATGACAATGTAACAAGCACTCTATAAATTCATAGCTAGAATGCACAACAGTGTCAATATCAGAATGGTTCCTCTGTTACGTGCGCAGCCTGGATCTCTTTGAGACGGTAAATAAGAACCAATCAAGCTTAGCTTGCAATGTTCTCAGATAATCAATTTGTTGGAATGTTAAAATGCGTACTGATATTTCAGGAAATAATTGAACATTTATTTCATGCCTATTAACACATTTCTAATGTTGAACAACAATTATACCGCAGTAGAAATACCTGATGTGCACATTAAATGACGTGAAATGGCAAGCCGAAAGTGAAAGCTCAAACCTATTTACTCGTGGAATGAGGGATATTAGTCCGGCCCTCTAGCAAATATTCTGCAATTATTGCACCAGGGAACGCAGCAGAGACTGCCGAATCCTGGCATCAGCTGGAAAATTTATAATAAAAATATATATCATCGTGATACATCTTTTGCCGAAACTGTGTAAAAAGATTAAACGCGAGAAATCTGTAAAGAAACTAAAGTTCATTGATTTATCGAACCTCGCGTGCGTACCCAAGTACAATGCACAAATCAATTCACACGGCGAAGATCTCTACCAGTAATTTACAAACATTGCTCTGCTTCGTTTCCCTATTTAGTCTGTGAATTTAAAAGCTGCATTGACAGCAGACTACGTGTTTCATTGAGAAAAATATCTGATACGCGGGCGACACCAACACAGGGGCTACCAACCAGACGTCCACAGTGCACGTTAGGAGCACTGAAAATAAAGGCGCGGATGGAATGCATGTTTTCAGAAACGGAGAGGATGGAATTATTGGCGTGTCACTTCTTTAGTATCAACCTGTTTAAAAGCACCTCGGCGTTTCCTTTTCTATTGCATTTTGGTAAAGAGCATTCCCGCGGGATTTTCGCCGCAGACGACAATCCTCGACACATAAGTTTCTGGTTCTCCAGATTTTGTGGGTTACTTTTTTTCCTACAGTCTTAACAATTTCGGTCCCATACATACCACGAGAAAACGGTCGTCTTTAACACATTATCATTCTCACGATGTTCACATTTCACCCGGCCAACACATCATTTAAAAAAGATTGAGCACTAGCGACGGCCATAAAAAACATCCCAACACGTAAACCTCAACGCGAAACCACGCAAAAGTAACCACTAGGCAAACCAAGCAAAGAACGTCATGCGTAGGTTCACTCTTATCTAACTGCGCAGTAACCGGCGAGCCCTTGTTGCGCCATTACCGACCACGCATAGGCTTTCGCTTCATAACCGCGCCAGCCATAGTGCTGAGCTGAACTTCTTGAAATGCAGCGTAGTTTGCAAACAAAAATATTCGTCAACTTTCGTTTGCTCGAAGCTGCCGAGTTTCACGAACTTTGCGGACCCATGACGCGCGCATTGGGCGCCTGTTCTTGAGCTGCGCAATTCAAGGAACCGGCCGGCGAGGTCACCATAAACTGCTCGAAATGCAACGTTTTAAGCCACAAAAACGTTCCTCACCTTGCCGTCCTGACAAACTGCAACAGTTCCGCTTCGACGGCCAAGCAAGCCATAAACCTACGAAGTCTGTCCTCACGAACACGCAGGCCGCATAGACGGCCCTGCCCTTCCGGAGTCTCCTTTGGTCTGCGCCGGCGACACGCGCGCGCGCGGTGCGAAACATGCTGTTGGCGCCATCCGCTTCTTTCTGCCGGGGGCTATTAATAACGATATCAGTCAAGCGTCATTCCATAAGGACAGATTGGTTGGTTGGTTGGTTCATAGGAAGGGAAAGGCGCAGTATCTGTCACACTTGCTCTGTGGACACCTGAACCGCGCCGTAACCACAGAGCAAGTGTGACAGATACTGCGCCTTTCCCTTCCTATGAACCAACCAACCAACCAATCTGTCCTTATGGAATGACGCTTGACTGATATCGTTATTAATAGCCCCCGGCAGAAAGAAGCGGATGGCGCCAACAGCATGTTTCGCACCGCGCGCGCGCGTGTCGCCGGCGCAGACCAAAGGAGACTCCGGAAGGGCAGGGCCGTCTATGCGGCCTGCGTGTTCGTGAGGACAGACTTCGTAGGTTTATGGCTTGCTTGGCCGTCGAAGCGGAACTGTTGCAGTTTGTCAGGACGGCAAGGTGAGGAACGTTTTTGTGGCTTAAAACGTTGCATTTCGAGCAGTTTATGGTGACCTCGCCGGCCGCCTCTCTTTACCAATTCCTTTCTCTGTGATCGAACTGCATCGGGTACGACCTTATGGTGCGATTGCGGAATTCAAGAGAAAAGGTGGAAGCACTGATCGGCGCATATTGAAACCTTCGAAACAAAGCTTAATGACCAAACAGAAGAACTCTGTTTTACAAAATCCTTTTTGTATAGGGCGCAACATGATTGGTAGAAGCAAAAAGTTGTGCAGCTTGAAACACGACTGAGTAGAAAATATTCCGTTGAATGCTTTAAGGACAGCTCTGAATAGATACTTTCTACACTGTCCTTCTTGACAATTAATGTTGTGTACAGTTTTTCTGTATTTCTCGCTGTTCACCCCTGGATCAGATCCAGGGGTGGACTGCGGGAATCCTAAGGTCTGGTTAAGAAATTATTCCCAAGGCGCTAGCAATGCTTAAAGCCCTTATTTGTTGCCTGCGAAAGAACAGCTTTTCGTAGTGCCCTTGAGGCATCGTCTTCGGCTGCTGGGAAATGGCTTAGTCTACAACTTCAGGCTTTCGTTGGCAACATATCCAAGTGGCGCACGACCTGAATAAGCTTAATGTAGTACCTGCAGATAGGCCAGATTTATCTCTGAGAGCCCAGGAAAGTGAAAAATCTATGCGAGCCGTGTTTATCACACAAGGGTACTCCAGCAGTAGGGTAACCATAGATCTAACAGAATAAAGGTGAGAGCTTCCAAGCAGCCTTGCCCTGCAGTCGCAAAACGTCTCCACCTACAAGTCATCAAATGCATCGAAAGAACTGAATTCTATGGCAGCAGATGGCACAATCACTTTCTAGTCGAGACTGTTTGCTGGGTAGATTTTCGATACGGACTTGGCGCAAAAATGTGTATTTCCGAAACTTGAGTTTCAGCATGAAGACATTGTCATAGATTACAAAAGGTTTAATATAGGCGAGTTGCAGCAAGATTGTTGTTAAACATAATACTCCTTTGTTCTTAGTGAGAATGTCTCACAGAAGAAGTACCCGAATTTCAAGAGATCAACACTAGTGATTGATGTTTAGAAGCACATTCAAAGCATCTCACATCATAAAGAGGCGAGTCCCACTAACCATAACACCTGTATTTAATGAAATGTGGGATATTCGTGCATTTCTGACACATCTTCGGGGCTTACATATAGGGCTCGATAATACTAAGTAGTGTATGTTTGCTCTTCGATCGCTGCATTTATAAGCATACATTTTCTTGCCATCTTTGCCAAGGTATATGCTTTGCTAATCTATGGTGTTTTATTATGCTGCATGCCTTGAGCAGTGTATCGAATGCCTAGGCCTCGTCAAGCAGAGTGCCTCTTCGTTTTGCCATTGCATCCAATACCTGATTGTCTTAATGAAATATATTAATGTCAATTTTTTCAGTACTATATGTTTCATGTCTTTCTGTTCTGTTCTCATTTTTCACGGATTTGGTGTCCTGCAAATTTAGTGGTCCGTTAAAAATGAGGGAATGGTGTCACAGCAGATTTCTACCATGCATAGTTGTCACGCAGCTTCGTCGAACCTTATCCTTTAAATGACAGTAAAATGAGGCGAATAAGCCACGAGATCTGCCTAGGTTAGGCCACTTGTGCAATCCGGCCAAGAACTTGATAATAATAGGTATCTTGGCGGTAAAGCCTGATGACACCAGTGGCAACCTTTAGGAATCACGACCTTTCCAAGCATGTCAAATCCGTATCTCGCATTGAATAAATGTTCCACGTATGGCCCACCGGCCACAGCGTCAATAAACAACTAGCGCAGACAGCTTCACCCGGCGAATGACCAAACGTTTATTCTGGGCTTGAGAATATATAGGAAAGCATTGGAAAGAAAGATAAAAAGAGAGGAGCAAAATGTCGCGACGCATGCGCCAGTAGCCAGGGGCCTGTTATCAATGACAGCCTTCGCCGAGTCGAACTTGACTATCAGCATTCGCTCCCCCTAGCAACCGTAACGAAGCACTGGTTTCTTTACACGGGTGGACCGACGTATCACGGGCTCCGGGGATGTGCCACTTTAGTGAACTTCCGACTCCGGTGCGTTGTGGCTTGCACCAGGTGACAACCCCGATGTTCCGGCCTCTGACGCAACCGGTTCTTCTGTGTAACGTTTGCGTACTTGGTCAACATATCGGCGAACAAGCTGATGATCTTCCGTCTCGACGGATACTAGTCGTGCCTCTGCAGTGAGCTTCACCTTGCCTGGTGTCCACTTATCGCCAACACCATAGTTCCTAAAGAAAACGGTATCTCAAGGAGCGAAACACCAGCCATCTTCGTCCGCAGATCGTTCGTGCTGTGGGGGCTGTTTCCTTGGAGGAAAAGACATGTCAATTCTCGTGCGCATCCGATACCCTAAAAGCTGTTCTGAAAGAGACTAACCGTACTGCTGCGGCGCATTCCTGTATTTGCACAGTACCCTAGCGAGGCCGGTTGCTAGATTTACACCGGGCATCTTCTTCAGGCCATCCTTAATTGTCCTGACCGCGCGTTCTGCAAGCCCATTGCTTTGACAATGATATGGTGGCGAGCGAATATGCACTATGCCGTTCCGTTCCATAAACAGAGCAAACTCGCGACTAGTAAATGCTGTGCGGTTGTCTGAAACAACCGTACCAGGCAGGCCAAACTGGGTGAATAAAATACGCAAAGCTTCTAAAGTGCTGCTCAACGTGGGTTGAGAGAGAGGAATAGCGTCAATCCATTTACTGTGTGAGTCTACAGCAATCAGTCTACAACATTTTAACTGGCCCGGCGAAATCAATATGAAGTCGTGACCACTTTTCATTGGTAGCAGGCCAGCTGACTGGTTCTCGTGCAGCAAGCATTGGCAAAGCTTGTACACAGTTTCGACATTCTGACGCAACCCGGCAGATGTCTTGGTCAATACCCGGCCACCAAATTTTTTACCTCACAACTTTTTTCATAGTTGTGATACCCTGGTGGCCCTCCTACAGTAACTTCAGCAATCGACCCCTTGCCTCTTTCGGCAATACCACTTCATGACCCAACACAATAGTCCAGCCTCAACCGACACCTCAGACGCTCTTTGTAGTAATGGTTCATTTCCGAGCTTTCGATGCGAGCCGGTGCTGGCCAACCCTCAATGACATACCTGCAGACACTGGACAGCACGTCGTCTTTTGCAATGAGTTCCTGCAACTCCTTTCAGGAAACCGTCGGCTCGTCCCATTCATCAATGACCAGGATAAATTCGCAGGTTCCTTTAGGGTCGGCCTCCGTTTTCTGCAACGATTGAGGCAATCGACTTTGTGCATCCGAGTTTAGCATCATTTTGCCTGGCCTACACAGCAGCTTGTATTTGTAGGCGCCCAGAAGGAGTGCCCATCTTTGAATACGTGCGGCTGCCATTACGGGAGTCTGGCGGTCCGGTTTCAGAAGGCCAAACAAGGGCCGGTGGTCCGTCACCAACGTGAACGCCGAGGAGGTAGTCGCGCGAGGTCTAAGGCTTCCCGTTCGACCTGCGAGTATCCTCTTTCTACAGCTGTCAGTGCTCTAGAGCGAACTCCGATGGGTCTGTTTTCACCGTTTATGCAGTGAAAAAGTAAAGCGCCGATACCATGAGTCGAAGCGTAGCATTTCAACAGCAATTCACGCGGCGGATAAAAAAAGTGAGCATAAGTGCCGCGCAAAAACAGCAATTTGCGCGTTTAAATAATGCCTCTTCTGCGGCATCCACACCCACTTAGATCCTTTCGCCAAGAGCCAATACAAAGGAGCCAGGAACGTGGACATGTTGGACAAAAACTTGTTGTAGAATGTAATTAGGCCAAGGGATGCACGCAACTCAGTGACATTTTGAGGTGCAGGTGCCAATCTAACGGCATCAATGTTCTTTTTTCCTGCTTTTTAGGTGTATGGCCTACACAGAAGGCAGATGACCAAGTATCATACCGAGTCTTTGTTCACAGTGCCTTAGTAACGGAAACCTTTGAGGAATTCTTTACACAAGCCTTTTAAAGCGCGACAAGATCATGTTCTACCAGGATGCTGCAAAAACGTTCTTTTTTGAACTGCACACCGGAACACTCATTTGTAAGGCATGGCTTCACTCAAAGCAGATGTTTGTGCCAAGGCAGGTGAATTTTATACGAGATATTTCATAAGCGCATTGCACTGAAGCTCTATGTAAAAGAGTACACCTGACGTTTCCCTGTTTATCTCAACCATTTCTGAGAATTTCTCCAAGCTTAACTGTGTTATCTCCCAGTTAACTGTCACCACTTCCTTTTCAACCATTGCGTTCTGTCCAGTCACCTTCGATACTGTGCACACCATGATCTGCACTTTCTGCGGCATCGGGCTTATACGGTCAAAAAGCTGAAATTATCCTTTACACCACATGTGCGGCGCCACCAGCGAGAGCAAGGTTCAGCACACTCTGCTACTATCCCGAGAATACGCCCTGCGGCATTATTTAAACGTAAGCTGAAACAATTTTCAAATTCTGTAAAATTAGGCAATTTGAAAGAAGGAGTTCTGTTAATGATGTGTGTCAATTGTTCCTTAATTCTGTGTTAAAAAAAAACCGAATCGCTTGTTAAAAACGCATCGTGGTAATGTAATCAGCGCGGCAGGGAGCGGCGCGGGCGGAACTGTGATACTGGGAATCAGGTGGATGTCACGTATTTTTTTATGGCCAGCCTGCCGGCTAGGCCAGCCTTGCAATTTTCACGGTTGCTCCTTTTCATCCAGAGCTTTAGTAAGCGTGCGTATTCTGCTGATGGTGTCGTTTCATTTCTCAGGATCGGTCATTCTATGCGGAAGGTTCCGCGTGTCGAACGATTACAGATCAACCAACAGATACACTGCTGTTGCGGAGTAGCGCGCCACGCGCTTCGACGCTCCCTAACTAGTGAATATCTTTTCCTTAGTTGTAAAGTAAACGTCGTTCCATGTTCACATATATTTTTCTTGTGTAATTGTAAGTGGGAAGAGAGAAGGAGGAGCTGTAGTGGAAGGCTATGGAGTAATTTCGACCACCTGGGAATCTTTACCATGCGCTTACATCACACTACACACGGACGCCACTCCGTTTCGATAGGGAGTTTTATTGCAGTTCTGTCATGCAGACATTTAGTTTTCTGAATGAACTGTATGCTGTACTGCCTTGTAATTGCTGCCTCGGCTTCATCAAGCTGTTTAGCCACAGTTTAGCCAGGAAGCTGATGATAAACGTTGAGAAATAAATTTCATTTATTCAAAGTATAATGATCGCCTCATTTAAAGTAAGGATGAATAGACATTGATTTGTTTCTTAAGGGATTATTTCCAGCTGACTAAAATGTAAGCTGCGTTTTCACTGATGTAAGCCTGAAGAGAGGTAATGTTTCTGGCAAAATAATGTATTCTCCCGGCAAGCAATCTTTCATTCAAATGCACAGGAAAACATTGCAGGTCAGATTGGCTAAGACATTGAAAGACTGCGAATATTAACGTAGTTGACAATAAAGAAAGATCCATAGGCCAACTATGGCTCGGCGACTGGTTTCAAATGGCAGCAATCTAGGCGACGTTGTTTTACGCAAAGGTGGCTGGCGTGCAAAGGTGGCTGGCGCAAGCAGCGGCTGAGTTTTTTTATGTTTCTGCTGCCAGTGGAAACTTTGTCTGCTATCTGCAAGGAATGCATACACTGTAAGAGCTGCAAAAATGAGACGCTTCAAAGGTTCTTTCAGAACCTAGCGTTTTGCATAGAGGTGCTTGGAGAAGCTAAGACCCGAAATATAGAATTTCTGAGTGTTTACCATCTCGTAAATTTCACAGGACTGGAATTAAGGCGACAGTGTCTACGTCGCATGCTGACCAGAGCGTCACCGCAAGTAGTGATGTCAAAATTGACGTGAAAAAATACAATGTAAAGATAAAATATTTGCCAACTATGTAAAGATTAAGTTCTTAAGCAGTTCGTCATAACTAGTGCTGTGAAGACCAGATATCCCGTCGCGCCTCACTTGATACCAATGGTCGACCGCTCGTGTCATAGTTGCCGTTGCAGCTTTGACGGAAGCCGTTGGTAAGGTGAACAATGGCGTGCTTAACGAGTAGTCCTGTAGCAAGGACGTCCACTTCCCCCCTCCCTTGTTGATTTTAGCGCGGCATTTACCCGCAAGCCATTACCACCTGCCTGACCAGTGCACTCAGACTTGTCCTTCAGATCAAAATTGTGACGTAACAGTTCCTGCAGAGTTTCAGGAAAATCTATGCCATTTCGCTGCTGATTAGCATGCATCTGCAACTATGATTAGGGGCAGGAATTGGAACCGACATATGTGCATGCACCTGTATGCCCTAATCATGCATCTGTATGCCCTAATCATTTCACCTAGCCCCGCCAGGGTGGTGCAGTGGTAAGACGCCCGACTATTGCGCCAGAGCACCCGGTTTCGAACCCCACCTCGGCGGCTGCGTTTCGATGGAGTCGAAACGAAGAGGCGTCCGTGTGCTGTGCGATGTCAGCGCACGTTATAGATCCCCAGGTGGTCGAAATTACTCCGTAGCCCTCCACTACGGCTCCTCTTTCTCTCTTTCCACTTTCACTCCCATCTTCCTCCCTTCCCTAACGGCGCGGTTGTGGTGTCCACAGAAAACAAGTTTTGACAGTGACCGCACCTTTCCCTTCCTTTAAGTAAACCAGTTAGTCACTTCACCTATCCATGTGAACTGGCCCTCAGGCGTTTCAGAGAATAACTGGAGACAGCAAAGCGTACATGGTATATAGGGCATCGCGCAGCCGTCCTCGTCATGGCGCGCAGCGCCAGAGTAAACGTTAGAACCTGGTATCTGGGCCCCGGCGAGCACTGACCTTCATATACGTAGGCGGTCTTAAGTGCCTAGATATTTTAGTTCAATACCTACGTATTCAGCGGGAATATTAAGTGCCTTAAATTTAGCTAATGCAGCTTGGACCCCTAAAGTGTGCAAAACTGCATAGACACAAAGGTCGCCTGCATTCTCCGTATAGAGATTTATTTTGCCTGTTTTAACCCCGTGACCTTCGTATGCAAAAATATTTTTCTCGCAAAAGTACAGATCCACGTGTGAGCAACTGTATCTAATTTAGCAACGGGTTTGGCTGAGAACTACGAAACGAAATAGAATAAAAAAACGTACGGCGCTGAAAAACATATCGCGCGCACAGTCGCAAATGTGGTCAGAAACGCAGGTGTTGGAAAGCTATTTTAAAACGTTCGTCGCACTTGTTTCGCCTTGTTTTGAGAGGTGAGGCGTTGGGCACATAAAGAGCAGAAGACCGAATGTTATTGTTCTGCAAATTATATCAGGATGAAAAAGTGATCGCCGAGATCGATGACCCACAAATACAGAATAGTCAGAAATTAAGGAAGCTATTGGCGCGGTGGTTCACAAAATAGTATCAGCTCATATTGGCCTAAAATATCTTTTGGCCTCACTTTCTAGGTATTGTTGTACTGATTACGGTTGACAAGCACCAAAAACGCGCAATTCGAGCTTGAGCATAGATCGTGCAGTTTGCCCAAATGTTTTAAAAATTATCATTTTTCTTTAACGATGTAGAAAGGGCTGATAAATAAGATACCATTATATATAAAAACGTTTTGCAAACATTCCGGACTATTGCCCTTTTCTCATTTCAACACCATCAATAACTCGAAGGTTGCCATTTGGGCACCATGCTCTTTGCAAAATACAAGCACGTTTGAGAAAATTATTGGTGCCATTTTACATTCAAGCGCGAAGCGTTTTATGCACATGATGCAAAGTTTATATCGTCAAAAAAAAAAAAAAACGATTGCAACAGCCGCCAGGTTTCTACTTTCGCTCGGGTTCAGCGACAACTGGTCGAGATAGGGTAAAATAATACCATTTAATTTCGGCCTACTCATGCTAAATCATTGCAGTCATTACCGCTCATATCTAAGCCTATTCGCTCATTGCTAGTTAGCTACTGTGTTTACAAGTCTTTTGACATGTTGGTCATTCTGTAGTCATGTCATGATCATTTTATTAGTAATTAATATTCCTAATGACCTTTATCAATATATATCGTATAATTTTAATCCTTACAAATCACTATCAATCGTTTTTATTCGCCTTTTTATTTCTCATAAACACTTCATTGCAAGTGACACATCAGCGCACAGATGCGATGCACAGATTCCATGCACAGATCCCGCCCACAACACCCACATATTACCATTCGAGAAATAAATATAGCTTTCACCATTGCGTCTAGACTGGAGAAGAGATATGCAGATGACGCTGGACGCAATGCTTCATCGGTTTGTATTTAGGGATCACGGGGAATTTGTACGCAGACAGGGTAGCCCGAGGACATGCAACCTACAGTGCGCCCAACAGTCTCGAGGCAGGGGACCTGATTCCGCTTGACCCTGATTACACCACAATACTACAACACTACAGAGGCTTGCGGAAAGTGTATCCGGGGCCGCATAAAAAGCACAGCAACGAGGAGGCCATAGATCTGAGGCGGCTACAGACGGACACCTGCAATAATTTACACATATTACACATCATGCATCCCACGACATTCAGAGACGAGTGCCCGTGGTGCGGGAAGACCCCTACTGTACCACATAACATAGGAATGCAGCTCACATCAACTACAAAAAAATTGAAAACCTAAATGAAAGAGAGTGGGAGGCTTTGCTGGCTAGCTCTGACCCGGAGGCTCAGCTCTACCTGGTCACAAGAGCTCGCAAACTGGCAAACCCAGCGGTGCCCTGGACTGGGGGCGCCAACCACTCGTCAGCCTCGGTTGAAGAGGCGAAGAAAAAGATCCCCGAGCAGTTAATAAAGTTCACTCACTCACTCACTCCTTCGTCGAATAAGCCAGTGAAGCCTTCCAGTCTGTTCACTCGCACATTAGAACGGCACAAGGCACTGACTCTAGACGCTGCAGCCTGTGCCACAGGCACGTGCCCTACAACCCATGTGATCGAGTTTGGTACCCCTGTCCGCCAAAACGTGTTGTTGGAAAAACGGCTACATCCCACTTTCATACCACACGAAGAGCTCAGGCTTGTTGGCAACATGAATTATGAAGTTTCACCTCATGGAACGATGACCCTCGATCGTCGGCGACCAAACTCTGATATTGTGCATGTGATGACATTTAAGCCGTACTTTTCGCGTTTCAGCAAAGACGCTGCACTTCAAATCTACTTTCGGCTTCTTCATTTTTCTTGTCTATTTAAGGATTTTATTCATTTCCTCTTTATTCACTCTATACAGAACCGCTTCATTTCCTTTTCTGCTTTATATTTATTTTGCCTTTATCTTCTTGGTTCACACTCCCACAATGGAACGATGCTCTTCTTCCGCGGAGGACGAATACCGCGTACTTGTCATTCGAGCTACCTAGTCGACAAGCCGTGATGAGGACATTTGTTAGTCGACAGTAGAATAAAATGAAATACTTGGAGCCAGATAGAGACCTCAAAACTTAGTGAAACATTAATAACATCCGACCAATTGTCATTAGGACTGCTTTCTTCCGACGTTATCAGAATGCTGAGATAGCATGGAACCTGGTGGCTTAGACGGCTTGTCTGACGGTAGTTTTCTGCTTTACGCCCCTCAGGAACATACAGAGTGGCTGGGTTGGGAATGGTGTTCACCTTCAGCTGCCTCTATGTTGCGTATTCCTTCTAGCTGAGCATCATGAGTCATCATCCTCATCAGCGTGACTATACCCACTGCAGGGCGAAGGCCTCTACCGTATTTCTCTAATTACCCCATTCTGTGCTAGCTGCATCCACTTGACCCCTGCGGACTTCTCAAACTCTTCCGCCCACCTAACTTTTTGCCGCCCCCATGATACGTAACCCTTCCCTTGGAATCCAGTTTATTACCCTAAGAGACCATGGTTATCCTCTCTTCGCACTACCTCCTGGCCATGCCCATTTCTTTTTCTTAATTTCCACTAGAGTGTCAGTAACTTGAGTTATTTCTCTGGCACACTCTGCGCGCTTCTTATCTCCTAATGTTACCCTACCATTTTTCGCTCCATAGCCCGTTGCGTTGTCTTCAACTTAAGTAGAACCTTCTTGGTTAGCCTCCACGTTTCATCCCTATAGGTGAGTACAGATAAGATGCAACTGTTGTATACTTTCCTCTTGAGCAATACCGGTAGCTGCGAATCATAATCTGCGAACGCTTGCCAAATGCGCTCCATCTCAATCTTATTCTCCTTGGTATTTCCCTTACATGGTCCGGATCTACGGTTACTACATCATCATATGTGGGTATGGATATTCCTTTCTACTAAGCCAGTCAGCTCAGTAGTCACAAGGAGAGACATGGGGAATCGAATAATTATTTGGTGGCTAATACCCAGAAATGTGACGCAACAAACACAAACACATGCGAAGAGACACAACACACGCGCACACTACCAACTGTAATATGGATCTGAACCCACTTCCTCTTCACCACTCCTCTTCTTCTGCCCTCAAGTACACCTTCTCATCATTCTCTTCTTTGCCAAGGAGATAGTGCCACTTTCTTCCCCGCAGAACATAAACATCGTCCAAGCATGGCAGTTACCAATTCTATTCTCACGTACATCTCCACATTTCTGCTTTGCCCAGCAGCTAATACCACGCTGGACAGCAGCACCAACTAGCCCCTCAAGCTGTTATTTGTTGGCTTTGTCGTTGCGGTTGTGGGGGTTCTTAATAAGCCGTCGAGCCTCTTCTGAGGTCTAGGCCGCAAACACAGAGCTCCCGCGATGACACACCACGGGCAGCCGTTCTCACGGCCGCAAAGTGGTAATGCGAAGTACGACACAACACAGAACAGGACTTTGCCCGAACCAGATGTTTATTGGGTTTTCCCAAAAAGAACGCTGGTGAAGGTCTTGCTGGCGACCCTATCCTTTTGGATAGGGCCTGACCCATCGAAGGGCAAGATGGCGACAACAAAGAAGTATAGCGGGGAGGTATTTACCTTGCGTCCTTCCGTTGTCGCGGCTCGCTGTCGTCTTCTCACGGGAACCCACGTAGACGTCTTGGTGGCGCATCCACCGTTGATTCTCCTTCCCTCAAGGGGAGGTATTTACCTCCTCTCCCAGCCGGCGCTGCCATGAAGCTCGTTGGGGTGGTGGTGGTCGGTGGCGGCGAAGGGGGAGGAAACTAGTTTTCCACATCCCTCCCTCCTTAAATGTTCACCTATGGTTGTCGAGAGCTGCTCCTTGGACTCCATCCGCGAGGTAAACACCAGGCTTAGCAGGGCGACCCAAACGTTGGCGTCATCCGACGAGCAGCAAGGTGAAGGGGCCCCCGCTGTCCATCGGCAGGTTCCAGAAGCCAGCGTGACTGGAGGGTGTTGTTCCCGCTGGCGCGCCTTTGTCGCAGGTAGGGGTTGGCCTCCTCTCCCGTCAAGCCGGACTAGTTCCGTGAGACTCCGAGATTCGGTGATTCACGGCCGCAGGGCAGCAGGCAGGAACGTAAACTATGGCAGCAGGTCCAGGCGGCTTCACTTGATATCTGCACAACCCTCCGGATCTCCAAAAAGGTTGAATAAATTGAGCAAAATGACCATTTGGTAAAATGCGGGCCAATGCGAGTGCCAAACAATTTTATCCGGCACCGCACTGCGTTCCGTTAATCCGAACAAAGCACGGGCATCCGCGGTTCGTTTGCCGGCATTATATTCTGGTTACGCGAAATTTCCGATTTTCCTTCTCAGCCCAAAAATACCAAGTTCATTTGGACGAAGTTAGCCTTCTCTAATTCAGCAAGATGTTCGGCTACAGCGAGGTTACTATAAAACAAGCAAAAAGCATTTGCGCATGCTGTATGCCACGGTTAGCCTGTCCTCCGATGTGCGACAGGCAGCTCCCAAAAAAGAGCCTTAAGCCTACTCGCTCTAGCGCTAAGGACAATAGCTAGAACGCAGCGCCGCGAGGATGTGCATCTCCGCCAAGGAACCCAGGGTGACCCTACTAACTCGCTGCGATCCAAAGGCAACTTCTGAGCGAACGGCGCCCACCGCGTACAGCAGTGTCAGAGCGCCCCGGTGCTTTCCGGCAATCACGGCTGCAATACCAGTCAGCCGATTGCGGCACCTGGCTCCCAGAGCCAAAGAGACAGAAGAGGAAATATTTACAACTATATACAAGAAAAGTAGGGCCACCGTCCTGGCTGAGGCACTCACTCGCTTCCGGCGTGCTGTTCTCCGTGGACGGCTCGGTCTCGCGCTCCATGTACGGACCTCGTGGCTGCTCCTCTCAAAGGTCTCGGCACACACATAAACACACACACACTGGCTATCGTCCTTTGTCCCTAGGGAGGGGTAACTAGTTCAAATGCTTCTGCACGAAAGAACCACGTTGAGGCGCCAGTTGTGGCGGTTCTTAATAAGCCGTCGAGCCTCTTCTGAGGTCTAGGCCACAAACACAAAGCTCCCGCGATCACACACCACGGGCAGCCGTTCTCACGGCCGCAAAGTGGTAATGCGAAGTACGACACAACACAGAACAGGACTTTGCCCGGAACCAGATGTTTATTGGGTTTTCCCAAAAGAGAACGCTGTTGAAGGTCTTTCTGGCGACCCTATCCTTTTGGATGGGGCCTGACACTTCGAAGGGCAAGATGGCGACAACAAAGAAGTATAGCGGAGAGGTATTTACCTTGCGTCCTTCCGTTGTCGTGGCTCGCTGTCGTCTCCTCGCGGGAACCCGCGTAGACGTCTTGGTGGCGCATCCATCGTTGAATCTCCTTCCCCCAAGGGGAGGTATTTACCTCCTCTCCCAGCTGGCGCTGCCATGAAGCTTGTTGGGGTGGTGGTGGTCGGTCGCGGCGAAGGGGGAGGAAACTAGTTTTCCACACGGTATCACTGCCTGATGTGGCGGAAAGTGTCATCATCATCATCATCATCAGCCTGATTATACTCACTGCAGGGCGAAGGCCGCTCCCATATTTCTCCACTTAACCCGGTTCTGTGCTAGCTGCATCCACTTGACCCCTGCGAACTTCTTAATCTCATCCGCCCACCTAACTTTCTGCCGCCCCCTGCTACGCTTTCCTTGCCTTGGAATCCAGTTTGTTACCCTCAGCGACCATCGGTTATCCTCTCTTCGCATTAGATGTCCTGCCCATGTCCATTTCTTCTTCTTAATTTCTACTAGAATGTCGGTAACTTGAGTTATTTCTCTGCGGAAAGTGTATAGCCGCTCGTCTCGTGAAATTTATCCTTCCTTGGAAGCATACATTTCAGTTATTTGATTCCCTCATATTTATCCTGGTGTCAGCAGGGGTGAGAAGGGGGTGAGCAATTTCCCGTATCACCACCCATCCTGGACCAAAATTCAGGATGTAAGTTTCACTCAACTATTCTCTTGATGATTTTATTTTCAGCTCCTATGACGTTTTTCGCATAATTTCATGTGTAATGTGACCCCCATTTAGTATACAAGAAACCGAAGAACACTTAAGTGCTTGGTGACATGGTGTTAACAGTAAATGCAATAGATTGTGTTCTATTTATGCACATCTTCGCTGTGAAGAACTCTTTTTATTTGTATATATTTTTTATCACAAGACACACTGAGCTTTCCGGCAGCACGGTGAAAAAACGTGCGTGCAATTCACAGACATAGCTTTTGTAACACTGGCGAAAATGTGGCATGCTCAATTTGAATCACACTACTACAGTTTTATTTGCACAATAGAAAAATCTTTTACATTCTCAATATACAAGGTTTGTGCCCGATGGTACCCTGATACCAACCACTGGTCAGACACGAATCAGTAATACTCCTCCGTGACGCCACGCAGCAGGAATATTACTTCTAGTCGAATATTTAGTAGAAACTTGGAATGTCGCGTAGATTTCTAATAGGGAGTCATTACACATTGATATCCCCCTAAGCGCATCCATGTAGCTGCAAAGAAAAGCTATACAGCTTTCCAGAAACTTTATAGTTAAATAAAGATTACTCCTGGTCCGTGGATTGAACTTGGAATCAGCATCGGGTCATTCGCTTTATCAACTGAGCTAACCAGGAAAATCAGCACAACAGATGGTAGGGCGACAGCGAGTTTATAACTCAAAGTTGGAATGGTGTTTGCCTGCTCGCGTTTGTAGCCTTATGGATGCGCTTGGGTGGACAGTAATGACTCCCTTACTAATATTACTTTTTCTACCTTCGATTTTATCAACCACCAAAAACGTATTTCAACTAAGAGACGTAGATTCTTGAAAATTGAGGCTTAGCATCCCCTCTTTGCGCCTATATGACCTGCCCAGCCAAGAGAAGGTGAACATCAATTTGAAGTTGGATCAGTCGCTAAATTGTATTTTTTTATTTATTATTTGCTCATTTGAGGCTTCTTCGACGTATTTGTAATTCACGGTTATTTATACGTTGATAGATTGTAAAATTCGTGCTAGTTTGTTGTGTTTGAGAAATGCATACTTGTCCGTTGCTGTGATATATCAAAGTTTGCATTATGCTACTTCAGTTTGTATCTGTTTTGTTATGTTTCAGACATTTAAAATTACTTGTTTTTTTTTTGTGTGTGAATACTATTTAATATATTCTTGTCCTGCCTTTGTAAACCTTGCCTGGGCCTCGACAAGCTCTTTAGTGAAAACTTTATTCCACGCAACCGACCAAAATCTGCGAAATAAATTGAATTGAACTGAATCATAAATATCGTCATATAAACTAAAGATGAACAGATATAGATTTGCTTCGTAAGAAATAATTTTAACCTGTCGGAAATGAAAGTCCCATTCAGTAAGCGTGAAGAGTAGGTAAAATTTATAGCAACATGATTTATTCTCCCAATACTACACCGTTCATCAAAATGGATGAGAAAACATTGCCGGTCAAATTAGTATGCCAATGAAAGATGAAAATATTGTCCAGGTTGACAGAAGAGAAAGTTACAATAGATCAGTTATGCTTCTGCGGCTGGTTTCAACTGACAGCCATAAGGTAATGCCATTTTGACCAACGGTAGCTTGCACCCAAGCAGCACACTAGCATTGGTCCAACAATGGTTCATCACTGGAAAATAATGGCATCAATATTGGACTGATATTGGCATTTGGGCATTTTACTACATTCTCCATTCTTGGCCCATCTTTCGTTCCAAGATTGGTCCAGTGTTCAACCAAGCTGGAGCCACCAATGTAGGCACAATATTAGGCTTTCCATTCATGCACCATGATTCTTGCCAATACTGTCCAGCATTATACCATGATTGTATTACCAATGTTTGTTTAATACCAGCTTTCCATTGATGGCCCATTGTCAATGCCAATATCATAGCAATGGTTAGCCATTGCAGGTGCACTGACTACTCCATTCATGCCGCATATTGTCGATACCAATATTCATCCAATGGTTTATGGGTACACCGGCTACTCCATTCATGTACCATTGATGATGTGAAGACTACACATTTTGTGGCACTGCCTGTGCCGGCCATAAAATGCAGCCGTTTTCATTCAAGCCATATTTGTCACAGCACATCGAACTTGCAGGGACAATAATGGCCTTTCAAATAGGAGTGGCCATAATAATTCAAATTGTTGCTCGTGAGCAACCAGTAGATATTCACAAAACAAGGCCATAGTTCACAAAAAGATAATATTTATTGCAATTGTTACTAGACGGCAGTTGTTACTAGCCAGCGCTGAGGGCACACACAGCCGCAGCTGGCGGGGCAGTGGCAGGCAGAGTGGCAGCAGGGGCGTGCAGGGCAGTGGCAGGGTTGGGCAGGGCAGGGCGGGCTCTCGCGAAGTTGGAGGGGCCAGGGAGCTAGAGGGCACACCCATGGGCGTAGTGAGGGGGCTGACCCTGCAATTGCATTCACAGGTGGCATGCCTGGTTCGCCAGGGGAGGTTTCAGCATAACGCCTTTTTCTTCCACCCCCTCTGTCACAGGAACCATGCAGCCACCTGAGAATAAATGCGTGTGCCTCCAAATCGTCCACCGCAACTTTTTCGCAAATGGCACCTGCACAAAAACAATGAGGAAACAAAATTTACAACACTATTACGAGGCATATAAAATCGCGCGCATTATTTTAGGAAGATGTAGAAAATTCCAGGATTCATGTACCGAAATTCATGGTCAATGAGAAACACTATACTGATGAGTTATAGATTAGTTTCAGCTGCCTTGGGTTTGTTAGGATGAAAGACGCACATACATTGCATAGCATGTGCACTGTTGCATTTTGATCGCCTCCACAGCAATACGGCTGAGACAGCCAGTGTTTAATCCCACACTAGGAATCAGTGCTTGATTGTCGGCTGTCTCCGCATATGACTGGCGCGCTAGTTTTTTGCCGCTCCTACGCTTTTAAAACAGCTTATACTAAATATCGTTACCAAGAGAATCTTCGACGACCATTTGCATCTTTTGAAATGGCTAGACATAATATACACAAGCGATCTAAGCCCACGAATGCTGCACTGGCTGCTGGTTAGCTGATATACGCTTTTGACTGGTTTTGTGGGTAGCTCACTTAAACGGGAGCTCACGTGAACGGGTAGCTCACAAGTGCATCACTTTTACACATATACTGCTTGTCCAAGCAAATTTGATCCAAGAGATAAAAAAAAATTTCGGAGGCAGGCAAAGGAAGCCAGATACATATTGCTGGAAGCTACCTTGAGCGCCACAGAAAAGGTTTTGTTTGGAATCCTCAATTGACATTATTTACCTAAATTACTGATTAATGACTTACACAATAAATAGTGTTGCTACTTTGAAGAGTACCGGCACAAACCACGTTTGATTATTTGTGATAAAGAACCCTCACGTCTGCATTTTGAACGCCAGATACAATAGGAAACCACAAAAATACAAAAATCTGATTCCCGGACAATACAGTTGAGGACTTGACTTGGCTCGACAGCCCTGTGTAGCGTTAGACCTACAAGTTGCCTATGGTTTCTTCGTCCGCGCCAGCACATCGTCTAACAAGACTAACAGTATTTTTCAGCTGTAAAATACAAATACAAACTCATTTGTATCCTTACCGCTTTGTAGTCATTATCCGCATTGCAAAGTTCGGCGCGCTCATTGTAACTCGAACCTTCATGTGCGCCAAAGGGCCGACGCGAAGCAACCATTGCCAGCATATCACCCTTACTCATGCATGGGGCTAGCAATCATAGCGGCAGGTTGTTTTGTCAGCTCAAAATCATGTTGTGAGCAGCACAATTGAGGTGCGCGAATGGGCTGGTAACAGTTTCGGTATCTACATAACCCGGAATTTATCTGCAGCTGGAAAAAAAAAGGTACACATGAGGTTTCTAACTGCAAATATTGAAACAGGGGTTTCCGAACGTGCTCACCGACTCTAAGTCCTACTTATTGTCTAAAGTGAATATTTAGTACTTGAAGCGAAACCTCACTTCCCTACGTAAAAAATAAAAATTTTCTGCGCTGTCCTAAGTGGCTGCCAGCAATGCGCCACCGGTTTCCATCTTCTGTTTCTAATGGTTTATGGCTCAAGCTATGGGGCGCAGCAGGTGTAATGTAGCTTGAATAAAACCTGCAAGAGATCATATATATGGGTAGATTTGTAAGGTTTACAGATTTCACTTACAAATTCTACAGGAATCGCGTCACTGCGGCCTTTCTTTAAAATTGACACGTAATAGCGCTATATTCGTGGCTAAAATGAGGTACTCAACGCATAAATTCAGCTTACCAAGTGCAGCTGTAACAGAAAGTGAGGGCTGGCGACACCTAAGGTGTGCCTAGCTTTTAGGTGGCACAACCGTTCGAAATATGGAATATTAAAAAAAAGCGCTTGATATTGGCTTTCTCACAGCGTATTATGGGTGCCCTAGATAAAAAACATAACCGAGGTCCCATGGCCATCTTTCGTTTCCAATGAAATTTTTATATGTGGTGGGCGGATATCTAGACACAAAAGAATTAACCTCTGTTTTTCAAGATACGCGTAGTTTCCTCAAAAAACAAAATTGTATGGTATATCTCTAGAGGTAGAAAACGCTGTTTTTGCCATTTCAAAATGTTGCAAGTTTGGATACCATTATTTTGTCATCTACTATTTTTTACTCACTAAATATGTGAAGGTTTTACATTTACAAACACTATTACAAACCTGTTTTGTTTTTGCAGTTGAGTTATTAAAAATCGCAAACTTTACTTCAGGAGCGATACGCTGCAAAAATATTTATTTTTAACCTTATGTACTGGCATATGATGCATTAGGTTGGTTGCACTAAATGTTTTTTTCACTTCCTGACGCATGTTCTTAATTCCAGGCAGTATCTGGAGCTCCAGACCACTAGGTGTGTTCTCCACAACGCATCACAATTGTTCAGAATTCGAAAACAGTAGTAAAGGGCAAATTTGCTGCAATTAAAAAAAGATCATCTTCGATTTTCATTCAAATCCCTCTCAAAAATCTTCAGTGCCTCAAAAATATCACGGACTAAAAAGTGTTGCGTTATACTGTTTAAAAATATTACATTAAATATTAAACCGAGTGCTTGTGCTGATAATGGCCAAACTCAGCCTGCATTCTTGCAAGATCCAATAATATCTTGGCACAGAAACTATTTCTCTACATTATCTAGGTTCAATTCTTTATTTCTGAAAAAATTTGAAGCTCTAGATTTGTGTGTGTTTCTGCATATTATTTTGAAATTGGACAAAAGTAAGAAAATGGTAAAATAAGGAAAACTGATTAGAATTGAACAAACGGCCGCAACATCAATTTTTATCAAAATCTGTGGAAACAATGCAAAGTACTTTGTTAATTTGAGTCAGTAAATATATTGAATTCTGCAAAATGCAATATTAGAAATATGTTCTATATATGTGCTTATATGGCTCCCCCTTATGCAGTAGGCATCAAAACTTCAATTTAGTATTTGCTGAATTTAGTTACATTTTACCTTAAGTAAAATTTAAAACCTTGTCAGCGCTTATACACCCTTTTTCTGCTTCTGGGACAAATACTTAATATAGCTTAAAATGGTATTCATTCACTATTTCTGTCAATTTCATGGCAGAACGCAGGTGAAGGCTGAACTTTTTCTCTGTCCTGCATTCTTTTTTATTGCTAGGTGCAATAGTATTCAATCTAGTTTATTAATATATTATTCCATTTTTCAGCTTTGACCCCTACTAACAATACCATATTTTTGAAGATTATTTTTCAATGTGTAATTTTTATAATTACAATCAAAGCAAATCGCTTTCCAGCATAATACTTTTCTTGGCGTTACAGAGAACACACATAGCAGCTTAGAGCTCCAAATTCTGCCTTTAAATTAACAATATGACCTGCGTAATAAACACAGAATGTTTTAGTGCAAACAACGCAACGCGTCACGCCAGTATGTAAGGTTGAACATTAATATTTTTGTAGCGCGTTGTTCGTGAAGCAAAGTTTGCGATTTTTTGCTAAATCAACTGCATCACTGAAACACACCTCTAATATTTCTTATACGAGTAAACGCTACCCAAATGCGGTGAGTAAAAAACAGTGGATGACAAAATTTTACGCAACCAGCCGGCCTCCAAACGTGCAACTTTTTGAAACGACGAAAACGGCGTTTTCCAGCTTTAGTGATAGGCGTTTTTTTTTTTCGAGAATACTACGCCGCATCTGGCAAACCTGAGGGTCATTCCTTTTTGTCGAGACATTAGCCCACGACATATGAAAATTGAATTGAAAAAAAAAATGGTCATGGCACCACGATTACTGTTCCTGTCCGAAGACATCCATATTTGTTTTCATTTCGTCTCTAATAATAAACAGGCTGGTTTAGCCAATGCGGTGAATAAAAATATCATCGCATATATTAAAGATTTTCGCGCTATACGTTATACCTAAAGCTACCTATATTGTCACAACTGTCATACATTATTTGTAGCTGAAACAACATCACAAAAGAGATTCGATTGCAAATTGTTCGCTAGTTAAATAGACGTACGAGATGACACACGTATACTTTGTAGAATACAATTTAGGAAAGAGCAGATACAAACTACAGGCGAATAATGCTATGATATGGAGCATATGTATTACTCCGGTTAACAGTAAAAAAATGAACTTTTAACATATAAATATATTCGTCAAACTATTGCATGCTCACATAGGAACACAATTAATGAGCTCATCCACGCATCTAATGTCTATGGGCATTAGATGTGTGGATGACTTCGTTTTATTCCAATTCGTGCGTCACTCAAAATAATTGAACGAGAAAAAATGTAATGTCGACACAATTTTCTGTGAGTACACCACAAAATATACTAAGGTGCTTCATTTATGTCACATCACCTAGCAAGTGAAATGGGATAACAGAAGTAATCAGACTCTAACCCTGATCAGCATTTCGCTTTTGCGCCATCTTTGTAAGTTTTTAGGCAGGCTTTTCCACTGATTATTCTCTTGTTTATACCCCTGCCACCCACAGGACACAAATCTTCTGGGGGTACCGAACTGTTGGTTTTCGCACCAGTGATACAACTTAATCGTCCCATTTATACGTATAAAACGCTCTCGATGCGCACCTAAAAAAAAAAAAATGAAAGCATGTATGTGTAGGCGAAATCATTCACCGGCGATTTAATAATATGATTTGAACAATAAAATCAAAGGATCACACTCGAAGTTACAAAAAAGGGGTGGAGAGATAGGAATTGAAGAAATGAAAGGCGGTTGCTTTCTGCAAAATGCCAATAGCAAGAGGTCCACCGTCTATAAGAATAGAGAATAAAAATAAGGCATATTTAAAGGTGCATGCAGCAGTTACAGTGATGCAGTGATACCTTTTTTTAGGCAGGCTTTTCCGCTGATTTTCTTCTTCTTTATTGCCCTTCCAACCACTAGACACATATCTTCTGGGGGTTGTCGGTTTTCGCACCAGTGATACAACTCAATCGATCCATTTCTACGTAGAAAACGCTCCCGATGCGCATCTAAAAAAAATGAAAGCATGTATGTGCAGGCTAAATCATTCACACATGATAAAACAATATGATTTGAACAATGAAATCAAATGATCACACCCAGAGCAACAAGAAAGTGGTGGAGAAATAGAAATTGAAGCAATGAAAGACGGTTGCTTACTGAACAAAGCCTATAGCAAGAGGTCCTGCGTCTATAAGAATAGGCAATAAAATTAAGGCAAGTTTATAGGTGCATGCAGCAGTTAAAGCGATGCAGTGTTACCTTTATTTTTCACTGCAGTGATTGGTATAAATATTACAGCAATTGCTAGGCATCTCAGGTAACCCCATTGAAAACTTCATCCAAGGTACCGAGGAGCAGTGGCCTGTTATTTGCAGCTGTTAACGGAAAGACAGGCTATCCTATGAGTGCATGCGCATTTCCTCCTTTTTGTACCTTGAATAAAAGCGACTGAAGAGTGAGTGTTGTAAGAGGTGCAGCGTCCCTAGGAATGGGGAACAAAATTAAGTTTTAGTAAACAGAGGTACAAAAAGAAGCAAATATGCCTGCAATAATAGCATGATGGCCTACCTTTTGATCAACAGCTGTAAACAACCTGTCACTGCCAGTCGGTTCTTTAGATAGGCTTATCAATGCCAGAGCTTAAAGGTAAGACCAATATGAGTAATATTTATTGCGGTCACGGCCGTAAACAATTCTAGCGGAACACTCCATTACTGTAACTATTCAACCGTCCATTTATACATTTCGTTCATTAAAGAACCATGCACATCATATTAAGTTGCTCTTTTCTACTCCCAAATTATTTCCTATAGAATTAGAATACGTGGATCGCTGCTTCGGTTTCAACATTCTTGCACGATGGCTATGGCGTGCACTTCATGCATACGATACGGTACGTGAAGTACAAAGAGCTGTAATTGCCGAACAGGCGGACCTGACGGCCTGTCCCATTTCGCCTGAAAGTGCGCGCCGTGATCAAGCGCTTCGCGAGCAATATATCTCGGACGATATGGTTGCCTCATACCGACCATCAATGTTTTGTACAATGTGTCCCGCGAGCACGTTGTTTACTTTGCAGTGACAGGGACGCAGTGCACACACGGCTTATGTGCCTTTTTGCTTGTATTGATATTTTCCCCCGCCTTCGAAGCGCGTCTGCGAAATCGCTCTCCTATTGTCGCCGATTTCTGATAACGCCCTCACCTGAAGGCGCGTGCTCAGAAGGGGGGCGTCGATTAAGAAAATTTTGAAAAGGGGCTCACTTGCACTGTTCACGGCTTTCAATCCCTCAATATGATATTAACCATTATAAACGTGGAGGTTCATTATGACTTAATTATAGCCTAATCATCAAGCGGCATCACGCACATAATGTCCGCCCCACTGTAAAATTCGCTTGCACAGACGGAACAGTTTTCAAAACTTCGTCTGTACATCTGAAAACAAAAAAAAACTGGCCTTAACTCTTAACAAAATCCAAAAACTGTGTGAACATGGCTTCCTGCGCGCTGAAGAGAGGCTGTCCAAAAAATATGTACAAAGCCGGGTGCATAGTATCTGGTTACTAATTGATTGCGGCGCGCTGCACAGTAAAAAAACTGCGCAAATGGCTGCCTGCAGTGTTTTGTCACGCCTTGGTGGCACACACACCTGTTACGTACGGCTCCTCTATTTTCGGCGCAAATGCTATTCATATCGCAGCCAGCAAATAAGTCCACGCACTTGCTTCCATGTAACCCGGACGAAAATTCGCTTAGTTCTTGAAGTCATGCTTCGCGCAGTTGTTTCGAGGAGAATACGGAAAGAGAACATTTGGGACTGGTAGGAGATTATATAGAACCAATTATGAAGCAATGGCATGTTGCAAAGATATACACTCACGGTCTAAGATGACGGCGTTCACTGAGTCCGATAATGCCGATGGTATCCCGCCGTTGCTGTAATCCGTACTCCGGCAACATTTCACAGCTCAGCTAGTCACTGATATGTAGCAAGCACAAACCGGAGCACATGGACATGTATAGGCGCAAGAGAAAAATATGCACAGCACAATGAAAAAGAAAATTAATGAGGGAAGAAATTAAAGAAAGGTTTAAGAAGCTGTCACAAGTCTTGTAGCGTCTTCAACAAGCTCTGAAATGAACGCTTCGGGAGGAGGCCGCACAGCAGCGCAGCTGGGGATGCTTTCTGTTGTGTCTTGCACGTAGACGCGTAGGCGAGGGGGAACATCAAACCGCTCAACTAGTGGGCGATTCCCGCCGCGGTGTTGTGTTCGCAAGGGCTGCGCGTGGGAACGAAGGACCAACGACCCTCTCAACATTCCATTCCTCCTTTACCCAGCCCTCTTCTGCTTGCACCGGCCAGCCGTGACTTCGGACCTTGCCGATGAGCGGCCGCCAGCGCGCACCGCTCGAGTCGAGTTCTTATAAATAGTTTTGTTTTGTGTGTTCGCAAACGCATTGTTTCTTCAAGCCAACCACGGACATAACATTTTCTAAAAAAATAGAAAGCCTCCCCATCTACCATCCGCATTCTTGCGTAAATCCATACAGTTGGTGCATCGACAAGTGCGCGCGTCCCCTCCCTTTCGCCACCTATGATCGAACAAAGTGGTCGTTCGACCTTTTATATTTACTTCAAAATATTATATATTGTTTGATGACTGAATAATAATGTCAAAGAGGCGGACTTCCGAGCTTCCCTTCTATTCTGGCCAACTTTGGTTATAGATCATACAAATTATGCTCAAGTTAGCTAGCTGAAAATTATCTGACTAAATATATACATGTTTTTATTTGTATTCAGTTAATGTTCGCTTTTCGGGTATGAGTAGATGTTTTTATAAAAATTCTGAACATCGGCCCAGGAAACGAAAATTTTCCTAATTTGCAGGCCTTTATTTCAGAAAAGTTTCATGGTAGAGCAGCAATAATTCCACAGTATGTTCTCAGCATAATTATCCGCAAACAGCTAAAGCTCATATTTTTATGGCATTTGGATACAGAGATACGATCGCGCTAATTTACAGAAAACAGCGAACATTGAAAATTTTTAGGAAAAAAAAAACAGTTTTCACATTGTTTAAACTTTTTCCACCTATTCTACACTACCTCAGCTTTCAAAACCATTAAAACACCTTGCATAATTTTGTTGCGCAAATAATTATGGCCACTTCGATAAAGCCTTTGTCCAATTATAGCGCACCGCGCCGTTTTGAACATTCTACGGAATTTGTGAATTGTTCAAGGTTTTTAAATTTTCTCATATAATTTTTTATCAGGGAGAAATATATTCACAGAAGAGGATTAAAGATATATACATTGAGGAACAGCCAATGAGCCAGGCTACGAGGGCCCCCCATTCGACGCACTTCTTTTTCTTAATCTTCCACAAACGAGCGCGCCACTTCGTCCTCATCATTCTCCAGCTGTAACAATATTTCTTCGCTCATGTTTTGTCTCGACTTCGCAAATCGACGGTGACAGACACAGCAATGAATGATTCAGAATCAATTTTGTGCGCGTCGAGGTCCTGATGCGCTGTGGCATCAGGCAACACACAAACATTTTTCGCAATTACCTTCACCTTAACGCGGATTGCACAAAAAGACGATAACGTTCAATGAGCAAGCCACGTATTCCAAATCATTTTAGTAGAATGAAAGAATTGGAAAGGGCTTGGAAAACTGCCTCATTAAAGCAGTGTTTCTGGCTGCATTCGTGTTTTCGAATGACTCGACAGCGCACATTATTTTCATTCCTGTACAGTTTTTTTTATTCCTTTGCCACGCGCCTAGCGCGGTTGGAATGGTCAAACTCTAAACTAATATGCGGAACAAACTATTTTTGTTGTTTATTGGCGATATATATGTTGTGCACCATATAAATGTTTCGGGGCCTTCATGCTCGCAGTCTGCACGAAAAACTATCATTTTTTCTACCACCATGTGAATGCCCAAAACTAAAACGGTAACCTCGCGAGTCTTCCGGCTTTTCATTTTCCAGTGATTGCGTCTAGAAAGTACACACATCGTATTCGGTCCTTTCTCCAGGTAAACAGACGATGCTGCGCGTAGTTCCTTGTGGATAATACAAAAGCACTAGAACAAAAACATCGCTGAGAAAATGGTCATTTGTTCCTTCAACTTGAGGCAACGTTTTCCTTCTCGTCAATGAAAAAGCTACCTTCTAATCACTAATTTAATGTCACATGAACATGCTATGGCGACACGATTTCGTTTGTATGCGCGTTCTCACTGACAACTGGATTTGTACTATAGGTTAAGTATAGATGCAGGGATGTAATCGGCGCCCAATACAGGCATATTGGGTCGTGAGTGCTAGCCGGTCTGGGGTATACATATGTGGTCGCATGGTCGTGCTATCATCAGATATAATTGTGCGACAAACGTATGCGCCTGCGACGAAATCTGCATGCATGCCAATAGGCTAAAACCGTAAAAACATATAGCTGACCCCCAAAGGTGCGCGGCATATGAGCGCACCGAAAAGACGTATCCAGACAGTTGCAACGGTAGGTGCTTGAATGCGTTATAGTAATTGTCGTCCCGTACGTGGTACTCTGTGAGGTCCGAACGATCGGCTGAAATGTTGTCGGAATTAAATGCTGCGGTTTGGCGTCCAGAACACGTGTATTCAACCATAACAATGGAGAATTTGTTTTGTTTGAATGGTCAACGGAAAATATTCACTTCGCCAGCCCATTAAAGCTGCGTTTTTAGGAAGGCAATGACAATTGCGAGATCAGGGGACAAAGTGGTCCAGCGTGGGCAGTTTTCGTACAGGGATAGCTAATACTGGAAAAACACAAGACAAATTGCAATGGTCCATTACAGCCAGTTTAAAAAAAACGGAACGGTCAACGTCGGAAGAACACAGGACACCTTGGTCCAATGTAGCCAGTTTTAAAGAATGAACGGGCAACGCCGGAAGAACATTGGACAACATGGTCCATTGTAGCCAGTTTTAAAAAAGGAACGGCCAACAACGGCGGAACACAGGACAACTTGGTCCATTGTAGCCATCTTTAAAAAACTGAACATCCAATTCTGGAAGAACATAGAACATTGTCCATTGTAGCCATGTTTAAAAACCGGAACCTCCCATGGCGGAAGAACACAGGACAACTTGGTCCATTGTAGCCAGTTTTAAAAAACGGAAAACCCAACGACGGAGGAACGCAGGACAGCTTGGCCCATTATAGCCAGTTTTAAAACCCGGTGCGACCATTATTGGAGGAACAATGGCAATCTCGGTCCAACATAGACATTCTGTATGTACGGCAGTGCCAATATCGGGAACTCACTGTACATCTTGGCCCAAGCTAGCCAGTGTTGGCTATTGGCAGCGCCAACACTGGGAGAGCATTGGCTACTCTGGGCCATTGTTGGACATTGTGTTGACTGGCATATTCTATGCTTGGAACATGCTGGTTAGGCTAGCCCAATCTAGGGCCACTGTTTGCCGTCGTACTTACAACATTGGCCCAATGCTTTGTGCTGCCTGGGCATGTTTCTACGATTCCGCAGTAAGCGGCTAATGAGTCTCTTAAGTCATAGACGTTTTTGCGGCCGGCGTTAACTTTGAGCAGTGCAAGGAAACTCTAAGGGCCGCACCAACAGATGCGTCAACTTTCGCCATCATTCAAATCGGGCATTCCATTTAGAAATATTAGAGACGCTGAATCCCGAAATCTAGAAATATGCTTAATCTATACCATTCCTCCAATCCTACGGGACTGTTATTAGGGCGAAGCAGTTTACTCTCATGATTGCAGAGCCTGTCATTTGCGCAGATAATGAGCGAGAGAGTAATAAACAGCTCATCCATGTGGATCTCTTTGTAATTGCTCACGTTGGAGCTTTGAGGGCAGCAGTTTTGAAGTCACCGAAGCTGCAAGTGGGACAAGGGTGTGCACAACATATAATTATTTAACAACCCCCCCCCCGTGCTACTTCTGGTGCGCTATTGTTATGTCGTCGTGCCTTATCAAGTCCTGGAGCATCAATGGACAAGAAGTGGAAGCTGTGACAGATTTTCTGTTCTTGGGCTCCAAGATTACCTCGGAAGGAGACTGCAGCCATGCAATTGGGAGACGCCTGCTTCTGGGAAAGAGAGCATTGGTTAGCCTTGACCGCCTAATAAATAACAGAGACATCAAACTGCCAACCAAAATCTGTATAACGCGTGCTTTGGTCTTTCCACTTGTGATCTGTGGATGCGAGAGTTGGACTGTGAAGAAGACTGACCGCCGAATAATTGACGCATTTGAATTGTGGTGCTGGCGGAGACTCTTGAGATATCCTTGGACGGCCAGAAGATCAAATCAGTCGATATTGTCGACCATAAACCCTGACTGCTCATTGGAGGGTCAAATTGGAGGGTTAAAGCTCAGGCACTTTGGTCATCTGATGAGAAGAGAGAGAAAGATTTTATGTTGGGAAAGGTTCGCTCCCTACTCCTCTCGCCGGAGAAAGAGTAGGCAGCGAACGCGATGGTTAGATAGCATCCTCGAGGCGATGCAGATGAAATTATGTGATATTAGGAAGATAGTGAGAGACCGGAAGGCGTGGCGTGATATGGTTCATAGAGTCACGAAGAGTCGGAAGTGACTGAACGACTGAACTGAACTAATTTTTCGTAATCCTTCAGGACCGTACCTACATGTGTAGCCAGATTTGTGATGTAACAAAATTCCGATGTAACAGTTCGTGCAGAGTTCCATGTTCTGTGATGCCATTTAGCGGCTCATTGACATGCATCTACAACTGGCGTTAGCGCCAGGAAGTCGAACTGATACCAGCGTCTCCATCTGTATGCCATAATAATCTAACCAATCCGCGTGACCTAGAAACCAGGCGATTTCAGAAGAAGAGATGTGGAGACGGCGCTGTCATTGAACCAGAAAGAGTACTTAGGGCTTCAACTAGCTGATCGAATTTTTACACAGCGCAAGAGGAAGATGGGAATCTGACGTCAATGAGCCAGCGAGCTTTCATCGTCATATACGTAGCAGTTCTAAGTGCATAGATATTTTACTTCAGTTCTTCGGTATTCAGCAGCTTGCACTAAGCACCCTAAATCCTCCTTAATATCACTTAGAACCCTACCATGTTTAAACCTGCGTAGAACGAAATGTCGCCTAAATGTTCTATATATGTACTATTTTACTTGTGCAACGTCATGGCCTTCCGATGTAAAAAGTATTTTGCTCGCTTTAGACTACCATTCCAGCACCACGCGTAACCTACTATGTTTAATTTAGCAGTGGTGTCGGCAGAGGCCTAGGAAAAAAATTTGAATAATAGAAGACGCAATTAAAAGGGATACCTGCGCACAGGCGTTCAAGTGGTTAGAGAGCGCAGGTGGTGGAAAGTTATTTGAAAACTTTACTGACATTTGTCTTACCGTGGTTCGTAAGGGTAGGCGTTCGGAACATAAAATAGCAAAAGACCGAATGGTATCCTTTTACCCTTCATGTCAGGGTGGAAGGAATGGTCAAAAACCTTATATATTAAAACCGCATCTAATGACCAATACATTATAAGTGATCAGAAGTAGAAAAAGCTAACACATTAAAACAGCGAATAACACAGAAACAGAAGAAAAGTGCGCGGTTTTTCGTTGTTTAAATATGTTATATGCACAACAACTAACCGAAATGATCACCATATAGGAAAACGCTGTTAGCACCGATATTACACGAAACAATATCAGCTCAGAATGGCATTAAACTTTCATTGGGCGTGATTTTCTAATGCTTAATTAGCGGGTGAGGTTGACGAACTGTAGAAAAGCGGTATTCGAGTTTTGACATAGCACATGCAATTTGACCAAACTTTTAGAGAGCCTGCATTTCATTTAACAATTTATGCAGCATGATTACTCAGTTTACATTCAAAAAGTTGTTAAAGGTATTTTTGTACCTTTTATGTAGGGTGCGGCGAAAGGCTTTATGCTACTCTTTGAAGTAATTTGCCACGTTTTTATTCATTTACGCATTTTTCGTGTTAGTTTCTTCGCTTTTGACGAAAATTCTCGCCAATTATGCAACTCTTGCGGTCTTAACAAATTGTGGCGCCCAGATTGAGACGAAGACCAGAAAGGAACAATCACAGAAAGTGAAGAGGACGAACAGTCGGCTCGTGCTGGGGGCTCTAGCTGGCGGACTCAAACTTCCAAAGCTTCTCGTACTTGCAATAAAACATCGCTAGTAAAATCTTGGTGAAAGCTGCGCCTTACACGTTCCCCAGATACTCCGAAGACGGAGTCCCTGCTTGAACCGCGCCCAAGTAACCGTGTTGCTGGCCTACCACCATCTGTGCCTACGATACCTCACGACGGCGATGATCTGAGGACTAGGCCTAGCAACCCACGGCAACATCACCGGGAGCCTCGTTCATCACAGGCTCATCCGATGAAGATATGGATGAATGGGTGACCCACTACCAGCGGTGAGCCGATAGCATAAGTGGGACTGTTCCGCCTAGTTGGCCAACGTGTTCTTCACATGGCCTTAACGTGGTATGATGACCATGAGAGCAGGTTCACGACATGGGACCGCTTCGTCGGAGAGATTAAGATGTGCTTCGGCGACTCTGATGACAAGAAGAAGCGAGGTAAACAAGCACTTTCTCAGAAACCTCAGCTTCCTGACGAGACATGTAAGAAGTATTTGAGGAAGTGTTCAAACTGTGCAAGCTTGCATCTCCTCGCATTACCAAACACGTCAAGGTTGGCCATCTACTAAAAGGGTTAGCGGAAGACATATACAATTTTCTGATCGGCACATCAGGCCTCGACGTCATACGGACGTAATTAAGCACTGCCGAACGTTCGAGAAGCTTAAACTGCATCGCCTTACACCCAAGTTCGGGCGTTAGGCTGGCGTGACGTCGGTAGCCGCTGTTGACGCTACTAGCCCAACAGCGTCTGGCCATTTGCAATTCGTTATCCGCCAGATAGTTCGAGAGGAAGTAGCCCGGTCGCTAGAGTTCGCTCGGACGCTTCGGTGCTCCCTCCCTCTTATCCGCAGAGTTCTTCTCCGGCAGCTGCAGTTAAAGAAGCAGCCTTTGACGAATACCGGGAACCGCAGCGGCTGAGGCAGCGCAAGTCGCCGAGAGCGCCCCCAGGCCAGGGACCCGCTACAACCAGCCGTCACCAATGCCGTATGACGACAACCTTCGGCGCAACGCTTCGCATGGCGACTATAGAACATCGCCGCCTGTTCCTCGAGCTTCGGTTTCGTGCTACCGGGGCGGTCACCCTGGCCACATCTCACGATTCTGTCCTCAAAGCCAGAAATCTTATTATGGCTCCACGACTTACCCCTCGCAGCAAGATAACCACCTTGCCCTCACGGCATCCAAACTATACTCCTGTTTCCGCGGACCCGTGGCTTGCCCCGTTGCGGGATCGTTCGCCGGAATCAGCCAAGAGCGCGACCACACCTCCAGTTTCCCGCGCGCGCCGTTCTCCATCTCCTTGGGGTTGCTCCCCTGCGCCTGAACCAAGTAGGCGCGACCGAAGGGATCAGGTTGCTGGACGTCCGCTGCTGAAGAGATACCCTCGCTGTAGTCGTAATATTCAACAAAGTTGATATGCTAGTTGATGGTGTGCCTGTTATAGCTTTGGTTGACACTTCCGCCACTCTATCTGTTAAGAGTGCTGATTTCAAGCGCCGCCTTGGGCGGAGTTTTGTTCAGTGGGACAAAAATGTGCAGTTTTGTGGTGTTAGGGGCGAGCCGTCGCCAGCTATCGGAGTGTAGAGTGTTGAAGTTGTTTTGGATGGTGAAGTGTCTTGTGCGGAAATGGTGGTGCTTGCCCGATCGACTCGCGACGTCATCCTTGGGCTCGACTTTTTGAAGAAGTGTGGTGGCAACGTCGACTGTCACACAGGTGGGATTAGCGTAGGAAAAGGTGTTAACTCAGTCCTCGTGTAGTGATGTGACCGTGTTGTCTGTTACCGAAGATACCATTCTGCCTCCTTCGTCGGCTGCGTGCGTACCGCTTTTCTGTCGCGACATCACCATCGACATGTTTGATGCAAGTGTGGAACCAATGCACGACATTTGCGTAAAGAACAAAATGCATTGATTCCGCATGCTTCGCTGTCTGTTGCCAAAGGTTGCACTGCGGTATTGCGCCACCGAGCTATTGTTCTGTCCAAAGGTTTCAAACTTGTATCCTGTACGCCGACCCGCCTGTATCTCTAGCCTTGGTTAGCGATGCCATCGACACGAAAGCGAATGAGTTCCCCGATGAATCGCGATTAGTTCGCCTGATAGACCCCTCGCTCTGAACGAAGGAGCGCCGTTCCCTGTTGGCTATTCTAGGGCGCCACTTATCCTAGTTTGACTCTTCACAGTTAGATGAGCCACGTTTTATTTATATATCTACATCGGATCGACACCGATGCCTCACATCCAATCGGATAAAAGCCCTACCCGGTGTCACCAGCTGAATGAAAAGTGATTAACCAACAAGCTCAGGAGATGTTAACGAAAAGCGTTCTTCAAGAGTCTGGTAGTACTTCGGCTGCACCAGTGATTCTTGTCCGGAGAAAGGATGGCACATGACGCTTTTGCGGTGGTTATCGCCGTCTAAATGAGGTCTCTCGGAAAGACGTATATCCTCTTCCCCGCATAGAAGATGCCATCCGTAGATCTGATATCCGGTTATTGGCAAATTCCAATGCATCCAGCCCACTAAAAAAACTGCATTTGTTACACACGACGGCCTTTACGAAATGAAGGTGATGCTATTAGACATGTCTTATGTACCAGCCACTTTCGAAAGATTGATGGATACTATACTTCAAGGATAAACATGGGAGGTCCGCATGTGCTGCTTGGACGATGTGGTAATTTTTGGAAAGACGTTCAGCGAGCACAACCACCATTTAGATCTTGTTCTGAACTGTATCAGTAAAGCATGCCTTATACGAAACTCGAAGAAATGTCGCTTTGGAGTTTGTCAACTGTTTGTTCTCGGGCACCTGGGGAATAAAGGTGGTGTAAGCTCTGATCCGGCCAGTCGCGTCCTTCCTGGCCACTCCAATCCGTCAAACAGCTGCTGAGCTTCCTGGGCTTATGCTCGTATTTCCGCGGGTTTATTCATCGCTTTGCGGACATAGCACATCCCTGACAAGCCTCCCTCCCAAAGATGTGCCTTTTGAGTGGACATCTGAGTTCGACTTCGCATTCTGTCCACTAAAATTCCTTCTCACGTCGCATTCCGTGCTCCGACACTTCGATTCATTAGTGCCCACAGAGGTTCATACCGATGTGAGGGGTGTTGGAATCAGCGAAGTTCTTATTCATCGCTCCGAAGACAAGGCGCACGCTGTTGCCTATGCCAGTCAATCACTTAGAATGCTGCAACAGAACACACCGTCACAGAGCAGGAACACTTAGCCATCGTATTTGCTACGCACCGCGTTGGATCCTATCTTTTTGCACGCCGAGTCACTGTCGTCACCGATAATCATGCGCTCTGTTGGTTAATTAACCTCAGGGACCCGCGCGGCCGCCTTGCAGGATGGGCTCTGCGGCAGCAAGAGTATGATTTCACAATCGGTCCCCCGCGAGTTATTAGCGACCGTGGTTGCCCGTTCCCCGCCGATGTTTGGATCAGTTGCTCCGTTCGCGTGCCTGCCATTTTCGCAATTCATCACCTTACCATCCTACGCCGAACTGCCTAACTGAACGCACGAACCGTGCTATCACGAACATGTTGTGTATGTACGTTGATTCCAAGCACATGAAATGGAACAGCCTTCTACTATTTGTCACGCACGCTTTTAATACCTCCGGCACTAGACCACTGGCTTTACGCTCGTTCCCCACAATACACCGTGGACACCATCCTCCCCTTTCCTGTCGCTTATGATGAAGATTTCTCTGTCACGAAGACACTCTACCTTGCCGAGGAAGCCCACCGTCTTGCTTGGCTTTGTATTCTTGCGTCTCAGGATCGCTCAAAAAGAACGCTACGAAATTCTCCGCCGTCATGTCACTTACCAAACTAGGGATTTGTTCTTGCTGTGGCGGCCTGTCAGAAATCGAAGTTTGTCCCAAAAGCTTCTGTGCCACTATGAGGAGCCTTTGGTCGTCCTTACCAAACTCAGCGAGCTCATTTACCGCATAGCGTGCCTCACGACTAGAGGCCGTGAGGCACGCTATTTGTTTGTACACGTTCAGTTGTACACGTTGCTCTTCTAAAGCCCCTCTCATCATGCGAAGTCGTTTAACTCGCCCTGCGGGCTTCTGCTGCGTAGGGGGAAACATGACGCCCAGGTTGAGACGACGACGAGAATGGGACGATTGCTAAAAAGGGGATAGGACGAACGGTCGGCTCGTGCTGGGGGCTCTAGGAAGCAATGCTCAAGCTTCCGACGCTTCTCGTACGGGCAATAAAACATTGCTCGTAACAATATTATTTACGCTGAGTAGACAAAACTTCGGCTTTATACTCGTTACTTGGGATACCACTCTGCCTCGACGCCTTTTCATTATAAGCAACGTCATCATCCAATTTTCTTCGTCCTTTTGTCACAAATGATTGGCCCTTCCGTGATCTTATGTATTAATTACTCTTTATTATAAGCTGTGAGTCTAATTCGTTAGTTACCTAATTTGAGTTTTTTTTACTATTTCAACGTCTGAGCTCTTTTCATGCCCCCTGACTAATCGATCTCCGGCGCTATTTTGATGGAAATTTCACATTTTTGGCTGTTATTAACTGATTACTCTACAGTCATCAAACTTGTCTATCTTTATTCGCTGAAGCACTAGCAGGGGTGTACACATCTTGGGGACGGGCACTTTCTCCGCACACACCTGAGCCTAGAAAGGATTTCGCATGAAAAAGATTTTCTTACATTCCGGCCGAAAATCTTTTTCATGCGAAATCCTTTCTAGGCTCAGGTGTGTGCGGAGAAAGTGCCCGTCCCCAAGATGTGTACACCCCTGCTAGTGCTTCAGCGAATAAAGATAGACAAGTTTGATGACTGTAGAGTAATCAGTTAATAACAGCCAAAAATGTGAAATTTCCATCAAAATAGCGCCGGAGATCGATTAGTCAGGGGGCATGAAAAGAGCTCAGACGTTGAAATAGTAAAAAAAAACTCAAATTAGAAAAAGATTTTCTTACATTCCGGCCCGACTACTGTGCCGGAGTTCCCGGGTTCGAACCCGACCACGGCGGCTGCGTTTCGATGGAGGCGAAACGAAGTGGCGTCAGTGTGCTGTGCGATGTCAGCGCACGTTAAAGATCCCCAGGTGGTCGAAATTACTCCGTAGCCCTCCACTACGGCTCCTCTTTCTCTCTTTCCACTTTCATTCCCACCTTCCTCCCTTCCCTTACGGCGCGGTTCGGGTGTCCACAGTGCAAGTGTGACAGTTACTGCGCCTTTCCCTTCCTGTGAACCAACCAACCAATTCCGGCCCATTACCCTTTTTCCATTCCAGCTCCGAACATAACATGAAACATGTAATGCCGGTCGTGTGCTGGTCCTAGAATTCTCTTTACAAGGTACAGAAAATGTTACAAAATCATCAGTGCATTTTGCTTTCAAGCGTGAAAAGTTTTATCAAAGCAATAAAAGCGTGTCGCACATGTGCGTGCCACTATCCACGATTTGATTATTATGGCCAGATTCTGAGTAGTAATTTTCGACACAATGATCCAGAAATAACTGAAAAATATATTTAGCAATAGTATCATAATTACGTCACCAAGAATGAAAATCAACAACAATCCCACATCACAAATAAGAAGGATGTGACCGGAATAACAAAAAAAAAAATTATTTCTAAGCATTACTCTTAAAATGACAAATTAATGCTACTCATCATTCCATGTTTGCAGCACACTGGACGGCACAAAAGACAAGAGGACACATCAGCTCTGAGTGCCAACTAAGCCTTTTTGATTCTCAGCACGATGTTTGTACACGCTCGTATCTAGAAAACCAAATCAACACATGCAGGCCAGGAACAAACGCCGTCGTTTACATGGCACGAGTCAAACTACATTTCATGCACGGGTCGAACTTCAAACTTCCGCCTAATTATTTTTTGGCAGTGAGTGCGCAGTGGTCTCTATGGATGTACTTATACATCCATCTTTCTTACAATCTTGTGGGCCTCAAGTAGCCCTTTACTTAGTGCGTCACTATTTTTTCTAAGACTTTACATTTTGTTTAAATCGGTTCACTATTAGTTTTGCTTTCATTACCGCTATGTTTACATTCCCTGCAGCGTTTGATTACGGAAGATAATCTGGCCAATATAGTTCTTTCCTCAAGACACGAGCAGATATTATGACTCCTTGAGATAGACAAAACAATCCAGGGCCTATCTGAAAAAAATTTCACGGTTCGTAATTCCCGCTGTTGCCCCTTTTTGCACGTGCTGTGAAGTTTTATAGTATCGAAAAGCTAATGTCAGCATCCGCCATTTTGTTAGATTTTCTCAGGACCTGTGACAGCTCATGGCAATAGGGCAAAACAACACCATTTCTTTTCTCTATTTGACTACAAACATCTGTGCGGTTCCGGACATTTAGTTTAAATATGCATTTGTTACTCCTAAAGTAAGACCATACGACGAGTAACCGGCCTTGGCAAAAGCTATCGACGTGTTTGTAAAAATTCGTTCTATAGGGGCTTGAATGTAAACAATAGTATTGGTTTTACATTGGTTAACCCTTGTTGAATTGAAATTGCAATGGTGGAAGCTTCTTTTGCCTGCAACATTATTCCCCTGCTATGCCCTGTCACTGTAAGGTGCTAAATTATTAGGAACACTTAAGCTCATTCTTTAAGAGTATGACGCGAGAGCATAAGTTACAAGCCCTCTTCTTCTTCTTCTTCTTCCTCCTCTTCTTTCTCCTCCTATTCTGCTCTTCCTCCTCCTAGGATGTTCAAATAAAACGTGGCCTTCGTCGTAACTACGTGACGGCTCGAAACCTGCCGCAGTACTTCTATCACAACAAAAAAATAAAATCAAAATAACCACAGAATTTTACCAGATGTAAATGAGCTGATATATTAGTTTTTAAAAGTGTTCATTGCACCAAGACGGAGAGGATATGCGGTGTGTAGCGATACCCCTAATGGGATCGTTACGTGGGGTTCCCATTGTAACATCGTTGGTTCAATGCCTCCCGAGAATACTGAATGAATACTTAAAAGCCACTGCTCAAACTCCAAATTTTTACAAAGTGACTACACGAAGTAATGGTATCCAAATCTTTAATTGCAGTACACAACATATAATTAAAGACGCTCTTTCAATGATTTGTCTCGCAACTCCAAGAACATGCTAATAGGACATGGGCTAAGCATCATGCAATAAATATCCCATTTTCTGAATATACTTGACTCATTTCATTCTGCAAAAGATGTTCCATCAGCTTCACAACCCACGACGTCAAGAATATGGGTCGAAGATTCAGGAGGGAGAGCTGCTTGCCTGGCTTCGGAATTAAATCTAAGTCAGTATGACGCCATTCTTGCGGATGCTTAGCGGTCCTCCATATATCAATATAATAACTGGTCAAGGCAGTTATAGATTTATTGTGAAGGTTCCGCAGCTTCTTATCATTAATGCAGTCGGTCCCAGGGCTGCTGCTCCTTCTCAGGCTCGCTAGTACTGCTCGAACCTCTGATTCCATAATGTCGTCGTCCAGGGGTGAATACTCATTGTGATGGGGTTAGTCCCTATACTGCGGTCTGGGACCCGTTTGTACATAGCACGCCTCCAGGGCATGCAGCAGTGCGGTGCTATCTTTCGCTTCCTAATAGAGGAGCTTGGCAACCGCTTTTGAGGTTTCCTCTTTGGTCTTGGATGGGTCGAGAAGGCCTCGGAGGAGCGACCAGGTTTTCGTCGTTCCGAGTGTTCCCTGGAGATTTTTGCAGAGCCCGTGCCAGTTGGAACTCGTGAGCTCTTTCGCATAGCGCTCTGCCGCAACAGTAAGTACCCCTATACGTTTCTGTAGCTTGCGGTTGTGTCGCTGTCCGCCATCTTCGTACAAGTCCTCTTTGAGCTTACCACAGATGGAGGAGGTGTGGGTCGATCTCAGGTGCCTTTTCTGTGGCCTTTACTACGGAGGTGACGTTCTTTAAATCCGACTGAAGCTGTCTCACACATTCAGCCAAAGAGAGTCGCTCGCCTTCTTTTGAAGCAAGCCTTTGTCTTCGGAAGGCGTCCCCGTCCTTAAAGCGTAGCTAACTAGCAGACAAGCGGCCCACTCTCACTTACATCGCCGTCTCAAGGATAAAATGGTCTTACCAAGATACTTTGTTGGGCGAGTTGGTACTTATTCATTATTAATTTAAACAGCGTAAACACGAAGACAAAGGACAAGATAAAAGAAAGCCACAGTACAAGCGCTGACTCACAACTATGCCTAAGCTTTTACTTCAAGGCCCAGAAAAACAAACATGAATAAAACGAAACAATTATGTGAAACAGCCCATGGGTTCACCTGCTGCACAAAACGTCACTTAAAAAAAAGACACCTCTTTGCTTGAAAGAGCAAGAGAAGTCTTGCAGACACACGTACTGTCCGTTGAAATAAAATATGACTCCACTATCTCTCTCGTCATCTTATCTTTGTGGCGATACAAAATCCTAACCTTGTCAAACTTAGGAGTGCACTTCTTCTCCTTCTTCATTACTTCACATGTATGGCAATGTGATACCAGAAACGTTTTGTCCTTTCTATTTTCCAAGTTGTTCAGGTGTTCCTGTAGTCTCTTATTAGTACATCGTTCTGTTTGTGCTATATAACAGGCTTCACAAGAGAGTGGAATCCTGTACACAACACCTGTCTGTACCCCACATTCTTGCTTCTTCGCTTCTCTGTCCCTTTTCTCTCTCGTCATCTTATCTTTGTGGCGATACAAAATCCTAACCTTGTCAAACTTAGGAGTGGACTTCTTCTCCTTCTTCATTACTTCACATGTATGGCAATGTGATACCAGAAACGTTTTGTCCTTTCTATTTTCCAAGTTGTTCAGGTGTTCCTGTAGTCTCTCATTAATACATCGTTCTGTTTGTGCTATATAACAGGCTTCACAAGAGAGTGGAATCCTGTACACAACACCTGTCTGTACCCCCCATTCTTGCTTCTTCGCTTCTCTGTCCCTTTTCTCTCTCGTCATGTTATCTTTGTGGCGATACAAAATCCTAACCTTGTCAAACTTAGGAGTGGACTTCTTCTCCTTCTCCATTACTTCACATGTATGGCAATGTGATACCAGAAACGTTTTGTCCTTTCTATTTTCCAAGTTGTTCAGGTGTTCCTGTAGTGTCTGTTTGTGCTATATAACAGGCTTCACAAGAGAGTGGAATCCTGCACACAACACCTGTCTGTACCCCACATTCTTGCTTCTTCGCTTCTCTGTCCCTTTTCTCTCTCGTCATCTTATTTTTGTGGCGATACAAAATCCTAACCTTGTCAAACTTAGGAGTGGACTTCTTCTTCTCCTTCTTCATTACTTCATATGTATGCCAATGTGATACCAGAAACGTTTTGTCCTTTCTATTTTCCAAGTTGTTCAGGTGTTCCTGTAGTCTCTTATTAATACATCGTTCTTTTTGTGCTATATAACAGGCTTCACAAGAGAGTGGAATCCTGTACACAACACCTGTCTGTACCCCACATTCTTGCTTCTTCGCTTCTCTGTCCCTTTGAATAGCCGGGCAAATCCTTTTCATCTTGAGGATTATGAGGATGAGGATATGAGGATTGTTATATAGGACAAACAGGACGATGTATTAGAAACTAAGAGGACGATGCATAAGAGACTACAGGAACACCTGAACAACTTGGAAAATGGAAAGGACAAAACGTTTCTGGTATCACATTGCCATACATGTGAAGTAATGAAGAAGAAGTGCACTCCTAAGTTTGACAAGGTTAGGATTTTGTATCGCCACAAAAAAAAAGATGACGAGAGAGACAGTGGAATCATATTTTTTTTAACGGACAATACGTGTGTCAGCCTTGCTCTTTCAAGCAAGGAGGTGTCTTTTTTAAGTGACTTTTTGTGCAGCAGGTGAACCCATGGGCTGTTTCACGTAATTGTTTCGTTTTATTCTTGTTTGTTTTTTTCTGGGCCTTGGAGTGAAGGGCTTAGGCATAGTTGTGTGTCAGCGCTTGTACTGTGGCTTTCTTTTATCTTGCCCTTTGTCTTCGTGTTCGCGCTGTTTAAATTAATAATGGATAAAATGGTCGCTGCCCAGCGACTCTTCTAGATTGGTCCACATGCACGGGTGTTGCTTGCGAACTAGCGTCAGGTCTGGGATAGTATCCCGGTTCACGCTGTTGCCCATACGGGTTGGATGGCCGGTTTCAGTAAAAAGTCAGTTGGGTGCGGGCAATAACGGTTTAAGTAACGCAGAAATCTGGGCGAGTTGGTGAACCTTCATGATGTAAAAAATAGCGCGAAGACACGTGTCGCCCTGTAAGGGACCGACGGGCACCAGTTAGCGCGGGCCCCGATGGAACGTTGTGGCGAACGCACTCGTGACGACAGGCGGGTTGTGACAAGAACGCTCTGTTCTTTTCTTTCCTTTTTTTGTGTACACCGGGTTGAACGCGCTGTCTCTACCGCGCGGGGGCAGGTGCGACGCTCATTCATGAAGCGCTTAATGGAAGGACGCGACCTGAGGAGTTCTGCCTTTCCTTTTTTGTTTATGAGAGAGAGGGTTTAGTCATCTTAAAGTTGAAGGGGGCGCTGTACATAAGAACCAACCAATACGGTCTATGATTTATGGTGATTGGTGGTGACGGTATTTAGGGCTTGACCTAAGGGGGTTAAACCCAAGCCCGAGGGCACGGTCCGGCGTTCCGGGAGCGGTTTTGATGCTCTGCATCGTCGGCTATGCTGAGGTGGGAATATTTCCCTTTTTGCCGGTTACACCTTACATGTCTGTCGTAAATGTTGTAAATATCTGCTGTGTGCATAAATATTAAGTTTTTTTTCTTCTCGTCAACCCCTGCCTTCAAGTCTTCACTCATACCGTCTCTGACGGGACGCCTCTGGCGAAAAAGAAGAAAAACATCCGCTGAACCACGTTACCGTCTGTGACGGCGCGCCATAGGTGCACAGAGAAGAACCACCATTCGGAACTTTACTCGCCTTTTCTGTCCTTGTGTTCGTCGCGCTATTTTTTACATCACCAAATTACGGCCCTTGTGAGTTTTTTTTTATGTAGCCCCACGAAGGATGGGACGAGTTGAAATCCCCCATTAGTAGTAAAGAGTTCTCACGTGACTTCACCAGATTGAGGGCGTCGTGGAAGAGCTCTTGAAATACGTCCAGCTTGCCCTTTTTAAGATCACTATAAACATTCAACACAAGTACACTGCCATGGCCTCTTTCCCGAGGCAGGAGCTCGAGCAAACCGTATGAAATGTGTGGACGTTGTGTCATTGAGCAATCAATCGCGGTCATATCATTTGTAACTGAAACGGCAACGCTTGGTGTTTCGTAGGGATTCAATGTTTGTTGCGTGAATGTTGAATATCCTGTGAGTGTTGGTGGGCAGTTTGTTTTTTGGAGGGCGATAACATCTGGTTTGCGTCCGCGAGACTCTACAATATGCTGCAGACCTGCCTTTTTCTGACGAAAGCCTCTGGAATTCCACTGCTAGTCAACTATGGTAGAAGCCGGCGGTGAACATTTTGACTTTCGTTTGTGCTTAATGTGTCCCATCATAATTAGTTCGGGCTCGAACATGAGCTGCTTCATCCTTTAAATTTGAGTACGTTCTGTGGCCAGCAGGATGGTTTGAAATTTGCCCGGCTTGACGGCGGGAGGCGCAACAAACAGCGGAGTCCCGCAGGCGGCAGCGGACACTGTCGTAGACTACGCTGCCAGTAGGGGTCTATCATGCTCGCCGCAAAAATCAGAATTGTTCGTCTATAAACCAAAGTCACTCCGACGCAAGCGCAGCTAGGAATTTGACATTAAAGTAGAAAGAAAACAAGTTCCAAAGGTAGATCAAATCAGAATCTTAGGACTATTCATTCAGGAAAATGGATATATAATGATGGAACAATCAGAAAGCTAGAGGGATTCGCCACACAAGCCATTGAAATATTTAGAAGAATTGCGTTGAAAGGCCGAGGCCTGAAGGAAAGAAGCTTGCTTAAACTCATCCAAGCTTACGTAATAAGTCGCGTGAGCTATGCCAAGCCGTTTTTAAATATCAGTTCGGAGGAGAAAAGGTTTGACTCTCTCAGTCGACGGTGCATAAAGGGGGCCCTGGCCTTACCAATTACCACATCCACAGAGAAGCTCCTTTTTATGGTAGTGCAGAATAGCTGGGACGAAATAGCGGAGGCTGTCAGAGTTTCGCAGCTGGAAAGATTAGGTCGAACGACCACGGGCAGAACTATACTCGAAATGGTAGGCCTGCAGACAGATAGGGGACTACGAGAAAAATCAAGTATCCCACAGGACTGCCGAGAAAATCTAATCATTCCCCCCTCCCTCGTAACATGCATCCCATATTCAACACAGAGAGGAGGGAGAAGATAGCAGAAGCAATAATCAGACGCTTCGATTCGATGGACAGCAAGTCGGTTGCGTACGTGGATGCGGCAAGTGGCAAAATGGGGGCGGCGGTCGCCTCGGTGGTCGACGGCCGAGGTGCACCGGTATTAGCCGCCACCATTAGAAGTCGCAACGCCGAAACGGCTGAAGAAGTTTCATAATTTCCATAATCAATTTCATAATCAGCGATAGCAAAACGGCTATTTGGAATTTTGGAAAGGGTAGGGTCTCGCCGGAAGCGGCAAGGATTCTGGCCAGTAGACGACTAAACAAAAAAATTCGCCTAATTTGGACCCCTGCACACACGTCCGTTCCTGGCAACGAAGCGACCCACGAGTTAGCCCGAGCTCTCTACTTCCGGGTAACTGGAGCCGCTCAATTGCCGGAACATGGACAAGCGTCTGCAAAATTATACGGAGATTCTTCAAAATTACAGGCTAAGCAGGAGACTGGTGCCACCGCCGGTATAAAAGTTTAAACAATAGAGAGGCAGTCGCATGGCGGCGACTGCAAGCTGGGAACTCTGTAAACCCCGTGTGGGCATATTATGTCCAAGTGGACGTAAGGAGAAACGATAAATGCAAGCACTGTGGGGAGAGAGGGACCCTCGACCATGTAATCTGGGAATGTACTAGCTCCCCAGGGGCTAAAACAAATATAAATTGTAGAAAAGCCTGGGAAGTCCTGCTGCGGAGCGAGGTCCCTGCTCCACAGCTACAAGCCATCCGCCTGGCGGAAGAAGCCGCGAAGAGCCAAGACCTCTTTGCCTGCTTCTGATCGCGGATGTCTCTGCTCCCGTCCCTCAGGCCTGCGAGCCGGGGGCGGGAATTGGGTCCTCCACATTTGCTGGAAAAAAAAGTTGTTATCATCATCATCGTCACAACGTGTGTAGACGGCTTTTGAGAGGTCGTTAATTGGCATGCGGGCAGCGGCTAAGCCCATGACCATACTCTGAGCAGTGCATGCAAAGGGGAACGAGCAAATCCTCAAGGACTGCGATTGACGTCCAGCCTACGATGACACTTCTGCTGACATAAGGCTGCGAAACGCAGCAGGGTCCACTTCGATAATAAGTGCATAAGTTCCGCCTCTTTTGTTATACGAAACACACACCTTGCAAGTGGCAGGGTCCAGCTGCAGCGATGGATTCCTCAGTTTAGGCAGCATTCAGGGCGTCCGTTCTAATGCCCGCGTCCACTCCGGCAAGATTGACATGAGGATTTCTCTGCTGCGGCAATCGAACAGCTATTGAAGTGCGGGCCACCTTAGTACAGTTGATCGCCTCCTTAATGCCGTCAAGGTTTGAGCGATCCTTGGAAACGACTGTGACCCCGAGCTGAATGCGTCGCAAAGTGACTGCTCCGATGCCTTCAGCCTCAGGATCGATGTTAGCCTTGAGCGCGGCGTCTAAAGCACGGCCTGCAGAGTCGTAGGGCTGAACGGGTAACAAAAAGATGATGTGAACATAACTGGGGATAATACAGGATAAGGTGTCAGAAGAGTCAGTAGGACCAGCAGACGGAGTTACAGGGACGCAGATGGCGACATTTTAAGTATCCTGAGTAGGCTGCGCGCGCACCACGGATGAAAAGGATAAAGGAACCGCTGTTCCACTTCGAAGGGCCCTCATGTCTTCCACAGCCTCCGTGAGCCTCACTCGTTACTCCGCAATCAATGATTTGAGGCCCTCAACTTCGCGGTCTCTTTCACATAGTGGCGAAAAAGACATCTGAACGTCCGCGCTCACCAACCGCAACAGCGAAGAACCTTGACGATTCTCTGTATAGCTAATTGACAGCCGTGATAAGCTCTGCACGAACAGTGGCCTAGGATTGTTGCGATTATACAGTCGTGTAGGGCCACAGCCGTTGCAGAACTGCCGAGTTGAATGCGATCCGGGAAAGCATTTGCCGAGTCCGTAGAAGACTGATGTGTGTTACCAGCAAGTGCAGAGCGCTCTAATGCATCACCCAAGTGAGCCCGTAGCTCAGAGTTCAGGCAAGAATGAGCTTCGTGAAGATGCGCCAGCAATTGTCCAGGTGGTAGAGGTCTGCCCCTAGTTCCACAGCTCCCCGCCGGGGCCAGGGCCCCAGATGCGTCTGCAGGGGTTGGTGACCTGCCATGGGTTTCGTTCGAGGCGGCCATACTAGGCCTCGCTGGTAAGAGGCCCAGTGGCCTGCGGCCACCGTGGATGAGCTGACCTTCAACGAAGATATGGCCGTGCCAAGGTGAGCACGGTGACAAGGTCCTTGTTCAGCGAAAAAAGGCGGCCAAGAAGAATAATAAGGTAAATACAACGAATAAATTCAGTCACTGCAGGAACAGACAGCGGGCTACCTGGCACAACACAGCTTCGTCTTATCTACAGAAGCGAGGTCTCTCCGTTTTACCGCGAAAGTGCTCGATACTGACATTTACACGCAAATCTATGAATCAATCCAGAGTTTATCTTCAGTTTTAGCTGGGGTAGCAACCGATTAGATTTCCATCCCTGTAGTGGAGCACCGTCAAACCAAGATCAGTTAATAATTGAGGAGCTCTTCTCCCACGTCGTTACCAAGATTGTACAGCGCAGCGTATTTTGATTCCATCTAGCCCTGGTGAAGAACGACCACATCTTCAAAAAGCAGAATCGAGTTCCTCGCGAGAAAACGTGAGATCAATTGTTGATTCCCGTGAGGCCGGAGGCGCTCGCTTAGAAGTCGAGGTAGCCGTTGCGCCCGCAAGTTTCTTACAGAAGTCAGTTTCTACCTCAATCTGTTCACGATCTTGATATACACCCAAACACAGAATGGCTGTAATTGCTGTAGAGACGTACGGAGGCTCCGTGCCGTCCGCCAGATGAGCGACTTGGGCTTTCGGGGAATCCAATTGCTGGCAGAAAGATTTCTAGCGCTGGTCTGCCAGATTATTCATTCTTCGCTTGATTATTTCTGTAGACGTCAAGCCGCTCTCAGATCAGTTAGCACTTGGTTCGTCAGTATCGTATTTCTGCTCACCACTGAAGAGCACGTAAGCGTTCTAACGCGATGTTCTAATTTTAGTTGAGAAGACGTTATTGCTAGCAAAACTCATATCATTTGCTATAGTTTCCTCTAAATAGTCAGTGAAGGCTTGTTTGTATGCCTCCTCCATATTTTTTTTTGAATATTGCCCAGTTGACGTGCATCTGCTTAGCTTGGACGGACACATCAAGTCCTTTATTTTGATATAAGTCGGAATGCGGTCACTCTAGGGGGCCTCCGCAACACAAAACCATTGAACAGATTGGTGCAATGCCCGTTAAATAAATGGGAGATTCAGACAACTGCTGTAGAAACCGCCGCGTAGGTAAGTCGAATTGCCATCATTCAATATATTGAGGTCATTATTGTAAGCAAATAAGGCCAGAATCTTTCCTTAGGCATTTATTTTGGTACTTCCATGCAATAAGTTGTGACCGTTCAAATCGCCAGTAGTGATCCATGGAGCCCGGGTTGCCTTCATTATGACAGTATTTTATGCTCGTTCGTTGCCAATCTTCAGAGCGGCTGAAGCCTCTCCAAGCGTGGTCACTCGGCAGTGAAGAAGCAGTAGACGATGATCAGATGATGGTCAGAAGGAGAATTATATTTACAGAATAAAAAACAGTATACATTGCAAAACTGTAAGTTACAGTAAGAAGAGTCACACAGACAACCGCAACTTAAAACAAAATAGACTCACACAGAGAAGTCACTCTACAAGCCCTTACTTTTCTACCGAGCATTTCAGTTAAATCCTAGGGACTGTGAATAAGTGCTAAGCACGAAGCCTCAATCTTGACTGCTAAACATGGTCCGAGGACCGCTATTTGATGACAAACATCAACAAAGATCCGAGGGCAGTCACCTTAGGTGATCCGCCTCGAAAATAAAGCAGCCAATCAAATTATTGAAAAACATGCCACAACCCCCGTGGGTTGGGAATAATCTTGGACCCAGGTCCTTAATTACGCCAGATAAAAATACAACATTCACAACACACACTCTCTCCATTCGCCGGTCCCCAAACCCTCTCACACGGCGCCTGTCTTTCCCTCCCCTCCTCATCGTGTTTGCGACGCGACCTTGCAGCTGACGCCTTTGTGAAAGAAACGCCGCGGGGGATCTGGAGACTAGGCCATCCAGGAGGAAAAAAAGGGGGGGGGCGGCACTATCCCAGAGCAGTGTACAGTCGCCGTTGCTCGGACCCGATGTCTGGCAACACAGCGGGAGGCCGCTGGGCTCATTCGCTGCTTGGGAGGGCCAAGGGTCGCGACTATTGTCGCCTTCTGCAGGACATTTAGTGAGCGCTTGTGGCAGTGCAAAAGGCTTCATTAACGGCGTCTCCCTGCACCCATGCTTGTCGCCACGGCGGGACATCGCTGGACGAGCTGGCCGTAAAGTGGTTCGCAGAAGCGCGCCGCTGTTGTTCCCGGCTGATAAGGATGCGTCTGCCGTTCGCTTCTTGGCGACGCCTCGGGGAGAAGAGACGAAACAAAGCAAGCCTCACGCGCGGCCCGCGGGGCGCATTCAGCGCCCAAGAAGACGGGAGAAAAGGAGAAAAAAACAACAGCACTCGCTCCTTGGCCTCGGCGGGGGGGGGGGGGTTCGACCGCCAGCTTGACTCCACGTGCGAGTCGCCTTTCACTGCGGCCTTACACGTTCCTCCTAAGAGGGTAAATGAGCTTGGAATCCAGTCATTTAGACACAAAAAAACAGGCCGCCACATTTCCCCTCAGGCTACCATTTCGCCAGGCTACAGAGCACGGGTGGCGTGCACGGAACTGTTTGGCGGCACCAAAAAGTGTTGTAAAGACAGTTGCATGACGGAGCGGGAACTGTGCCGCGGCGTGAGTGTTCCCGTCACCCGCCGTGTTATGTGATGTGTGACGCGCGTGCTACAACCATGCGCCACGGAGGCGTGCTTTTGTGCTGACAATCGGGCTATGGCGAACTCTATGTGGCCTACGCGCGCTCTTGTAGCGAAATTTGTTTTGTGTGTGTGTCTTTTCATGTGCCTCATGTGTAGAAAATTTTAGGGCACGCTGCTGTACGCAATGCAGGATGTGGCAGACTGTCATGAACTTTCGTGTCTTCAGTGCCGTTGTTTTCTATTTGTTTTATTTCCCGACTTCGAGTGTTCGGTTTTCCTCAGTGGGGACGGATCGGCAAAATCGGAGCTTAGCAAGGGAACTGAAATCAAAAGGGAACCTTTGTCTTCGACCATTCTAGACAGTAAAGACCCGTAAAGATGGCAACCCCTTGCGGATGATTGTGGAAGACAAAGAAACCTGGCAAAGGAGCGTGGCACGATACCTGCAACAGCATCTCTGTACATTGGAAGTAGATGACCCGTACAGAATACAGGGATCTGAAAAAGTCGTGGACTTCCTAAAAGAAGGCCGCAACGTTAGTTGCCTCTCCATCGATGTTCAGGACATGTACTACAACATCCCAAAACCTGATGGCGTGACCGCCGTAGAGGAGGCTGTGGAGTACTTTGGACCCACAAAATTCCAGAATCAATACGGTACTAGTGTTCGTGCTTTTTTAGACTTGCTTCAGTGGTACTTGGGATCTCTGTTTGTCGAATTCTAAGGGAACCTTTTCGAGCAGCGCACTGGGATCTGCATCGGCTCCTGCTTGGCGCCGATTTTGTCTGACCTATACATGGCAAAAGGAAATAGGGCATTGAAGCACCAGCTCGAATTCCTCGGAGTGTTTGCATGTTTCCGTTATGTTGATGATTTTTTGGTGTGTTTTCCTGGTGATGCAAGCAGTATTGTAAACCCCAACTTGGTTATTAATTTGTTTGAAACGGCGTTCAAGGGACTAAAATTCTCGTTTGAACTGCCGGAACAATCGGTGATTAGGTTTCTGGACCTCGAAATTCATAAGGGCCTAGAGCACACGTGTTGGCTTTATAAGACAAAAGGAGAGAAGGCAATTTTAAGGTATGATTCCGGACACTCAAAATTAATCAAACGGTCCATCGCTAATACATGTATAATTCAGAGCATCAGGAAGTCATGCGAGCATAAGGTAGAGCAAGGAATTACCCAACAGGTTGCAAGGTTAAAAGATAGCGCGTACCCTGATATTCTCCTGGCCTCGATTTCAGAAAAAATCCTAGAAACATTGACCGCAAAAAAAAAGGAAAAAAATGAACCTGAAGGTTCCAAGAAGATCACGCGTCCGATTGTCATCCCGTATGTACACGGAGTATCGCACGGTCTAAAAAAGATTGCAGGCAGGCACGAAGTTCCTGTGGTGTTCACGGCACCCAAAAAGCTATCGGGGTTGTGCGCAAAAATAAACAGACTCGATGAAACACCCAAGCTACGTTGCACCACCAACCATGAGAGGAAACACGTCGAATGCGATACAGGCGTGGTTTATTCCATCCCCCTCTCATGCGGATTGAAGTATGTCGGCCAAACGGGTCGGTGCATAAACAAAAGGCTAAATGAGCATGCTAACAATTGCAAATCAGTCGCGCATCCAGGGAAGCTGGCTACGCATTGCCAGCACTGCAAATGTAAGCCTCAATTTGAAAAAACCGCTGTTATTTCACATTCTGATAATAAAACCGAAAGAGAGATCACAGAAGCGTTTGAAATTAAATCCGTCGGGGCCGATATGTGTATCAGCAACGTATCACGGTCGTTGTCTGCGAAAGAAGTCGATTTGCTTAAATTATCGCGATGAGTGTGTCTAGCTGTATGCCTTTGTTACCTGCGATGATTGTTTCCTCATGTTTCCTCGTTGCTTATTTTTGTTTGATGACGACCACGTTTTGTGTATAAAATGACTTCCGTTTCATCCATTAAAACAGTTGTTAGTTCGCGCTCCGTGGTGTTTGTCTTTTCTGTCGTTCAATGTGTTAGCGCGGTGAAACCAATATTATCCCGCTTGCCCGTCTTGTCCGGCCTCGGAGTTCATCCCCTGCCTAGCGTGGGCGAGCATTCTCTTGTAGCCTTGTTGGTGAGTCAGATGACCTGTATTCATTAGTGTGTTTTATTGCTAGCTGGTGTTGTTGTTATTGTAGCAATAAATGTCTGTTCGTTGCCAGCACCTGTTGTTCCTTTGTTCCCGAGCATGGCCCGCAGTGATCGGTGTGCGTTCGGTAGCGTACGCGATCACTGTGGGGTCGGCGGTTTCGACTGCCAGCCGCGATTAAGCGGGGGAAACGTATTTATCCCGCTATTAAAGCCCTACATCTGGCGCCCAACGTGGGGCCGGCCGCTTTTGGAACATTGGACGACTGCTTGTTCGTGGCTAGGAACGTTCTTTGTCCGGACATGAGAAGTGCTAGGCCTAGAGTGAATTTTAATCGCTCTGCCCTACAGCATGCTCTCCTGAGTGCGAGGGGAATTCTGCTGTAGCATGTTTGAACTTTTTGGCATGTTCCGAGCTTTTGTGTGCCTTTTGGAAAAGCTTGTTCAGTTTGAAAGCCAGATGGTCCACAACGAGGAAGTGCGAGGCCTAGCGCGTGCGTAGTCGCCAAGTCTGTAGCTAGTGAGCACGGAAGTTGCGTGGATGTCTGTACATATTTTCTCATCTGTCTCTTTTGAGACTCCGGGAGTCGCGGGCTCTGGGAGCCGAGTGGCCTGGGGCCACGGGTGCCACGATGAGCTTGCTGGTATTGCAGCTCGGCATCGGGCGTTCGACACCGTCCAGGACGGTGGGCGCTGATCGCAAATCCGCTTCGTGCGATGAGCGGAGTAGGACCAAACCATTGTGCTGATGTCTCCTCGTGGCTGCGTGCGCGTAACTTTTGCCTGGGTTGTTTTCTTATTTTTAAGGCCGTCTTTGTCATAGTGGTCATTAGGCCTAAGGCTTTTGTAGCTGCTTGCAGCACGCCAGAAGAAACGACCGCCAGGACTGTGGTGTTGTAAAGCAGGAGTACATTGCTGCCCACTTGTTTTTTTTTTTTGTATCCTCGCACGAACTGAGCGGTCTCGTTCAACTCAAGAAAGGGCTTTGTTCACTTGAACTTTACATTTTACAGCTGCATGACATGATTTGCTAGCGAGTTTTGTATGGAGCCACGAGGCTTGTGCGGACGCCGGTGCTCCTTCCCATGAATTTCTTTAAAGGGATGTGGAGAGCGTTCTGGAAGTTATGCAGGTTCACCGGAGCCACCCAGACTTGCTGGCCTCTGCACATCGTCTCGCTGCCGCCTGCTGCGACGGAGCTGCCTGTATCCTGTTCGGCACATCCATCCGGGGCAGCCAGGGCGAGACCAGTCGGTAGTCACATCTGGCTGCGGCTGTCCTGGCCTGCAAGTTTCAGTCGGACTTGCGGACCCTGTGGACAAGTGGTCCCCTCCCCGTGATCCCTGGTGTTGCGCCGTACCAGCACCTGACTCAGTACCCTTTCTGACGCCATCTGCATTCCAGACAGCGGTGTCACCGCTACGGACTCCCGGCCGCAGTTTTCGACCGGGCCTCGCTGCGTACCGAACTGCAGACACTGCAGCCCACATGACATGCCAGCCATTCAGCGGAGACCTTCACGCTACCGTCGGCGCACCGCGGAAGACTGCGAGGCTGTCGTCGGTGCTACCTCTGCTGGAAGCTCCTGCCTCAAGTGCAAGTTCATGAAGACATCTCCATAGCATGTACTTACAGGCGCGTGGCATGGGTCAATTTAAGGTTGGGGGGATGTGGGGAACGATCTCCCATTGTCCCCTTTAAATCGGCTATCCCCCGCTGTATTTACTCTAGCTATCGTGGAATGGTGCCAACATTGGTGGTTAACATTAACTATGAGAGATGGCGCCAGCGTCGCGGCAGCACAAGCGCCACCCTTGATCTTGCCACCGCGCACGCGGACAAAGCGAACTCACTTCGGCATCGTAACAGGACTCGAGCGGACGTCTCCTTGCTGTACTCCGCGGTCACCGGTGAGGTGAAGCCTCGAGGGACTTATCCCGCTTGCCCGTCTTGCCCGGCCTCGGAGTTTATCCGCTGCTCTAGCGTGAGCGAACGTTCGCTTGTAGCCGTGCTGGTGAGTCAGACGACCTGTATTCATTAGTGTGTTTTATTGCTAGCTGGTGTTGTTGTTATTGTAGCAATAAATGTCTGTTCGTTGCCAGCACCTGTTGTTCCTTTGTTCCCGAGCATGGCCCGCAGTGACCGGCGTGCGCTCGGTAGCGCACGCGATCACTGTGTGGGGTCGGCGATTTCGACTGCCAGCCGCGATTATGCGGGAAAAACCTATTTATCCCGCTATTAAAACCCCACAGGCGGTACAATATTGGGAAGACTTAAGATCATCCTTTAAGAGTGTGAAGCGAGAGCGTAAGCTACGAGCCCACATATAAATGAGAAGGGTTCAATACTTCTGAACCGATTGTGGAGAGAAAGCATTAGCTTCTTTTCTTTTTCATTTCCTTCCTCTTCTTTTCCTCCCTGTTCTTCATGCTCTTCTTCGTCCACCTTTTTTTTCTTTTTCTTCTTTTCCTGCTTTTCTTCTTCTTCATCTTCTTTTTTTCCTTATTTATTTCATTCTTCTTGTGCCCTCCGTTGGGTCGTGGCCTCTGCTGGGACTATACGCGACGACTCGAACATGGCTTAGTATTGCTGTCGCATTAAAACGCAGGAGAGATAGAAAGCGTTCGATTGGGATGAAATGCTTTTGATGAAGTAGCTTTGTTCCTGTGTTAGTTTCACATCGCTACTTATTTTCTTTATAATGCATAGTCATGAACCATTACTCTAACACAGGATATTCAGTGGTAAAGGAAAACAAACAAAGTTGGCCTAGAGCTCCGAAGTATTAGGAAACGATTGTGCTTGCTAACACCTTCAGTTTATTATGCATTGCGTTTTATTCCTTCAGCTTATAAAATAAAATCGTCGCATCGAGAACAAAATATAGTGCTTCGTGTTACAAGGCCAACTGTTTTTCGTACAGATTCATGAAAGTAGTATTCACTTCAGACAAAAGAGATAATCTGATCTATTATAGCAGCTCATTTTATAATAGCCGACATATAGCACCAACATTTACGGCGGAGCTGACGCAGGCTATCTTTGACTACAGCCACAGAAGCCTGCGGAGGACGACTGCATAAGATCTGCAAACTGACTAAAAAAGCTTCTCAGGTCATGCTCGCCATGTACAGTGGTTTTCAAAAATACACGGCTTCGGTACGCGGAGCGGTTGCCGGGCCGCACCGCGGCGCTGCTATCTTTGTTCGTCGCTCGGCGCGAGGGTGCCATATGTGACGATAGCTATCTCCCTCCCTCTCGCGCTGTGAAGTAACACGCCTTCTGAACACTGTGCGGCGTTCGTCCGTTTGTTTCGCCTCTGCCGCTCGCTACGAAAGAGGGCGTCTAGACACTGAATGTTCGGGTCATTTGAAGGATTATGTGGGCAGGTCCACACCATGTGGTGCAGGTTTGCTTCTCCCCGCAATATTTGCATTTGGGGCCTTCAGATGACGCAAATACAGCGCCAACAATTGATGGGGTGGGAGGCTGCCCTATCCAGCTCTGGACTAGAGGCCCAACGATCTCTCGTGACACGGGCGCGGAGAGCAGCGGCAGCCGCTTGAGTCCTGGACTAGGGACCCCCACCCACACATCCCCCTCCCTTATCCCTACGCAATAAAGTTTTTCACTCACTGACTCACTGAGGGTGTTCGCATCGCTGGTCTCGGCGCTCACCACGTGGACGATTGGCACGCGTTTGCAAATACTGGAGCCCTGCTACCTTGCTCCAACATACGTTCATAGGCGGGCGCGCATAGAGACGCGAAAAACGAGTTCCGTGGCTCTCTCGCCGCGCCGTTATGCGGACCTATGTCCAGGAAGCGTTGAGATGCCGCGCTCTGCAGTGGCGAGATCTTGCTTCTAAGTCCGTTTCTCTTGTGCAGTTGTGGCGAAAATCAGTATGACTTTTCTAAAAAAGATTGCTCTCCTCAATGCAAAATTTTCGAAAGAAGAAATACCAAGTTTAATGGGAGCAAGTGTTCTACCATTAGTATACTTGCACTGGACAAATCGGAGATCTTAAACATCTACTGTGAATTATCTCAGTGCGAATAAATTTGAACGTTATGCTACATTTAATGATATATCACTGGATAGCTTACGTCAAGTAGGATTACACTGTACTGACTATGGATGCTAATGAGTTGTCACTAATTTGTAAATTGCGAATAAATATTTTGCTACACCTTCATGTCATAAATTGTTGGATAGTGTTTGCGCTGGATTAGCTAATAGGACTTTTTAAATAATTATCGCCCTCTTTTTATTTGTAACTAAATATGCGATATGCATGGTTGCAAAATTTATATAACGTATTATATCAGGTAAATAATGGGAGGCGTTAATTAATTATCACTAATTTGTTATTTGTATATATATATATATATATATATATATATATATATATATATATATATATATTGAAAGGGGGTGTTTCTGTCCTTTAACAGGGATAATAGCCCTCTCCAAGCTGCACAAAGAACCACACAAGAGCACAGCCAGTCTAGGCCTTCCACAAGCGAGCTCGAGCGGCGCAGCGGCACTTTGTCGTCCTTATCCTCGTCTTCGTGGTATTCTCTCCTACTTCATCCTTGTCTTCGTATATCCTCATGCAGTTCACTACAATTTCCCCCGGGGCGAGGTGGAGCCATCCTGGCGACCTATGGCGAGGGCAAGAGGAGCGGATCGTAGTACGTTTTAAGGCGGCTCACGTGCACAGTTTCGCGGCCGCGATGACGCATGTCCGCGATGACGCACATATATATATATATATATATATATATATATATATATATATATATATATATATATATATATTACACTACAACCTCAAGTTACATATCATTGGATACCTTATGTCGAGTATTATTGCACAACACTAATAATAGGGGTTAATTATTTATCGCTAATTTGTTATCGTCATAGACTCAGTTCGCCATAATACACCAGATTTAGCCTAATTCGGAGCAAGATACTGTAATCCTTACTGATCTTTCTAGATAGTAAGCACAATTATACACAACATAAGCTATTCAAGGATATATAACTTGAACATTTAGCATTGCACTCAATGTTTAATTGCAATTAACAATTTAGCGATGATTAAGTAACACCCATTATTAGTTCTGTGCAATAATATTCGGCATGAGCTATCCAATGATATATAAATTCAGGTTGTAGCGTAACATATATATTTAATCGCAATTAAAAAACTAGTGATAAATAATTAACACATACTACTACTTCTGTGCAATAATACTCGACATAGGCTACCCAATGATAAGTATTTTGAGGTTTTAGTGTAACATATATATATATATATATATACCAATTACCAAATGAGCACTAAATAATTCTGTGCAATAATACTCGATATAAGCTATTTAATGATACCTAACTTGAGGTAGTACTGCAACATTTATATTTAATAGCAATTACTAAACTAGCGATAATAGTTTAGCGCCTACCAATCATTATTTGCTATAATACTTCATACAAGCTTTCCAACCATGCGTGACTTCATGGTGTAGCATATTTCATACTTAGTTGCAATTAACAAAAGAGCGGTGAATAATTGAAAAGTACAATTAGCTTGTCCAGCGCAAATATACTCTGCATAGCTATCCAACAATTATGACTTGAAGGTATAGCGAAATATTTTATCGCAAATTACAAATTAGTGATAGCTCTTTAATACCCACAAATAATACAGTGTTATACATGACAAGCTATCCAGTGATATATCAAATAAATGTAGCATTATGTTAAAATTTATTCTCACTGACATAATTCACGGTAGACGTTTATGGTCTCCGATTTGTCAAGTGCAACGGTACTAGACAAAATGGCCAATGGTAGAACATTTGTTCCCATTTGTTCCCATTTCTTCTTTCGAAGAGTTTGCATTGAGGAGAGCCGACTTTTCTAAAAACGTCATACTGAATTTCGCCACAACTGCACAAGAAAAGCGGATTCATTAGCAAGGTCTCGCCACTGCAGGGGGCGGCATCTGAACGCTCCGTGGAAATAGGTCCGATAACAGCGCGGCAAGAGAGAGGCACGACACTCGTTTTTCGCGTCTCGATGCACGTACGGCGATGAACGTATGTTGGAGGAAGGTAGCAGGGCGTCAGTATTTGCAAACGCGCGCCGAGACCGGTGATGCAAATATCCAGAATCCAGACGCCCTCTTTCGTAGCGAGCGGCAGCGGCGAAACCATATAGGAAGAAAGGCGAAACGGACGAACGCCGCACATACAGTTTCGAAGGCGTGTTACTTTTCAGCGCGAGATGGAGGGTGAAGGCTGTCGTCACATAGGGCACCCTCGTACCGAGCGCCGGGCAGAGATAGCAGCGCCGCGGTGCGGCCCGGCAGCCGCTCCGCGGACTGAAGCCGTGGGCCGTGTAATTTTGAAAACCACTGTACGTCGATGCCGAACAGAAGACATGGTACCCCGTGCTGCCCTTGTTTCATCATCATCCTCATTGTCCTCAGCCTGACTATACCCACCGCAGGGCGAAGGCCTCTCCAATATTCCCCCAATTAACCCAGTCCTGTGCCAGCTGCATCCACATGACCACTACGAACGTCCTAGCCTCATCCGCCCGCCTAACGTTCTGCCGCCCCATGCTATGCTTTCCTCCCCTTGGGCCCTTGGTTATATTTGCCTATAACAGCGCCGTGCAAGCAACAATCAGCTCGACTCCGTTCAAACTTGTGCTGTACAGAGAGCACAAGACGACGCTCTACGAAATGCTGCTCCACGTAAGAGATGACGATAATATTGACGCCTCAGCCTACCTTCAGCGTGCAGAGAAAGCCCAATGCCTTCCTCGGATGCGAATTCAAGACCAGGAAAGCACCGACGCCCGACGATACAGCTTGCGACGGCACGATGCATAGTGCAAACCGGGAGTCGATGTTTGGGTTTGGACGCAGATTCGCAGTCGCGGACTGAGTAAAGTGCCCCTACAGCAATATTTCAGTCCATACAGAGTATTTCGCTATTGGGCAACTTGACACGAAGTTATCCCCGACGGCGAGACCACATCGCAGTGGCGCGACGCGCGCCCAGAAGTAGTGCGCCTGAAGCTTCCTGCTATCGCCGCCACCAATTGAAATAGGTAGTTTTGCGGACGCGCGCCTAGTGCTCTTGATATATTAATTTTTAATGTTTATATTTACGTTCCCGTTTACTTTTCTGGAGGACCGAAGCGATGATTCTTTAAGATGCGAGTAATGGCATGCAGTTGATAAACCTCTATGTGTTTTCGACAGCCACCGACATTCGGCCTTATCACTGTGATTCGAGTTTACAGAATAATATTGTGCACTTTCCTTCTTCAAGCTCGGTATCACGAAACGCGACTTTATGCCTTCCTTCGTAGCGAAGGGAGCACCGCGATCAGTCTGTAATGATTACAAGCAGGCATAACAGATTTTATATTAATTCTAGACTTTTACAGTATCCTTCAGCTGGTTTATCCAGATGTTACTGTTCGGCTGTGAATTGAACATGAACGAATACAGCGAGCATTCGTAGATTGACGACAGCCGAGAAGGCTTGTTGCTGTCGCCGCCGCTGATTCACGTTGGTTCTTTTGCTGACGCATATCAGCCCAGTTAGAAGTTAACTTGAGAGCAACGCCATGTTCGGTATATGCGGCTACCGGGGTTGTCAACACTACTTGACAATAAAGTGACAACTAATAACTGTGTTATCTCAAAATGCTTCGTATACGATTCTAATCAACACCCTAACGCACTTCTGGGAGACTTAATGCATCGTTAAATAATGATATACTATTAATGTCTTATTGCTTTGCTGCGCGCCGAATGCTGAACGTTTAAAAACAAGGCCCCGTAGATATGAGGAACATTTGGATGCTTTTTTACCACGTGTGACGGCGAATCGTTCGAGGTTTAGACTGTATGCATGCGGCTGCTCTTAACATATAGTTCGGAAACCTATTTTTTGGGGGAAGCCTGCTGCTGAATTCATTGCGGATTGCAGTGACACGTGGGGTTAGAGCGTGGTAAATGTGCCGCTTAACGTGAAAATATTTTATAACAAGGCAACGGTGTCGGATGACTTAAAATAACAGCCATATTTAGAATTCGTCACCAATCCTGCTCATTACATGCTGTCGAGGGACAAAGTTCAGGCAGAGGATGGCACGCTTTCGGGAGCTAAAAATCCATTAATAAACCTTGTTTCCACCAAGTATCAAACCTTCCTCGCTTGGATCCCTAACCCAGTGCTTTACCAACTGCGACACGCCCCGGACCGTGAAACGCTCTTCATAATTCCCCATGTCTACCTAGAGGATGATTGTGGGATTCCACGGGTGACGGATACCGCGCCTTTCCTTTTCTGTAAACGAATTATAGCTCGCCGGTGAACTTTGATGCGTTCAATGAAATGCTCATTGTGTTCGACAAGGGACGGACAATGTACAGTCACGACAGGTCATGACGTCACCAGACGATTCATGCAGATGCAAAGCTGACTCCGCCGGGTGTCCGATCAAGGTGTCCGTGCGGCGCCTTTCATTTGCCGCTTCCTCGAAGGCCGCACCACACAGCAGACAGAAGCAGACCCATATATCTACGAGTAGTAGGCGTAGGAGTAGTAGGAAGTAGTAGCCGAATATATTTTCTTAGGACAGGTAGTAACCGCCGATCCGGACCATGAAATGGAAATAACAAGAAGAATAAGACTGGGATGGAGCGCATTTGGTAAGTACTCGCAGATTATGACTAGCAGCTTACTGGTATCGCTCAAGAGGAAAGTATACATCTTACCTGCACTCTTACCTGTACTCACCTATGGGGCTGTAACGTGGAGGCTAACCAAGAGGGTTAGACTTAAGTTGAGGACAACGCCGAGGGCTATGGAACGAAAAATGGTGCAGAGTGTGTCAGAGACATAACTCAAGTTACTGACATTCCAGCGGAAATTACGAAGAAGAAATGGGTATGGGCAGGACATATAGTGCGAGGAGAGGATAATCGATGGTCGCTTAGGGTAGCAAAGCGGATTCCAAGGGAAGGAAAGCGTAGCAGGAGGCGGCAGAACGTTAGGTGGGCGGATGAAGTTAAGAAGTTCGCAGGGGCCAAGTGGATGCAGCTAGCACATAACCGGGTTAATTGTAGAAATATGGGTGAAGCTTTCGCCCTGCCGTGGGTATAGTCAGGCTGCTGCTGACGATGATAATGATGACGATATCTAAGAGGCGCTGTACATTAGGCATCAGCGGCGTATGCAATTGATTTACAGGATAGAAAAGCGCAGTGTCTGTCACAATTTTTTGTGGACACATGTACCACGACGTAAAGGAAGGGAGGAAGGGTGGACGCGAATGAATATAGGTAGATAGATGGCCACGGTTCAGCGCGTTATAATGGCTTTCGCCTCATCGCAGTTTAGTGGTCCAAAGTTCCCTCTGGAATTTTTGCCTGCAAACCTCAGCTAACTTTTGAAGCCGTAGCTGAGCAGGTCCCCAATAGCTGATTCGCATCGCACTGTTCCGGTGAAGCACCACAATGCGGGCACTTTTCAGTCACTTGTAAGCGTTGGTCACGCCAGCGATAACGCACAGAAGGGGTCAGAGCCGCTCCTGCCTGAAACCTTCGCACTGATACCTCATCCTCCCGAGTGAGACTATGTGGGAGAGGGTACGAACAGAGAGGAATTAGAGTGCGTGCTCGCTGGAGCAAAGATTCGTTCTCGGAAACATGGGTCATGAGCTGATCTGAGGGAAGAGGGGAAGGTGGCGCGATGTCTGATGTGTCTAGGTGGGTCACTTTATCCACATAGATATTATGAAGGCCGTGAGCATGGCAGCGAATCCAGTACATACGCACAGGACAGGGGTATTTTTTACAGGGCTGGTGAATGGATTGTGTAATTTTGAATGTGCGCCGATCAGCCTTAAGGTGCATAACGACGGCTAGGGAGTCAGTGTAAATGTGAACAGTGTAGTAATCCCGACCGCCATCAGCTCGCGCGCCAACCTGAAGAAGTAGACGAAGTGGAGCCGGAGCCTTGTTGGCACTGCACTGTTGGCAAGCTGTTGGTTCGAACGCTACCCCCGTCGCTTTGGTTTGCGGACGTTGCCTACGGTCTTGGTGCTCCAATAAACGCCTTACACTTGGTGGAGGTGTCTCGGTCGTCGCCCTAGTCCTCCTCGCAAATTTCACCCTGGAACTTCGGAACCGCACGCTACCGCCTTCGCTCACAACCATGCAGGACGCTCCCAGCCACCCATCGGCGCCCATCCTGCCACTCCTGCCACCATCATCTGTCCCGGGGCACAACGCCCCCGTGACCCACCTTTCTTCAGTGGTACCGACGACCATGACGTTGACGACTGGCTGGCCTCTTTCGAGCGCGTCAGCACTTACAACCGCTGGGACGATTCCATAAAACTGAGCAACGTCCTCTTCTACCTCACGGACGTGGCAAATCAGTGGTTTCGAAACCACGAAGCCGATCTTTCGACGTGGTCTGTCTTCAAGAACTTCGCGGATGTCTTCGGCCTTCCTGCGGTACACAAACTCCGCGCCGAACAACGCCTTAATGCACGGCTTCAACTTCCCGAGGAAACGTTGACCAGCTACATTGAGGACGTGGTTGACCTCTGCAAGCGGGTCAATCCGTCCATGCCCGAGCCCGAAAGAGTCACACATGTTCTAAAAAGTCTCACTGATGATGCGTACTATATGATGTCGGCAAGGGACCCTACTTCCGTATCCGACATTATAACCCTGTGCCAGAGGTTTGACGAGCTACGAAAGTAACGCGCTTCTACGCGGCGGGCTGCCACACCCGCCGGCATTGCTGGCTTGGCACTGGCTACGTCGTCGGCGGAACAGTCTCAATTTATGCAAAATATCCAAGACTTCATCCGCGAAGAAGTTGCACGCCAGCTATCCCTCCTCCATCCAGTTCAGCCGACCGTCTGCACTTCGCAATTAGTGCCCGCCAAAACGCCGTCCATCTCGCCGGCTATCCGCCAAGTTATCGAGGAGAAAGTCGCCGAAGCGCTGCCTTCTAGTGTTCCCATCGTTCCTGTGCAAGCCCCATTCACTTATGCTCAAGTAACCGCTGGAACGCGTGGTCCGCTTCCTACATCGTCTTACCAGAACGGCCCAACATTTTATGCTCCACTTCGTTTCATGGCCCCTCAGTCTCCGATCCCTCGACCGCGACGCCGCCTTACGAACCCATGGCGAACCACCGACAATCGCCCAATTTGCTATGCTTGCGGGCTCCCGGGTCACGTCGCTCGCGTTTGCCGTCAGCGCCCGCTTCATCCTGAGAACGCAGTCCGTCAGTGCCACTACGATCCCGAGCCGCCCGTGAGCAACGTCTCTTCTGGATCGTCTCCACCTCGGGCTCAGTACTCGACACGCCGTTCGCCTTCGCCTCGCCGACGTTCCATTTCGCCGATGCTCCGGCGACAGGGCCCTACGCAAGAGGGAAAATAAATGCCGCAGTTCCGGAGGCAAGAACTGCGCATTTGACGAACTCTTTTAAGTCCTCCGCCTTCTCCCGCCAACGTCATTGAAGTGTTCGTAGAAGGTTTTTCCGTTCTTGCGCTGGTGGATACAGGTGGTGCTGTTTCCGTAATTAGTGATGCCCTTCGCCGCAAAATTCGCAAGGTCACGACGCCGCGTTCTGCCTTTTCACTTCGTACGGCCAGTTCAGAGCGCATCACCCCTGTGGCAGCGTGTACGGTACGAGTTTGCATCAACGACATTACGTATCTCGTCAAGATGGTGGTGCTTTACGCCTGCTCCCATGACATCATCCTCGGCTACGACTTTCTGTCAGCTCACAGTGCTGTGATTGATTGTGCCCGCGCTGAAGTTGAGCTTTCCCCTGTGTGTAATGTTTCCCTGTGTGACCCGCCTGCGCGCCCTGCTAAACTCCTTGCTGCTGTAGACACCAACATTCCTCTCTTTTCTTCTGTTCTCGTTCCCCTTATTTCGACATCTGCCCTCCCTATTCCTGTTCTCTTTACGGCCAAACTCGCCTCTGCCAACCATAACCGCCTCCTTCTTCCTTTCGCCATTCTAACGATTTCTGACAGCAGCTGTGTCATCTATGCTTCCAACCCTTTTCCCTGCGTGACGGTTGTTCTTCGCGGGGAGTGCCTCGGCTACATTGAAGAGCTAGACCCTGATCGCACTTACATGTTCTCCGAACCTGAAGTTTTTCCTCACGTCTCTGCCCTGACGTCTTGTGCTGCTACTAGGGATGAGCTTCCTGTCGACGCGCTTCATCCAGCTATCCCGACCGACCTTCCGTCCGCCCAACGGGACCAAATAGTCGCCCTCCTTCAGTGCTTCAGTGCATCTTTTGACGTGTCCCAGCCTTCCTTGGGCCGCGCCTTGACCGTTTCTCATGCAATCGACACTGGTCCTCATGCTCCCCTGCGGCAGCGACCATATCGCGTGTCGCCCACTGAGCGCCGCGTCATTCGTGACAATGTCGCCGATATGCTTCAACGGGGCATCATACGACCATCTCATAGCCCTTGGGCCTCCCCCGTAGTGTTGGTGACGAAGAAAGATGGCACGATCCGCTTCTGCGTGGACTACCGGCGTCTGAATGAGATAACCCGCAAAGATGTTTACCCACTACCACGAATTGACGACGCGCTAGATTGTTTGCAAGGAGCGGAGTTCTTTTGGTCGCTAGATTTGCGCTCTGGCTATTGGCAAGTACCGATGGCTTCCGCTGCCCGCCCGAGAACAGCTTTCATCACTCCCGATGACTTGTATGAATTCAATGTGATGCTGTTCAGACTGTGCAACGCCCCCGCCACCTTCGAGAGAATGATGGATAACATTCTCAGTGGGCTGAAATGGGAAACATGTCTTTGTTATCTAGATGACATTGTCGTTTTCTCGAAAGATTTCCCTTCCAACCTTCTGCGCCTTCAGCGTGTCCTTACGTGCCTTACTGAAGCCGGCCTACAGCTCAACTTGAAGAAATGTCACTTTGCGGCTATCAAGCTCACAATACTTAGTCATGTCATATCCAAGGATGGCGTTCTACCGGATCCTATCAAACTTCGTGCCATCGCAGACTTCCCCAAGCCCACAACCTTGAAAGAACTTCGCAGTTTTGTCGGTGTATGTTCGTATTTCCGCCTTTTTATCCGCAACCTCGCCAGTATCATCGCCCCTTTAATGCAACTTCTCGTCGGAGGCCCGAACCTCTCCTCTTGGTCACCAGCCTGTGATGCTGCGTTCAGCATACTACGTCGTCTACTGTTCTCTCCCTCTATACTCCGCCATTTTGACCCTGCCTGCTCGACCGAAATACACACTGATGCAAACGGCATAGGTCTGGGCGCTGTTCTTGCTCAACGGAAACCTGGATATTCCGAGTATGTCGTCGCGTACGCTAGTCGTACCCTCACGAAAGCGGAATCGAACTATTCTGTGACCGAAAAGGAGTGTCTGGCCATCATATGGGCAATTACCAAGTTTCGTCCTTATATTTACGGTCGCCCATTCTACGTTGTTATCGACAACCACGCGCTCTGCTGGCTATCCTCCCTCAAAGACCCCTCCGGCCGCCTCGCCCGCTGGGCGTTACGTCTTCAGGAGTACGATATCCACGTCATCTATCGATGTGGACGCAAGCACACTGACGCTGATGCCCTTTCCCGTTCACCGCTTCCTAACGACTTGACGGCTGGCTTCGTTTGTGCCTACGATATGTCACCGCTCAACATTACCAACATGAAATCTGAGCCGCAGAAGGATCCATGGATATCCTCCCTCTTAACATTCCTGTTTACGCCCGCAGAGCTGTCTCCGTCACGTGGACTTCGTCGTCAGGCCCAGCACTTCGCCACTAGTGATGGACTTTTAACCGCCGCAGTTACCATCCTAGAGGGCGAAAGTGGCTTCTCATGATTCCGCGACATCTCCGTGCTGAAATCTCCGCCTCTTTCCACGCCGATCCCCAATGCGGCAATGCAGGTGTCATGAAAACCTATTTTCGACTGCGTATGAGATATTACTGGCGCGGAATGTTCCGATTCATTCGTCAAAACATCCGATCCTGTACCGCCTGCCAACGTCGCAAGAATCCACCCCCTCAGCCAGTCGCTCCGTTTCAGCCATTGCCTTGCCCCAGCCGCCCTTATGACCGTGTCGGTATCGATCTGTATGGCCCGCTTCCGACCACTTCGGCTAACAACCGCTGGGTCATCGTAGCCGTTGACCACCTAACCCATTACGTGGAAACATCGGCCTTGCAGTCTGCCACCGCACGGGATGTTGCTTCGTTCATTCTGCATCGCCTCGTTCTTCGTCACGGCGCACCGTAAGAATTGATCAGTGACCGCGGACGTGCGTTTCTTTCCGACACTCTCGAAGCACTCCTCAAATAGTGCCAGAACAGCGTATCACCCACAAACGAACGGCATGACTGAGCGATTTAATCGCACTCTTAGTGACATGCTAGCCATGTGCGTTGATAGCGCTCACTCTAATTGGGACCAAGTGCTGCCTTTCGTAACGTACGCCTACAATACGGCTACGCAGACTACGACTGGGTTCCACCCCTTCTTTCTTTTATATGGTCGTGAACCCAAGTCCACCATGGATACTATCCTGCCCTACCACCCCGACGCTTCAGAGAGCACTCCACTGTCTGAAGCGCACACATTTGCCGAAGAATGCCGACAATTGGCTCGCTCCTTCATAACGAAGAACCAGGCTCAAAAAAAAAAAAAAATAACCAGGACCGTATACAAATCCAGCGCCTTCATATCCTTCAGGTGCCCTCGTTTGGATCTGGGTGCCTTCCTCAGCACCCGGCCTCTCATCCAAACTCCTATCGCGCTATCATGGACCTTACCGCATTCTCGAACAATCTTCTCCCGTCAATTACGTAGTAGAGCCCTTGAACCCATCTCCAGATCATCGCCGCCGCGGCCGAGAAAACTGTACATGTTGACCGCCTCAAGCCGTATTATGATCCCCCTACCCTTTCCTCACCATGAGTCGCCAGGATGAATCCTTTTCCGTCGGGGGTATTGCAGTAATCCCGATCGCCATCAGCTCGCGCGCCAACCCGAAGAGGTAGAGGAAGTGGAGCCGGAGCCTTGTTGGTACTCCACTGTTGGCAAGCTGTTGGTTCGAACGCTACCCCCGTCGCTTTGGTTTGCGGACGTTGCCTACGGTCTTGGTGCTCCAATAAACACCTTACAACAGTATCAAATGTGAGTTCGCGTGGGAGGGGGCTATTTGCGTTGTGTATCGCCTGAAGCTCCAAAGCAAAGTTGGTGCATGTATCCACGCCATACGTAGCTAGATAGTTAAGATGAGGATAGGAGGGACTGTACAAAGCGTTAACTCCCTGCAGAGCTGTCTAGGAGGCGTTAGTACAGCAGAAATCAGCGGCGTTTAAATTGATTTACAGGATAGAAAAGGCACAATATCAGTCGCAAGTCTCCGCAGACGCATGTACCACGCCGTAAAGGCAGGGAGGAAGGTGGGAGTTAATGAAGTGAGGGAAATATAGGAGCCGTAGTTGAGGGCTACGATCCACTGTGCTATAATGGCTTTCGCGTCCTCGCAGTTTTGTGGTCCAAAATTCTCTCTAATATTTTGCTCGATTAAGTGAACTCCTTCATGCGAAAGTGTGGTGTACCGTTTTTTTTCTTTCCATGTTCCTTTAAATATATCCAGAATGGTTTTGAATTGTTGTTAAAGCCTTAGCTAGTCCAGAGAAGTGACTCGCCTTCGGCATTACTACAGCATTTTTATACTGCACATCCAGTTCGCGACTAAACAATTATAGGACTTCTTTTATATTTCTGGTCTAAGCTACGATTCTTCGTTAGTTTCTTTATATCAGTATTTATCCAGGACCAATAGGGTTTGGGCTTTTCTTGCATCTAATTAGATGGAATTTATTTTTGAGTGGAGTGCAGATAATAGGTCTCTGAAATGGCCCTAGACGGTATCGACGTCGTCGTGCAGGGATATGGTAATAAATACATCGAGCGTTTCCTTTAGGCCATTATTATTTCTTCAAATTTGACTCTGTTATACATAAACACTGCGGAAGCAGGAAAATAGCAGTTACTTTGTTGTGGTCGCTAATGTTAGGAAGGACACAAACGTTTTGAGCAATATTTGTGTCATTAGCAAAATATCTAATCTAGGATGCTGTTTTCACGTAGAGGAGCAGACACGTAGACACGTACGGTTACTACATAAAGTGGCGATCAAGTTCCTGCTCGTGGTGTTTTCTCATACCATTGTTTATCTGGAATATCTTGGTCTCTATACACTTCGGGCGAGGCGTTCTGAATGCAGGTTAAAATAGTTGTATTTATTATATAACAAGATGATACAAATCAACAATCGCAATATTATTACCCCTCGCAGTCTGCGCACAAGCTCGCGTTTCGTTACGGAAAAATTATTGAGGAATATATCCCCCTGAACAATACCTTCAAGCATTCATTTTTTCGTAGAACCATGCACGGTTGGAATAAATTACCTAGGGATATTGTGGACAGTCCCAGTGCCGACCAGTTCGTCGCAAATTTGAAAATGCTTGTGTGACGTTCTAATTGTATTCATGCATTGTTTTTTATATGTTTCATGCTTTGACTTTCTGTATTTGATTGTAATTGCCGTTGATGTATTTTTGTGATGTTGTTTTTCTTTGTGGCCATCCCTGCCTAAAGTCAAGCGACTCTGCCGTATTTATAAATAAAATCAATAATAGAAAAAATAAAGTCTCCTGGAAGGATGAGCGGTCATTAGGAAGAGTGGCTAGGAAAAAGTCTATTAATCTATTTCACCAGTGGCGCCATCCAGGTCGAGAGTAAAATGAGCCCAGAGAAAGCGGTTCCTCCAAGTGAAGTCGTAAGGCGACACCATACCGATTGCGTTTTATTGATCATATTATCAATTTCCCTTCTATGCAAGCACTGCTTAATCATTAGGAAAACTCCTCCGCCTCGCCGACTTCAGTCTTCCCTATACACTTGGTAGTTGGAAGGAATTATTTCAGCATTTTGTATTGAGGGGTCTATCATGACTCAGTTGCAAAAACAATATCAGTATTTAGTGCCCCCAATATCACATTAATGTCCTCGATTTTATATTTATTACTTTCGCATATAATTAAAGAACTGAGCACTCCGTCAATCTGCTTTCCGGGTTCTTAGCCTATTGTACCTTTTTTTTACCTCATCTATGGTCTTCTTATCATTGCACCAAAAATAGGCCTCGTCAATTAGGATCAGCTTATCGTGCAAAAGCGACACTTTGTCCTTTCGATTATTCTTCCTTGGTTTTGAAACGACCACAAGGTGCGTCAGGTTTCCCTCACACAAGGCGAAATGTCTGAAAATACGTGTTCTGTGTTCTTCAGTTTGCTGCCATTGTTCAAAACTTTCCGTGGTGTCTTTATAAAATAACAAATTAGCAATAATGAGACGGACGCGATCTGAAGAATGATTCCGAATCCTGTGGGCTCCCTGCATTGGTCCTGCGATGATTTGCAGTTTGTCCCGGCAAAAACTTCTAATTCCCATTTTGTGCTGTATCCCAGCTTTCATGAAGTTCACTGTCTTCTACGCCGTAAAATATAAGATTCATTCTTCTGTTGCAATTTTCTAGGTCGTCACTTTGCTTGCCCAATGCCTCTTCATTTTCAGGCTGCATTTAAAAGTGGCTTTGAAACTAGGTTGCAGACTTATCCACATCGCTTAACTTTTCTACCCTTGATTCTAAAGATTCGAGCTTAGTCCTAGTATCGTTAATTAGTGCTTTCATTTTTATGTGCCATTGTTCTATGCTGTCTAACTTACTAAGAATGATATTTTGACCCTCCGGAAGTTGTTTTTAAATATCAGAACATTCGTCCTTCAAGGGTTTTTTTAATGTCACCAGCTAGTATCAACAATTTAGCAAGAAACACTTTCATAGATATGAATAAATTACAGAATTTTTTTAGGACAAGGAGCAGCAATAGAGACTGGGAAACACTGTGGTCACAATGCCGTCGACACAGAAGAACTGGCAGGCGTATTAGCACTGAAAACAAGCCTTCAGTAGGTGTACTTGCACCAGCAAAAGAGAGCAGCAAGCAAGGTGACGATAGCAGCAAACGTGATCGCTGCTCGTTCAAATATAAGAATTTTTATTGACCTTGTCAGCACTAAATTTAAAAGCGCAGAAAAAACGTCTACTAAAGCCAAAACGTGTACCTAGGACAACCTTAGACATTGCGGAAACAGACCAATTTGCGGGGATCACTTGAGATACATCTTGGCGAGCATTGCGAGTCTATGAAAAGAAGGCACGTCTAGCCAGCACTGATTGTGAATTAACCAAGAACGCAAGCTGTGCGGTACACTCTAAAGATGAGACCGCACACCAGCGGCTGGAAGCAGAAACAAGTAGATATTTCAAGGGTTGAAGGTGCTATCGTCATGCACAATATAACACATCTATTTATTTAATCCGATCCACGGAATCAGCGCGGAGGCGTCACCCGGCCATCACCCACTAATCACGAGTTTGCAGGGTTATTGTATACCATTTATTTCATCATATTTAACAAATGTTATTCACGGTGAAGGAATCACAGTGAAAAACATGTTATTACTTAACACAGTTTTTCTCGCATTCTTCCAATGTCTTAAAATTGTTGCACGTTTTGCAGCGCCGCCCCAGGATAAGGGGGAAGCACTTCTTCAAGATATCGCTGTAAAAGTAGTCTCCCGGAAAAAATGTTAAATCTTGGAAATCCGTTGGTAAATCTGAGCAGCCTGCAGAAAAAGAGGTTTCATGAGCGCGACTGCATTTAAAAGTGAAAAGAAGAGGCTATCTCAGCTTCTCTAAAACCAGCTTTAAATTGACAGTGCTTCACAAGGCTTCAGACGGATGCAGATATGTTTTAAAGTTTGAACGTTTTACATTCTATGCTTTCTGAGAACAAGCAAGCGCGACAAACACAGTTACACCTTTTTCAGAGCACACGGAGTTCGTCCTCTCGAGGCCAACTGAGCGCACTTTTCCAAATTTTGCAAACTCTTATATTCTGGTTTTTTTCCTCCTTTAGCAATTCCTGTGCTACGTCAGTGTGCTATATGTCGAGAAATTCAATTAAGGTTTTATGTCCTAAGTGGAAGGGAGCACGAGGAGGCAACAATGCGCTGCCCACAAATTTGCGCCTTTGCTGAAGATACAGGCACGGCACACCTAGAATGCTTGAATATTTTTGAAATATTAACGATTGTGATAATTTATTTAGTTACACTTTCCTTGGCATTTCTCGAAATGTTTTGAGACACCAATTTTTTGGTCACCAGTTAGGTATCTGGCACCACACCTGTGGTTCCGCATTAGGTAATCCTCTTGCAAAAAGTCCTAATTCCTCTCTTTATTTAAAAGACAAATATTGAAATAAGATTTTCTGTTTAAAGTTTAATGATATAATCATCCTAAAATCTGGATAGTCGCCTTTGTGCTTATTGTTAGTTTGAGCAAAATATTCAGACAGGTGAATGATCCGGGACGGCAATGATTGTCAACAAAAACACCAGGTTGGAATAGTCTGAGGTACCTAAGCCTTAATAAAGCTTGGAAACTTAAACACCTGATTTCTCGGTTATTGCAATCTGTTTCCCGGCATAAAGCATCGCGTTTTCTTAGCAAACGTGATTAAGATCGGCTGCTAAATTTTGCCTTTTCCACTTGAATGAAAACGAGGTGGCCTGGGAGTACTGGAAAGCACGAGGCTGGATATATCACGGAGGGAAACTATCAATCAAAACTGGTCTGTAAATATTTAAGAATCGAAGGCATACCCTTTGGGTAGGTGCAGGTCAGCTTCGCTGAAAGAGGGAGTAAGTCATAAAGGCGCCATTACTTAGAAATATAAACGGCAAGTTCATCATGTGCTAACCCACGATCAAATAAAGTAAATAAAATACATTTCCTCTCTCTCAACTTATAACTTTATAAGGTTGACTTCTTATAGCCAGAATCACGTTTGTTTCCCACGAAAAAGAAATAAACCGGTTTGTGTTAACAAATTATCTAAAGAAAAATATTTCTTTTTATCGGATTTGGACACCACCTTTGAAAGTATGAAAATAGATCGTTGAGTTAAGGTAATTTCTCATTTAGGACGACAAAGTGGGGGTAACCAAAAGATACTTACGACAAGTAGAAGAATTCGGCAGAACTGAACCGTTAGAACCCTTACATTCGCGGACGGCGAGGCATATCGCCACCGCAACGAAAGCCAGTGCTCCAATCATGGCTTCAAGTCATGAACTTTCCTTCCACAAAGCCACGCGTGTTCTTTTATGTGCTTAGCGAGCATATTCGAAAACAAGACGCAGTAGGTTTCAGAAAAAAAAAATGAAATATTGTATCGCACGTGTCGTTTCTGCTCTGGTATTTTGCAAGTTGCACGTGCTCTTTTTTTACCGATTTTCCCAAATGTTCAAATTATTATTTCATTTTTCTCCAGTCCGCTAGCTAAAAGATAACCTTGTGGCAGTCCAACGGATGACACGTGGCGATTGAGGTCTAACCAACAGTGAGAAAAATATTATTTCAACGAGGCCTTTACTTCGGACGAGCCGCAAAAGCAACCATATTTAGATCATGTTACCAAACTGCTGCCGTTCTTGAACTTTTCGTCCTGCACAGTGTCCATATAGATATAGATGTATTCTTTATTCAGAGTCACAACACGCGAATACGACATATGATAGTTATAAGCTTTAGTGAGAACCAGTATAAATATGAAATATAGCCGAGCGAAACATTTATTTATACTCAGAATAAAGTGACATCGCCGTACAGGACTGATGGTACTATCTATAAAATTCGCAATTTTTCTTGAGGCTTTCCTGGTAATATGTGGACACTAATGAGTAGTGCTTGACTGCATGGGGCTGCTATTTCGCTCCGAGAGCAGCCATGCGCATATGTTTTGCAGCGCAGCGCACTGCGCAAACAATTTGGCAGAGTTCTCTGCACTACTTACATGGACAACTACACCTCAGCCAACTAACAGAATACTCTTGTGCGATACCCAAGTCAACGTCACGGAAAATTTTCCAATCTCTAACTACTGTCTTGCTCTAGCACTCAGCTCACAAGTAGAATAGAAAACTAAAGTTACCACCTTTATCTTGTGCTCTCCAATTGCTTCTTTCCCTCAACTGTAAGTTCAGTTATAGAAATCGCCACATTATTTTCCTCAAAGCAAGCATGTCACTAAGGCTAAAGCAATACTCAAGCTTCCTCTAAAACACCAAGTAAACCAAATAACAGTCCTTCTCAAAATAACACTTGCTTAAATTAAATATTTAGCACGAGATCACACATTACTTAGTTATGTACAAAAGCTTGTCTGATTTTACCAGATAATGCAAGAGGATTACACTTGTGCAGTCGTACTTTCGGTGCAACTGGTTCTGAATTTCTTAAAGTTAATTGTAATGTTGCATTGCGCGTTACACTGCAGAAAGGGGAATCGGTTCCTGTTTGTACAAAGCACAGAAAGCTTCTGCTTGGCACTGCCTGGAATCTAGATGTGGTAGAAGTGCAGTGGAGGTTTCATCAGTTTATTTCAACTAGTACTTCAGTACTTGAGGGCCATCATCACCAAGTTACCGAGCTCCCCGGTTTATGTCGACGAATGTCGTTTCTCTAACGTCAGTATGCATACTGAAACAAGTTTGCAAGTTGGATGTCAAATTTTTAACGGATTCTCACCTGGTCAAAATTAAACACGAACAAAAATTACCGGCACCGACCCAACAAAAAGGTAAAGTGACATTCGAAGTCTCACACGAAATACATGATCACAATGAAGACCGAACCAGGAATTGTTGTGTTATATAGACCGCATAACGTACAATCCGAGACCTCTTGCTCATACTAGGGGTAGGTTACTGTGAAAAAGGCTCCCGTATGGGAGCAGAAACGTCTGTCGTGTTTTCCTAATTCTTGTTTTTGGTCGCCGCACAAGATGTCACGTTTTGTGATTCACCCCTAATAGAGAAGTTTTAGTCTAACTCCTCATTTCTTTTCACTACGTTTAAGCCTACTTGTTGTTCTTTCAATAATGAGTGGTTATAGAGAGAACCGATATGCTGTTTATTCCCTCTTCCATGAGTTCGCACCTGTGCCTACCCGATGCTGCCATTTACAGGCACCGAATATTTTCTATCGGGTTCCAGGTCTCAAACGTTCTTGATCAATTTATTAGCTCCCTGTTGAGTTCAGTGGGCTCCGTCCGAGAAGCGTCACCATCGTTTTTAATAAAAATGCCATGTAGGAGCCTAAACACTAGTTTAATATTCCTTTCGGTCGGCAAAGTCTATTTTACTTCGCGTTTGCTGCACGTACTAGAATGAGTTCACTAAATAGACCTACAACATGCTTGAGCCGACTATCGTTCGTAGGTATGCGTTTCGTGCACGGCCTGTCGCAGAAGGCCTTGGGTCGAACCCCATGGCAGACTAGTTAATTAACTGAGTTTCTTCCGTTTTCCGGTGCATTACTCTCGCGCAACTTTTTGAGTTACATGCGTCGAGTGGTGGCGAAAATGGTTACTACAAGGTACATCAGACACCATCGCCAAGCCGATCTTTTTCTTTTATCAATAATTTTACACATCCTTACACACACAGTTGATTGCGTCCATAGTCCTTAGGGCTAGTGTTGAGTACAAATACTCAACAAAATCAATAGCTCTGGCAGATCGAATCATGACGGGGCGCAATCACTCATAGCCCACTTAAAAATACATAAAAGTTGGAAAGCTAATCTAGACTATAAATTTTTTGGGATATTTACGGGAGATCCCAGCGCAGTTAGTGGTAAAAAAGTTCTAAATTAACTCTCACAAATTTCTTCATTAATAGATTTCAGAGAAATTATCACAAAAAATTTTAGAGATGCCCAAACGGTATTTTTTTATTTATTTCACTTGGGACATCCTTTCACACATGGGATCTGTCATGAGCCTGTAGCCGTACGTGGTATTGCAAGGTGGTAACTTAGACTGCCAGTTGCACCTCTTGCTTGTTTCATTGGTAATAAGAATAAACTAATTAGGAAAGCATCGTTAGTTTTAATATAGTGTTTATTATTTCAGCTATCTCACTTTATGTGCCATTGATACCGGTAAAATGGGATCCTCCGGAAAAAAATATCCTAATGGGAAGGCGGTGTTTGAATCAGGTATTATACGGAAAGGACGTTTTTGAAGCCAAGAAACGGGATATAGATATGTTTTGTATGTACAGCGGCTACTGCTCCGTGTTTCTAGCTAATTGGCTATACACTGAGGAGAACAGGAGAACTACAGTATGCTTAAAACTAGAAGACCAAAGAAGCTTCTGGTCCTAACAAAAACATGACAACCATATGATAATTTGGAGCTGAAACTATCAACTTCTTTCTAGTGCTTATCATGGGTGAACAGGATAGCGAGATACTTCCATTGGTTAACCCTGAGCACATTCCTCTTGTTGATAGTAAGTGCTATGTGTTCATCGCTTATGTAATTACGGCTCAAGTGAAACACGGTGTACTTTATTATTGCGCAAGCAATACTACGCCAGGTTTCAGCCCGTCGCGTAAACTCGGCCGGTAGCCACGTTTGACCTCTAGAGCGACCGCGGATGGGGCCCCTTTTCAAGCAGCCGGATAAACCTCGTCAGTAGCCACGCCGCGCCGCAGAAGAAAAGAAGACGTTTTCATCCTACCTGCATTCGCTAATTGCTGCCGTGAAAACTCGCATAAAAATCTGGGTAATCCGCATAGTGCCGCTGGTGTCAGGCATGGGCGGCATAGGTTTAAAGCAAAATTTTGTATATCTCTATCATCTCGTGCCTGTTAGCTTTTCCTTCTTACTAGGTCAGCCGTTCCTTTGCAAACTGCATAAAAAAATTATATATATATATATATATATATATATATACATATATGTGTATATACGACGCCATCTCTACACTAGCGCTGGGCGGTTCAACTCCGTCAGAGGACAGCCCTTTGCTTCCACAAATCAAAGCCTTCGTTCGAGAAGAGGTCGCCCGCCAGCTATCACTGGTCCCTCAGTTACATGATACTGGCCGCCTTGCTCCTGCATGGCTCCGTCTTTTAGCCCCTACCATACAGCGTGCCGTGCAAGATCCCATCGCTGATGTCCTTCCGGCCAGCTCCACGCTCCCGCCTAGCCCTTTACTGCCGCCCAGCCCGTTCCGGCGCAATTAACGGTACCACTACCTTAGGCCCAAGTTGCGGCCAGGCCACTGATGCCTGCAGCATCGCTTTCCTACCAGGCCGCTCCTTCCAACCTTCCTTCGCCTTTGCCTGGGTCTGCATTCCATGTCCCTATTCCAATGGTACGCCAACGCCCTGCGAATACTTCGCGTACCACGGACAACCGGCCAATCTGCTACTCTTGCGGCCTGCCGGGCCATGTCGCACGCCTTTGCCGCCAACGCCTTCCACCTTCTCGACCTGACCTCTGGAACTACGCCTGCGATACGGACCAGCCCTCGCCGCGAACACCGCCCGGTGGCGACTTTGTATCTCGCGGCAATCAAACGTATACCATTTGCAGATCATCTTCCTCTCATCATCGTTCCCCGTCCCCGCTTCTCCGACGTTCTACTGGCGCTCTTGAGGGAAATTAACAGTTGCAGTTCCCGGAGCAGGAACTGCGCTTTGTTCGGATTCTTCAAGTCCTCCGTGTTCTCCCGCTAACGTAATTCAAGTGTTTGTCGACGGCGTCGCAGTACTCGCTCTTGTCGACACGGGCGCTGCCGCATCCGTCTTCAGTGAAGCTTTTTGGCGTCCCTATCCAAAAATCTCATATGGATATGTTAGAATAGCAGCTTGGGCATGTTGGTTATGCATCTTGATGTAACAGCGCGGAACGTGGACGGCAGCACAAGATTAGAAGACGACACAACGAGCGCAGCGCTCGTTGTGTCGTCTTCTAATGTTGTGCTCCCGTCCACGTTCCGCGCTGTTACCTCAAGGATACATATCTGTTTCATATGAAAGTGTGTGTCTCATATACGCTCATATGAAATGATATGAGGCCAATATGAAACACATATCAGCCCTTATGTGTCTCATATAAGACAGGTATCAGAACTTATGTGTATCATTTCAGCAGATATGTGCCTCGTTTAAGGTAATATGGGTCTCATATTCATCGTATGAGCTGAAACGTGTCCCCCCTGTCCCTCATAAGGACTGATATGTGTCTCTCAAGCCACTGATATGGATGATAATATGGCTCATATGACCTAATAATGCATCACATTATAGCTCATATGAATATTTTGCATATATGTCTGGTACAGATTCATAGGCATTACATTTCACCCTGTGTCGTTCACATGGCTCACTTTTTATTTTTTTTATTTGTGCAATCACAGGCGTCGAAAAGCATTGGATGAGGGGGACATATAAAAAGCATACAGAAATAATAAATTACTACTACGGTACATCGGAAACGGTACACAGCAAGTACACGAAAGTAGCATAGTGTTGATCCAAAACAGGGTAAGAATGAAACCGAACACGATAACAGAAAATGCAAAGAATGAAACGCGAACGTGAAAAAAAAAACGTGTAACTAAAACAGCGGTACATCCAAAAACATTAGTAACATTTGAGTTCATAATTAAATGTTTTCAGGGGATAAAAACTGATCCCTGCACTCCATGGATAGGTAAACTGCACCTTTGGGATACTATGTTCCACGCATCACACCATTTCACCCTATAACAGCATGACATATATCATGAGCATATAAGCCACTCTGATGCTGCACTGTATTTTTTTTTTCAAAGCTATGTACCAGATACATACATTCCTGGAACAGTTTATTTAGCAACAAATCAGTGTAAAATATAAGGAAGTATATAATTAAACATGACAACATGACATGAGACCATTATATTCATGTAATAACTGATTCAAATAGACTCCAATATTAGGAAATTGATAATACAAACCTTTATGGTACATACATTTTAAGTGGCATATCGATAATTCAACTACTATGGCTTCATGATGTTCAATTAAAAGTACTCAACACTGCATAAACATGACACTCATGACAAAACTGTTGAAGTTTTATACAGAGTGAGATCCTTCTTTGTTAAATCAATCTCAGAATGGAACTGTTCAACAGAGGTGCAAATGTGTTATGTTAATAAAAATGTATCTCCTTCCAAGCTGTAACCCCCCTCCCCCTGCAATGATATCAGGTGCTGCGGGTACAAACTGAATAGAAAATAACGAAAGAATGCAGCCCATATAGAGTTGAATTTTTGCAATGTCTTGAAGCTAGATTCCACTTTCCCAGTCCTGACGAGCCGCTGCACATGACAAATGAAAATATGGGCTGATACACATTTACAATGCCTCGAAGAATATGCTGAAAACTCTGCTGGGAATTCACAGCTGCTACAGGGTAAGCCTTGGCAAGTCCATCCTGGCCACTGGCATTGCTATTAGACACAACAGGGTAGCCATAAATACAGTGCCTCTGTCGGGCAGGAGGAACTGCAAGGAGACACCAAGCCTGATACCCTTTCTCTCCTCTTCTTTCGTTGAGTTTCACATAGTACACTTGTAGCATCTCTGTCTGACTGATTCCGTGAGGGTAGCTAGTATGTCCGCCATCTTGTTTCATCTTAGATTTCTATGTCTACCTTCTTATCAACTGTGCAGTATGGAACGTGTTAAGCAGCAAAAATCGTCCAACACGTAGCTTAGAAACAGGGTGGCATCAGGATGGGTTTTACTCTACAAGTGGCAGCACATGGTTTAGTTCATTATGTTCAAAACAACACTACAAATGCTAGGCCAGTGACATGTGCTGTGCTGTCACTAAATGGACTGTTACACTAAAACAAGCAGTAAATTTTACAGGCTCATCACAATGCAGCAGAGCTAGATTAAACGCATTGTAGTTAGCTCAATTTTGCGGTCAGTCGGCAAAGCTAATTTGGCAAGCTGTTGCAGATAACATATAGCATCCTCTAGGGAGGTCAATGTCTAATTATATGCCCGAAGTGATCAGCCAATACAGTGTACCTTAATAGCAGGATATATAAAACAAATGTTTGAATTCTGACGTCACACAGAGTAGCAGGTGCAACCACACCTATTGCTTCGTGGATGTGGAGCTTGGATATGGAAAAATGCAAACATGACGGTACCATAGCTGTGTGCTGTCAGTGCGCATTAAAAAATAACATGCAGGTGATCAACTCTCAATTCATATGGAACTCTCCGCTACAATCTGTCATATCCAATGTGCAGCTTCGAGACATACCACATATACCATGATACCAAGGCATATCCCCATATCCAGACAAGAAAAGCAGAATGATGGTTCTACAAAACAACATGAAATATACAGTAATGGTAAATAGTGCTGGAAAGAGAGCAACAGTTCATGATATGCAGCAAAGCACTGCAACCAATAAAAACTAATGTACTTAGGACAGACACCAACAACAGATATGGGTCACGAGAGTGCAACACTGAAGCATAAGAATGGGGTGGAATGCATTTGGCAGGTACTCCTACATCATGAAGATTGGAGTATCCTTCAAAAGGACAACCCACAGCAGCTGTATTTTGCCAAGGTTAAACTACATAAAGAAATGTGCAGGCTATCGAAAAGAGCTGATGTTAATGTTAGGACAGCACAGACCTATGTAATATAAAGTAAAAAAATGAACACAGCACAGTGGCGCATGTCAGGGAAAAAACCACGAGGGTATGATGCTCTGCCACATTGGTCGAGTGGTTACGGCACTCAACTGCTGTGTCCAAGGATGCGAGGTCCAATCCCGACTATAGCAGCAGCTTTTTGGTGAAAGTGAAAGGCTAGGTGCCAATGTGCTATGCAATGTATTCCAGCGCTGAACTGAGTAATCCTATCTTCAATAACGACCACCTGACCCCTCACAACAAACGATTGCTGGCAAAAGCATGTGAACTAATGAAAGAGAAAGACTGGAAGTTTGTCTGGGTGGACAACTGCCGGATCAAGACCCGAAAGACAGCAGATAGCCACGTTTTTTGTATCTCCAGCCACAGTGACCTTTCTATCTTCACCTAATCTATCTAGCTTTTTCTTCCCTTAACTTCGGCATCTTATTCTCTCGAAGAATTCAAATCACTTCTTCGTGACGCCACTCTTTCTTCGCAATCTATTATCCATCTGAACATATGCAGCCTGCCCTGTCATTACGATGATTTAATAAATTTCTTAACGCTTACTGATCATGCAATTTCTCTTATATGTCTTTCTAAAACCTGGCTCTCGCCCGCTACTGATAAACTCTTTCATATTCAAAATTACCGAGAAGAATACGCCCATAGCCACGATAGCCGTTATGGCGGGTCTGCCATTTTCTTTTCAAGTTCTCTAACATATCGCCGGCATGACATTGCATTTTCCACTGACAGTTGTGAATCTGTTTAGATAGAAGTTTACAAACCATTCCTTTCCAACAGGAACACAATAATCGGAACAATACATCGCTCTCCTTCCTCATCCTGTTCTGATTTCTGCTCTGAGCTTGACCGAATACTTACCATGCTGAATCACGAAAACAAAAACATTATCATTATGGGAGACATCAACATGTCTACAGCGTGAATTATAACAACAGTTTCCTTTGTCATGGTCTACAATCACTTATCAGTTCATCTACGCGCATAATTCCTTGCGGCTCAACCACACTTATCGACCACATTCTAACGAACATAATTTCATCTCATATTGCTGGAGTGGTTGATACTCATTTTGTTCCAGCGTCCAACAACGAACGAGCAGCGTGGAAGCAAGAAGAAGAAGAGCGTTTATTCGTGATGCATGCTGGTATTTATAGCCAACAAGCGGCTGCATGGTAACGGCCAGAGCGCATGCGCGACTGATACATTACATTTTCCTCGGTGTAATCTTTAAAAGTCTGAGAGCACAATACGCGACACTTGTTGGAAATTCTGCTTGTAGTGGAGACGACTGGGGTGTCTGTTTTGTCGGGTGGATCGCCTTTCACAAATTCAGTGGGCTGTATTGTAGACTGCGACGCTTCCACATTTTCCTGGGAAATGTCTTCGCTGCCAGAGTCATCTTCCGATAAGTCGCTTCGGAATGGCTCACGTGTGGCTAAAGATGTTGTCGGTTGCGTCGAAGCACTTTGTGGTCCTCTGTAAGGACGCGATAGGACCTTGGTGCTACCAGGCCCATGACTCGAGCCTTGCAGTCCCATGCATTGCCTCGTGCTCTTACAACTGCATCTTTTTTTAGTTCAGGCAGATTTTTCCCTTTTGCGGACCTTTGCTGGCGTGGTTGGCGCCGGGACTTCTGTTGACTGGAGCATGACATGAAGTCTGGTAGCCGAGTGCGCAACTTTCTGCCTTGAAGAAGCTCTCCAAGGGACCGGCCTTCGGCTAGTGGAGTCGAGCGATAACCGAGAAGGCCCAACCAGAAGTGCTCGTTGAGTTCGCCAGTATTCTTCATCATTCTTTTGACAATTTGGACTCCCTTCTCGGCGAGGCCATTGGACCGTGGGAATCGCAGACTGGAGTGACATGCTTGAAGTCGTATCTAGAGGCGAACAAAGCAAATTCATGTGATGAAAACTGAGGACCGTTGTCGGTGCAGACTTCCAACGGAATCCAATACCGTAAAAATTGAGCTAAGCTTATCAATGACAGTGCATGTCGTTGTGTCAGTAAGCTTTCCGACTTCAGGGAAGTTTGAAAACGCATCGAACACGCACAGGTAGGATTTTCCGCCGTACATAAAGATGTCAACACCCACCCTGTACCAGGCATGGCCTGGGATCGGCCTAAGCAGCACTGGTTTGGTTTCTTGTTTGTAAGCGTATTTTTGACAAACAGAACAGGTCTTCACCATGGTTTCAATGTCCGTATTCAGTCTCGGCCAGAATACCAAGCGACGGGCTCTCGCTTTGCACTTATTTATGCCTAAGTGACCTTCATGAATACGACCCAGTATTTCAGCTCTCGTATTCTTCGGAATGACGATCTTTGTTCCCTTCATAATAATACCCTTAACTTCTGATAACTCAGGACCAAAAGGTTTCATCGAGCCTTCAATTTCTTCTCCATTCCTTAGTTGCCGCAACACTGTTTGCAAGTCTGGATCAAAGGCTGTCGCTTCTGACAGTCGATCAAACATTTTCTTGCTCACCAGCTCTAAAGTCACGCTCACTGCATGGACGTCGACGTCTTCAGTGAAGTCATCGCGTTCGCTTGGAACGGCTGGCGACGATCTTGTAAGCATATCGGCCAGGAACAGCTGTTTGCCCGGAACAAAGTGAAGAACATAATCGTATCTTAGCAAGCGCAGGAAAAATTCTTGCAGTCTTTGAGGCATGTCACCAATGGCTTTCGAAGCAATTGCTATCAACGGTCTGTGGTATGTTTCGATGGCGAACTTGCCGCCGTAAACGAAATGAAAAAAAAATTCACAGCCGAAAAGAAAATAATGGCCATTGCTTCTTTCTCGATTTGCGCGTATCATCGTTCTGCCTCCGTCATTGTGCGTGATGCGTAGGCGACCGGCCGCCAACTACCACCGTAGTTCTGAAGAAGGGCAGCACCAATCCCTTTTTTCGAAGCATTAGCAACGACGTTGGTCTCTTTAGCAGGATCGAAAATGGCTAGCAAAGGAGGACCACTCAGTGCGTCACAGACAGCTTGCCATTCCTTACAGTGATTTGCACACCATTCAAAAAGGGCGTCTTTTTTAATGAGGCTTCGTAGAAGCGTCGTCCTTTCCGCTAGATGCGGTATATACTTTCCGAAGTAGTTCACTACCCCGAGCGTTCTGCGCACGCCGACTTTGTCCTTTGGCTGAGGCATTTCACGTAATGGTGCGATCCGTGCGGGGTTAGGTCTTATTCCGTCTTTGTTTATGATGTCACCCAAAAAGTCAATTTCCGTGACACCGAATTTGCATTTCGCCGCATTGAGCGTCAGGCCGGCCTTTTTGGCTAGTTTCAAGGCTGTGCGGAGGCGAGTATCGCGCTCTTACCTTGTGCTCCCCCATATCAATATGTCATCGACATAGATTCGGACCCCTGGAGCCTGGTCGAATATTTCATTCATAGTTCTCTGGAAAACCTCAGGCGCCGAAGCAATGCCGAAGGCAGTCGCAAGAAACGGCAGCGTCCGAAGGGTGTTCCGATTGTGCATACCTTTGAAATAGCTTCATCTAAGGGGATTTGGTGGAACCCCGAATGCGCGTCGATGCGAGAAAAAAAGGAGGCCCCGGCAATCTCAGCCTCAATGTCATCTCGCTAAGGCATTTGATAATGTTCTCGCTTTAGGCACTCGTTAATTCGTCTGGGGTCAATACATATGCGCAGTTTCCCATTCTTTTTTCTGTCTGCAGCAAACGGACTCACCCAATCAGTGGGTTCGGTGACTTTGGCCACGATGCCAGCCCGCTCCATCCGATCCAACTCTTCTCGCAGGGGCTCGAGCAACGCCAAGGGCACCCGTTGCATCGGCTGGACTACCGGTGTTACATCCTCGCGCAGAACCATGTGGTAAGGGCGTGCTAGGCAGCGAATGCCCTGAAACAACTCGGAAAATTCCTTAACCACTTGGTCAGTGCTGTTCGTGTGCACAGTGTTCACAGAACGCGAAAACAGACCTAACGCTTCACTTGCAGACAGTCACAATATGGCCTGGTTGCCCTTTTTTACAATAAAGAAGTCGAAGTACTCACTTTGGTCGTTCACAACCACTTGGAGCGTAGCCACGCTGATGTGTTTTATAATGTCACCGGTGTATGAGCGGAGAACGGAGGGGCTTGCTCGTAAACCAGACTTCGCTTTGAGCCTTTGAAAAACGGAGTAAGGCAATAAATTCGCTTGTGAGCCTGTGTCTACTTTCAGAGACACTACTTGGGAAGCCACTCTCGCGTGAATGACCCAATCAGCTCTGTTGCCTAAGCAGACGTAGAGTATTTCAAAACCTTCCTGCTCGCCGCGTACTTCGCTTACTTGAGACACGTTTTTGCAACAGGCCGAAAGATGGCTAGCGCCACGGCACCGGAAGCATGTTTTGCCGAACGCTGGGCATCTGCCGCGTTCGTGGACACGGTTGCACTTGGAGCATTTGAACTGCCGGCGTGTTTTTATACGAGCAACTTCCTGTTCTCGTTGAGCCTCGTCCTGCTCTGAACATTCTGCACACTGTTCACAGGCTGAAAAGTTGCCTTGCTGGCGCGTTTCAATTCGTGCTACTTGCTTCTCCGCTTAAGCCCATGTATTGTTTTGTTCGGCGCATACATTTTCAGCCTTGCAGATTTCCTCCGCCCTCAGTAAAGTAAGGTCTTTACCTTTCAGCATCTTTTCGCGCAATTTCGGATTATTTGTGCCAAAGACAACCTGGTCCCTGACCATGGAGTCACTCAAGGTTCCAAAATTGCAGCTTCGTGCAAGTCTCTTCAAGTCCCGTGAAAAGCGTTCGAAGGGTTCGCCCTCAGCATGCGTTCTTGAACGAAAGACATAGCGTTCGTACACTTCGTTTTGCTGCTCTTTGCAGTATTCCTCAAACTTCTTTGTAACAGTTTGATATTCTTCCTTGCTTTCGTTCTCCGAAAACAAAAAGTTGTTGAATACTTCTAGGGCGTCTTCCCCGGCTACGGTGAGCAGCAGTGCGGTTTTGGCTCCTTCCGTCCGTGGTTCTTTCGTCGACTCACTGGCCTGCAGGAACAGCTCGAACCGCTGCTTGAAGAGGCTCCAGTTCTTCGCGGTGCTACCGGACATCACCAGCGGCTGAGGTGGCTTCACTAAATCTATCGTACAGTGCACAGTGACACCACCGCCTCGATCAGCGCGTTACTGCATACGTGAACGCTATCCCACTTCTGGCCCCATGTTCCAGCGTCCAACAACGAACAAGCAGCGTGGAAGCAAGAAGAAGAAGAGCGTTCATTCGAGATTCATGCTGGTATTTATAGCCTACAAGCGGCTGCATGGTAACGGCCAGAGCGCATGCGCGGCTGATACATTACACATTTAACTGATTCTTTTCCTATTTTCCTTATACTGGATGGTGTTCGGAACATTAAAGAAACATGCCTTACGAGACAGTCACTTGATAACATCAAATTTGCTCAGGATATAATTCTCGCAGACTGGAGCCACGTCCTGAATAAAAGTTGACCTGATGCAGCGTTTGACAAGTTCATCAGTGTAATAACAGAATGCCTTAGCTCTTCTACAACGACTTTTAACCAGGAGAAGAAATTCTACGCGGCTAGAAATTCATGGATTACGGGAGGGTTATTGCGTTCCATTCGCAAAAAAGATAATCTTAGGAAAAAACTGAAAAAGCAGCCATTTAACCTCGCACTGCGTAACCGCTTCTAAAAGTATTGTCACACTCTAACAGCTGTGCTTAAGACTGCCAAGCGTACTTATTACCAAAACAAAATTAAAGCTAATGGAAACAACACGCGTAAAAACTGGGAACTAATTAAAGAGTGCTTAAATCTGGCTGCCCGTGAACCTACCATGACTAACCTTAGCGATGGTACCGACACTTTCTCAAATGCTATAGATATCGCCAATGCTGTTAATCGTATCTTCAGTTCTGACACAGCTGTCGTTAACTCACAGTCACCAGTGCGTACTCGCACCCCCCATTCTTTATTTCTATACCCAACTTCTGCTAACGAAGTAATTTGAACCATTAAACAATTAAAAAATACAGGTTCCGGGATAGATGGGATCGCCCCAGTTAAAATGAAACTTATTGCCGAGGACATTTCACCTGTTTTGGCTCACTTAATTAACTCAATGTTTATAACTGGTAGTTTTCCTAATCAGCTTAAACGATGAAAAGTGGTATCAGTTTTCAAAAACGGCGACAGCAGTATAATAACCAACTACCGTCCCATTACTATACTACCGTTTTTCAGTAAACTGATTGAAAAACTAATTGTCATTCTGCTAACAAATTATCTTCTTAAATTCGATCTCTTAACTCCATATCAATTTGGATTTCGTCCGAACTACTCCACCGAACTTGCATTAATAGAATTCACTGACAAAATTAAACATTCCCTTGATCGTGGTTGCTTTGTTGGCGCCCTTTTTATAGATTTCAGAAAAGTATTCGACACAATTACCCATAACATTGTCTATCAAAAATTAGAATGTCTTGGCGTTTCTGGTCCTGCCCTTAAACTAATACGTAGCTATCTCACTGACAGACTTCAAGTTGTTGAATTCAGTGGCACATTTTCTGACCCTAAGCTAATTAACCGCGGTGTTCCACAGGGATTCATTTTAGGCCCTCTTCTCTTCCTTATCTATATTAATGACTTGCCAAAATGCCTCAAATACTCTAGTTCCATTCTTTACGCTGACGATACTACCATTTTTTCTCACGCTAGCGATGTTTCTGTACTAACCGCCAATTTGCATGCTGACCTTATGAGTATTCACCTTTGGTGCCAAAATAACCATCTGCTAATTAATCCAAAAAAGACCACCTTTATGATTTTTCACTCACGCAATAAAGAGGCAGTTTCTGCTCTTCAGGTACATTTATGCACGGACACAATTTATCCGTCAGAATCTACTACATTTCTTGGTGTCGTCCTAGATAATGAACTAAAGTTTCATCAGCATACCAAATTCATTAAATCTAAAGCAGCCTTCGGTATTCACGTGATAATTAAAGCCCGACATTACTTTGACCTACCTACACTTTGCATGTTGTATTTCTCCTTCATACATAGCCACCTTTCGCATTGCATATCATCATGGGGTAACACATACAACACTCACCTTTCATGTGTTCGCCACCTTCAAAATCAAGCACTCCGCATACTTACCGTCAGCCCTTACCGTGCATCCGTTTTCAATTATTATCGCACACTTAGCATAATGCCATTGTCACTACAGCTTAATTTTAGGTTGGCATCAATCATCTTTAAAACGCGTAATAAACATGTCGTCCTTAGTGGTTTTTCAGTCATCCAAGCTTTTTAACAAAAATAACTCCATATTTGATGAACATCATAATCTACTACTACCGAAAGTCAGGACCAATTGTGGGAAACAAACTGCATACTTCTCAGGCATATCTGTTTGGAATTCACTGCCTCCTGAAATAAAGCACGGTGTACTATTCATTCATTTAGTCGTTCATTAAAGAACTATTTATTTTCTACCTTGTTTTGTTCCACCGACTAAAGATGTTTTTCTGAATCATAGTTTCCGTGTTTACATTTTATTTATTCTTGTACTAATAATGCACGAATTTCTGCAATTCGTGCATTTTTTGTTTGAAGTTCCTGTTTATTTAGAATTTATTTGCACTGTTTCTCGTTAGTATTGTATTATAGTTTTTCTCTGCACGCCTGTATATTCTTTTCTTCACTGCCTAGTATTTTACCTGCTAATCTTATCCATTCTGTCATTTTAGGTCCCCCAGACAGTTTATACTTCGGGACCTCCTTCTGTAATACTGATAATCCATGCACATGTACCTCACAATGAAAATAAAGATGAAATATGAAAGAATGCCAGTGCACAATAAAGAGCCCGAGGTGGTTGAGATTCCCTTAGCCATCCACTACGGCATGTCTGAGTCGCATTGGGATGTTAAACTCGATAAACCAAACCAGACGAGATGTCATCATAGCCGGGATCAAGCATAAATGCGCATTAGCCAGGCATAATGCAAAGACAACTGATGACCGCTTAGGAGGATTCGAAAAGAAAGCAAGCATAGTGTGGGTTTCTAGAGAACTTGGCGGGACGGCTGAGATTAAGACGTCAGTAAGATGGCTGCAGCTGGCACTACACCTAAACCGGAAAGACATTGGAGTGGCATTTGCCATGCAGTGGGCACTGAGTGGGATTTAGTAAAAACAAAATATGCCATTATATCAATGGCATAATGAAAGATATATTAATGAAAGTTTGCCGAAATATAGTAGACATGAAATTGTTACAAAAAGAGCTTCTTTGTCCATTTGAACGTTTTCCTCTTACTTATAAGGCAACATAAAAGCTATGTTTTATGTAATTTTTTTCTCTTTACCGTAGTGAATAGACTGAGCGAAAAAACAAAACAACAACCATTCTAGAGCATGTAAATTTTGTCCAGGCTTGTTACTCTAGTCCCAAGTGTATAAAAAAATTATCCCTTCTGCACTATTAATCTTAGCATTGTACAAAAAGCTATTTCGGAGAAAAAAGTGCAAATAGATAAATGTGATAATTAAAATTGGAAATTGTAAACATTTCCTTGAAATACCTTGTTTTTTTTTACAAAATTGTGTGCATTATTTGTGCAAACTCTCCTTAAAACAGCTTTCACTGCATCATTGACAAATAGCCTTTTGTTCTTGAAGTCGCACCCAACTTCCAAACAACGCCCGCCTAGCCCCGTTCAATGAGGTTTGGGATTCTACAGACACAGTTTTCCTCGACCCTAAAGGTCACAAGAATGCAGGGCTTAGCTGCCATACTGAGGTCAAGTACCACCCAATGAGCATTCTAGAGAAAAAAAAAGCACTTTATTATGTGGCCTGGCAAATTTAACTTGCATTCCTCACAAACAATTTTGCCACACAGCAATACAATTTCGCCACTGCTTGGGCATCCGACATCGACCACCTCGAAAATTCTCTTTATAACAAAAAAATTCTTCCTCATACGATTCACTGCTGTCACTTTTGATTCCCCTCCTATACTCCCGGCTGTGCATCACAGTTCCTTGTTATACAAAGCGAAAATATTCTTGCACTTCAGGTACTCTGCTCAAAAACAACTCCAGAGCAGCTCTCTCAGCTGGAAGGAGCACTGGCACTTCTTTTGGTGCACCAAGCATGCACGACCCTTGCACATAATGGGCCTTTTCCACATTGGGATAGCTAAGAAAACGTCGACACAGCTGCGTGCTCCTTGGTGGGATAACATCCAAAGAAAGCACGAGGTGTAATTCCTGAGACATTACTATGCGCTCCAAGATTTGGTTGGGCACACCATTTGCTGCCGTAACTATCTTAACTATGTGGCCATTCTCACTCTCAAAGCCAAATGCAGAATGGGCCCTCAGGGGTCCGAAGTTCCGGGCTGCTTGGGATAAGCGCAAGAGCTGGTGCACATTGAAGCTCATGCAACACTCCCCATACAATGATGCAGTCCAGCTTACAAACCGTTGCAGGAGGTGATCTGAAATAAAAAAGCAAGAGTGCTGTTTTATACCTAACAAAAATGAACTTATGGTCGTGAAGGTAATGACCATTCAGCCAAAATGTTGAACACTCAAAACTAGCACAGTTTGCTCTTCCTTTCACATATCCCACTGGAAACGTGCATATTGCGAAAGCATCATAGCTCACTTGCACTGCTCAGGTTTCCAGATGGTAAGCCTCAACCTACTAAGTGGATATATTGCTATGTTTCTTTCTGTAAGAACAGAAAATAAAAAAACAAGCACACAACTCATTAAAAAAAAAAAGGCGACCAAGTAAAAAATACAGAAAGCCTTTTATGATATCCACCTTGTTGAAGTACCCCCTGTACTCTGGCAATATGCAATTGGGCTCCCAAGGCTTCAAGTTTGAAGTTGGGTACAAGAAATGGGATGGTGAAATCCTGCAGGAGAGGTACTTGCTGTACAAAATATAGAGGCTGCTGGCACGTCCTTTTTGTTCCCCGGCAAGATGTGGGCAAGACGGCCATAAGGTTTTTAGCTACAATAATCAAACGTTGAATGTTAATGATGTTCAAAAAAGTGCAGAAAAGCTACATGCTTAGGAATTGGAGAAGAGTTTTTATTGGTTTCCTGTCAATCCCTCTATCTTGTGGGGGTGGACAGCATCGAAAAATTGCAACTATAACAGTTAGATGAGAAAAGAAGGAAAATCACTTCCCGCCACCACCATCACTATCGTCCTACATCTCTCAAATTGTTCCACCGCTTCTTCTCCAATTTAGAAGACGATAAATGGCTTTACGTGTCAGAGTCTCGGACTAGTCAATTGTTACCTCCTCCTCTGATTGTTAATGACTGCACTTGTGTTCTGCGTGCTGCAAAGCTAATACTTCACTCTCGCACTAATCACAATGATCGTATCTTGTTCTTTTTAGATGGGGTACATTGTAAAAGTGCTTTATGAAAGTGAGGAAGGAATAAAACAAATGGGCGGGGTCATGTGCTTTAGCTCTTCGCCACCCATTAGTGGACTGAGTGTTGGCGTTAACGGTGGACAGGGATAGGGTGACCCACGTGCCCATCCTAATGCAGATGGCAAAGCCAACCTAAGACACAAGATTCTACTCAGCCTTGGGCAACCCCCCATGACCATCCGAAAGAGTGATACCTCAGACAGTCTGGTGAACGGCAGTGTAGGAATCCTTAGAGACCCCTGAATGTTACCAGTACCTGCGGAGAAATAATTTTAGCAGTGAAAGGCACAGGGTGCTAACCATTACCTTCCCTTTAATCACTTAAAGGGAATGTAATGGTTAGCACACTGTTAAAAATATTTCTTCAAAAATACAAAGTACAATTGCCAGGCATGCTATTAAATTTTGTTTTTCTTTTTTGCAATGATGCGTGATGCACTAGTATATATGGATCACCTCTTGGTATACATCAATGACCGATATTTCTTTTCATAACTGAACTTGTTTGATGCGGTTTGTTTCGAGAACTAAGTGATGGTTGTGAGGTATATAAAGAATGTTATATAATTACTGCTTTGTCATCTTAGTTCACAATAATATTAAAGCCAGAGCCACAATAAAAATGAATGAAGCAGCATCGAATATATGTACTGCAGTTTTTCTAAGCCTCACATGAACTATACTGACCTTTGAAGTGATAGCCAGAAAAGCTTTCGGATGTTGAAACAGATATAGCATGAGAGAAGAAATGTGATTATTTATTTTAAGCTAGCCAACCATGATAGTGACCTATGTAATGCCTTATACGCATCATTAAAAAGGAATCTTGACACCAATACCTGGCACATATGCTACATTAATCTGATCTGCACACATAGCCTTGTCATCCCCATACAGAATGAAATTACCATGCTCCAGATACAAAATGCTTGACCTCACCTGCATAACTGATGGCAACAGTTATGCAGGTGTTGCTCCTTATGCGAAAGTTGCTCCTGCAGAAGGATGAAAATCGCCTCACAGAGAAGGCCAAAGTGCCTCAGGTACTGAGCAGGGAGGGTGTGCAGGCAACATGGCACATAGAAGAAAAGAAGCCAGTTTCGCCACTTGTGCGCTTTCCAGAAGTGCCTCTCTTGGATTGAGCGAGGCAGACGTGTGACATCGTGTGGTGGATTTATAGCAGTGAGCCGCTTGTTCAGTGCATTCATAGTACTTGATCGCCCTGCACAGTTTGTACACATATGTAAGTTTACAAAAGCTACAGAAGCACTAAGTACGGACATGGAAGAGGTAGGGGATAACATAGGATGAAGTCTTTGTAGAAATACTCTAACTGAAAAGAATTCATTCCCACATAGCACCACTGACGTGTCATTGATATGCCATTGATGATAACTACATCGCTATGTAGTGCTCGTTCAATCCCCTCACGTTGTCAGGGTCCGCACCTTGTGCTCTTGCACTTTTCTTCATTACACACTAAGAATCCCGGCTATAAGTACTGAGTAGTGTAAGATTGTTACATTAGGTACATTTTTGGAAGAAGCAACTTAGTTCACTAGAGAATGTTACGTCATCTGAAAAACACAAAAGCTAATTGAGATCATAAACAAATGCTTACCTACGTAGAACTTCTCACGGCAGCTCGATGAGTCGAACCAGTAGTCGTTGAACTGCTTGGTAACGCCCAACAGCACACAATGCAAGTACTCGATCGTGTAACAAGATACAAGCTCGAGGTACTTCAGAGGCCAGAAAGGTGATGGTCCTTCTACACCATTGACTGGTGTCTGTAGGTCCATGGCAAGTTTCATGTCATTGCTGACACTATCTCCCATCCTCTCTCTTGCGGTTGGCTGAGTTGTGGTATATAGACGTCGTCCTGAAGTGCAAACATAGCGCCTGCAGTGTAAGGCCACCATTGTACAAAAAACAAAATTTGAAAATAAAAAGAACATATGTCGACAGGCCACAACAAAGCATGACAAGTTGTGGAAATCCAGTTTCCTCCCCCTTCGCTGCGACCGACCACCACCACCTTAACGAGCTTCATGGCAGCGCCGGCTGGGAGAGGAGGTAAATACCTCCCCTTGGGGGAAGGAGACCAGCTATGGGTGCGCCACCAAGACGTCTACGCGGGTTCCCGCGAGAAGACGAGAGGAGCTTCTGGATCCAGCCGGTAGCGAGAGCGCTCGTCTCCCGTCGCCTCTCCCGGCAAATGCCGGGGGATAGCGGGCACGGAGTACGCTGCGCACACGGGAGGACCCGTCGTGCACGACCGCCCATCTTCTGGTTCCCAACGGCGAAGCGACCGGTAAATACCGCGTGCTCTCGCCGCCTCGCGCGGCTAACGCCGCGGTACGGCTTCGTCCGAAGAATGCGGCGCGCACGGGAGATCCCGGCCGCCATATTCACGGCGCGTTCAAATGTCCGCCGCCGAAATCGCACCCCTATTCCCCAGCCGGTGAGTCAAAAGCCCTTCTTACGTAGCCTTGCCCTTCCAAGGAAAACCTTGTTGATGTATAGCTAGCCGGCATGCTCTGTATTATTTGCGAGTGCAATAAATAGTATTGGAGTATTACCGATGTGTCGTCATCATCCTTTGTCCCTTTGTTCCCTCCGCGGGTCGCCAGCGAGGACGCAGCACCTGCGGAGTGTGAGCGGGGCGGAAGACCGTCCCCCTAAACCCCACAAAGTTTGTTTTCAAGAATGTTTCCGAAAAAATATTTGCTACAAAATGCAATCTCTATTATAGTGAAAAGCTCTTTGATAAACTCAGCAATGAACCTGCTACTCTTAGCTAAAATAGTGCTGCTGGCATGGTCCAATGTTTTGGAGGGCCACCATGAATGGTAATTATAGTATCTGAAAATGAGATAATATTGTTGATGGCATAAAGAAATGCCATTTATTAGCCTGCCTGCCGGTGCCCAAAGGTGACATATGCTAATGACAGTATCTGCAGAGCTAGCAACTCTCTTAGAATAAGCTAAGGACGCACCAGTCTTGAGTTCTGCACTGTCAACAGTGAAAAAGAAATCAGATTCCATAGGTGAGTAGTGGCATTTGCTAGTTCCAGAATAAGAAAAAGTAGCTTTGGTATGCAATCACTGCCCTAGCACATCAGAATGGTTTCAATGCTATTAATATTGGTGAAGTGAAATCCTTACCTTTGTCCAGTTTCTCACATACTAGGCACCAGGGACAACCAAACCGCCCATTACATTGTGTGTGGTTGCCCACAGATGCCCGGGATGGAGCATCCACACATACACACGCAATGTACAGGTTCGACACCACAGCCATAGTACCATGCTGCCACACAACCTTGCCAACACTCTGTACAGCCCTGACAAATTATCCCATAAAGAGAGGCATATCCGGATGTTTGTTCCCAAACTATAATCCAGCCAAGAAAGAATTTTGAGTGCAATGAGGTTGTGGAAGTTCGTTTACACATAACTGTATCGGGCAGATTGACGAATTATTGGATTTGAAGAGTGGGCTTCGGTCGGTAATCACTGTTAAGGTTAGGTCGCTCCATTTTAAAAGTTCCCGTTGCCGCAGATCTCTGCACGCTGCCGCATCGCTTATGTCTGTCATACTTCTAGTTCCAGCACCCACTCCGTCAGCCAATTTAGCCAGACTTGCAAAAATCACTTTTCCAACGTTTTTTGCAAGATGGTGGAGCTGCTCCTTGAGGCTCATTATGGAAAAGAAACTTCCCCTCTTCGTGACTGCACTAACTTCAACTTCTATTTTACAAACCTTGCAGTAAAGTTTGTGGCTGTGTTTGCTGCTTTGCAGTAGCGATAAGCATGTTACATAATAAAAGTGCCATTGAACGAAACTTGTACACTTAGATGACCACAATTTACTGAACAAGTATTTCGAATGCGGCAGGCCTGATCATTGAAATCCAAATAAGGCATCGATCAATTAAGTAGATCACCAAGGGCTGACCAAGTCAGCCCGTGGGCGACAAAAAAGACCATTACCAATAGAATTGCCTCCGCCAACGTTGTACGCGAGCCGGGAAGCGTTTTGCTCCCGAACTCTTGAACACAAAGAGCTAAAAGCTCTGTGTCATCGAACTGTGGCACACCACCGTGCGGCTCATCAGCACCATCATCTCCGCCGTCCGGAGCATCGCATTCTTCAGTGCTGCAACCGCTCTCACTAGCAGCACCCATCCATGGTTCCAGGTGGTCAATGTTTGGCAGAGCACCATCGTGGGTCGCGCTGGTGTCTCCTTCGCCACTGTCATCCAAATGAGAGCGCTGCTCACAGCAGTCAGTTTCGCTACTATTACTTTCGCTTGCAACCCTGTAACCGGGCACGGAGACAGTCAGGTCCTTGATGCCAGCAGTTGAAGGCGGCGTTGCAGCTGCCACGCTCGGCGCATTTAGTCGTTGCTTATTGTACCACAGTGTAGAGCGTAGCACACCAAACTCGCTGCTTTCATCAGAGAAATAAAGCTTGCGACGTTTAGGAGTCGTATTGGCTGTTGCTCATGGCGGTATGATGCAAAAAGTGCAAATGAAGACCTATTTGTATAGGCTTCCCGATGGCCAACCAATGTGCACCATTACCAGACGAAACCAAAAAGAAACTGCACCGTCATTAGCTACCAATGCTATTGGCATGGCTTGGCTAGCACGACACCCTCGATCAAGAGTGGCTCTTTCGTTTATCTCCTGTAGTACGCTGAAAATACATATTTTCTCCCGAAAGCAATATTTGTAGTTGTGTAATCACATTTACGCCATGCATGGTATCGGAGAAAATTGAAGATAATTACTCCGCGTCGTCTGCTAAAGGATGACATGCCGTCCTCTAATTTACAGGACATCATTTGTTTTTATTTCGCCGCTTACAGATTCCGAGCTGGACAGTGCCGCCTCCCAGCCCTTGGTTTTTGAGTTCTTAATCCTCCAAAATGTATGAAACCTATTATATAATTTAGTCACTGCTGCACAGAAGGCTCAGTGCGGATCGCACATATTTAGGAAACGTGGGGTAACTAAACGTAGTTGATATGGGCATTTGATTACAATAGCTGTAGGATGACCCCTTACTTCCTTTTTAGATATTTGTTTGGTGCAGTGTACTTTGCTAGTTAATCTTCAATATTGTGGCGCTTCATCGCTGAGTCATGCTGAGCCGTTCCCCTTGTGATTGCGGCGCTTGCTGTGCTTGCGGCTTGCTAGCAGTCTTTGCGCCGCCAAGCCAATCCTAGTTGATTGCTAACCGTACGACTATCGAGGAATGCTTACGACCGCATTGACTGTACTGCACGGACTGTTTTTCAGTGTTAGCAGTGTCGTGTGCTTTGCCATAGCCTCCTTTATAGCTTTGCTCACTTTAATGTGCCATGAGCACGTCGGTTCCTACGTACGCGTACGTCAAATACAGTGACGGCGCTAGAGCAATCGTGCACGTGTCATTAATACGTAACTATTGCACGACCTCGGTAACTGAGGTTGCAAATAAAAAAGATGCCTACTGGTGCGGCGGAAGAAAAGATGAGGGGTTTTATCCCGCACAAGTAATGGAACTTTGAGGTGAGTTTTTCGATTACTTTGCTATGCGGTCCGTCATATTTCAGCAGCGTGCAAATACACCACCGTGGTGCATTAACAACCCATGCAATTAGCTTCTCTGATCTTAACGAAGTTCGATGGCGAAGCTGCTTAGCGGAGAGGTGCGCGGATACGCTATTAGAAGTGCTGACATAAGTGAGGTATATGCTCATAATTATCGGTGACTGCATGAGGGATAATGCCTGGCATTTTCTTAGCTTGTCTTGGCTGCTTTTGCTGTCGCTTAAATTATGACATTTCATTATTTCTTCTCTCATTCATTAAGTTTCAGTAACAAAGACGGATCTCATTCAGAGAATGGCCAAAAAGAAAATTCCGGTCCTGGAATTTATTTTCGACGAAGTACTGCAACCGCAGGAAACAGTTGAAAAGACAAGTGTAAGTACTGAGATAAATTTTGTCTTGTCTTGCTGCTTCCTTTTGCAACAGTGAATTTTGTATTGGATTTCAGAAGTGCATAGGGTAATTCTTTTTGTCATATCTTGGGAATGTTTTCATGCCTACATAATTTAAGCTCCAAATTGTGTTAGTGTTTTCTCATGACATGCTGCAGCAAATGCTTATTGTTGTAGAGTAATGGACCAGCTCTTTTTAGACTGAGGATGACATATGCAAGCTACAGTTAACATGATGCAAGTGCTAAAGGTTCTAGATGATAACCAGAAATATACAGACACAGAAGGGCACAGAGGTGCACCTGGATCGATATTATTGGTGTGTAGTGCGCCAAGTGACATTCTCTTCGTTTCGTCCTGCAGTATGTACTTCCACAGTGTGTGCCTGTATGCTTTTGGCTAGCTCAAAAATCGGTTTTTATTGTGTTGTCACTAGTTTTGCAAATGTCTTTACCTTGCGTGATCAACTCAGGCTTATTGTTCCAACATTGCAGGTTAACTTAATTTGTCCATGACTGTACATAAAACTCTTCTTTATGTCTTCATCAGCTGTTGTCACAACAGTAGTGGGTCTGGTGCTCTGGGGACAAGAAATCGTGTGCATGCATCTTTATCATGTGTAAGAAACTGAAATGTCGTGGCATTCTTTTAATACCTGAAAGGCAATCTCATAGCATTCCTGGCATCATTTAAGTGAGCACAAGTGGCACGCCAGAATGCTCCTTTGTACACTGCTATGGTTGAGGGTGGCATGGATGAAAACTGAAAGTTAGATTACTTCAGAGATAATAACCTAAAAACTAGGACATTTAATATCTGCCACCGTAACTTAGTTGTAGAGCGCAGCATTAGAGTGGAGGTCATGGGTTCGGATCCCATAGATGCCATGTAGCAATTATTTCTTCTGCTTTTTAATTGTTTATTCTCAGGTAAATGATTACGCTACTAATTTCCCAATAATAAACACCTCAAATAAAAAAATACCATATGCTTTTTTCAGTTTCAGTGACTGTTTGCCTTGTTTATAGTTTCTAGATGTGTTCAAGATCCAGGATAGAATGAAGGAGAAAATATTGATACAGAATAAGAGAGACAACTGAACAAGGGCAGCGGGAGCCTCAGTCACAAGTGAAGCCAATGTTTCGATAAGGGGAATTGCCAAAATGTTGCCTTGGTTTGCAAACTGAGGCTGCCCCTCATCCCTTGTTTGGTTCTTTCATATAGATATGCTGAAGTTATTTGAAGTTATTGCATATTTAATAAACCATCTTTAGTGTACCTTTACAGCTATGCTTAGTACTATATTTGTTTAGTTTTATTAAAGAATTTTGCAATCAAGCTTGGTCTCTGTTCTATTATATGTTTTGCCTTGTTTTTATGCTGCAAAATATAAGCACATGATGTGGGCCATGTTACCGCAGGCTGTATCAGCAAAAGAGACAGCAAGGAAGATGGTGAAGGCCAAGAGGCTGAAATTACAGGCGATGATGTCCGAGGAGTGAAGCTCGGAAGACGACGTTGTTCCCAAAGGTTGCTGGTTGAGGAGCAGAAAAAAAGCAATATTCTCCTGCAGAGGCTGAAAAAAATACGGAGGGAAAAGGCAGAACTACAAGCCCGCCATGATCGCGCCGCCTTCCTGAACAAATTCGGTGAGGGATAAGCGATAACTTGCAATATCAAGATGGGTCTGTTTGTGCTGGTTGCAGTATGCACGCACTTCTATAGGTGTGAGTGGCTTCATCTGATGTGGACATATGCTTTATCGCAGTGCTATGTTAGGATGCGGTTTTAATAAAACGAAATGCGGATACAAACTAAATTCTTGGAAGCATCACACCTTACTTATGCCCTCAAGTTAGAGTTCTACTGGTATAGTTCTAGGTGCACAATCCAGCTGTTTGTGTTTGTGCTTTTATAAATGTACAGATTTCTGCCATGCTACTTCATTGTTGTGCTTCAACAATTAGGTGACAGAAAGGCATCAGTGTACGGAGTCTCATGCACAAACACTTTGGAATTTGAGAGCTGCAATAATATTAACTTATTAACTTTAAAGGACCACTGACCATGGTTTGGAAAATTTATAGAAACAAGTGTAGTGCTTAGATCCAGCACTGAAGATGATCTGTGCATGATCTTAGAACCATGCGTAGCCTGAAAAGCTGTAAGAATTCAAATCAAAGCTCTTTTGTTATAGGAGCAAGAAATGTGAAATATCTAGCTCAATATTGTCACGGACAACAGGGCTAGACTTGACTAAAACGACGGGACGAAGCTGCACCAGCAGGCAAAGTTCGGCGCACAGCACGCGAGAGTCAACTTCAATGTCCTCTTCTTCCAGGCGCAGCAAGAACATGGGGACACCAGGTGGCATTACTCCCCCTCTTAAAAAAAAAAGAAATAAGGGACGGAGCGCGAGCGATGGCCAATGTAAGCGAAAAGAAAAATCAGCACATGGACAGCATAGATAACGGAGGCGGGGTAAGGTGTCCTACGCGACAACGAAACAAGCGCATAGCGCACTACCGCGTGAAATAGGGCTTCATGCGGACAACGTGCACGACCTAGGA